>NC_090270.1:22658479-23332646 GCF_040414725.1 Anabrus simplex | reverse complement strand
AGGCATCTTGTTTCTCATAAGAGCAGCCACCATCTTGTAGAAATAGATAGCTGCGAATGGCAAAGGGCTTAAGTAGGAATCGAACCGTTGATCTCATCATTAGACTATGTTTTTTCTTGTTCCTGATACTACGAACCTACGTATTAGGCGGAAAAATTTTGTCCGTTTTGCTCTACGATGCATCGTTTTCGAGATATTTAACATTTTGCATTTAAGCCTCCAAATTTAATGAATCGAACCTGCACGGTACGTTATACTCTCTACCATAGCTAGACCTGATCATGTTACGAAGACTCGCTTCAATACAAGCTAAAACAGAGCAAATGCCAAAGGGCCTAAGTAGGAACCGAACCGTTGATCCCATTATTAGACTATGATTTTCTTGTTCCTCATACTGCGAACCTAGGTATTAGGCAGAAAAATTTTGTCCGTTTTGCTCTACGGTGCACCGTTTTCGATATATTTAACATTTTGCATTTAAGCCCTAAATTTAATGAATCGAACTATCACGACACGTTAGCCTCTAAGCTAAGAGTAGCAACCATCTCGCGCAAGCACCCTTAAGGCGTCTCATAAGGAGACGTGTATAGCCGCCATCTTGTGTCCGCCATCTTGCGCAAGCATCCTTAGGGCGTCTCTAGCCATCTTGTGCAAGGACCCTTAAGCCGCCTCATAAGAGCAACCGCCATCTTGCGCAAGCATCACTAGGGCGTCTCATAAGGAGCCTTGTATAACCGCCATCTTGAGCAAGCATCCCAAGGGCGTCACATAAGAACCTGTGTATAGCAGCCATCTTGCGTAAGCACACTTAAGGAGTCATGTATAGCCGCCATCTTATGCAATTAGCGTCGAGAGAGGACTGCTGAAGAATTTTCCTTTTTAAATTATCCACCACCACATTTCAAAGGTATCTAGCTAAAGATAGCAGCACTGCGTATGACAGGTGACGAATTTACATCTACTACGATAAAGAGGGCAGCACGGTGCTCTCTGGATTAAAGATGGCGGATGACAGCTGTCAAAAAAGCACGTGGCTATGTTTACCAAACAAGAGCATGTGGAATTTGCCGCCACCACATTTCAAACTAAAGAGGGCAGCACTATGCTCTGTTGATTAAAGATGGCGGATGGTAGCTGACAAAAAAGCACGTGAGTTTGTTTCCAAACAAGAGCACGTGGAATTTTTCAATTTGCCGCCACCACATTTCAAAGGTATCTAGCTAAAGATGGCAGCACGGTGCTCTCTTGATTAAAGATGGTGGATGATAGCTAACAGAACTTTTCAAATTGCCCGCTACTACATGCTTAAGGTAGTAGCCATAAAGAGGGCAGCACGGTGTTCTGTAGATTAAAGATGGCGGGTGATAGGTGATGAAATTGCCCGCATGATAGCAGCACGGTGCTCTGTTGATTAAAGATGGCGGATGACAGCTGTCAAAAAAGCACATGGCCGTGTTTCCAAACAAGAGCACGTGGAATTTACCGCCACCACATTTCAAACTAAAGAGGGCAGCACTGTGCTCTATAGATTAAAGATGGCAGATGACAGCTGTCAAAAAAGCACGTGAGTTTGTTTTCAAACAAGAGCACGTAGAATTTTTCAATTTGCCGCCACCACATAGAGGGTAGCACTGTTCTCTCTGGATTAAAGATGGCTGCTTGTCGAAAAGCATTTTTCAAATTATCCGCCACCACATTTCAAAGGTAAGTAGCTAAAGAGGGCAGCACTGTGCTCTATAGATTAAAGATGGCGGATGACAGCTATCAAAAAAGCACGTGGCTGTCAAAAAGCACGTGGATTTGTCTATCTCGAGCTAGTGAGGTTAAGTTGGTAGCACTAAGGTTTAGGCCCGTCAAGATGGCAGCACTGCCGATGACAGGTGACGCAAGAGGGCAGCACAGTGCTCTGTGGTTTAAAGATGGCGGATGACAGCTGTCAAAAAGCACGTGGCTTTGTTTACCTCATGCTAGTTAGGTTAAGTTGGTACCACTAAGGTTTAGGCCCGTCAAGATGGCAGTACTGAGGTTAGCGATGCGATGTTGTCGATGACAGCTGTCAAAAAGCACGTGGCTTTGTTTACAAATCTGTCAAAAAGCACGTGGCTGTCAAAAAGCACGTGGCTTTGTTTACCTCATGCTAGTGAGGTTAAGTTGGCACTACTGAGGTTTAGGCCCGTCAAGATGGCAGTACTGAGGTTAGCGATGCGTTGTTGTCTGTCAAAAAGCACGTGGCTGTCAAAAAACACGTGGCTTTGTTTACCTCATTCTAGTTAGGTTAAGTTGGCACTAGTGAGGTTTAGGCCCGTCAAGATGGCAGCAGTGAGGTTAGCGATGCGTTGTTGTCGATGACAGCTGTCAAAAAGCACGTGGCTTTGTTTACAAATTCAAATCTCGCGCCAAAATTCAAATTTCCCGCCAAAATTCAAATTTCCCGCGGGCGGCGGAGGCGGCGGCGGAGGAGGAGGCGGGCGGAGGCGTGCGGCGGCGGAGGTGCCGCAGAACCATCCAATTATACTACTAATAAGCTTTTGATATATTCAGAAGTATCCAGTATTCGGGAGATAGTAGGTTCAAACCCCACCGTCGGCAGCCCTGAAAATGGTTTTCCGTGGTTTCCCATTTTCACACCAGGCAAATGCTGGGGCTGTACCTTAATTAAGGCCATGGCCGCTTCCTTCCCATTCCTAGCCTTTGCCTGTCCCATCGTCGCCGTAAGACCTGTCTGTGTCGGTGCGACGTAAAGCAACTAGCAAAAAATAAAAAAAGATATATTCAGAATGCATTAATCACTATTTGGGTAGAATATGAAGCTTCCATGTTTAATATTATGTATCAGAAGGAACATTATAAAAATAATATTTTAAAAAATTATTAAAAATTCACTCTATTTATCTACCTCTTTCTGATAAAATACTCAAACCAAACGCAATAAACTTTGCGTGAATAATATTTAAATATTTTTTGAGCGGCTGAAGTAAAATTATTATCCTATTGTTGGCAGGAGTTGAGAAATTATTACTTGTATTTCCTAGTTAAAAGCAAAAAATTTCGGTAAAATTTTCAGTGCTCTTCAAGCTGACCTCCGTGAACTAATCAAGATATCTGATTAAATTTACTTCCTCAAGCAGATCTATACAGTGTCTAAGAGATTACCAAGTTTCAAATACATTGATGTGATAGCTTCTGAGGAAAAAATACACAAAGTTAAAAAGTATGACTTACGGAAAGTCCAAAAGGAATGTTTGACTGGTGGTAGCTGGCATCGAATGATATTCAGTGTGCAGAGTTATGTTCAAAACTAATTTTATTGCCTCAGATATAACTTCAGCACAATAACTGATACACCAAATTCTTCAAGAAAGATTGGAGAATTTGTTAAGCTCATAAACGAAAATTTACATTTTTGAGACTATCAAAATTGAAATTTTTAAGAAATGTATTAGCCCTACAGTATACGAATACAATCAAACAAGGTAACATTACAAACTTCTATTCCTTGTTCACTGAATTCTGAATTATTTTCTGTGACTGAGGGGTTCTCAGACACGTGGAAACCCTGATATAGACAACAAGGACTTTATATACAAACTGTAGGATGTGTATAACTCAAATAAGATATGTACTTATTTTTTTGCAAGTTGCTTTACGTCACACCGATACAGACAGGTCTTATGGCGACTATGAGACAGGAAAGGGCTAGGAATGGGAAGGAGGTTGCCGTGGCCTTATTTAACGTGTGAAATTGGGAAACCACAGAAAACCATCTTCAGGGCTACCGACAGTGGGGCTCGAACACACTATCTCCCGAATACTGGGTACTGGCCGCACTTAAGCGACTGCAGCTACCGAGCTCGGTATGATATGTTCTAACCTGTCTGTATTATTGAGAGCAACAGGTAACATAATGGATAATTCTGGAGATGGAGAATCATTGTGGCACTTTAATAATAATAATAATAATAATAATAATAATAATAATAATAATAATAATAATAATAATAATAATAATAATAATAATAATAATAATAATAATAATAATAATTTATTCAGCTTATCCCAGATATTTCTGGGGTCACTGGAACCAATGAAGCTCATTTTGGTTTTGGCCAGGGTTTAGGGCCGAGTGTCCTTCCTGATGCCATGTATTTTTTGAGAAGAATTTCTCAACCCGAGATGGATCGCGATTCGAACTTCGCCTTCCAGTTGGGAAGTCAGGAGCTAAGCAACCGAGTTAATCACGCCCTTACTACTACTACTACTACTACTACTACTACTAATTTCGTGGGGCTATTTCTAACTGCGTGCGGTCCTTGTAAGGCAGACCCTTCGATGAGGATGGGCGGCATCTGCCATATGTAGGTAACTGCATGTTTTTGTGGTGGATAATAGTGTTGTGTGTGGTTTGTGAGTTGCAGGGAGGTTGGAGACAGCACGAACACCCAGCCCCGTGCCATTGGAATGAACCAATGAAGATTAAAATCCCCGACCTGGCCGGGAATCGAAGCCCGGACCCTCTGGACCAAAGTCCAGCTCGCTAACCATTTAGCCATGGAGCCGGATACTGCTAATACCAATATGACCTTAGCTAACGCGTGCATGTATTTGATTTGACACAATTTACGCTGCTGACGTCTCGTCAATTTCAACATACTGTTGTGGACGATCCGTACAAGGAGCTACATCTGCGTTGAAACAGTAGACAAAAGGTCACAGAAAAGCTTCATCACGATGAATTCGCATATGCATACTCAGAGATCACCGACCTACCTTCTAATAAGTTGTGTAAATATACCAGAATGGCTAAGCACTTAAGCGAGCGCATAAGTGTTAAATCACTGATGAATGTGCTTCACTGATTCCCCATCCACCTGCACAAACTAGTTTAGACTGGGTTTAATTTTGGCCAGTCAGTGAATATAATGCGACGGGTGTACTCGGCCAAATATTCGGACTGAACTGTTCTTGTTCCTGCGTATACCATCGCTTTATAACACCGTTATTCGGGCTCCCTTATTTTCTGCGGTACATGGTGCATGGTTTTCTTAACTAATAAACCATCATATGCTGGAATACCCTGAATGGCCAAAAGTCATGGGAAGACCCTGAATGTGATGTTAATAACGAGTTGCTCCTCCGCCAGCCCTCAAAACGGCAGCTATACGGCGAGATATCGACTCTACAAGGTGTTGGAATTGTTCTGCGAGGTCTGGACCCAGGCATCTTGCACTGCTACCCACAGTTGGTATTGTGTATTTGGCGTGAGATTCATGGAGTGTACACCAGTATCAACAGCATCCCATAAATGGTCGTAACTCTACTGGAGTGCTCCTAAAACCACCTGCGTGCCACCGCTGAGCAGTGATATGGCGCATTGCCCCTTTGAAACATGGCATCTCCATCAGGGTACTCTAGGACCAGAAAGGGATGGAGATGTTCTGAAAGAATGTCCACATAACGTGCACCTTTCACCGCTCCCTGCAGTCAGATAATGAGGACTAATTACGACCATGAGAACGCCGCCCAGACCAGAACTGAGCCACCTCCTGGCTGGACACAACCTTGTTGACACGCAGGATCCATAACTTCATGGGGCATACGCCACACTCTCACGCGTCCATTAGCTCGATACAACTGAAGCCGGGATCCATCGGACCATACCACACGCCGCCACTGTTCCATGGTCTATTGTCGATGTTTGCGGGCCCATGCACGTCGTTGAGCTTTGGGTCGAGGTGTCAGCAAAGGGACACGAGTTGGTCGTCGGCTGGTGAACTCTATGCGGTGAAGTTGCCTCCTTACAGTCCTGGTAAAAATGAGTTCCTGACTCCTAACATTCAAGTGGGCGGTGATCTGACTCACAGTAGTCCGTTGAGCGCCCAGTATGGTTCTGCGGAGGCGAAGTGATGTTCGTTCTTTAAACACCTGTGGTCTTCCCGTCCGGCGGTTTACGCGGATGGTAACATTCTCTCTGCTATATTGTAAATCCACCCTCGACATTGTTGACCTCGGAAACTCCAATTCGCGTGTAATCTCCACAACGCTATGACCCATGCGCCGTGCGCCGGTGATCATCCCACGTTCAAAGTCTGTTGCCATCTTCACGACACAGGTGTCTGTGACAGTCTGCTCAGCTACGCCGCAGCTAGCGCAACGCTCAGGGATCATACATGGCACATTTTCTTATGGGACACCCTTCCCGTGACTTCTGGCCACTCCGTGGTGAATAAGGAATGGCAGCGTTACATGTCCCTATACTGCTCTAGTTCTGACCTTGCCGGATAGAATACGAACGTTTGTTTTGAAGAATAACGAGCACGCGCTTTGTTTCCTCGCTCGTTCCTACAATTGTGCGACGAGAATGAGAGACTTGGTCATGAAGGGTAAGACAAACACAGGCAGACGGAAATGATGATCATTAGACTCAATTTTAATAATTTAAAGATAAGAGGTGCAGAAGTGATTCAACTGACCTAGAGTACTTGGAGGTATAGGGTTGTGGACTCGCAGAGGATTGCAATCTGTAGTATGCATTATTTGTCATGAGAAGTGCCACTCATGTCGCCTTGAACCAACATCCTGTCCACAACAGGATACTTGGCGTGTAAGTAGTTTCTCCGCTGAGTGTGCAACGCCAGCAGTTTGAACCCTGAGCCGCTCCGTTCCATTGCGCAGTCACAGCAGTTCAGGTGCAGCTTGTTTATCACATCTCTGCTTTCTCGTTTCCTGTTCTAGAATAACATCTTTCCTGTGTTAACAAAAAAACGCTACGCTAGCTCTCCTGTAACTTTTAGTAGTACCTTCAAACCTCTCTCCCGTTGGCATTTTGTTCGGGTTCGATTCCCGTCTGTGCCATACATTTTATGCGAAGAAGTAGGTACATATTGTTCTGTGGATGGAACACATCCTAGTATATGCCCTATTTGTACTAAAAGGTGACTGAATGTGGTAACCCCTTAGACACCGATCTTTGGAATCTGATATTGCTTCCGCTCAACTGTACCTGCCGCTCCACTTCCACATTTCCTATCTGACCTAGTTTGTGAAGCCTGGGATTGTATTTTAGTTTAGAGACCTTAGTACCCGTTTTTACTGATACTCTTATTCTGCGAAGTGTCCGAACTCGACCGTTTCTCCCTCTCATTTGTGTCTCTTTCCCTTAAAGAATAATCACTACTAGTACTACCATGACTAGAGCCCTGTACGGATATACAAAGTAACATCCTCATCCAGTCCGCATCTGCACTTACCGGGCGACTTGGCCGTGCGGTTAGAGGCGCGGGGCTGTGAGCTTGCATCCCGAAGGTCTTGGATTCAAATCTCATTTTCGGCTGCCCTGAAGATTGTTTTCCGTGGATTACCATTTTCACACTAGGGAAATGCTGGGACTGTACCATAAATAAGCGGGCCCCATGATGTACGGGTAGCTTGCCTGCCTCTTACCCGTAGGCTGTGGATTTGATCCGCGGCCAGGTCAGGGTTTCTTTTATCTGGGTCAGAGGACTGGTTCGAAGTCCACTTAGCGTTCGAGATTACAATTGAGGAGCTATCTGACGGTGAGATAGCGGCTCCGGGCGAGAAAGCCAAGAATAACGGCCGAGAGCATTCGTCGCGCCGACCACATGACACCTCGTAATCTGTAGTCCATCGGGCTGAGCAGCGGAGCTGTTGCGCCATGAGGTTTGGAAGATCACTCCCGCTATCTCCCCAATCCTCACCCTTTCCCATCGTTCCGTTGCCGAAAACCTTTGACGTGTTACATTGATGTTAAACCAGCAATAGAAAGCGGGCTCCGGCAAAATACTGGCAAAACATTTGAGAGGTCGACCGGTGGCCGATGTTACCTTAAACCAGTTGCTTCCAAACTTCTTGCACACTGGACCTCTGTAAGTTCGCGCACACATTACAGCAAGTACAATGTATTCAGTCAGGCTACCCATTGTTACATTTCTGTATAACTGGTCACAGTAATCGTGATGTGACAGTTACATGGTCAGACGCCATAGTATTAATCCAAATAAGATTTTGTTTGTTTGTTCTACATACGCACGAAAATACAAAACCGATTTGTATGAAATTTGGTAAAGTGCAGCTTGGAATCCCGAGTCACACAAGGGATGCTTTTGATGTTGATATATTTTACTGTTTCGAACTACTTTACAGGGGTATGTCATACACTTGGACAGTTTTTGCCCTACATCAAGTAAAATAACGAACAAACGGTTGATCCTATCGAAAAATGAAGTTTTCAACAAGAGCGTCCTGAAGAATGTTTCACCGCTGATCAAGCGGTTCCTGATGCTGTGGAGGAGTTTCAACCAGCAACCACTGTCTTTCAATGTGGAGGTATAGACAAGCATTAGGACAAATAGTTGAACGGTAAAGGTGACTTCAAACTATCATCCACATATGATATTCTGAAATTTCTAGATACCAGTGTACGTTTAATAATCCTTACAATAGAATTGCTTCCCCTGGAATTACTTTAGGAACGACTGAATTGCTGTTCTGACATCAATGCACCTACTGCCTCCAGTAGTACTGTCAATTACTTTTATGTCATACGATGACGTAATAGCCTCCTTCCCGCACTGTTTGATAATGACACTTTACCGTACTGAAATTACTTTCCGCACTGTTTGATAATGACACTTTACCACAATGGCATTACTTTCCGCACTGTTTGATAATGACACGTTATCATACTGGAATTACTTTCCGCACTGTTTGATAATGACACTTTATCATACTGGAATTACTTTCCGCACTGTTTGATAATGACACTTTACCATAATAGAATTACTTTCCGCACTGTTTGATAATGACACTTGACCATACTGGAATTACTTTCCGCACTGTTTGATAATGACATTTGATCTTACTGGAATTACTCTCCGCACTGTTTGATAATGTCACTTTACCGTAGTGCAATTACTTTCCGCACTGTTTGATAATGACACTTTATCATACTGAAATTACTCTCCGCACTGTTTGATAATGACACTTTACCATACTGGAATTACTTTCCGCTCTGTCTGATAATGACACTTTACCATACTGGAATTACTTTCCGCACTGTTTGATAATGACACTTTACCGTACTGTAATTACTTTCCACACTGTTCAATAATGACACTTTACCATAATGGAATTACTTTCCGCACTGTCTGATGATGACACTTTACCATACTGGAATTACTTTCCGCACTGTTTGATAATGACACTTTACCGTATTGTAATTACTTTCCGCACTGTTTGATAATGACACTTGACCATAGTGAAATTACTTTCCGTACTGTCTGATAATGACACTTGACCATACTAGAATTACTTTCCATACTGTCTGATGATTACACTTTACCATACTGGAATTACTTTCCGCACTGTCTGATGATGACACTTTACCATACTGGAATTACTTTCCGCACTGTTTTATAATGACACTTTACCGTGCTGTAATTACTTTCCGCACTGTTTGACAATGACACTTGACCATACTGGAATTACTTTCCGCACTGTTTGATAATGACACTTTATCATACTGGAAATACTTTCCGCACTGTTTGATAATGACACTTTACCGTACTGTAATTACTTTCCGCACTGTTTGATAATGACACTTTACCGTACTGGAATTACTTTCCGCACTGTCTGATGATGACACTTTACCATACTGGAATTACTTTCCGCACTGTTTGGTAATGACACTTGACCATACTGGCATTACTCTCCGCACTGTTTGATAATGACACTTTACCATACTGGAATTACTTTCCGAACTGTCTGATGATGACACTTTACCATACTGGAATTACTTTCCGCACTGTTTGATAATGACACTTTACCGTACTGAAATTACTTTCCGCACTGTTTGATAATGACACTTTACCACAATGGCATTACTTTCCGCACTGTTTGATAATGACACGTTATCATACTGGAATTACTTTCCGCACTGTTTGATAATGACACTTTACCATACTGGAATTACTTTCCGCACTGTTTGATAATGACACTTGACCATACTGGAAATTCTTTCCTTACTGTTTGATGCTTTAATTTTCCCACTAATTATAATGTTACATATTATTCCCATTTTCTCCCATAATATTCTGTCAACTGTAACAAAATTTGTATGGTATATGTATCACAGATATATTAGGAAACGTGTGAAATTTTTGATTGCAGAATTTTTCAAGTAGTAGGGATCTTTGATCCAAATTTTTAGAAGATAAACATTACAGAAACTTTAGTACAACATATCTCCTTATATAAATTATGAACATAAAAATCAATACCCAATGTTTTTAAAAGAAGTATCATCTATCTAATTACAATTTCCATTAATATATCAAATGAATTTCATGAAAAGAAATTAAAAATTTCAAAACATCATTCTTGGAAAAAAGTATATAACAGTCGTCAGGATACACTGACTGAAAAAAAAAATGGGTGGATGTGGTGATGATTTTGAAATAAACACAGGTGCACGTCAATGTAATGGGCTCTCCCATTTACTGTTTAACTGTGCTCTTGAAAACGTTGTCAGAGAGTGGAGAAAAGCAGATGCACCATGTCAGCGACTAGGACCAGACTGTCTAGCGTTTGCTGATGATGTGTCATTAATTGCCAAAGACATCTCTGATGCACAGACTGCTGTACTGGAAGAGCAAGCAACAAAAGCATGACTTAAAATCTCATATGAAAAACTAAATTTATGACAAATATCAAAACTGCTCCACCTGAACTTATCATTGATATTAATAAAATTGCAAGAGTAAAATAATTTAAGTGCCTAGGTGAATGGATTACTGAAAATGGCAATGAAAATAAATCATTAGCTTCAAGAATTCAGAAAATGGAAATGTTTATATCAAAAAATGCTTCTCGTGGAACAGTAAAATTCGTCATTACTGAACAGTGATGAAACATGAAGCTCTTCATGCTTCAGAAACGCTCAATTGACATCAAAAACATTTAAAGGAACAGTTAGGGATCATGTAATGGAAAATCATGAGAAAAATTTTAGCGCCAAGAATTAAAAATGGAATACATTACCCCAAACCCAACTCAGAAATATACTTAAAATATTTGAACTTACTGATACAATTAGACTGTGACAAATTCATTTTATAATCCATTTGGGAAGAATGAATAACAACAGACTTATTTATCGAATATACAAATGTTTACATATCAAACGTACGGGATCAAAACGCTAAGCAAGTAGTTTTTTTTTTCTATTGGCTTTACGTCGCACCGACAAAGATAGGTCTTATGGCGACGATGAGAAAGGAAAGGGCTAGGACTGGGAAGGAAGCGGCCGTGGCCTTAATTAAGGTACAGCCCCCAGCATTTGCCTGGTGTGAAAATGGGAAACCACGGAAAACTATCTTCAGGGCTGCCGACAGTGGGGTTCGAACCTACTATCTCCCGAATACTGGATACTGGCCGCACTTAAGCGACTGCAGCTATCGAGCTCGGTAAGCAAGTAGAGAAAGACTTCACTGAATTAGGATCCTCAAATCTGCATGATAGAAATATAATCAGGGAAATTGTTCACACAAGGGGATTTGAGGAAGACGAGAAGGAACCAAACACGACGTACTTGGTCGGAGGAACACAAGTTAGAACAGCCGATGAAAATGAAGAACTATTGGGCAAGGAGGAAATCTCAATAAATGTTGATTTCGCGTGGTCCTAAGTGGCCCATTCACGCAGAAGAAGAAGTATATGCTATACATTTTCGTGATATCCGTACTTTTATTTAGTTGAAATTCCCACGAAGTTTCGTGAAAATCCATGCATTAGGTAAAACTATCTGTTTACGTCCAGACTGTCCGCTTGGAACGGCAGATCTCACCTATCCTCTGAGGTGAACAGAACCTCACTTTGCCAGTGCTGCAAATCCTCGGAAGACCTAGCATCCGAGTGGGACATGGCAGCATGAGTTCAGAAGACTTCTTCGTGAGTTTGGTACAGTAATGGCCTGTATTTTACGATTTCTCTGAAGAAGGTCTGGCCTCTGACGAGAAAGTCGTATGTTAACAATGTTGACCTCCACAGTCTCACGACGTAGAAAACACTGACTGGGCGGGAAGGTGTGATGTCATGACCAGAGTCATATGTTTTAACGTACTTTGATTAACAGGTACTGGTAAAGCAAACCTTAGCTTACACGGCTGTTTTTGAATGTTGTCACTTGAGAACCAAGTGTCCATATCGTTGCTACAGCCTACGACGGTGAGCATGTGGGAGGATGGCCCTTCACTCCCCTGAGATGAACTCTGTTCTTTGGCAGTACCTAGATCTCACTCCACCTTCTTCTCTCATGCTCATCTTCATTTTCACAGTTTAAAAAAATTCTGAGTCTCTCTCTCTCTCTCTTCTACCGAGCGAGTTGGGCGTACGGCTACAGTCGCGCAGCTGTTAGATTGCATTCGGGAGATGGTGGATTCGAACCCCACTTTCGTCAGCCCTGTCACACCACGCAAATGCTGGGATTGTGCCTTAATTAAGGCGCTTTAGTAATCTTTCCACTGACCTCCTTTTTAGTCACCTCTTACGACAGGTAGGGGACATGGTGGATGTTATTCTATCGCCTCCCACCCATAAGGGTCCATACCCAATCCCCCTCCGCCTTCCAGATTGTATGTTTTTTGGTAACTTCCACAAATCAGGATGGCCATTTTAAGAGTACTGTGTATTCATTTTTCTGTACCCAATTTATATTTGTACAAAAGTTCGTGTAAATATTTATGTTGTAAAATTTCGGATCAAAGATCCCTATTACTTGAAAAAATTCTGCAATCAAAAATTTCACACACAGGTTTCCTAATATAGCTCTGATACATATACCATACAAATTTTGTTATAGTTGACAGAAATTTATGGGAGAAGATGGGAATAATGTATAAAATTATAATTGGTGGGAAATTGAAAGGAAAGCAGACACTACGCCCATTACTGCTGTATACAGGCTGGCACACAAAACATTCTCAAAGTGATGAAATGAAATGAAATGGCGTATGGCTTTTAGTGCCGGGAGTGTCCGAGGACATGTTCGGCTCACCAGGTGCAGGTCTTTCGATTTGACTCCCGTAGGCGACCTGCGCGTCGTGATGAGAATGAAATGATGATGAAGACGACACATACACCCAGCCCCCATGCCAGGGAAATTAACCAATGATGATTAAATTTCCCGACCTTGCCGGGAATCGAACCCGGGACCCCTGTGACCAAAGGCCAGCACGCTAACCATTTAGCCATGGATCTCAAAGTGATAAATTGTTTTAATTCAACGGAATAAGTTCGTGGCAGGAAAGAAGAAACTCAATCCTTTTAATTTCAGCCATCAAAATTTCTTCGCCAAAATGACTAAAATATCGATTTTGATCTCCAGACTGATCTGGCCCCTTCAATGCGAATCCAATCCTGTGATCACGGGTTTCTATCCCAGGAAATAGCTATGATGACTTAATTTCTGTTAATAGCTAAGCAATGGGACATCCCTTCCATACTTGCTTTCAGCGAAAACAAAAATCCACAGCCTGTTTCCAGTCAGTGACTGTGTCAGGAATAGAATGAACGAAGGCCCCATCCAGCGGCGAGGATAGGAATTGTGCCGGCTGCCGGAGCCTGCCGCACTCCTCTGGGGCTTTGTCCGCTTTGTCCAGCACAAATCTCACATGGAGTGACCGGCATTTGAACCACGGAACCCACCGGTGAGAGGCCGGCGCGCTGCCACCTGAGCTGCGGAAGCTTCTCTTGTTTCCAGTATATGTCTCCGAAAGTGAAGCAGTACATTGTAACATTCCCCTCCGTCCAGCCACAGCTATGTGTGATATTCCCTCATTGAAAGTGTTCTACTGTACACAGGAAAACACGATATTTATTTACGCAGCTCCCACGGACAGAGATATTTTACGCTACGACTGAGATGTTCATGGAATTTCAAAAAGAGTAACGTAAACATATTACTTAAGTGGCTGTTGCATACAGTGATTTATATCATAATACGGTGAATTTACTTATTCTTTTTCTCCTTCTTCTTGTTTATCTTTTTATCCTCCATGGTCGGGTTTTCTCTCGGACTCAGCGAGGGATCACACCTCTACCACCTCAAGAGCAGTGTCCTGGAGCGTGAGACTCTGGGTCGGGGGATACAACTGGGGAGAATGACCAGTATCTCGCCTAGGCGGCCTCACCTGCTATGCTGAACAGGGGCCTTGTGGGGTACGGGACGATTGGAAGGGATAGGCAAGGAAGAGGGAAGGAAGTAGCCGTGGCCCTAAGTTAGGTAGCATCCGGGCATTTGCCTGGAGGAGAATTGGGAAACCACAGAAAGGCACTTCGAGGATGGCTGAGGTGGAAATCGAACCCATCTCTACTTACTTTACCTCTCCAGGCTGAATGAAGCTCGTTCCGGTCCTCGTACCAAGTTTCAGATTTCGTGGCAGAGCCGGGAATCGAACTCGTGCCTACAGAGATGGACAGGCAGTTGTTTCATAGTTTTTTGTCTTAAACGTTAGTTGTATATTTTAGCTCTTATTATTTAAAGTTCTAATTA
Source organism: Anabrus simplex (assembly GCF_040414725.1). Taxonomy (NCBI): domain Eukaryota; kingdom Metazoa; phylum Arthropoda; class Insecta; order Orthoptera; family Tettigoniidae; genus Anabrus; species Anabrus simplex. Next base: position 23,318,080 of record NC_090270.1, on the reverse strand, counting down.
GCTTTATAGCATTAAAATATATATGGTCATCCGACTCCTTTGTTGAACGGGCAGCGCTGAGGTCTTAATAGCGTCTGATTAATTCTTCTGGCTCGGGGACTGGGTATTTGTGTTTGTCTTAAAACTTTCCTCTCATATTCAGACAACACACCACGGTACCAACCACCACAGAAAACACGGAATAGTGATTACATGCCTCGACACAGGTCATCCGGTCGTAAGATAGGGCCAGCGAATAGCTCGCACCCGCAACCCCACGGGTGTGGGACAAGCGGTAGTAGTAAAGGACTGTGCATATTGTTAAGTGTAAGATAGTTGTGCGCCTCTGTGGTGTAGTGGTTAGCGTGATTAGCTGCCACCCCCGGAGGTCCGGGTTCGATTACCGGCTCGGCCACGAAATTTGAAAAGTCTCGGGAGGTCAACTGAGTAGAGGTGGGTTCGATTCCCAGCTCAGCCATCCTCGAAGTGGTTCTCCGTGGTTTCCCACTTCTCCTCCAGGCTAATGCCGGGATGGTACCTAACTTACGGCCACGGCCGCTTCCTTCCCTCTTCCATGCCTGTCCCATCCAATCTTCCCATCCCTCCACAAGGGCCCTGTTCAGCATAGCAGGTGAGACCGCCTGGGCGAGGTACTGGTCATTCTCCCCAGTTGTATCCCCCGACCCAAAGTCTGAAGCTCCAGGACACTGCTCTTGAGGTGGTAGAGGTGGGATCCATCGCTGAGTCCGAGGAGAAAAACCGACCCTGGAGGATAAACAGATTAAGAAGAAGAAGTAAGATAGTTCCTTTATGTGCAACTGATATTTTGGAAGACGCAAGTTCTTGACATCCCCTGATAGCGAGTTCCATAGCTTTGTGGAGCACCAATAAGAACCCTTCTGAAAGGCAGAAGTACGGGCGAAAGGCGGGAAAAGGGTAACTCCTTGGTCTATCTGAACTGAGCAGTAAATAAGTGATAGATGTTGGAAGACATCAATGTCTATAGAGGTCGAGGTGGATTTCCGGAGCAAGATCAGGTCACTTTGTTTGGCTGTTGTTTCAGTGGAAGGTAACCTTATTGAATGGGAGGGGGAGTGACGGTTAATTAGCCTTTCGGCGCGCCGCTGTTGTGTGATGGCGGTTGAGATTTAGACCCTGTGTCAGTGTTACTAGGTCTCCCGAAATTTCAGGAGATTTTCCGATTTGTTTGCAACATACCAGAAAACCTGAAAAAACAAAAACAATACCGAAATTTCTTCTAATCCAAATTTAAAAGGAAAATGATTAATGGTGCAAATGTGCCAGAAAAACTCTTTCCTCGTCTCACTGCGTGACGTTTTACCGATAACATCGCTCTTTAGGTACTTCCCCGCATTCACTTCCCCGAATTACGTAATCTCTCCCCTCTTATTGAACTCAAAACTCACGCTTGACTGCTTCATTCGGAGTGAAATCACCGACCCGCATGTAGAATACAAATATACGTACATCCTTCTACGACTTCAGAATTGGCACACACTTCTACGCCTGATGAATAACTACATCTACAGGAAATTAGGGGAGAAAGAGAAAGAGAAATAGAAGAAGAAGCATAGAGTGGCCAAGGAGTACGGGTGAGTGAAATTGTATATTTTTCTCATAATAACTTCAAATGACTGTTGCATTCTTTAACTTAGTTATATCATAACATTTCAGTGCTCGAGAAACTACCGACATTTTTATTAAAACTCCCGAATTTTTTACGTACCCTACAATCGACCTAATTTTTTTATTTGTAGACCTGGCAACATTGACATGTGTGTACGGAATATGAAAGGGAACACGCTTTCATGTGTTGCTATTTCTTTCACGTCTCACCTACTTATGGTGACGTTGGGTGGTCTCCATTAAGGCACCATCATCTTCACAGTTAATGATGGTGGAACCCAGACCCACTAGATACCGAATGCAAGCTCATAATACTACACACTCAAACCACGCAGCCAAATAGTATTTATTCTTTCATTGATCATTTCAAAATTATTGTCTTTTGTATAATAAAAAAGGCCAACTCATTCAAATATCTTGGAGATTGGATAATCCCAAATATTAATGACGACCTTGCAATGAAGAGTAGAAGCACTAAATTAGAAAGAACTTATCATCTTTGTAAGAATCTATACTTACTTAATCTGTTTACTCTCCAGGGTCGGTTTTTCCCTCGGACTCAGCGAGGGATCCCACCTCTACCACCTCAAGGGCAGTCTCTTGGAGCGTGAGACATTGGGTCGGTGATACAACTGGGCAGGGTGACCAGTACCTCGCCGAGGCGGCCTCACCTGCTATGCTGAACAGGGGCCTTGGTGGGGGATGGGAAGATTGGAAGGGATAGACAAGGAAGAGGGAAGGAAGCGGCCGTGGCCTTAACTTAGGTACCATCCCGGCATTTCCCTGGAGAAGAAGTGTGAAACCACGGAAAACCACTTCCAGGATGGCTGAGGTGGGAATCGAACCCACCTCTACTCGGTTGACCTCCCGAAGCTGAGTGGACCCCGTTTCAGCCCTCGTATCACTTTTCAAATTTCGTGACAGAGCCGGGAATCGAACCCGGTCCTCCGGGGGTGGCAGCTAATCACACTAACCACTACACCACAGAGGCGGACTGTAAGAATATATACATGTCTAAATCCCTCTTCTTGAATCTTAGACACTATAGCACCGTAGTAAGACCATCTGTATTGTACGCCTCAAAATGCCTAAACACGATCCGTAAAGGACAACTCAGAAAACTGGAACTGAAAGAGTGAAAGATCCTCAGAAGGATTATGGGTCCCATTAAAGGAGATGGCTACAACATCAGGCACGACAAGGAACTGTACAGTAAAATACAGTAGAGAGCATTACAACAGCTATGAGAAACAGAAGACTAATTTTTTATGGTCACGTAGTCAGGATGGACAGCCAGAGACTCACTTCAAGGATCTTCAACACTATATCTAGAGGGAAAGCAACAAATGCCAAATGGACGAATTTAGTTCGGAAAGGCCTACAATACCTAAACATTGATCACATTGACATTTACAACCGAGATAAGTTCAGAGTCCGCCTCTGTGGTGTAGTGGTTAGTGTGACTAGCTGCCACCCCCGGAATCCCGGGTTCGATTCCCGGCTCTGCCACGAAATTTGAAAAGTGGTACGAGGGCTGGAACGGGGTCCACTCAGCCTCTGGAGGTCAACTGAGTAGAGGTGGGTTCGATTCCCAACTCAGCCATCCTGGAAGTGGTTTTCCGTGGTTTCCCACTTCTCCTCCAAGCAAATGCCGGGATGGTACCTAACTTAAGGCCACGGCTGCTTCCTTCCCTCTTCCTTGTCTATCCCTTCCAATCTTCCCACCCTCGACCAAGGCCCCTATTCAGCATGGCAGGTGAGGCTGCCTGGACGAGGTACTGGTCATCCTCCCCAGTTGTATCCCCCGACCCAATGTCTCACACTCCAGGAGACTGCCCTTGAGGCGGAAGAGGTGGGATCCCTCGCTGTGTCCGAGGGGAAAACCAACCCTGGAGGGTAAGGAGATTAAGAAGAAGAAGATAAGTTCAGAAAGTTTATCAAGTCATCTGACTCTCCAGCCACTAACAGCTAAATCACTGCGTCCAGGAGTAGGAGTGAAATGGAATCACGAAAGAAAAGACATCCATAGCGCTAGAATGAAGCAATACTGGGCTAAGAAGAAGAAAAAAAGCTCACTAGAGTTAAGAACCACGTGGTCTATCGTAGGCCTAAACGAAGAAGAAGAAAAAAGTTGTTGTGTTGGATGTTTGTTACTTGTTTACTGTCGCACTACATATTGGGAAGATGGGAAAGGGTTGAGAGTTTTAAAGTAGCGGCCGAGGCCTTAATTAATGTACAGTCTTGTGTGGATTTCGAGAAAAGCTATCTTCAGGTCTGCGGACGGTGGGATTCGAACCCACTATTTCCCCGAATGCAAGCTCACAGCTGCGCGACGATAACTTAAAAAAAGTACTTTCTTTCGAATTACTGTTGTTTTCCTTATTATTTCTCATTCTTTCCCTTTTTATTTTCTAATTAAGAATGACACATACACACAGCCAGTCCTCGAGCCAGTGGAAATAACCTGCTAAGGTTAAAATCCGCAACCCAGCCGGGAGGCAGGAGCCGGCCAAGTCACTCGGTTGTTGTATTTACTTTTGGTAATCAGTCTGAATCTAACAGCAGTTTCCCTCGCCATCTCTACTCTCAGCTTGTATAATTCGTTTTTTCGAGCGTTATCTGTCCTAACCTGGGAAAATGACTTGCTTCATTTAACAATATCATCATCATCATCATCATCATCATCTGTTTACCCTCCAGGGTCGGCTTTTCCCTCGGACACAGCGAGGGATCCCACCTCTACCGCCTCAAGGGCAGTGTCCTGGAGCTTCAGACTCTTGGTCGGGGATACAACTGGGGAGAATGACCAGTACCTCGCCCAGGCGGCCTCACCTGCTATGCTGAACAGGGGCCTTGTGGAGGGATGGGAAGATTGGAAGGGATAGGCAAGGAATAGGGAAGGAAGCGGCCGTGGCCTTAATTTAGGTACCATCCCGGCATTCGCCTGGAGGAGAAGTGGGAAACCACGGAAAACCACTTCCAGGATGGCTAAGGTGGGAATCGAACCCACCTCTACTCAGTTGACCTCCCGAGGCTGAGTGGACCCCGTTCCAGCCCTCGTACCACTTTTCAAATTTCGTGGCAGAGCCGGGAATCGAACCCGGGCCTCCGGGGGTGGCAGCTAATCACGCTAACCACTACACCACAGAGGCGGACCATTTAACAATATTCTGCATAAATGTTGGGCAAGACCACTCGAGCCCGCAGTACACGCATCGCGTGGTTACAGCCACTCCTTAGCCCTCCGGCCAGCTCGAACGTACAGAGAAGAGGTAGTGTTCCCAAGGTTAACAAGATCATTTCGACGCCGCTTACTCAAGGAGGCGAATATTGAGCTGGTTTCTTTGTTGTTGTTGCTGATTGATATAACGGGCTTGAGACAGACACAATTATCAACAGTTGTGTGCGTGTACTGGTACACCTCACTCAAACACTGTGCGGGCTCTAACTTGCCCTGTGTTATGGTCTTGAGAACTGAACTGTTTCTCGTATTGCTCTTAAATACAGCACGCAACAATAAGGTGTCCGGCTCCATGGCTAAATACTTGGCGTGCTGGCCTTTGGTCCAGAGAGTCCCGGGTACGATTCCCGGCCGGGTCGGGGATTTTAACCTTCATTGGTTAATTCCGATAGCTCGAGGGCTGGATGTGTATGCCGTATTCATCATTAGAATTCATCACAGGTAGGGCCCCATCATCATAGACGCGCAGGTCACCTACACGGCGTCAACTCGAAAGATTTGTACCAGGCCTCTTCGGAGGTCACACCCAAGAAAGAATAAAAAATAAAAATAAAAAGGTAGGCCAAACTGTCGGAACAGATTCCTCACACGTAAAAGAAGAACATATATGCAGACGGGCCCGTAAACTCCTTATTTCAATATTAGAACTCATTGCAGTGGTTTGTAGTTCTATGGTGGTGATGATTACTGTTTTAAGATGAAGTACAACTGGGCAATCATCCTCGAAAACGTCCTACACTTCGAAGATTGAAGAAAGGGAAGGGCCACGAAGGGCGTGGAAGTGAAGGACTCCCTAGGCCTCGCAAACCTACAGTAATACCGTCGGGGTCAGAAAAGAGCAAGAGTTGACCAAGGGAGGTCGGATAGGAAATATGAAAGTGAGGAGCCTGGCACAAGTAAGTGGAAGCATGCCATACTCTGTCAGAGGAGCCGTGGTCACCTACCTACGTTTTCAAATTCCGAGCACCTGGTCTCCCCTTTTAGTTGCATTTTACAACAGAGAGTGGATACCGTGGATGTCCTCACCCAGATAATTTTGGGTTCAATAGATTAACTCCAAATCTATCCCTTTTACGAGTAAAATACCTCGAATCTAAACTAGAATTAAACAACCAGTGCCTGCCAAGCGACCACTGCTGAGCCTAAAGGCCTGCTGATTACGAGGTGACTTGTCAGCATAACGAACCCTCTCGGTCATTATTCTTGGCTTTCTCACCGTCAGATAGCTCCTCAGTCATTCTAACGTAGCCTCAGTGGACCTCATCAGGCCGGGAATCGAGTCCAAGGACTCAGGGTAAGAGGCAGGTTCGTTTCCCGTAGACTGTGCGGCTGCTTGTAAAAATAAGGAACATTTGAAATGAAATAATATAAATTGTTCGTCAACCGATGCCGAGATGCACATCGTGCCCCAGAAACTCGTCTATTTCATTGTGCCCGCATTTGTACGAAGAAGCAGAGTGGTTCAATCGATGGTATGGGCTGCGTGGAGGAGAAAACCTACTGTAGTTAAGGATTATACTCTTTTCATTCTTTCTTAATCTATTTATCGTCCAGGGTTGGGTTTTCCCTCGGACTCAGCGACGGATCCCACCTCTACCGGTTCAAGGGCAGTGCCCTCGAGCGTGAGACTTTTGGTCGGCGGATACAACTGGGGAAGAGGACCAGTACCTCGCCCAGGCGTTCTCACCTGCTATGCCGAACAGGGGCCTTTTGGTGGGATGGGAAGGTCGGAAAGGATAGACAAGGAAGAGGGAAGGAATCGGCAGTGGTCTTATGTACCTGGAGGAGGAGTGGGAAACCACGGAAAACCAGTTCGAGGACGGCTGAGGTGGAGATCGAACCCTCCTAAACTCAACTGACTTCCCGAGACTGAGTGGACCCTGTTCAAGCCCTCGCACCACTTTTCAAATTTCATGGAAGAGCCGGGAGTCGAATGCGGACCTCCGGGCGTGGCAGAGGCGGATTAGACTCTTTTCTTTATTCTTATTTTTTAGAATTTTTTAACGTCGCACTAACACATCGAATGTTTTCGGCGATGGGGGATGAGAAAGGACTAGGAGTGAAGAGATAGCGGCCGTGGTTTTAATTAGAAATAGAGTGGTCGCGACACCATGTTTGTTGTAACCAGCATATTTTTTCTCTCTTCCGCCGAGTTCTTACTTCACTTTGCCCATCTTACCTTTCTTTGTGTTTCCATTACTTCTCAAATGTTCATAACAGAGATACAAGGGCTCAAACACCAAAGCTGCTCATCATCCCTCACCATCGAACTGCTGCATATAACAACTCATTTTCTGTGTTTGCCGCACGAGAATGGAACCTTTTACCTGATGACGTCAGAGGAATATCAACCACAGGGTCATTTAAAAGAACCTGAAGAGGTACAGCAGGATACGAGTGATCTGTGCATTTCTGCTATTTTACTGATCGTGCCAGTATATTATTACCACCAGCTATTATTATTATTATTATTATTATTATTATTATTATTATTATTATTATTATTATTATTATTATTATTATTATTATTATTATTATTATTATTATTATTATTATTATTTGTGTCTCACTAGGGTGCAATTTGTATTTTATTTAGTATTAATTACGGCAGTGTGTATTATTATTCTTGTTCTTCCTTTGTTAGTCCGTTTCGCTCCCAGGGTTGGTTTTTCCCTCGGGCCTAGCGAGGGATCCCACCTCTACCGCCTTAAGGGCAGTGTCCTGGAGCGTGAGACATTGGGTCGGGGATACAACTGGGGAAGAGGTCCTGTACTTCGCCCAGGTGGCCTCATCTGCTAAACTGAACAGAGGCCTTGTGGGGATAGACAAGGAAGAGGGAAAGAAGCGACCGTAGCCTTAAGTTTGGTACCATCCCGGCATTTGCCTGGAGGAGAAGTGGGAAACCATGTAAAACCACTTCGAGGATGACTGAGTTGGGAATCGAAGCCCCTCCTCTCAGCTGACCTTTCGAGGCTGAGTGGATCCCGTTCCAGCCCTCGTACCACTTTTCAAATATCGTAACAGAGCCGAGAATTTAACCCAAGCCTCCGGAGGTGGCAGCTAATCTCACTAACCACTAAACCACAGAGGCAGATAATTATTACTCTAATGTATAATAATTATTTTAGTGTAACAGAAGGTCTAATGGCCTTAACTACACCACTAAAAACATGTATCCATCCATCTAATGTATACCCCCAGCATTTTTCTGTGTGAAAATGGGAAACAATGGGAAACCATCTACAGGATTGACGACAGTGGTGTCCCAACCCACTATCTTCTGAACGCAAGCTCACAGCTGCGCGACCCTAACCGCACTGCCAAGTCGCTCTGTGTACTCTTTCCTGAGTGATCGCAAGGCTGGAGGAACAACATGTCTGTGGCTCCTGATATGAATGTCTAAAGCCAAGCCGTTACACGTTTTAAGCGACCCTAATCCCAGCATTACGACAAGTCGTGAGGCGAGCACCTTGTAGTGCTAATGGAGCCTCAGCTAGTCGACCGTTTCGTGCCCGTTATCCTTCCAGCAAAGTGGTACTGTATTTCATGCCCGCTGGATGCCACTCTGTTCTTTCCGCCCTGACAAGTAAACTTTACGTGACAGAATGAACATATTTTATAAGAATAATAATTGAGAACTCTTTTTGTGCTTGTAGAATGCGTTGAAGGTGTCTACAAGAGAAAGCTGACCACAAGCTCTCCCTTTGCTGATCGATGGACCATCACTGATCATCTTGGTTATTTGTACTACTCTCTACCACTCAATACGTACACTCGATGTGATGAACCAACAATCAACGAGACTTGCTGCATTATCACAGCCTATCTGCATCCCATCCCTTTGGAGCTGCCTCTGTAGATCAGTGGTAGGGTGTTGGCCTCCCTATCCCAAGATAGAGGGTTCAAACCCAGCAGAGGTAGTCGGAATTGTGAAGGGCGGATAAAAGTCCCTCAGGGCGTATGATGTCGGCATGTAAAAAGATCTCTGGTGATACATTTGGCTGGCTCCACGGTGTAGGGGTAGCATTCTTGCCTTTTACCCGCAGGCCTTGGTTCGATTCCTGGCTCGGCATGAAATTTAAAACGTGGCACGAGGACTATAACGCAGTCCACCCAGCCTAGGGAGGTGACCTGAGTAGAGGGCGTTCGATTCCCGCGTCAGCCATCCTTGAAGTGTTTGTCCGTGGTTTCCCACTTTTTCTGCAGGTAAATACCGGGATGGTACCTAACATAAGGTCACGGTCGCTTCCTTCCCTCTTCCGTGTTTATCCCTTCCAAACTTTCCACCCCCCACAGGGACCCTGTTCAGGATAGCAGGTGAGGCCGCCTGGGAGGGATATTGGTTATCCTTCCCATTTGTATTCCCGACCAAGTGTCTCACGCCCCACGCCCCAGCGGTGGAGATGGGGTCCCTCGTTGAGTCCGAGGGAAAAACCAACCCTGGAGGGTAAAAAGATTAAATATTATTATTCTTATTATTATTAGCTGTTGAGAAGCTCTACAATGCACCATCAGTGGTATGCAGAGTGTGTTCTCAAGTATGTATGAAGCGGTCGGAGAGCTGACCAACCGCGCGGTCTTGCGGTAGTGAGACTGCGTGTTACTCGAAGGACCCGTGTTCGATTGGCCGCTTAAGCCAGGAATTTTTGTCTGAATCTGAGGAGCTACGTTGCGATGAGATAGCGGCCCCCGTGTAGGAAGCCAAGAATACAGCCGAGAGAATTCGTTGCGCTAACCACGCAGACGGTCAGATTGAGAAGCGGTCGCTCTGGTACAGCCTGCGGCCGCACAGCACGGCATTTTAACAGCACAAACACGACATATATACATACTGGAGTTTATTTCACGATACGCACGACTTTTAAAACATACGTAACCCTCGAAAGTAATTAAATAATTAAAGAAATAATGTGCAGGCCACAGACGAACAGCAATGCACCGAATTTCACTGCTTAGAATGAAAACACCGACACCAAAGTGTGTATAGACTGACAATGCGTGGTGTTATGGGAGGGAGAGTCCAGTGACGTCACGACAACACTGGTCTACTGCGCATCCGTCTCATGACACCTACCGTCTCTCTTATAGTTACAGTGACTTGTAGGTCACTCTGCAGTTGTGTACGTGAGTTGCTACCGCGAGCCTCGCTGCAGAACCGTCGTGCGGGCTAGCAGACACTTGCGCCTTGTTCAAATACGCTCGCATTCTAACCTAACTGGGCTAAAATTCCTAGCCCTACCCATTATATTTCACTTTCATTAGGTCCTCAACAGAGGTAGGCGTCAGGAAGCCCATACAAAATTCATCTCAGCTCATCCCCGACCGCTTATCACGAAACGGGAGGTGCGGATTTACTCGACTCTCCCCTGTTATCGCGGTAGATACAGTATATCCTGAGGGCAACGTCCCCGGTGTTATGTGGGACACAGAGCGAACTTGCTGTTTGCTAACAACATTCCTCGCCGAGTGGAAGTGAGATGCTTTCACTGTGGTCCAGTCAGTGAAACTTGTCTAACAAAAATTATAGCACTCGCTTCGCCGGAGGACACAACAACTCCAAGTTTCGTCACGTCAGATTGGTTCATTCATATGTGAGCTCAGTTCAGCCGACCACCATCAAGTCGCCGGCATTCTGTTCCCATTCCGGCTGAAACCGTCAGCATTTGAAACTCTACTGTAGAAGATGGGAATTGCTTTTCTTGCGGTCAGTACAACACGTTACCGTGAGACTAGACATACAGAGCCAGCCACTACGCGGTTCGGACCATGAGCTCTCAGCCTTGCTCCCTCTAAGGATCAATGTTGAGCAGAAATTCTCAAACTTTGTGTCGTGTTAGCGCCCATTTACATCAGCTGATTTTACACAACACACAGAAAGCAACTTCAAGTACGAAGCGAACAGAAGTCACAACAACAAGAATTAATGGCCAATAATTTTATAATACCCTTTTCGCAATTTTAATACTTTAAACATCTTTGGAAAATACATAGTGTTGGCCTCTGTGGTGTAGTGGTTAGTGTGATTATCTATCACATCCGGAGGCCCGGGTTCGATTGCAGGCTCTGCCACAAAATTTGAAAATTGTTGCGAAGGCTGGAACGGGGTCCACTTAGTCTCTGAAGATCAACTGAGTTCGATTCCCGCTTCAGCCATCCTCGAAGTGGTTTTCCTGGATTTGTCACTTTTTCTCCATGCAAATGCCGGGATAGTACCTAACTTAAGGCCACGGCCGCTTCCTTCCCCTGTTCCTTGTCTATCCCTTCCAATCTTCCCATCACCCACAACGCCCCTGTTCAGCATAATAGGTCAGGCCGTCTGGACGAGGAACTGGTCATCCTCTACAGTTGTATCCCCCACCCCGTCGAAATTTCTGATACTGCAGGACACTGTCCTTGAGGCGGTAGAGGTGAGATACCTCGCTGAGTCCGAGGGAAAAACCAACCCTGGATGATAAACTGATTAAATAATAATAATATCACTGAAAACTTGACTGACATGTTCACAGAAATAGCTTAGTGACTTGCATGTGCTCAGGGAATTTCACAGATCTGTTTGATATCAGGTCGGATGTATAAAAATGCACACGCATTTCTTCATCGAACATTCTCAAACTTTCCATGTTTCACTGTCTTGATACTTGTCAGAGCAGAAAAAGCACTTTCAGATCAAGATGTAGAAACTGCAGCAAAAAATGACGGCACGTTTAGTCAAACGAGGATTATTTATCGTTTAGCTTTTACTGCTAGGAGTGCCCCAAGGCATGTTCGTGCAGGTGTGTCTAAATATGTGACGATGATGATGATGAGGTAGGGAGAGAGTGAAAGCCGGTGCCGGCACGTAGCCTACTCCTGTCGAAGAACGTCCCCATGCGACGGACGAATCACCACCACCTGCCTTATGTACCCTCACTCCATATGAGCATTGCGGAGAGGTTTAGAATTTAATCCAGGCTTTTGGCATGCAATCTAGTGATTAGAAATTGTATACCAGCACCTCTCCTACCCTTCTGGCCAACGTTCTGATGGTGACATCTTTTACACCGACGAAACTCGAACCGGGTAACTGGGCACCTTAACAATCATGGCTGTCAGGCGGGCTGCTCAGTCGATATTCAGAAGCTCTTTAATTCCTGGATCTTCAGTTCTAAACTACCGTTGGTCTTCAAGTTTGCCAAACTTTCCTCTTCAAAACGTTCGAAATTTCTGGAGGTTGTGATTTGATTTCTCTGTTGTTGTTAAGGTCGTCACTCCAGGCCACCCTGTCCTGTGCTGACGTTTTTATTTCTACGTAACTGTTGCATCCTGCATCTGCTCTAATCTGCTTGTCATGTTCACACCTTGGTCTACCCCTACTGTTTTTACTGCCTACACTTCCTCAAAAACCAACTGAACAAGTCCTGGGTGTCTTCAGGTTTATCCTATCATTCTATCCCTCCGTCTGGTCGATCTCCTCTCACCAATTCGATTCAGTACCTCTACATTCGTAATTCGAGCTAACCATGTGACCTTCAGCATTTTTCTGCAACACCACATTTCAAAAGCTTCTATCCTCTTTATTTCTGAGCGAGTTATCGTCCATGTTTCAGTTCCATAGCGTGCCTCGCTCCAGACGGAACTCTTCAGAAACATCTTTCTAATTCCTATACCAATGTTCGAAGTGAGCAAATGTCTGTTCTTAAGAAAGGCCTTCCTAGCTTGTGCTAGTCTGTATTTTATGTCCTCCTTACTTCTGCCATCCTTAGTTATTCTACTACCATAGTAACAATATTCATCTAGTGCCTTTAATACATCATTTCATAATCTAATATTTCCTGCGTCGCCTGCCTTCGTTCGAGCGCACTCCATTACTTTCGTTTTGGACTTATTTATTTGCATCTTATACTCCTTATCAAAGACTCCATCCATAGCATTCAGCAATTTCTCCAGTTCTTCTGCAGACTCAGATAAAATAACAATATTATCGGCAATTCTCACGGTTTTGATTTACTCTCCTTGAATTGTGATTCTCTTTGCAAATTCCTCTTCGATTTCCTTTACTGCCTGCTCTATAGAAATACTGAAAAGGGGACAGGGCAAACTACAGCCTTGCCACACTCCTTTTAGGACTGCTGCTTCTTTTTCGTAGCCTTCGATTGATTTCTTATGGAGTCATTGATTCTCATTAATTAATTGTCTAAGATACCCTTTCAGTGTCTCTTTCAATTGCAGTAAGTGGTCACAAATCAATGATTTTATAGTTAAGGGGGCTTACTGCTCCTTTTATTGCAAATTTTATATCGACTTCGGGGCATCCTGACCATTACAAGACTGCACTCACTTTGGAAAGCGCTGGACTGTAGAATGCGGGTCGTCGAATCCCAACATGATGGGCAACCACTAGCAAAAGTATCGGCAGAGGCAGTGTGTTAACTTCAAAATCGTAAAATGTCTAAAATAAAATATGCTTATATGGTCATTTATTGTAATTGTTGACTGATGTTCAAATACTTTTCCATTCATTGAGAATGTAATACGAGGAATGAGTAGAAGGTAGATATTATGAAAAACTAATTAATATAGTTGTGGAACCTTCTTCTTCCGGCGCTGACGATATTCTTGTAATCACTGCGAACTCGATTTTGGTCCTGTAGAGCTGTGTTTGATCTCATTGTATACAAAAGTTATTAATTTTACTAACGGTGGAGTAAGCAGACGTTTTCGATTGCTTTGACATTGAACATGATGAAAATTTTGTTGAAAATGTCACAAAAAGAATTATAAGGAGAAATCCGTCACAAACAGATTTACTAATTGATATGATTTTGAGGTAGGTGACCTTAGAAAAGAGCTCTGCGTTTGCACACTGTGTCCGTGATCTTCTCTATATTAAGCTTGTTGTAAACGATCAAATTTGTGTCGCATTCAAGACTTCACAAGAAGTTTCAAAACTCCACAAATTTACTCGTAAAATCACTCGCAATATTTGAGAAGTCTACAAAAGTCTTGAAAGTGAATTTAGAACATGTTATAGTCAATCAAAGAATCCCCCAATCTTTTACAGAAATGACCAGTGAATGGAATTCGAGTATTAACAGTGCATGCTATGCCGCAAGGCATGCTGGGATTGCCGGGACGGGAATAAAAAGAACAAAAATGACTTCGTCTTGATGACCAAGGGATGTTGTAGGCGTATTAGCTGCTAAGTGTGGTGCACTACCCTGCCCATTTTCACTGGGCTCCGTAGAGTACCACAGTTAAACGACAGCGTACGAGGAGTTTGCAATCTCAAGGAAATGAGCAATTTGTATGTTTATTACCACATCGTAACCTATAAGTAAAGCACTGTTCGATTTATGACGATCTTCATGTAACACACTTTGATTATAATTAATTAAGTTCTTTATTTTCCGGGTATAATTCTGTTAACATATTTTTTATTTTTCAATTTATTCAAAATTAGTTTCATCAGACTTAAGAAGCTAACAGTTATAAAATAACCGAGTCGAAAATGGAAAGAGATGGTTTCGGAAAACACATGGTTCAAACATCTCACTACCTCTGCCAGGTTTGAACACATCATAACTCTAATGCAGATTCACAGGTACTCACTACTCAGGTCATGTGGTGAGGGTGACCCCAGGTTAACACTTCTGATCTATCATTGTAGGTGGTGGCCTATTAATAAGGAGAATATAAAGTTCAAACTAATGCGCTATAAGTGGAAGATAAACATCTGCTATCGTGAAAGTGTATCAGGAGAGGAAAACCTTGTCCGAATGACCAAGTCGTGACTCACCTCCTGGACGTTCCTTTGTCGCTCGACCGAACACTTCAGGTTTGTTAAAATATAGATCGAACCTTGTTCTCTCTTCTTTTTACTCTCCACCTTCGTACCCTCCTAGAATACTGGAGTGAAATGAAAATTAATCTTAGTCGCACAACTAACAGATTTCTTAACAAAGAGATCAAGTACGATGAAATACTCTATCTTCCACACATAAATAAGAGTTCGGGAAAGTGGGGCTGTCTCACTCCTATTATTTTTATTACCGAACGACCTGGCCATACGGTTTGGATCACACTGCTGTGACAATGGATTCGAGAGATGGTGGATTCGAATCCAACCGTCGGCAGCCCTGAATATGGTTTTCCGTGGTTACCTATTTTCACACGCCACAAATGCTGGGGCTGCGCCTTGACTAAGACCACGGCTTCTACCTTCCAAAACCTAGCCCTTTCCTATCCTTGCATCGCCAAAAACGTTCGATGTATCAGTGCGACATTAAACCACCACTTTCTTTGATTATCGGAATTAAATTAGAAACGTTCAACTGAACATTTTCGAATTGTTTCGTATGTTTAAAATGGCAAAGGTGTATTTTTCGATATGAAAACAAGCCACCTTCCATTTAAAAAATCCACAGTTCTAGCCCTTCAGGCAAGCAACTCAATGTTGAAAACATCCTGGGGATATGAGCTACGAATTTTAGGTAAATAAAATATAATTTAGAGTGCGAGCTTATTCTTTATTTATTTCTAAAAACAATCCTTTTCTTAATCATAGTTTTCTGGTCGATTAGATCACGGCCGACTGGATCCCTCGCTGCGCTGAGCGACGCATCAAGTTGGCCGTGATTAGATTAGCAGTTTGCCTTTTTCTACCGCTACGAGCGCTAATGTGAGTCAATGCAGAATTTTACTTGAGCCCTTCGGTGTAGATATTTTTCAAAAATAAAAAAATACCTGAACGTATTAAACCAAGGAACACATTACAGAAAGAATTATGTAAATAAGTTAATTTGGTTAGGATCTGGATAAAAAGAAAACAAAAGGAACAAGCGATTTCATGCTATTTTCCCGGAACTGCATTTAGGCCGGAAGTGATTTTCGAAATTTGCTTTTGAAGTTTGATATGTCGATCCAAGACTCACAATTTGAAACCTTTCCGGGACCCTAAGCCCTTCAACTTTCGCATAATGGAGGAACTTACGTTTTTCGTAGTATAAGAATCGTTCCTTTCTCTGCTAAGAAATATTTTCAACATTACAAAATGGTGGAAAATTTCTCTACGGAAAACCAAATGATCATAAATATGACTCTCCGTCATGGGCATCCATCAAAGGTTGCTAAGTAACGCTACTTCGTTACTCAATTAATGTTATGATGACCCCGTAATTCTGGGACATATTTATGTCAAAATGTTCGTTTTTCTCTCCCGTAAAATTATTTATGACGGGTTTTTTGTACTCATGTAATCAGTTACAGCAAAGTGATGATGAAAATGTTATTGCTGTTGTGGAGAAAGAAGACTGTCCTAGACCTGTGTGATGTGTTCAATTTTCAGAATGAAGCACACATACTTCGTACCACTTTGTTTTCTAATGGTGTTACATCCTCATTGTAGAGCCGTGAGCCTGGGAAGCAGGCAACATGACGCAATGGCCCGTGTTCGTTCGCAGAACACAGCAGGTTACAGAATGACGTGACTTATAATACAGGACGAGTTCTAGATTGAGGAGATTTTCTCACCGAAATCACAGGAGGAACAGTAATTGCTTAAGCTGTGTACGAGCAACCAAGCCGGGATGTTAAAGCCTGTATTCCTCGTAATGGAATCGCTAGGATTATGGCTACGTACCAGAGGCAAGAAAGAGGGAACAGGTTGGATTAAAACAGACAGACTGCAATGAAACTAATAGGATGACCAGTTAAGAAGTCATAATATCGTTGTACGCCTGCCTTTTTTACATTGAGTGTACTCGGAATGACGAAATGAGTAAATAATAATGTTGTTTTACGTCCTACTAACTACTTTGAACAGTTTTCCGGAAACGCCGAAATGCCGGAATTTAGTCCCGCAGGAGTTCTTCTATGTGCCAGTAAATCTTTCTACACGAGGTTGAAGTATTTGAGCACCTTCAAATACCATCGGAGTGAGCCATGATCGAACCTGCCAAGTTGGGGTCAGAAGGCCAGCGTCTCAACCATCTGAGCCGCTCAGCCCGGCACATTAAATGTGGAAACTATGGTAAACTCAAGAGGAGGGCGGAAAATAGAGCCAACTGGAGACCTGCCCCAAACCAAACTACGGACTGAACACTTGAGGAGGAGGAGGAGGAGGAGGAGGAGGAGGAGGGAACTTAGATTCCACCATAAGACGCCATTTTTAGCGGTCTAATTGGTTGATTTTATGGCATTTTCTCGTATCTCTTCTATTTATGGGTCCATGTTAAGTAATTGTCGCCATGTTGGTGTACACGCATGCACAAAAATGGTGTCCCGATATAAGCAGAGTATGGCGTCACCCCACCCCCTCAGCCTGCTACAAGACTGTTGTAATTGAAACGGGCTCAGTGGTGGAAGTATAGCAATACACACACTGTGCCTTCAGCACTGCGCGTTCACTCCTTCCCCCTCCTTTACGGTACTGCAGTGGCTTTCAGCATTACCTCTTCACTTACTTTTCTGTATTGGAGTGGCCTAAAACCCTACCTCTTCACTCCCTCCCCTTCTTTTCTGTACTGGAGTGGCCCTCAACACTACCGCTTCACTCCCTCCCCTACTTTTCTGTATTGGAGTGACCTTCAACACAACCTCGTCCCTCCTCCCCTCTATTTTCTGTATTGGTGTGGCCTTCAACACTACCCCTTCACTCCCTCCCCTACTTTTCTGTACTGAAATGGCCTTCAACATTATCCCTTCACTCCCTCCCCTCCTTTACGGTACTGGAGTGGCCTTCAACACTACTACTTCACTCCCTCTCCTACTTTTTTGTACTGTAGTGGCCCTCAACACTACCTCTTCCCTCCCTCCCCTCCTTTTTTGTACTGGAGTGGCCTTCAACACTACCTCTTCACTCCCTCCCCTACTTTTCTCTATTGGAGTGGCCTTCAACACTACCTCTTCACTCCCTCCCCTACTTTTCTGTATTGGAGTGGCCTTCAACACTACCACTTCACTCCCTCCCTTCCTTTCCATTACTGAAGTGGCCTTCAGCACTATCCGTTCACTCCCTCCCTTTCTTTCCAGTACTGGAGTGGCCTTCAACACTACCTCTTCACTCCCTCCCCTACTTTTCTGTATTGGAGTGGCCTTCAACACTACCTCTTCACTCCCTCCCCTAATTTTCTGTATTGGAGTGGCCTTCAACACTACCACTTCACTCCCTCCTTTCCTTTCCAGTACTGAAGTGGCCTTCAACACTATCCGTTCACTCTCTCCCTTCCTTTCCAGTGCTGGAGTAGCCTTCAACACTACCTCTTCCCTCCCACCCCTCCTTTTCTGTACTGAAGTGGCTTTCAACACTACCTCTTCCCTCCCTCCCCTCCTTTTCTGCACTGAAGTGGCCTTAAACACTACATCTTCACTCCCTCCCTTCCTTTCCAGTACTGGAGTGGCCTTCTACATTACCCGCACACTCCCTTCCCCTCCTTTCCAGTACTGGAGTGGCCTTCAACACTCCCTCCCCTACTTTTCTGTACTGGAGTGGCCTTAAACACTACATCTTCTCTCCCTCCCCTACTTTCCAGTACTGGAGTGGCATTCAGCACTACCTCTTCACTCCCTTCCCTCCTTTCCTGTTCTGGAGTGGCCTTCAGCACTACCTCTTGACTCCCTCCCCTACTTTCCAGTACTGGAGTGGCCTTCTACACTACCTCTTCACTCCCTACCCTACATTTCAGTACTGGAGTGACCTTCAACATTACCCCTCCCCTCCGTTCCAGTACTGGAGTGGCCTCAGCATTACCCCTTCTCTCCGTTCCAGTACTGGAGTGGCTTTCAGCATTACCCCTTCCCTCCGTTCCAGTACTGGAGTGGCCTTCATCATTACCCCTCCCATATTTTCCAGTACTGGAGGGGGACAGTGCTGATTGTTTATGCCGGGACACCATTTCTGTGCATGCGTGTACATGCAGTGATAGCCACCTCATTGATTGTCGGACAAGTTGGTATACTTCAGGCATCTATGGCAGCCTTCAAGCTGGTGAAGTATTGCAATGTCCGTAACGGCATGTCTGACTCCAAACTCAGTCCCAAATACGAACTCGACCCTTAAGTTACCAACTCACGTCCCCTAGTTGACAGTACTTGATTCCCCGTTTAGTCGAATTTCACGAGGGGGAGCGATACTGAGGATGTATTGTACCACCCCCACACACGGGAGGTTATCCTTTAAAGGCTTCGGTGTACAATCAGCACCATATGTATGGCCTATTGTGTTTGAAAATATCCATTACTCCACTCGACGGTCCAGCAATAGCTACGTTTCAATTACCGTTTAATATATCTTAAGCGCACCCGGTGGCCATAATCGTTAAGGCATCAAGTCTATATGACATGACAGCGTGGTTAGCCTGTCCAAAAAATGTCACCATCAGAATGTTGACCGGCAGGATGGGAGAAGTGATGGTGGTAACTACTAGATTGCGTGTCAAAAGCCACGACTTAAATCTAAACCTCTCCGCAGAGTTCATACAGTATGCAGTGAGTGCATGATGGTGATTCGTCAGTCGGATGGCGACGTAAAGCCTTGAGCAGGACCCTTGGTGGTATTCGACAAGATTAGGCTACGTGCCGATACCCGGGCTCACCCTCTCCCTATCTCATTATCATAATCATCCCACATCCAGACACGCATTTGCCCATGGGCGTCAGATATAAAGACTTGCACCAGGCGATCTGATACGATAAATAAATAAATAAATAAATAATTAAATAAATAAATAAATAAATAATCTTGATTTTAACAGGCAACAGGTTGGCCAGTGCGCTACGCTTTGAAGCTGTTAAGTCATAATGAAATGAAAACCTACAACCTGTTTCCAGTCATTGACTGGGTCAGGAATGTAATGAATGAAGCAGATATAGGCTATTAGTACGATGGGGTCGCCACTCCCAAAGTGATTTATTAATGACTGATAGATGCTATGAAATGAGAATGGAGAGTGTTGCTGGAATGAAAGATGACAGGGAAAACCGGAGTACCCGGAGAAAACCTGTCCCGCCTCCGCTTTGTCCAGCACAAATCTCACATGGAGTGACCGGGATTTGAACCACGGTATCCAGCGGTGAGAGGCCGACGCGCTGCCGTCTGAGCCACGGAGGCTCTTGTTAAGTCATAATAAAATATGTAATTTTCGTCTTATGTATACAGTGAAACTACAACCTTGTAAACAGTCAGAGTAATGCGGCAGCCTTCGGGGAAGCCTCAGTATGAATTGACGCTATCTCTTTTGTATAGCGTTAATGTAATTATACTCGTGACGTAGACGACGGTTGACTTAATTAGAAACCTCCAAACCTCCGCGGAACACGGAAATGAGCAGCAGATTATCGCAGTCGGTCACAGTTTTAAGTCTCGGCCGTGTCCATTCGATCTTCTCCACTCCACTTTTGCAGGTGCGTCAAGGCTGGGCCAGGCTCTCACTTCTAATTGTAAGGGCTAGTTCAGTCCAGTGGCGAGTGATTTAGTGTATCAACTAAACGAGAGAACAGCAAGTAGGGGGAAGGTGGTCTTCAGGTGGCGACTGCTGTACCGACCACACGCTCGGTGTTGCTTCAGGATATGCAACGACGGCTTGCTTATAGCTGGTTATCGCTAATACGCGAGTGTGACAGTTTTAAACATAGAAGATATTTTTTTGCTAGTTTCTTTACGTCGCACCGACACAGATAGGTCTTATGACGACGATGGGACAGGAAAGGGCTAGGAGTGGGAAGGAAGTGGCCGTGGCCTTAATTAAGGTACAGCCCCAGCATTTGCCTGGAGTGAAAATGGGAAACCACGGAAAACCATCTCCAGGGCTGCCGATAGTGGGGTTCGAACCTACTATCTTTCAAATACTAGATACTGACCGCACTTAAGCGACTGTAGCTATCGAGCTCGGTAGAATAATTTAGAAAATGCATCGTGGTGTTACAGCATCCCATATAGGCACGCCCTCGGTGATCCTTGGATGGGTTGGAATGAAGGTCGGCTAACTGAAGGGCCGGGAAGGCTGATAGTAGGAAGTGGGAGGAATGTGGGGGCGTAACTTGGCTGTTGTCTGGTAGGATCTTGTAGGCTCTGAGGGCAGTGGCGGAGCTAAGAAGCTCGGCCCCCGACCCCGCAATAATTGAAAATAGGCCCCCCGTTTCTTGATAAGGAAAGTTAAGTTACAAGAAGGTTGTATATCATTACAATGAACAGCGACGACGATAATAATAATAATAATAATAATAATAATAATAATAATAATAATAATAATAATAATTTACTCAATTTAGTTTCCAAATCCGAAGGAATAAAAGTAATACACGTATATGGCACGAACACACACACACGCACAAACAAGAAATACATATTCCAGTTATAGTACGGGAACACGCTGACCATCATAATATTAAGAAATAATTCGTTCCTAGCACCAAATAATTTACAACTCAACCGTCAATCGTAGGCCTACTTAGCTACACCGACTGCCGAGAGTTATAAACAGGCTCGAAACTTCAGTATTTAGAGTTTACATAAGGAGGCTGTCTTTGTTGTCGCATCTTCTCTGACTACTGGCTTCTCAGAACTGGCTAATTACTTAAAAAGCCTTGTTGATTGTTGTGAGTGGCAGCAAGGGATCTTTTTTATTGGAACAGGCTGGGAAATCCACATTAAGAAATAACTACCGTACTCCTATTGACGAAAGAAGCTCTGCACTACGACGGCCAAAGTTTGGAATGATCCTCTAATACAAATAATACTGTGTTGTGTGCTGTAGCTTTATCAATATGTGAAATCACTCTTCATTTACTGAATTAAGAAACAGTCATGGGCTTGAATTAGTACGGGTGGTTATGGGGGCGGGAGTTGGGAGGGCATGGCACCCGGGGGAGGAAGCAGGCCACTGCCAACCACCGGACAGGCCATATGATCCGTTCACAATGCATCGGCCGAAACGCCAGGCGGGACGTCTATGCTCCACACTAGACCACTCTACATCCCCAGGGATACCCCGAATAGGAACATTGTTTAGGGCAGTGGTATTCAAAGTGTCGCACGCATACCACTCGGGGTATGAGGAGTCCTCTCAATGGGTAGGCAAATTTGTCGTAGTTTGTAACTGATTATAGTGAGCCGTTCAGAAATGAGTTGAACCTGCTCATTTTCAACAAAATCTTCTTTTTAATTGAGTGTATTTGTTCACCAGTATAAGAGTACCCTTTCTGAACTATTCATTCTAAAACATGTGTCAGTTTGTACCTTCCAATGACCAGGTATGTAAAAATGCACACCTATGCTGCATTTCTCTTTTTATTTTTTTTGTTTCGAAATCCACTCATTCACTTGAATATTTTTCAGTAGCAGTGAATGTAGTACAGTAGTATTAATTATAGGCCTAGTAGTACACATATCGTTGCTAGGCAATGAAAATATCGCAGGCCTAATTCCACTCACGAGAAAACCACGTTTGTCCTCTCTTGTGAAGGGTTCCCGCTTTGCCTAAGAAGGGAACAGGAGGCGCCAATGGTCGAATAATTGGGCTATCATTAAGCCAGGAACAGTTCTGCTGACCGCTCAGCTGTGGGTTTCTTCTGTAAACTTTACTCCGAAGGTGGTACGAAGATTTCTTTGCACAGCGATTATATATATATATATATATATATATATACTTGTTGTTATTGGAGAACTGGGTGGTGTAGCGGGTCATCCCGGCGAGCATGGTTTGGTTCTTGGTGTTTGCTGGGATGGGAAGGTCGGGCTCGACGTGGCTGCGGGAACCGGGAGCGGAGGCAGTAACCCGAGGTGAAACCTCAAACACTCAGAATCAGTCCACCTATTCGAGACACCTTTTTAAGAGGGATAGCCTCCGTGTTCGACATTCGGCGTAATCTGGTGCTGGGCACTGGCAAGTCCTCGCCTGTGGCTAGAGGTGGGGACGGAGCGAGTAATACCGATGAGTAATCCGGTTGTAGCGGTAGAGCGCACCACCGATCCCCTCCGCTTACAACTGTAAGTACTCGCGGAGGACCAGAGCACAGTGTAGCGCACGACAAGTGTTTAACAAGGGCAGACCACGACGTTGAGATCACGGATCATCTTCAAATTTTGTAAACGTTTAGTAGTCTATTAGGACAAGATAATGTGCAAATAGTAAGGCGTACTATTAAAGCGTTTTCAAGAAAATAGCAAGAGAATTTTCGCGTCGAATGTGTACCGGTGCGTTGCAGTCACGAGCACGAGGTGGCGGTGGTCGAGTGGTTAGCGTTCAAGCTCCGCAATCACTGGATCGAGTCTCGCTCTTCACTTTTTGTTTTTCAACACTGGTCATATTCTTTCATATATATTGCAGGTCAGAGCGTCCAGGTGCAAAGCAGTTCCGGGTACCTAACACGATTTCACTGTCAGGTATGAGGGATTTCACAAATCGCGACAGGCATACATTTTCAGGAATACTTTATGCATTGGGCCGTTTACTTGTTGATAATTATAAATGATATATTTGCTTTGTAGTCCACCTCTGTCGTGGAGTGGTTCGTGTGATTAGCTGCCACTCCCAGATGCCCGGGTTTGATTCCCGGCTCTGCCACGAAATTTGAAAAGTGGTACAAGGGCAGGAACGGGGTCCACTCAGCCTCGGGAGGTCACCTGAGTAGATGGGGGGTTCGATTCCCTCCTCAGCCATCCTCGAAGTGCTTTTCCGTAGATTCCCATTTATTTCTACTCCGGGTAAATGCCGGGATGTAGGCCCCTACCTAATGTAAGGCCACGGCCACTTCCTTCCCTCTTCCTTGCCTATCCCTTCCAATCTTCCCATCTCTCCACAAGGCTCCTGTTCAGCATAGCAGGTGAGGTCACCTGGGCGAGGTACTGGTCATCCTACCCAGTTGTATACTCGACCCAAACTCTCGCGCTCCAGGACACCGCCCTTGAGGCAGTAGAGGTGGGATTCCTCGCTGAGTCCGAAGGAAAAACCGACCCTGGAGGGTAAACAGATAAAGAAAGAAAGAAAGAAAGAAAGAAAGAAAGAAAGATATTTTTTGTAATGATAAACATTAGTAAAGAGCCAAATAACATTGGAAATCCAATAAAGTTCATGCAAATATACCTTTTTTCAGTATATTACCTTTGAATTGTAATGTATATGAAAGAATTTGACCAGTGTTGAAAAACAAAACAACACGCGGGACTCGATCCAGCGAGCCAACGATTACGGAGCTTGAACGCTAACCACGCGACCACCACCGTTTCGCGCTCATGATCGCAACGCACCGGTACATATTCGACGTGAAAACTTATCTTGAGATTTTCTCTAGAACGCATTAGTAGTACACCTTACTACTTGCACATTATCTTGTCCTAATGGACTACTAAATGTGTACAAAGTTTGAAGGTACTCCGTGATCCGAACGTAGTGGCCACCCCTTGTAAGAGTATTATACCTGTATTCAGTCTGTGTTTCTTAATTTGCGTCTATATTTCCTCCGCTTGTTGTGGTTTGTAGATAATACAAAGCATAGTAGATAATAATTGTGGCATTAGTTTGATATTTAATCCCATTTTGAGATGGTATTCATGTTTTAGAAAATTTAAGGAATTGCATAAATTTTTACAGAAATTTGTACCACAAATGCCACGAAAACCGTCTGATGCATGGCATTTCTTTGAAATTACTGGTGATAAAAATAAGCAAAATGCAAATTTTGCGGCCGCATTTACTTGACGGCTGGTGGCGTATCAAATTTGTGGGATTATATCAAGAGGCATCACAAGGATGAAATGAGCAGGTCGGCTTCTCCAGCAGAAAGCAACATTGCTGTATTCAGCAAAATGGTTTGTTGTGAGAAAAGGACATTGAATTTACGTTGCCATACCAATAACGTATTTAAACGTGCCGCCACAGTACATTCACTCGGTAGTTTACTCGGTACTACCGGGTGATGACGTCACAACAACTGCTCCGCTCCGCTCCGCTCCGCTCCGCTCCGTCCCCACCACTAGTGCAGACGTCTCGTAGAGTCAAGAACAATCCAGGCTGTTGCGTGCGCGGAGCAGGCGGCGCAGAGCGAGGAGCGCGCAGACACACGACAAATTAAGTATAACATAAACATGTTAGTGTTGAACTGTAGAAATATTGTAAAGAAAGGAGTAGTAAGTAATTTAATACATATATATCCTGCAGATATTGTAATAGAAATTGAATGATGACTGAGAAGTGAAATGTTCTCACGGAACTGGAGTGTTTATCGTACAGTCGGACAGACAGACATACGAAAGGAGGACGAGTATTCATTCCGGTCAAACAATAATTTGAAACTTACGAAAGAAAATAGCGGTATTAATGTAACGACCCCATAGTTTATTATAAATAAAATACCAATATTATGTTGTTAATACATTTTATTCAACAGAACGTGGTACAATTGGAATGTGGGCAATAACTCTGTGTAGAAATTCTTTTTGCACGTTTTTGCCGAATCCTAACCAAATGTTTCCTTTTCAGGATTGAAATTGTCAATCGGGAGATAGTTGCTTCGAACCACCATTGTCGGCAACTCTGAGGATGGTTTTCCGTGGTTTCCTATTTTCATACCAGCCAAACGCTGGGGCTGTACCTTATTTAACCTTATAATGCTCGGCGTGACAAATTTGTCACGACTTTTAGATGCTATCAGAAGCTATAATACATCTCTTTTATTCTTTCCGGACCACAGTTGAAGAAAATATCCACCAGAGTGTGTTCACGACTTTGGGACAAATGTGCTACACTGGGCATTAAAAATAAAAGAGATGTATTCTAGCTTCTGATAGCATCTGAAAGTCGTGTGACAAATTTGTCACGCCGGGCATTATAGGGTTAAGGCCACGGCCGCTTCCTACCCTATCCTAGCTAGAGAAAATTCTGCGCACGCAAAAAAAAAAAAAAAAAAAAAAAAAAACCAACATCATTATTCTATAAGTTCCAACTGACCATGATATATTGACAACCTCCAAATGTGCGCGCGAGTCAACAGCGCCATCTTGTGTGACTTCACATACACTGACTGACAGAGCAAATGCAACACCAAGAAGGAGTGGTTCGAAAGGGATGAAAGTTGGGGAAAAAACAGAGACGGCACGGACGAATAATTGATGTTTATTTCAAACCGATATGCAGGTTACACAATGCGCACGGCATCGACTCAGTAGGATGTAGGACCACCGCGAGCGGCGATGCACGCAGAAACACGTCGAGGTACTGAGTCAATAAGAGTGCGGATGGTGTCCTGAGGGATGGTTCTCCATTCTCTGTCAACCATTTGCCACAGTTGGTCGTCCGTACGAGGCTGGGGCAGAGTTTGCAAACGGCGTCCAATGAGATCCCACACGTGTTCGATTGGTGAGAGATCCGGAGAGTACGCTGGCCACGGAAGCATCTGTACACCTCGTAGAGCCTGTTGGGAGATGCGAGCAGTGTGTGGGCGGGCATTATCCTGCTGAAACAGAGCATTGGGCAGCCCCTGAAGGTACGGGAGTGCCACCGGCCGCAGCACATGCTGCACGTAGCGGTGGGCATTTAACGTGCCTTGAATACGCACTAGAGGTGACGTGGAATCATACGCAATAGCGCTCCAAACCATGATGCCGCGTTGTCTAGCGGTAGGGCGCTCCACAGTTACTGCCGGATTTGACCTTTCTCCACGCCGACGCCACACTCGTCTGCGGTGACTATCACTGACAGAACAGAAGCGTGACTCATCGGAGAACACGACGTTCCGCCATTCCCTCATCCAAGTCGCTCTAGCCCGGCACCATGCCAGGCGTGCACGTCTATGCTGTGGAGTCAATGGTAGTCTTCTGAGCGGACGCCGGGAGTGCAGGCCTCCTTCAACCAATCGACGGGAAATTGTTCTGGTCGATATTGGAACAGCCAGGGTGTCTTGCACATGCTGAAGAATGGCGGTTGACGTGGCGTGCGGGGCTGCCACCGCTTGGCGGCGGATTCGCCGATCCTCGCGTGCTGACGTCACTCGGGCTGCGCCTGGACCCCTCGCACGTGCCACATGTCCCTGCGCCAACCATCTTCGCCAGAGGCGCTGCACCGTGGACACATCCCTATGGGTATCGGCTGCGATTTGACGAAGCGACCAACCTGCCCTTCTCAGCCCGATCACCATACCCCTCGTAAAGTCGTCTGTCTGCTGGAAATGCCTCCGTTGACGGCGGCCTGGCATTCTTAGCTATACACGTGTCCTGTGGCACACGACAACACGTTCTACAATGACTGTCGGCTGAGAAATCACGGTGCGAACTGGGCCATTCGCCAACGCCGTGTCCCATTTATCGTTCGCTACGTGCGCAGCACAGCGGCGCATTTCAAATCATGAGCATACCTCAGTGACGTCAGTCTACCCTGCAATTGGCATAAAGTTCTGACCACTCCTTCTTGGTGTTGCATTTGCTCTGTCAGTCAGTGTATTTAGCACAAATCTTGCCTTAATTTGAAGCGGTATTTAATGAAGACGGCCGGCACCGTGGTGTAGGGGTAGCGTGCCTGCTTCTAACCCGGAGGCCCCGGGTAGGTCAGGGATTTTTACCTGGACCTGAAGGCTGGTTCGAGGTCCACTCAGTCTACGTGATTAGAATTGAGGAGCTATCTGACGGTGAGATGGCGGCCCCGGTCTAGAAAGCCAAGAATAAAGGCCGAGAGGATTCGTCGTGCTGACCACACGACACCTCGTAATCTGCAGGCCTTCGGGCTGAGCAGTGCTCGCTTGGTAGGCCAAGGCCCTTCAAGTGCTATAGTGGCATGGGCGGTGGGGGGGGGGGTGGTACTCTCGGCGATATACGCGTTCAACTCAAACATTAAACGTGTCTTTAAAATGCCCTTTCTATGTACCCGTTCTCGAGGAACGCAATATACATCATTACAGACCGTTATGCCTTTCAGCGTTCAGTCTGCAAGCCTCTGTGAATTTACCAAACGTCACCACAATCCTCTCTTTGTAAATAGTGCTGTGGCCTCATTTAGTTCTATACCTCTTATCTTTAAACCGTTAGAACCATCATCGTCTTGGTCTCCCTCTACTTCTCTTACCCTCCATAACAGAGTCCATCATTCGCCTAGATAACCTATCCTCCTCCATTCGCCTCACATGTACATACAGCCGCTTTATGCCCCTGTGGGTGGACGTGGTAGAATAACCCTCACGGTATCCCTTGCCTGCCGTTAGAGGTGACTAAAAAGGCCCCAAGGGCTCTGAACTTTGGAGCGTGGGTTGACGACCACGGGGCCCTTAGCTCAGTCCTGACATTGCTTCCACTTACTTGTGCCAGGCTCCTAATTTTCATCTGTCCTGTCCGAACTCCTTTGGACAACCCTTGTTCTTTTCCCACCCCGACGCTATTAGGTTTCCGAGTGCTAGGGAGTCTTTCATTTTCACGCCCTCCGTGGCCCTTGCCATTCTTTGGCCGATACCTTCATTTTCGGAAGTGTCGGATCCCTTCCATTTTTTTCTCGCTGATTAGTGTTATAGGCTATAGAGGATGGTTGCCTAATTGTACTTCCTCTAAAAACAGTAATTACCACCACCACCACCACCACCGTACAGCTTCATCCGTCGAATTCATTCCTAACTTAGCCTTTATCTCCTCATTCGGAGTACACGCCTGCCATTGTTCCCACCTGTTTGTACCAGCAACCATTCTCGCTACTTTCATGTCTGTAACTTCTAACTACCCAGTTTTCGCTCCCGTAAATCTAAGTTGGTCTGAAAACAGACCAATGTAAAGATAATTCCGTCTGGGAGCTGACTTTCTTCTTGCAGAATGCCGTTGATCGCAACTGCGAGCTGAATGCATTAGCTTTACTGCATCTTGATTCAATCTCACTTAGTATATTACCATCCTGGGAGGACACACCATGGTGTGGGTTACTGTAGTCACGTCCTAGTTCGTGAACCATGGGCAACGGCCGAGTGATCTAGTAAGTGGTCCTGAGAGTCGGGATACCAGTTGCTATGGAATGGGAGTGGGCATCTCGGACATATTCTGAGTCATGGCCCTCCTTGTGCTCAGGCAGAGAGGACTACACAATCCATCGGTGGTCCCTAACCCGTTAGAGGAGAGATCCTCACTTGGACTATGTGTAAGTATTGTAGCATCCTGCTTCACGACTTTACCGAGCTCAGAACATTTTAAGCAAGCCTCGGATCTATGGGAGTAACGGAGGAACCTACGTTAAAAGTTAAGGATGAGAAACATGAACTAATTTCTTTTTTTGCTATTTGTTTTACGTCGCACCGACACAGATAGGTCTTATGGTGACGATGGGAAAGGAAAGGCCTAGGAATGGGAAGGAAGCGGCCGTGGCCTTAATTAAGGTACAGCCCCAGCATTTTCCTGGTGTGAAAGTAGGAAACCACGGAAAACTATCTTCAGGACTGCCGACAGTGGGGTTCGAACCCACTATCTCCCGGATGCAAGCTCAGAGCTGCGCGCTCCTAACCGCACGGCCAACTCGCCCGGTACATGAACTTCTGAGTACAAGGCTCGACTCTCAAGACAAGTAAGTAAACTCGTGTCCTCATCCCGAGGTGTTGCAGCTCTTTTCAGGAGGTAAGCTGCATGTACCATTTCAACCACATACCAGCCCTCCTGCCAGTACCGGCAATCCAACCCGGGCCCTCGAGGACGGCAGCTAATAACACTAACCGTTACGCTACGAAGGCGGACGACTCTAATGATATTGTGAGGTGGAAAGGGTGGCGCTGACGCCAATACGGAAATATTGGTAAGGGAATCAGCTATGTGAGGAACGACGCGGAAAGGAACGTGATTGTAGCGGGTTCAGTGTTAGATATAAACTTATTTTTGGAGGTACATGAAAGGAAAATTTGAGTAGGTACTACTGCTCTGTTCTAGAGGTGAGATTTCACCATAAGATCTCGCCGACAAGGACCTTGGAGAAGGTATCGCAACCATTGCGAGATCCTCGAGTAATTAGCCATCTTGCACACGCACAGGTTCGTGAGCGGGGGACGAACATTAGAACACTTTACTGCAATCATTATAAGTTACCAGCTCGTTGTGCAATTGACAGTGTAAATATGTTTGAGGGCCATGCTCGAATATACGCACATACATCCATACATCTACCAGAATGAATGCTCCCCGTGCTACCGTTCCTACCCTGTCTCTACTCCAGTTCCATGAGAAAATATCCGCATCCGTATTATCACTTCTCAGCCATGATCCAATTCCTGTCTGGTAAATATCTAGATATTGGATTACTTAATTCTGTTCCTTGGTTTACAATAATTATTCTTTTTTATTTTATTTTTCTTTCTTTTTTTTCTTAATCCGTTTACCCGCCAGGGTTGGTTTTTCCCTCGGACTCAGCGAGGGATCCCATGTCTATCTTCTCAAGGGCAGTGTTCTGGAGCGCGAGTCTTTGGGTCGGGGATACAACTGGGAAGGAGGACCATTACCTCGCCCAGGCTGCCTCACCTGCTATGCTGAACAGGGGCCTTGTGGGGGTGAGAAGTTGGGAAGGGATAGACAAGAAAGAGTTAAGGAAGCGGCCGTGGCCTTAAGTTAGGTACCATCCCAGCATTTTCCTGGAGAAGTGGGAAACCACGGAAAACCACATCGAGGATGGCTGAGGTAGAAATCGAATCCGCTTCTACTCATTTGACCTCCCAAGGGTGAGTGCACCCCATTCCAGCCCTCGCGCCATTTTTCAAATTTCGTGGCAGAGCCGGGAATCGAACTCCGGCGTCCGGGGGTGGCAGCTAATTACACTAACCACTACACCACAGAGACGGACTTATATATTATCAGAGTGAAAATGAAAACCTACAGCCTGTTTTCCAGTCTTTGCCCGGGTCAGGGATGTAATGAATGAAGCAGATATAGGCTATTAGTACGATGGGGTCGCCACTCCCAAAGTGATTATTAATGACTGATAAATGCTATGAAATGAGAATGGAGAGTGTTGCTGGAATGAAAGATGACAGGGAAAACCGGAGTACCCGGAGAAAAACCTGTCCCGCCTCCGCTTTGTCCAGCACAAATCTCACATGGAGTGACCGGGATTTGAACCACGGTATCCAGCGGTGAGAGGCCGACGCGCTGCCGTCTGAGCCACGGAGGCTCAACATATTATCAGAGTAAAACATCATAATTACTTTTTTTGCTAGTGGCTTTACGTCGCACCGATACAGATAGGTCTTACGGCGACGATGGGATAGGAAAGGCCTAGGAGTTGGAAGGAAGTGACTGTGGCCTTAATTAAGGCACAGTCCCAGCATTTGCCTGGTGTGAAAATGGGAAACCTCGGAAAACCATCTTCAGGGCTGTCTACAGTGGGATTCGAACCCACTATCTCCCGGATGCAAGCGCACAGCCGCGCGCCCTTAACTGCACAGCCAAATCGCCCGGTCATCATAATTACTAACGAAAGTGAACATTTGAGGAAGGTAACTGCATAATTCACAGTTTAAGTACAGGCGATGATGAAAGGAAGTTAACAATTAATTTGACTGATGTAACTAATTACATCATTTAGAAATTGAATGTACACATTTTTTTTAAGTACTGCGGGGCTGGGCTGGGTAGCTCAGGCGGCAGAACGTTGGTCTTCTGAGCTCAAGTTGGCGGGTTCGATCATGGCTCAGTCCGGTGGTCCTTGAAGGTGATCAAATATGTCAGCCCCGTGTTGGTAGATTTACCGGTACGTTAATGAACGCCTGCTGGACGAAATTCCGGCACCTCGCCACCTCCGAAAACCGCAAAAATAGTTCGTGGGACGTAAAGCCAATAACATTATTGATATTGTTTCCCGCGAGAGTTCTTTTACGTGTCAGTAAATCTGCCGACACGAGGCAGACATATTTGATCACCTTGAAGTACCACCGGACTGAGCCCGAATCGAACCTGCCCAGTTGGGGTCAGAACGTCAGCGCCTTAACCGTCTGAATCACTCAGTCCGGCTCAAGGAAAACAAATGAGCTTATAACATGGGACAGTTGAGGCCAAAGTGGTGCGAGTTACATCACAGATGTTTCAAGACAAAAAGCCCTTTTATTAGAATTGTAATAAAAAGTCTACGAAGTAATTTGAAAAAAATTAGACGCAATGTGTTCCAATTTCATAATGTATTGCCATTGTTGTCAATATAATTAGTTGGGCCGAAGAACAATTTAGATAATGTAAAAGCACAGCTTAGATTGAATTAAACTATAAATTAATATCTTCGGTTGTTTAGAATGGAGTTGTGAAAATGAAATGAAATACTTAGGATGAGAGAGATTAAATAACATAAAATGACAGGCACAATGAAGTCAAAGACATATATTGGTTTATGTAAATTTCCTCATGCGAAAAATGATCGGCTAAAAATGTGCAAGCCTCGAGTAAAAGCACGAGCGAAAGTAAGGATTCTTCTTTCTTAGAAGTTGCTTTACATCGCACCGATACAGATAGGTCTTACGGCGATGATGGGATAGGAAAGGCCTAGGAGTGGGAAGGAAGCGGTCGTGGCCTTAATTAAGGTTCAGCCCCAGCATTTGCCTGGTGTGAAAATGGGAAACCACGGAAAACTATATTCAGGGCTGCCGACAGTAGTGTTCGAACCCACTATCTCCCGGAAGCAAGATCACAGCTGCGCGACCCTAACCGCACGGCCAATCGCCCGATAGTAAAGATTCTTAGCTAATTATCGCACAGAGGATTATCTACATTTTGTCAATAAATACATCTATAAACATATTATCAAGGAGGGTCCTGTGGTCAGCACGACGAATCCTTTCGGCCGTTATTCTTGGCTTTCTACTTTGTAGATCGCGGCCGCTATCCCACCGTCATATAGCTCCTCAATTCTAATAACTTAGGCTGAGTCAACCTCGAACCAGCCCTCAGATCCAGGTAAAAATCCCTGACCTGACCGGGAATCGAACCCGGGGCCTCCGGGTAAGACGCAGGCATGCTACCCCTACACCACGGAGCGGTCTGAGCGAATTGAGCCAACGGCACGTGGTGTTCCCAAGCGGTCACCCATCCAAGTACTGACAACGCCCAATGTTGCTTAACTGCGGTAATCGGACGAGAACCGGTGTATTCAACATGGTATGGCCGCTGGCAATTTCCGCTGAGTGGGGATTAATTTTGTGTAGTAGACTAGATTAAACGTTTGTGTGTGAGTGTTCCCACAGTAGGTTCATTGACACAGCGATTGCCTGTGTGTTGGTATTGTAACTAAAAATGGTAGATGTGACCGTGTAATCTGATATGTGAAGTTGAGAGACATGTAGAAGGCCCCTTGTCATCAAACTCTAGAAGACTAATTACTTCACTGAAGGTAGTTTTATAGGTCGGGAGTCTGTTTCGTTGCACTGAACCTTACACTTGTCGACTTCAAATTCCACAAAGTTATCTCACGAAAATTGTTCCTTGAATGCAAATAAATTATTCTTTATCCATTTGAGTTTTATTTGTGATCATTTGATTTTTACCAGTAGCAAATATGATACCATTTTTTGATATTGCCGTCAGTTTTACACTGCCCGACATATAGTCATTTTTGATATGGATTACTCCCGAAACCCCAGACATGCATGGGAACATTTTCATTGCAGTTACGTCCAGCCTCTGGAATTGTGACTTCACTCTTGGTCACGTCTCTGCAATGTATAACATCGCAGGTCTCACCACGTTCCTACAGCTCTTTCCCTTTACTTTTACAGTTAGTCGTCTGTCAAATAAAACACCAGACAATCTTTTCCAGTTTGACCAGGCAGTCTGAACTCGGGGAGGTATTTCTAAGTCTCGCTCTATACCGTACATCCTAGGTAGTCTGTAACTTATCGTCCGGCTCTACGGCTAAATGTTTAGCGTACTGGCCTTTGGTCACAGGGGTCCCGGGTTCGATTCCCGGCAGGGTCGGGCATTTTAACGACCATTCGTTAATTTCTCTGGCACGATGACTGGGTGTATGTGCTGTCTTCATCATCATTTCATCCTCATCACGACACGCAGGTCGCCTACGGGAATCAAATCAAAAGACCTGCCTGCACCTGGCGAGCCGAACATGTCTTCGGACACTCCCGGCACTAAAAGCCATACGCCATTTCATTTTTGTAACTTATCTCCACCAGTCTCAATATTTTCAAGTCCTGTTCCTCCAAGGCAGAGATATTCAGTTTATTTATGATTAATGTTAAGACCTTTGTCTTCTAGAGCTTTTTTCCAGAATTCCAGTTTCCTCTATTGATGCTACAGAGAAAGATGTCATCTGCAAATATTCACCAAGGAGCTACCTCTTATGATCTCACAGAGAACATCGATAACAACATCAAAGTTATAGGGATTCAGTGATCATTCATCGATATTGTCCCCGTCAACCATAAGGACAATCTCCACATCTTCATATAGATGGGCTTTCTCCTTCTCAAGCTCGTTCTTACTTGCGACGTCATCAGGAATAACTGTTCTTCTGACAGTCGTGTAGCGCTCATTAGAGGGGTGGAAGGGGGTGGGCTATAAACAGTTTCATTACATTTACGTGCAGTCAGTTTTGTGTGCTTCATTGGTTCTGAATGGTCGGCGTACTGCCCTTCGGTTGAGAGGGCCGCGGATTCTATTTCAGCTGGAGATTGATAACTACGTATAATAGATTCCCCTTACTCGGGGACCGAGTATTTGTATTCATATTAATACACTTCTCTTCACTTACACAAGCAGGCCCCCGTGGTGTAGGAGTTCGAGATCCACTCAGCTTATGTGATTAGAATTGAGGAGCTATCTGACGGTGAGATGGCGACCCCGGTCTCGACAGCCCAGAATAATGGGCGAGAAAATGCGTCGTGCTGACCACACGACCCCTCGTAATCTGCAGGCCTTCGGGCTGAGCAGCGGTCGCTGGGCAGGCCAAGGCCCTTTCAAGGGCCTTAAGTGTCGTGGGGTTTTCACTTACACACAACACTCCACACTATGGTCGTAATTTTGAAAGATACATTCTGACAGTTATTAGAATACCTGGGTGGGAAGAAAGGAGTAGGGGGTATGGTTGCCATGGAAACGTGGGCATGCCCACTGCGGTTGCTATGGAGATAAGCCTACTGGCCGGGTCTAGTTACTTGGAGTTGCCAAACCTCTCCACTACCTACTGAGGGGTCTGAACGAACGAACGAACGAAGAAGTGAGCCTGGCAACACCGTGCAATGCTCCTACCTCCCGCCCTATCTTTCAAACTGCTTCTTTAAATATTACAGGTACAGTAACCTTCGCAGGAACACGCAAGAGTAAATACACTCCTCTAGAGTTGGCTCAAGAAGGGCATGCGGCAGTCTTTTCATGCTAGTGGTTTTACGTCACACGGACACCGATAGATCTTATGGCGACGGTAGGATAGGAAAGGCCGAGGAGATGGAAGGAAGCGGCCTTGGCCTTAATTATGGTACAGCCCCAGCATTTGGCTGGTGTGAAAATAGGAATCCACGGAAAACCATACTCAGGGCTGCTGACAGGGCCTTGGGAAAAAGACCAGGAATAATAAAAAGAATCATTCTGCTCCATACATAATAGAAGCTATAACGATGTTTTTTTAAACTTTGCCTGTTTTCTTATTGGCAATTTAGGATCGCACAGTACAACTGACAAGGATCTCCACTTCCACCAAACAGTGTTAAACCGATTTGGTATGAACCTCACATCGCCACAATCTTCATGTTTTCACAGAATACATTTCTAGGCACTGCGCCCCGCAGTTCCGAGCATCACACGGTAATGTACAGCAACCTTAAAAGTTATCTACATTTATAACTGTTATATTCTTCAGTCTGCCGAAACTAATTTTGTGGAATAAATTTATAAACAACGCGAAAATAAATCATATGGAAACAGAATTTTACATGAAAAATTAATTGAAAGTTAAAATACCAAGTTTAGTTAGTGAAAGAACATCATCAGATTCCATTTAATCAAAACTATAAACATTTTTCTTTATTTATGTTTAACTACTTAGGAACTTAAAATCTGGAATTTATTTTAATGAAGTCCTCTTTTCTCTCCACTCTAACAATCGAAAATCACAGCTCAACTTCTAGGAGAAATCGGAAGGTTGTAGGTGTCTCGTAGGACTATTTTGCTCATATTTAACATCTCTTTGATTCCTACTGATGTACTGACCTAATTATTTTGATTATGAAATATTATTTCCCCTTGTCAATTTAGTTTTGAAAATCTGTTGTCCACGATCAAAGATTTGTCAAATTCAAGACGCCACAAGTTTACTTGTCAAA
Source organism: Anabrus simplex (assembly GCF_040414725.1). NCBI lineage: Eukaryota > Metazoa > Arthropoda > Insecta > Orthoptera > Tettigoniidae > Anabrus > Anabrus simplex. The sequence continues at coordinate 23,281,983 of NC_090270.1, read as the reverse complement.
TCGCTTGCAATACTTGAGAAGTCTTGACAAGTCTTCAAAAGTTTTGAAAGTGAATTAGAACAAGTTCTAATCGATCTATGAACTGTCAAGTTTTTGACAGAACTGACCAATGGAATTCAAGTATTGACGGTGCGTGCTATGCCGCTAGGCATGCTGGGTTTGCCAGGACTGGAATCAAAACAACAACAACATGGCTTCGTTTTCATGACCAAGGGATGTTGTGGGCGTATTAGCGGCTAAGTGTGGTGCACATCCCTGCCCATATTCACTGGGCTCCGTAGAGTACCACAGTAAAACGGCGGCGTACGAGGAGATTGCAACAGAAATATCTCAAGAAAGTGGACAGCGTTTATACTTATTTCCGTTAAAGTAAACACTATCAGCAATACTCGAATTATGACGATCTTCGCATATAAACTAATAACGTGGATCACAGAGGAATAAGATGCGTGGGGTTTGAATGGCTCGACAAGGAATTAACAAAAGCAGAACTCAACACAACAAATTTTGAAATTTTATTTCTTTCCTTTTTTTCTCGTTTAAATATGAGAAACAGAAAATTTGAATGAATAACAACAATATTAATGAGCACGTCAGTTCTAGCAATATCGTGGAAGTCCAAATTTCAGGTACAAAAACTTGAGAGAATTACAAATTGTTAATTTACACAGAAAAGAGCTGAATTGCTCTTGCCAGGTACAATATTTTTCAAGAGCAAGAAATGCTCCAGGAAAATACGCTCCGTAGCAGTTTGTATTCCAGAGGCATCAATTTTTTATGGCGCACTTAAATTCCACCTGACAACCTATCGGTTGTCCTCCATTAAAGTATTTACACCAAGTTGCTCCGATGTGGGCTTATATATTGCTCAACATTTATGTAATTCACTGTTCCCAAAGGGAACTAAAACCAGAAACAATTACCGAATAAACAGGGGCATGACTGCCCATACTAAATGGCCTTAATGACAAAAGAAAAAAAAGACTGGTTGTAACCAGCCATAGACAAAATGCAAGGAGGCGAAACTCCTGCACTCCTTCTAGAAATACTTAAAATCCTAAGAGGGCTTATGGCCCAAAGATACAGAGGCTAGTCCTATAATACACAGGGGTGAGTAAATGAGAAACGTTAATGCCAAATAAGTTTCCGGAAGTTTACAGTTTTGAAAACTTTAGTCACCCCGTGCCAAGTTGAATGGGAACCAACTGTTAGATGTCTCTACCATCGGTTTAATTCCTTCCGCTAGCGGGATGAACTCTAATTATTTCATAAAGGAATGTTTAATTTTGCAGTTGACAAACCTTAGGTCTTGAGGATTTTGTTTATGTATTGAAGTTTTCAATGCTTCAGATGGTTCCTTCTTCAAGTGTAATCAACTTATCACAAACTTGTAAATATTTTCTCTTGCAAATTAAAATTGGGAGTGTGTACAGGAATCCAACCTATCAGTAAAGTGTTCTGGAAGTTTCCCCTTAAAAATACTAAAAAAGCAGGGCGCTTTAGGGCTGTATTTTTTTATTGCTCCGGTGAGTTTAGTGCGGCCTGGTCGGGGATTTTAATAGCGTCCGATTAATTCTTCTGGCCCGGGGACTGGGTGTTTGTGTTTGTCGCAACATTTTCCTCTTCATATTCATACAACCCACTACACTACCAACCACCACAGAAACACGCAATAGTAATTACATCCATCCTTATAGGGTTGGTGTCAGGAAGGGCATCCGGCTGTTAAACACGGCCAAATACACATGTGCGACACAGTTCGCACCCGCGACTCCACAGATGTGGGAAAGGCGGAGGAAGAAGAAGAGTTTTGAATTGCTCTTACTAGTTTAAATCAGTCCTTCTGGTGAGAGTCGGAGGCATCTGCCGTGCGAAAGAAGCTGCATGTTACTGTAGTGGGGTGTTTGAGTTGCAGGAAATACCCAGTTCCCGAGGCAAGGGAATTATACGTTTAGGATTGTAATCCCTCAGCACGACCAAGAACAGAACTTGGGACTCCGAAGACCAAGATGATAACTATTGAGTCATGGATGCGGACATCTTGTTTCATAATTGCGTAAATAGTTGTTTGGAATTAAATGTAGTAATAGGTTCATTTGAATACATTGATCCAGTAGTCTATCTATATATATAAAATACGAGTTTTGTCTGTACATTGCTCAGAATTTGAAAAGAATGGAATTTCTGTATCGGTCATGTCCACAGTAACCAGAAAATGCACTTTTTACTTTTCCGTAATTTCTGTTTGTCTGTCTGTCTGTCTGTATGTATGTATGTATGTATGTATGTATGTATACGCATCACTAGAAAACGGCCAAAGAGAATTTAATGAAAATCGGTATGCAAAGTCGGGAATAAGTCGCTACAATCTAGGCCATAAATAATTTTATTCACCCTGATAGAAATGGTAGTTTAGGGGAAGGCCTTAAATTTAATTTTCAAATATTTACGTTTTTAGTAGTCCTATCTTCATAAAAATTGGTATGCAAAGTCGAATAATACGTCGCAACAGTATAGCGTATGAATAATTTTATTCACGCTGAGTGAAATGGTAGTTTAGGGGAAGGCCTAAAATTTAATTTTCAAATATTTACGTTATTAGTGGTACTATTTCATTGAAAATTGGTATGCAAAGTCGGAGAATGAGCCACTATAATTTAAGCTATAAGTAATTTTATTTACGCTGAGTAAAATGGTAGTTTAGGGGAAGGCCTAAATGTAATTCTCAAATATTTATATTATTAGTTGTCGTATCGATAAATAGTACATAACCAAAGTTATAGAGAATTAAATTTCCGACCATTTATGTCTTATACATTTTTATCGTACCGGCTATGATAACAGTCCATATCAACGCCGAGCCATGAGAAAATGGGTTAACAGAATTTAATGAAAATCGGTATATAGAGTCGGGGAATAAGAAACTACAGTCTAAGCTTTAAACAATTTCATTCATCCTGAATGAAATTGTAGTTTAGGAGAAGGTGCCTAAAGTGTAATTTTTAAATACCAATGTTTATTGGTCCTATCGAAAAGTACTATATAAAAAAGTTATAGAGAATAAAATTTCCGATCATTTATCTTTTATTCAGTTTTACCGTACCGACTATGATAAGAGTGGTATTTCAGAGTCGGAAGAAAACGAAATGTATAATATCGAAAGTGCATAACATTGATCAACAATAACATTACATTGACCATTGTTTATTGTGATATTCTTTGTCTCTTATGCTGCCTCTCATCTCCGAGTATAAAAGCCTGATTGAATATTGGCGGGAAATAGCCGGGGAGTTAGAAAACTTTCTTCTTTAGCATGCCATTCCTCTGGGCCATACATTTTCTGACACAGCTGGTACGTAACACACTGGATCATCATAGTATTTAAGCTATTCGATCCCTACTCTGACGCGCTGTTTTTTTGAGCAGTGTGCATACTTAAGGCAGAGCCTCACTTAGTAGTAGTAGCAGTAGTAGTAGTAGCAGTAGTAGTAGCAGTAGTAGTCGTAGTACTAGTATGGCCTGGTCTAGAATAACAATTTAGGCATTTTCCGAATTATAGCACCACAATATTCACTAAATAACTCAAAATTCTACTCTGAAAAAACCCGTTTCTTAAGAAAAGCTTCCTTCCCTTCACTTTTATTAAATTCTACATTCAATTTATTCCAAACTAGCAGTGAAGAGGGGGTTTTTATTCTGGCCTGGAGGAAAAATTTGCCTTCAAGTCAGATAGATTTTTCCGCCACCAGTGTAGTGAATTGATATTTTCAGACTCATCGGGTACTCCTAGGAAATAGAATAGTAATTGGGCATAGTTTTTGCCCTGGGAGTATCCACTATTCAAACCTCTCCCCGCCTAAGAAAGCCGAAAAGTGTTCACAGATCATGGCTGTCTGTGGTTTGGTCATTCCTGGTCTGGAACTTTGGACTGTTAGATAGGCACCGTAGTCCTGTTCGTTAAAAGCGAGAAAATGTGTGGTGTTTCATTTGAACAAGTATTTCGTAATATGAAAGCATTGCTTTTAATCGCGCAATTCCTATTGACGTTATTGTATGTTCATTTCAGGTGGGAAAACCACTGAGACAGTCTTTCTGGGGATGTAAAAAGGCATTAAAATGAAAACATCCGAACCTGATTGTAACTGATGGAATGAAATTGGGTCTACCATTACAGTGAAAATTCCCTCAGTCTTCATATGAGAAAAGATGTTTGGTGTCCTCCCGTGGCGTTTCTAGGGTAACGTTAAGAGCTATACAATCTAATACAATCTTGCTCACAATGTGTGCACCACCTAACCTAGAATTCTGTATACAATGTAGAGTTCCGTAGCGAAGCACGGGTACATCGGCTAGTACAATGTAAGAAGTGGTGAAGACATTGCATAACTAAGTACTGTAAAGTTCCTTCTGTCCTATGAATCAGTGGTATAGTATCGACGTCCGGACCCCCAAGATCGGGGATTTAAACCCGGCAGAGGTAGTCGGATATTTCAATTGCGGAATAAATTCCATTCGACATCCGTATCGTATGATGTCGGCATGTACGAGTAAAAGATCTCTGGTGACACATTTTGTGTTTACCCGACAAAATGAATCACAACTCAGTCATAGACGCCCAAAAGAGTTTTCATTTTCTGTGCCTTCTGACAGAATAAAACGGAACGTCGAAATTGATACGCCGGCAGCTTAAATGACGTCAATTCAAAATATCTGTAATACAGTAGCTGAGTCACCAGATTCAGACTGAGAACATATTGTACCCTTTAGGTCCATATTTAGGGATACCTACCTTCCTTACCTATCAGAAAAGTTCATGAGATCTGTCTCTTGGGTCGTATCGGGTTCTTCGTCACTTGCTGAGGTAAAGGTAGGGTTCAGTATTTCTAATCTATATACTTGAATGAAAGGTCTGTTTAAAAGATTTCTATTTATTCAGGAAATTTTGAAGCATTCTGATATGTCAACGGTATCATAGAAGTCAATTGTGTCCACTGGACACCACAATCATTTTTACATAAAGGTCAGAACACTGGTGTGAGACTTTGACGTAACTGCCTGATGGGCATTCTTACTAGAAACCATTGTCTCAATTATTAATTATTTAAGAAAGGAAAGTCTGGAAATCCTTAAATTCGGCTTCCATGTGAGACCACATGTACCATCATTGTGATTCGTTATGGTCCAGCCCTCGTAACACGAACTCTGGACTCTGGGTATAATTAAGGCCGTCCAATCGATGTGTGCCACACAGTGGTTCTACGGCATGGACCCTTAATTGAATCGATGTGACCTGCGTCTATGTCATGGACCGACATCTAATCTTCTAAGTTACTTTAAAGTCATTGTGGATGATGACCGCAAGGAAAATGATGCTACAGTGGCATATGGACCTAATCTGAGTCACTGAGGTTGATGACCCCCTGACCATCCAAGTTTCTAGGCTGAAGGCTAAACACAATTAATTACATCGGTTGATGACCAAAGTTTCCACTTTACTATCCCCAGCACATTCACTGCTCAATCAATCAAAGTTCAATAATTACAACAATAGCAATGCTCACAAACTATGTGGCAGTAAAATCCATTTCCTTCGGATATGTCTCCTTAATCTTTACTTTACCATTTAATATTCCCCAGAAAACAAACTAAGATTTCCAGAATGCATCTCCAAGTTATTCGCTTGATTAAAGTTATTTCAAAATGCGGTTTCACTGAATTTAATCTATATAAATAAAATTGTTCGTGTCTGTCTGTTTGTCTGTTCCACCATCACGTCGAAACAGCTGGATAGATCTCAACCAAACTTCATATTTAGAGTATACTCATCCCGGGGAAGGTTTCGATATGCATATCATTTTAAAATCTTTGAATACACGGGGGTTTATAGGAAAACCAGAATGGTTTTTCCACCATCACGTCGAAACGGCTGGATAGATCTCAACCAAATTTCATATTTAGAGTATACTCATCCCGGGGAAGGTTTCGATATGCATATCATTTTAAAATCTTTGAATACACGGGGGGCTTATAGGAAAACCAGAATGGCTTTTCCACCATCACGTCAAAACGGCTGGATAGATCTCAACCAAATTTCATATTTAGAGTATACTCATCCCGGGGAAGGTTTCGATATGCATATCATTTTAAAATCTTTGAATAGACGGGGGTTTATAGGAAAACCAGGATGGTTTTTCCACCATCACGTCGAAACGGCTCGATAGATCTCAACTAAACTTCATATTTAGAGTATACTCATCCCGGGGAAGGTTTTAATATGCATATCATTTTAAAATCTTTGAATAGACGGGGGCTCCATTTTCTCTTATACTATTGATTTTCTGTAAACTTCGTTTACCGTACGTGAAACGTCTCTTCATTATACTTTCGTTATGTTCATAATTTACCTTACTCTTTACATGACGGAGAAATTTACAATTTTCTGCTGGTACCATGCTCTGCACTGAGTGACCGACAGACCGACAACGAACCTACGGGTTACCATGGCAACGTCTCTGACTGCATGCCAGCAGGGAAGTAACGTATTGCCATTTTCCTTATCATGCTTTTAAATTCGTGGTTGTTCCTTGGGTAGAAGGCAAGAGAGGCCTCAATCGGCCTATCTGCGGGATATTGGCGGAATATCGTTGGATGTTATAACCGCCTTCGAATAGATTAAGTAATAACACCATTAGTCATCTTCTTATTATTTGTTTACCTAGGAATCAATGGACCTAAATTTCTCCTCTGTTACCGCTTTATTATATCCATAACTCACACTAGCATAATTTATTGAGGGGCATTTGATTTTCCAATACATTCACTTGGCATTTACATATTTGTCGTTATCCGGCTGTCCTCAGTTATAACCCATTTTCTATTACTTTCAACTTTCTTAACTGTATTATTTTCTTCCTTAATTATGCCGTATGTACGCGAGTGCTACAAACTGCTGGATGTATTTCCACCAAGACTCATATTTAGAATACACCTGTCCTTGATAGGTTTTAGGGCAAATATTGTTTCTAAATCCCTGAACTGACTGGGGGTTTATACGAAACCGAAACAGTGATTTTGCACTTCCACAAAATATACACAACCAACGTTAATTTAAATCTACCTGCCTTGGTAGAAATTAATTTCTAAACCTTTTTTCTCATGTGCATCATTTCGATACGAGGATTAATAAGGGAGATATCATTAACGGACCGTTTTTTTTGTACAAGTCCCATCGGACTTAACTCACGAGCGGGAGCGTGTAAAGCGTATTCCTTACAACTTGAAAACTACTGAAGACATTCGAACCAAAATTCATATTTAGCATCCACCTGTCCAAAGGTAGGTTTTAAACGTAAATAACATTTCAAGTTCCGGAATGGACTGGCGGTTTATAGGGAACCGAAATGGTGATTTTACTCTTCCACAATATATACAGAACAAGACCAACCTGACTGGAAATCGACCAAACGTGATGGAATTCCACCTCTAAACCTGTTTTCATGTGCATTTTTTCGTCAGGAGGATTAATAAGGGAGATATCATGAATGGTCAGTTTTGCAGGTTAAGTCCAGCGGACATAGCCAAAAAGGTGTTTTACATGGAGCAGATTCCGTATCTATATAAATCAAATCGTAACGACTGTGTGCCTCTACACTGACTATTTTGGCGAAATTTTCGTACAGCTTTCCGTTTAAGGGATAATAATGACCATCTGCATAATTTTTGGTTTAGTTTCCTGAAAGTCCTAATTTTTACCCGCCTCGCCCAAAATCCAGATTTCGGCATAATCTGCCAGAAGGAAAAGAAGATAATTGAAATTTGACAAAATTATACGTTTTAGCCTGTAACGAACGGAAAACATCCAAGATCATTACATTTTTCACTTTTTATCCCCGAAGAATATCGAAATATGCAGGCAATTTTAATGATGGTGCAGACCTTCGGAAATTCCTATCACATAACAGATTGCACAATCTCCGTTCAATTTTTTAATGTTCTACAACCTGGGTCTTATGACTTTTTGCCGTATCTGTATCCCTTTTACGTTTGATTTTTCTCTATTAATGGATGTTAAGTCAATTTGGAATTTTCACATGCATAATTCATACCTTCGATTACTTATATGAAATACAGAATCATCAAACTCTTCACGAAAATTGGCCCACCCAGTAGCCTTATATGAGCCAAATGCTATGTATGTAGCTGTCACATAATTATCCGAAAAGTAATGTAATGTGAGATAATCTTACAAGAACGTTACCCCGTTCCACGTTTCTAACTCAATATGACCCAAGAATAGATGACATATCATAGGACCAGCCATTTAGGCCACTAAGTCCGGCGTGTCTTACGGTATAATCCTTTGTCGATATGACGTACGTTTAGTAGCAGTTAATCTGTAAATGAAGGTCTTCAATATTGTAAACACGCATATACTTTCGTATGTCGATCTATATATATATTCACTGATGTCGATTTGTAGCGATCGAGAAAGGGTGGGTCTGCTATTGTAATCAGTACTCCCCACACCGACTTTGACTGGCAGTATGAAAGGGTTCCTTCTCCAACTCCTGTGTAACTGTCATTAGTAAGGAAGGTCTACAATTGTAATGAATAGTTCACTTCTCGATTTGACTTGCAGAAGGCAAGTGAGCATGCAGTTTTGTTTAAAACTCCCCTACCCGATTGTGTTTGGCAGTAGGCAAGGGTGCCAGCCATTATAAAGAAATGTCCTCATCTAAAATGTGGCTGGCATTAGGCATAGTGGCCTGCTATTTTGATGGAAACTCACCAACTTGGTGTGACTGGCAGTAAGCTGGCTGGAAGTAGGAAAATGGGCCTGGCATTATAATGATAACTGCACAACTCAATTTCGAGTGATAGTAGGGTAATTGCCTGCCATTATAATAAAAACTGTAATCTGTCTTGAAGTAGGAAAGGGGGGCTGCCATTTTAACGAAAACTCCCCAAATCGATTCTGTCCGCGTAGTAGGCAATGGGGCCTGCAATTATAATGTAAACTTCCCAACTCGATTGTGAATGGCAGTAGGCAAGTGAGCCTGCCGTTATATCACAAATCCATAACAAACACTTTACATTGGAAACAACGTACGGGGACCTCCCCGTGCACTTTCTCGGATAACGCTAAGAGACATGCAATTTTAAAACAATCTTATTTACTGCATGCACACTATTTACTTCCATATTCAAATACAATGTAGAATACCGTAGCGAAGCACGGGTACATTCGCTAGTCTATCTATATAAATAAAATTGTTTCTGTTTGTCTGTTTGTCTGTTTGTCTGTTCCACCATCACGTCGAAACGGCTAGATAGATCTCAACCAAACTTCATATTTAGAGTATACTCATCCCGGGGAAGGTTTCGATATGCATATCACTTTAAAATCTTTGAATACACGGGGGGTTTATAGGAAAACCAGAATGGTTTTTCCACCATCACGTCGAAACGGCTGGATAGATCTCAACCAAACTTCATATTTAGAGTATACTCCTCCCGGGGAAGGTTTCGATATGCATATCATTTTAAAATCTTTGAATACACGGGGGGTTTATAGGAAAACCAGAATGGTTCTTCCACCATCACGTCGAAACGGCTGGATAGATCTCAACCAAACTTCATATTTAGAGTATATTCCTCCCGGGGATGGTTTCGATATGCATATCATTTTAAAATCTTTGAATACACGGGGGGTTTATAGGAAAACCAGAATGGTTTTTCCACCATCACGTCGAAACGGCTGGATAGATCTCAACCAAATTTCATATTTAGAGTATACTCATCCCGGGGAAGTTTTCGATATGCATATCATTTTAAAATCTTTGAATACAGGGGGTTTATAGGAAAACCAGAATGGTTTTTCCACCATCACGTCGAAACGGCTCGATAGATCTCAACTAACCTTCATATTTAGAGTATACTCCTTCCGGGAAAGATTTCGATATGCATATCATTTTAAAATCTTTGAATACACGGGGGGTTTATAGGAAAACCAGAATGGTTTTTCCACCATCACGTCGAGACGGCTGGATAGATCTCAACCAAATTTCATATTTAGAGTATACTCATCCCGAGGAAGGTGTCGATATGCATATCATTTTAAAATCTTTGAATACACGGGGGGTTTATAGGAAAACCAGAATGGTTTTTCCACCATCACGTCGAAACGGCTGGATAGATATCAACCAAATTTCATATTTAGAGTATACTCATCCCGAGGAAGGTTTCGATATGCATATCATTTTAAAATCTTTGAATACACGGGGGGTTTATAGGAAAACCAGAATGGTTTTTCCACCATCACGTCGAAACGGCTGGATAGATATCAACCAAATTTCATATTTAGAGTATACTCCTCCCGGGAAAGGTTTCGATATGCATATCATTTTAAAATCTTTGAATACACGGGGGGTTTATAGGAAAACCAGAATGGTTTTTCCACCATCACGTCGAAACGGCTGGATAGATCTCAACCAAACTTCATATTTAGAGTATACTCCTCCCGGGGAAGGTTTCGATATGCATGTCATTTTAGAAACTTTGAATACACGGGGGTTTATAGGAAAACCAGAATGGTTTTTCCACCATCACGTCGAAACGGCTCGATAGATCTCAACTAAACTTCATATTTAGAGTATACTCATCCCGGGGAAGGTTTCAATATGCATATCATTTTAAAATCTTTGAATAGACGGGGGTTTATAGGAAAACCAGAATGGTTTTCCTCCATTTTCTCTTATACTATTGATTTTCTGTAAGCTTCGTTTACCGTACGTGAAACGTCTCTTCATTATAAACAACTTTCGTTATGTTCATAATTTACCTTACTCTTTACATGACGGAGAAATTTACAATTTTCTGCTGGTACCATGCTCTGCATTGAGTGACCGACAGACCGACAACGAACCTACAGGTTACCATGGCAACGTCTCTGCTTTCTTCCTTAATTACGCCGTATGTACGCGAGTGCTACAAACTACTGGATGTATTTCCACCAAGACTCGTATTTAGAATACACCTGTCCTTGATAGGTTTTAGGGCAAATATTGTTTCTAAATCCCTGAACTGACTGGAGGTTTATACGAAACCGAAACAGTGATTTTGCACTTCCACAAAATATACACAACCAACGTTAATTTAAATCTATCTGCCTTGGTAGAAATTAATTTCTAAACATTTTTTCTCATGTGCATCATTTCGATACGAGGATTAATAAGGGAGATATCATTAACGGACCGTTTTTTTGTACAAGTCCCATCGGACTTAACTCACGAGCGGGTGCGTGTAAAGCGTATTCCTTACAACTTGAAAACTACTGAAGACATTCGAACCAAAATTCATATTTAGCATCCACCTGTCCAAAGGTAGGTTTTAAACGTAAATAACATTTCAAGTTCCGGAATGGACTGGCGGTTTATAGGGAACCGAAATGGTGATTTTACTCTTCCACAATATATACAGAACAAGACCAACCTGACTGGAAATCGACCAAACGTGATGGAATTCCACCTCTAAACCTGTTTTCATGTGCATTTTTTCGTCAGGAGGATTAATAAGGGAGATATCATGAATGGTCAGTTTTGCAGGTTAAGTCCAGCGGACATAGCCAAAAAGGTGTTTTACATGGAGCAGATTCCGTATCTATATAAATCAAATCGTAACGACTGTGTGCCTCTACACTGACTATTTTGGCGAAATTTTCGTACAGCTTTCCGTTTAAGGGATAATAATGACCATCTGCATAATTTTTGGTTTAGTTTCCTGAAAGTCCTAATTTTTACCCGCCTCGCCCAAAATCCAGATTTCGGCATAATCTGCCAGAAGGAAAAGAAGATAATTGAAATTTGACAAAATTATACGTTTTAGCCTGTAACGAACGGAAAACATCCAAGATCATTACATTTTTCACTTTTTATCCCCGAAGAATATCGAAATATGCAGGCAATTTTAATGATGGTGCAGACCTTCGGAAATTCCTATCACATAACAGATTGCACAATCTCCGTTCAATTTTTTAATGTTCTACAACCTGGGTCTTATGACTTTTTGCCGTATCTGTATCCCTTTTACGTTTGATTTTTCTCTATTAATGGATGTTAAGTCAATTTGGAATTTTCACATGCATAATTCATACCTTCGATTACTTATATGAAATACAGAATCATCAAACTCTTCACGAAAATTGGCCCACCCAGTAGCCTTATATGAGCCAAATGCTATGTATGTAGCTGTCACATAATTATCCGAAAAGTAATGTAATGTGAGATAATCTTACAAGAACGTTACCCTGTTCCACGTTTCTAACTCAATCTGACCAAAGAATAGATGACATATCATAGGACCTGCCATTTAGGCCACTAAATCCGGCGTGTCTTATGGTATAATCCTTTGTCGATATGACGTACGTTTAGTAGCAGTTAATCTGTAAATGAAGGTCTTCAATATTGTAAACACGCAAATACTTTCGTATGTCGATCTATATATATTCACTGATGTCGATTTGTAGTGATCGAGAAAGGGTGGGTCTGCTATTGTAATCAGTACTCCCCACACCGACTTTGACTGGCAGTATGAAAGGGTTCCTTCTCCAACTCCTGTGTAACTGTCATTAGTAAGGAAGGTCTACAATTGTAATGAATAGTTCACTTCTCGATTTGACTTGCAGAAGGCAAGTGAGCATGCAGTTTTGTTTAAAACTCCCCTACCCGATTGTGTTTGGCAGTAGGCAAGGGTGCCCACCATTATAAAGAAATGTCCTCATCTAAAATGTGACTGGCATTAGGCATAGTGGCCTGCTATTTTGATGGAAACTCACCAACTTGGTGTGACTGGCAGTAAGCTGGCTGGAAGTAGGAAAATGGGCCTGGCATTATAATGATAACTGCACAACTCAATTTCGAGTGATAGTAGGGTAATTGCCTGCCATTATAATAAAAACTGTAATCTGTCTGGAAGTAGGAAAGGGGGCTGCCATTTTAACGAAAACTCCCCAAATCGAATCTGTCCGCATAGTAGGCAATGGGGCCTGCAATTATAATGTAAACTTCCCAACTCGATTGTGAATGGCAGTAGGCAAGTGAGCCTGCCGTTATATCACAAATCCATAACGAACACTTTACATTGGAAACAACGTACGGGGACCTCCCCATGCTCTTTCTCGGATAACGCTAAGAGACATGCAATTTTAAAACAATCTTATTTACTGCATGCACGCTATTTACTTCGATATTCGAATACAATGTAGAATACCGTAGCGAAGCACGGGTACATTCGCTAGTAATTAAATAAATTTAAATGATTTAACGAAATGTTAAAGAACGACAATTTCTATCTCCGCGGACTCTGGTTTCTTCACAAATTCCTGCGCGGCTGTGATGTAAATTCAATCATGTGATATTTATCTGGCTGGAAAAGAATTGTTACATAATTCATGTCCAGTTATATATCTTGTCTCATGACCTCACACTTTAAATCTAATCTAATCCTAGCCATTATTAACACTTGGGCATCCTTATAATCCACGTACAAACCAAAGCAACTCGCCATATAATTACGATGTCATATCCCGTCATACCATTTATAAATTTTGCGCACCCCTCACAGAAAACCATAATCACAACCATCGCTCTATATTTTGGACAACCCTGAATTTGGTTACTCTTGTTCCTTATACTCGAAATTCGTGGTTTCAAATGTTCATTACGTCCCCAATTAAACAAATTCACAGTATTCCACCACTCAGGTTATTACCGGATGAAAATTTCAACTAGATTCCATAATTATTTGCCTCCGTCGCCACGAATGAAATCTCAATCCTACACGTGTCGCGTTATCTTACGGTGAAACTCTCTCAGCTGAGGCCTCTCGTCCCAAAGTTCGTTTGGCAGTAACATGAAACACCAAGTTTATTCTACTTGACTGGCTTCTCAAAATGCTCCCTTTTAAACTCTGCCGACATAATTAAACAAATACGATATTCTAACCAACAAAATGCACAGATTATGCTTCAAGATGCCCACAATAAATATACGCGTCGCAGATTAATACCGCCACGGATTTCTATATATTTCTTTCCATTCCCAACATGATAAAATATTCCTCGGGCTTCCATGTCCCGGCTTCAATGACAGGACTCTAACCTGATTCGCACATCTCATTTCGACTCACACGACAACCAACCTCTGTTCCTTACTCACAACTATCACCAACAAAAGAACTGGAATAAAATCCTTACTAGAATTAATGACGACTAATACGCACAATGCATTAATAATGAACAGCTTCGCATAAAATTATATCGTATTTGATAACTTGATTTATACGAAAAATGACCGAAATTTTCTACCAGATCTTTTTATTGTCAGTCAGACACAGTTTAAAATGGGCCTAGAAAAACGTTTCACTCCGTGACCAGATTCATCACACTAGGTTCTCTCCCGGCAGCGCGCTTCCACTCGATTGAAAATGAGTAACCATGGATTTCTAAATTATTTACGTCAAAATTACAGACAGAAAAATTTTACGTCGAATGAACATCTTAATTTGACATCACAAAATATAGGCAGTTCACCCACACGGGAATGGCGATCTACATTGGACATGATATCACTTCGAAACCCTATTCAATAACCTTTTTACAACATTATACGGCACTCGCAAGACTTAAAAATGTTATCCAAGTGGAAAATAAAACAAATGACTCTTTTAGTCGTATTCTCACATTTACAAAACTTAATAGGGGTGACCACTGCGTCGTATATCGCCATTCAAATACACTTTTAGAGATCATGAAACAAGATATAATAGGTAGTAAGATGGAAAGTCACATTACCTTATGTAGTAGTAGTAGTAGTAGTAGTAGTATTTATTCATTCATCATGTCGTTTACATATTTACAGGACTCTGTTTTATATATACATAACTCTTCTAATAACATTATTACTTGAGAAATATTAATCTTATAACTAAACCACATATATTACAGAAGTAGTAGTATTATTATCAACATATTAATACTTAAAATAAATTGAACTTCTAACTATCTCTTGCACACATTAAATATATTATTATTATTATTATTATTATTATTATTATTATTATTATTATTATTATTATTATTATTATTATTATTATACAAAATCACACCAACCTCAACAGAGTCGAGTAGATATCAGTAAAATACCACGTAAGGTGAAACCTTGTGTGTGGTAATTTAGAATATTAATTACATAGTGAGAAATATATTTTAAATGATGCCTGAAATACGAGTATGGGTATGAGTGAATGACGGATATGATCAACAGCACATGGTGGAGCATTGAATAGAAATTGGATATGGTGACGTGATATTCTCATTTAGTTATTTCTTCCATAACAGTTTTATTATCCCTGACAAAGGATTTAAGACACTTCAGACTCATTTTCTGACCTAATAAAGTAGTTTGTAAAGAACCGGGAAGGACATTAAAGAATTTTGGAATGAAGTACAAGAAATTGCGCTTTGTTATGCTAAGTTTGGGTTTGTATAACATACAACGGTGGTTCATCTTACTGCGTGTTGAATATTCATGTTTAATGTTCTCAATTATATTTTTGTTTTTGTTAATATATTGTAGTCTCACCAGTGTTCGTCATAGGGCTCACCTACGACCCTGGCATTTTATTTAGCCATTTTTACATTCATGGCTTTATAGATCATTATTATATTTCTTCAGGTTTCCTGGAATAAAGCATAAAAAGAAATGCCCTTCACTTTCTTGTTAAGCGCACACGATGGACTGTAATTTCTTTCCGCACACGAATTACTTTCTTTACATATTTATTCGGTACCTTAACCGTCCTATCTGATACAATTATTTCACTCAAGAAAACTACTTCCTCATGGAGTCAAGACCCCAACCACAATGGCTAGAATCTGCAGTTGAACTCAGTCTACTTTTGTTGTTTGATTTCAGAGAGCAGCTTAACACTTCATCGTCCGCTTCGTACATAAAATGCAGGAGAAGGAGACTTCGTCATGGCGTCCCTTCATATTTATAGCAGTTACCCCCTCTCTTCGGGCATCTCCCTTTGTCGCCATGAAAATATCTATAAATTTTCTGACTTAACTAAACTGTAATTACAAGAGTTTTGAAAGTGACTACTTACTTGCTGCATTTCTGGCGGTAGTGTTCATGGACATTTAAAATTTATACGGGTTCGAGTTGTGGGATAATTGACCTCCTTTGATAGGCACTATATTTTTTTGACTTGGCTTGGGTCACGCCATGTACACGCGTTTTGAAATAGCTCAAAAATGACTTGAGATTCTTCCGCCGTGGACACGTGCGGCTGACGTCACGTATCCCAGAGCGTGGGACCGCAGGTAATCACCCCCTCTTCACGTGTCAAATCCATGCTATCAAGAATGGAACTTTTAATTTAATTGTCAATTTATGCATAATGTTCTTAGGGCATAAAGGTCATGGGTTCAATATCATGGGGTTGGCACAAGGTTGGATGCCATACGTTAGCATGAAATAAGAATATTAAATATATCATCATTAATGGTCACTCTGTGCCGAGTCGGTCACCGGCAGAAAGTGACAGTAACACAATGTTTACACAAGTTTTATGATACCGTATAACATTTAGTTTAAGGGGCTTGACAGGTTGCCTGAGCCCTGTGGGTGAAGAAATAGGCTTTCCCATTCCTTATAGCAATATTTCAGTCTTTCATTGCGGGACCGGGAAGAGAACACTGGCCAGGCCGTCCGGAAGCCAACATGCTAATTTATAAACTACTTTATATCTTTAGAAGCGGGTCGACTACTGTGAGGGTGTAATCTCGGTACTGTTATAACGTGCCCGCAGTATTCAACAGGTCGGCCGCATTTGAGTTATCACCACTGGAACAGGGATGTAGGGATGTGGGTTCGAGCCTTTTTGGTGGGCATGTTATCTAAACTTTATCGCTTAGTTGTAACGTCGTGCGAAAGGGACCATCTCCTGCCCTGTTTGCTCCTCGCTACAGAGTTCAAGGAATACTAGATCGACTACGTCATGCTTTCATTTCAAAAGTATACTGAGCTTAAAAACCAGAATTCATCGGCAAAAAAGAAAAAAACGTGAATACAGGGTATGACAATAAGGTGTGATCAAACTTTCGGACTACATTCCTCACATGTTATATGGACAAGGGTCCGGAAATGCTTTATTTCCATGTTAGAACTGATGTTTTCATAATTGTATCCCAGTGAGAGACTCGACAACTTAATGATAATGGCCACCGGACGGGCACGACACTACTGTTACATGGCGGGGAAAGCAAATTACCAGCTTCAAGCTGCAGATGGTAATCTAATATTATGTTGTCTTTACTCTCCTATTTCTTGCAGATCCATCTCATTGCTCTTCCTGTAAGTTCAGTTACTTCTTGTAATTCTTCTCCTAAACCAAATTTCCCCTTCCTCGAGACGAGTTTTGTCCTGTTTGGCTAACGTCCAGGTTTACACCCATATGTCAAATCACTCCATATAAAGATAACAATTTTACAGACACATCAAATAAATGAACCCCGATACACTCACGAAATACATATTTAAATTCTATGAAAACAGGAGTGAAGGCAGGAAACACATAAAAAGACATCCAAAACTGGCAGACCTACAGGTTCAAAAATCCCCTAAACATGAGTTGGTAAAATAAAGAGAACGAAGAGAATAACTTGGACAAAGAGAGAAAGGAACATGATAAAGAAATATGGGCATAAATGAAGGCAAATGAACGTCTATAACTAATTTGCGTTGTCCGAAATAAGGTTATTTGCAGTAAACAATTATAATAATAAAAACCATGATAAACGGTGGCAGACACAAATAAAAATTATGTCGAAAAACAAGTGGAAAATTCTCACAAAAGTCTTCGGCACAAAATGCGAAAGTTGAATTCGGATGAAAAAGAAACCACATGGAATTTACCGAATCATTAAAAAAAATCTTAGGCACAATTAGAAAAAGATGATAAAAAATCTAAGGACATCTATACAGAATGGATAAGAACGGGCTGACAATAGAAACTTCTAAATCTAGAACTATCCTTGAAAAACCACAACAATTAGTAGAAATAAACAAAGACCTGCGTGAAATTGGTAGTACTAACGAAACTATTCAAGACAGAACAAATTCAAACATGAATTTACAGGGGAAACCTTACTGAGAATAACCGAGATATAGGCTTATGGGCCTACAAGAATGCAAAAGAGAAAAACTCCGTGAAAAGATAAAGAAATATTGGCATGAAAGGAAGAAACAGCGTGGTCAGTAAGTTCATACGCACTACTTACTTGGGCATTGCGAATACTACTACTACTACTACTACTACTACTACTACTACTACTACTACTAATAGTTTTACCGTGGCAGCACGTTTCGGGTCATATAGTTGTGAGATTTACATACAGGAGATCGCGGGTTCAAATCCCACCGTTGGCAGCCCTGAAGATGGTTTTCCAGGAAAATGCTGGGACTGTACCTTAATTTAGACGATGGCTGCTATCTTCCCAAATGCCTGCCATTTTCCACCCTTAATTAAATTATAGAAAAATATATCAGGCAAGCAACTCAATGTTGTAACCATCCGAGGGATATGAGCTACGAATTTTAGATAAATAAAATATAATACAGAATGTTCTAATATTCTTTATTTCTTCCTATAAACTACCATCCTTTTCTTAATAATCGTTATCCGGTCAGTTAGATCACGGCCGACTAGATCCAGCTAGATAGAGCGACGCATCAAGTCAGCCGTGATTAGATCAGCAGTTTGCCTTTTTCTACCACTACGAGCGCTAATGCAAGTCAGTGCATTGTTTCACTTAAACACCACTACGAGCGCTAATGTGAATCAGTGCAGAGTTTCACTTAAGCACCACTACCAGCGCTAATGTGAATCAATTCAGAGTTTCACTTAAGCCCTTATAACTACATTCGGTGTGGACATTTTTCGAAAAATCAAAAATGCCGGAGGGTATTGAACCAAGGAACACATGACAGAAAAACGTTGTGTAAATAAGTTAATTTGACTAGGATTTGAATGAAAAAATAGGATTAAGAAAGAAATGATTTTATGATGTTTTCCCTGAATTGAATTTAGGCCGGAAGTAATTTTGGAAATTTGCTTTCTTAGTTTGATAGAGCTTTCCAAGACTCGCAATTTGAAATCTTTCCGGGCTCTTTATCCCTTGAGTTTTCGGCACAATTGAGGAAATTGCTTAATGTTACGTTTTTCGTAGTATGGGGACCCCTAGTTTGTCTGTTAAGAAATGTTTTCAGCATTGATATCACAGATACAATTAGAAAAAGGGTAATACAATTCTACGGATACACTTACAGAATGGATAACAATAGGCTGACAAAGGAACTTGTGAACTATCCTTGAATAACCACAACAATGAGTAGAACGGTAACATTTCCATCCGATGATCCTATTCTTCATCGCTGCTTGATTTCTCAACTCGATGTTACAGCAGAAAGGGAATGTCTCAAGAGCGCTACAGTCCACCGATTCTCAATTATTTCCACTTGCAGCAATGGCACTATAATTCGCATTAAGCACCGGAAACTGCTGTACTTTCGCTCTTATTCTCAGTAGAATTCCAGCACAGCAATTCTCTACTTTTACGAGTTCAGATCTTTTAATGGCGCATTCTCTTGCACCATGAGCGATATTTATATATCCTATTATTATTTACGTTTTATTGCTGTTGAACTTAATGGTTGTCTTAGTTCTCACAGTTAACAATAAGGAAGTGAAGTATAGAAAGCATATTTTCACTTCATCTCCTGAATATTTGGTTTTTCGAGCCAATACACAGCCCTAGACCTGGACAATGAGAAGTAGGGAGGAGAGTAGAATTCGAGCCCGCGAAGTGAAATACCTCAGAAGTATGATACGAAAAACAGAGTAAGAAACCGAGATGTGAGAAAGGAAGTAGAAATGGAAAACCTAAATGAGAGAATTGAAAATTAAAATCCACGGCCTCCTTCCAGTCATTTGATCGGATCAGGGATCGAATGAATGAAGTCCCCATCTGGCGGCGAGGATAGGAATTGTGCCGGCTGTTGAAGCCCGTCGCACTCCTCTGGGGCGATGATTAATGACTGACAGATGAAATGAAATTATATTGGAGAGTGTTGCTGGAATGAAATATGACTGGGAAAACCGGACTACCCGGAGAAATATCTGTCCCCCTCCGCTTAGTCCAGCACAAATCTCACGTAGAGTGACCGAGATTTGAACCATGGAAACCAGTGGTGAGAGGCCGGCGCGCTGCC
The DNA here is from genome assembly GCF_040414725.1 of Anabrus simplex. Classification (NCBI taxonomy): domain Eukaryota; kingdom Metazoa; phylum Arthropoda; class Insecta; order Orthoptera; family Tettigoniidae; genus Anabrus; species Anabrus simplex. The sequence goes on along the minus strand of NC_090270.1, from coordinate 23,261,653 downwards.
ACTGGAGGTACGGAGGCTCTAAATGAGAGAACTGATAGGAGTAAACTAAGATAGTTTGGACATGTAAAGAGGGTGGAGAAGAAAGAATACCAAAATAGATGATGGAGATCAAGTACGATGGAAAGAGAACGAGAGAGAGAAAGAGAGAGAGAGAGAGAGAGACTTAGAACAAAGTGGGGCGATTCAATAAAGATGCAAGAAGAAGAAACCTGTACTGGGAAAAAATGGTGAAAGGAGAGAGGAAGGTGGAGAAGTGTCAGAAATGTCCCGACCAGACAGGAAAGGAGGATGATGACACAGGCCAAATAATCCGCAGGTGATTAATGAAGTCATACAGTCAAAAGTCAATGTGTTTCGTGGATAATAATTTGGGCTTTCGACCATAAAGAATAAAATCAATTTTCGTGTGGCTATTTCTAGCCTGGTGCAGCCCTTGTAAGACAGACCCTCCGACCTGGGTGGTTGGCATCTGCTGTGTATAGGGAACTGAGTGTTATAGTGTTGCGTGTGGTGTATGAGTTGCAGTCATGTTGGGGGCAGAATAAACACCCAGTCCTCGAACCAAGGGAATTATATATTTTAAAGGTTAAAATCTCTAACGGCGCCTGAAATCGAACCCTGGGCCCTCTCAGCTGGAGAGTACTACGCTGAACATTCAACCAAGTATCCGGACAATACAGAATTATCTGTCATTAACTTATACCAGGTGTAAGAGAATTCAGTACTAAAACCTCCAGGGATGACAGCAGAGACCAAAGTAAATATGTTGATGGACTTATCTGCCCTAGTGCACCGTCAATACATTGTCCTACGTGGAAGACTTGTAGTAGCACACTAGTCTCAAGCGTCTTGGGAAGGTATGGAAATCCTGCTGATGAGCCCACTGCTACACTGGGGCGAAACGTTGGTAATTTCACGATTGAAGTCCGTCTCTGTGGTGTAGTGTTTAGTGTGATAAGCTGCCACCCCCGGAGGCCTGGGTTCGATTCCCGGCTTTGCCTCTGAATTGGAAGAGTGGTACGAGTGCTGGAACGGTGTTCACTCAGCCTCGGGAGATCCACTGTGTAGAGGTGCGCCCAATTCCCACCTCAGCCATCCTCCAAGTGTTTTTCCATGGTTTCCCACTTCTTTTCTAAGCAAATGCCGGGATGGTACCTAACTTAAGGCCACGGTCGCTTCCTTCCCTCCACCTTGTCTATCCCTTCCAATCTTCAGATGAGGCCGTCTGGGAGAGGCACTGGTCCTCTTGCTCAATTTCATCCCCCTAACCAATCTCTCACGCTCCAGGACTCTGCCCTGAGGCGGTAGAGGTGGGATCCTTCGCTGAGTCCGAGGGAATAACCAACCCTGGAGGGTAAACGGATCAAGAAAGAAAGAAAGAAAGAAAGAAAGAAAGAAAGAAAGAAAGAAAGAAAGAAAGAAAGAAAGATTTCACGATTGTAAAGGTCTAAAGAGCTTGAAAACCATAGGCTGGAAGCTGATGATCCAGGTCGTGTTTTACGTTACTGAGAACGAAACCGTCTAATTGAACACTGTCGTCTCAGGTATTGTTAGTAAATAATTTCAGTTTAAATCTTTCATGTTTTTGTTACCTTCGTCGAGACTGAAGTACGGTTCTGAAATGATGTACCTATTGTACTTCTCGGTGTCCGTCTCTTTGGTATAGTGGTTAGTGTGATTAGCTGCCACCCCCGGAGGCCCGGGTTCCATTCCCAGCTCTGCCACGAAATTTGAAAAGTGGTACGAGGGCTGGAACGGGGTCCACCCAGTCTCGGGAGGTCAAATGAGTAGAGTTGGGTTCGATTCCCCCTTCAGCCATCCTCGAAGTGGTTTTCCGTGGTTTCCACTTCTCTTCCAGACAAATACCGGGATGGTACCTAACTTAAGGTCACGGCTGCGTCCTTCCCTCTTCCTTGTCTATCCCTTCCAATCTTCCCATCCCCCATAAGGCCCCTCTTCAACACAGCAGGTTGTATCCCCCGACCCAATGTCTCACGCGTCAGGACACTGCCCTTGAGGCGGTAGAGGTGGGATCCCTCGCTGAGTCCGAGGGAAAAACCGACCCTGGAGGGTAAACAGATAAAGAAGAAGAAGTACTTCTCGGTATCCCCTGCATATCTTAACAGATGATTAAAAGGGGGCCCAGGGGATGTTAAATTGGGACCGTGCGTTGGCGACCACACCTCTTCCAGCTGAATCTGTCATTGCTTCCACTTTTCTTATATTATGTTCCTCACTTTGAGCTCAATTGGTCAACTATTACCTTTTCCAACCACGAAGGCATTAGGTGTCGAGGCATAGGGAGTCCAACCCTTTCCGTTTTTCTACTGATTAGTGCTAATAGAAGTTGGCTGCCTAGTTGTACTTTCTCTTAAAACATTAATCACCACCGCCACCGTATTCTAGTCAATAAATATGCTATACTACTTTTTTTTTTTTGCATTTGTATGGAACTAGCAAAGCCTGGCAGACGTTTCCTGCCTATATTTGAGAATTCAGTTTTAGGCCTTCCCCATAACTACCATTTCACTCAGCGTGAATAAAATTATGTATGTCCTAGGTTGTATTGCCTCATTCCCCGAATTTGCATACTGTGATTAACTTCTCTTCAGCCATTTCTCGTGATGGGCGTACACAGACAGACAGACAGACAGACAGACAGACAGACAGACAGACAGACAGACAGACAGACAGACAGACAGACAGACAGACAGACAGACAGACAGACAGACAGACAGACAGACACTGGACGAGTCAGGCAAGCGGTTAGGCGGGCGCAGCTATGAGCTTGCATCCAGGAGATAGTGGGTTCGAACCCCACTGTCGACAGCCCTGAAGACGTTTTTCAATGGTTTCCAATTTTCACCCCCGGTAAATGTTGGGGCTATACCTTAATTAAGGCCAAGGCCGATTCCTTCCCACTACTAGCCCTTTCCTACCATATCGTAACCTTAAGACCTATCTGTGTCAGTGCAACGTAAAACTTATTGCATTCCTTTGCCTCCTTACACGTATCGAAAATATTCTCACTCGTATCATCTATAAAGGCTTGAATTTACCAGAGAGTAACCTTAATAACGGACAAGTCTAAACATGCATAACCATGTCGACGTCATCGCTGCATGTTAAAAACAGAATAATCTTAGTATCGTACGTGCTCAGTCCCGTCGGAGGCCGACATACAGCTACTTGCCCCCTCTAGTAGCAGGATCAAAATAGTAACGGGAAGGTTATCTGACCGTAAAACTGAGGTTAGGTCCCTCCAAGATGACGACTATGAGGTTAGGCATGCCCTCTTGTGCAAAATCCGCGTCGGGAAGGGCATCTCGCCGTAAAAGTGAGGTTAGGCCCTTCCAAGATGGCTGCTCTGAGGTTAGGCTTGCTCTCTTGCGCGTAAAAAGTAAGGTTAAGCCTGCGTCTGCGAAATTAAGCATGCCCTCTTAGTCAGCACAATCAATGCTTGTCAGGCCGAACCCCTGCAAAACCACTACTCTGATATCATCCTTCCGTCGGGCGCAACTGATCTGATTGCCTTGTCTTAATTCTTATCTCGTATTCGTCATTCGTAGGGACCGAGCTACTTCCACCTTTCAGTAGTTTCCTGTTTCCGCGTGACCTTCAAGCCCATATCGCCCAGTTAATTAAAATCTTTTATTTTACTAAGTTAATATTCACAATAATAGTAATATTATCCATCTTTGTGCCCGAACACGATATGTATTTCTACTGAATTGTTTCGTTTCAGGATTTATACTTCAAAAAGTCGACTTTCTTATGACAATATTTACGTAAACGTACGTGATGAGTATGTTTAAAGGGCTTTTTTAAAAATAATATACAATAGAAGTTTTCTTCAGCAAATGTAATTTTTTTCCTGATTTCTAAAGTGTGTCTGTCGAACTCATTACACCCGCTGGCGTGGAAATGAAATTCCAATTTGACATCAAGTGGTACGGAATGTCTGTGGTACGAAATGTCCGGACACCATTTTAATAACTGTCTTTTAAACTATACTTATATGATATTAGGAGAGGAATAAGCTTGAGTGGAAAGATATGAAGATAAATTTGGAATTCAGGAGCATAAATTCGGGCAAATATTCATGTATACGGAAAGGAATTAGGGACTGGAATAACTTGCCAAAGGAGATGTTCTATAAATATCCCACTTCTTTGAAATAATTTAACAAAAATCTAGGTAACTAACTGATAGCTGTGGCTGACTGTTTGACTGATGTCCTCTAGATGGCACTGCCGGTGCAGTTGCAAAATCTAAGCTATAAGCGACGAGGCGCGCCAACTTCCGGTTGCATGATTAATACGAACAAATGTGAAATGAGGAGTGACTATTAAAGCAAACATTAATTACTGCGTTGATGGGGTGAAAATTCCTTATGGAGATCACTGTAACTACCTAGCTGTTAATATAAGGAAAGATCATCATTGAGGTAATCATATAAATCATATAAATGGGATGTTTAGGAAAAGTAATATTTTTTCTTTGTGTCTATTTTCTTGCATAATTGGATTTTGGTTCAAATCAGGTGATTATCGTCACAAATAAGTGATTTTTATTTATCATAAAAATACATATTTTAGCTATTTTGTGTCATAAGGTCATATTTTGAGCTATTTTCGTAGAAACATCATATTTCGGCGGTTTGACAACAAATGCAAAAGTTATCTTCAACTTACCAAATACGAACTAGTATTCAAAAACTATTTCTCGGTATCACGTCTGCAGTTAATACAAGTGGAATACTTTGCCTCTTCTATCAAGATTGCGCAGGAATTGAATTCCAACAGTTTGTCAGAAAGTCTGGCATATATTAAGTCGAACTTTGGAATTATATCGAGTGCAGTTCCTCATTTAGAATCTGCTAGCTTAGAAATTCATGCACATATTAAAATTGTGAGAATTGTTGGACTTTAAGTACATCAATCACATGGAACAGTTGGCGACAGTGTAAAACGGAAACTTTAAAACGTGCCTAATCAAAATGACACTTTTCGCTGTGTGCGCAAGATAAATGATGTTCTCTACCAGTACATTTCAAGACGAGTGCATACTTGACAGCAGTGATTTAACATTATTTAAATATGCACCAATAACATCTTGTATTGTAGAAAGGAGTTTGTCTTCTTACAATAATGTGTTAAGTGATAATCGGAGGTCGTTCGCGCCTTATGCTTTGAATATGAATCTTGTCATACACTCAATTACACCCTCAGAGAAGAATGAAAAAGGTATGCGAGCTTGTACAGTGTGTCCTGTCTCCCTACCATAATGTATTGGAAGACATCTACTTAATTCATTTCGTGGTGCTCAATTTAAACTTTAACGCATTTGAGTAATATTACTGAAATCTGGACTTAAACGTTACAAAATATTTTAAAATGGATTGATTTCTAGTTTTCTCGTATTTCAAACCACCAATGTAGGGTGCAAACATGTTTTTACTTTTAATAATGTTATTTGCTTTACGTCCCACTAACTACTTTTACGGTCTTCGGAGACGCCGAGGTGCCGGAATGTAGTCCCGCAGGAGTTCTTTTACGTGCCAGTAAATCTACCGACACGGGGCTGTCGTATTTGAGCACCTTCAAATACCACCGGACTGAGCCAGGATCGAACCTGCCAAGTTGGGGTTAGAAGGCCAGCGCCTTAACCGTCTGAGCCACTCAGCCCGGCTGTTTTGACTTTTAAAATGTTGTGTGATCTGATAACCTTAGCCAACTTAGAACTTTATAGGCATGTATTCACAAATGGTTGATAAGTGAATCAAGGACAATAGACTGTGAATAACTGTTAAACATGTATACTCAGATTTTTTTTGGTAGTGGCTTTACGTCGCACTCACACAGATAGGTCTTATGGCGACTCAGACAATTAACATGAAAGTAAGAATAAAAAAAATTAGTTTACAAATATGTAGCAAACGAATTGCCATTTCGATTGATAACCTATTTTAAAATGGCCATATTTAGATTAATACTTTTCGGGTCATATTTTGTCGTTTTACGTCATATTTCGTCACTTTTGAGGTCATATTTCGCTACTTTTGAGGTCATATTTGCTTGCTTATGTGGGATATTTTTAGGTCTTAAACGTCCGAGCCCTAGATATGAGGGTGTTTAGGGTTGTAGTAATGATGTAAAGGAGAGGGCATATAAATCTCTGGTAAGACCCGAAATAGAGTATGGTTCCAGTGTATGGGACCCTTACCAGCATTACGTGATTCAAGAAGTTGAAACAATCCAAAGAAAAGCAGCTCGACTTGTTCTGGGTGATTTCCGACAAAAGAGTAGCGTAACAAAAATGTTGGAAAGTTTGGGCTGGGAAGATTTGGGAGAAAGGAGAAGAGCTGCTCGACTAAGTGGTATGTTGCGAGCTGTCAGTTGAGAGATAGCGTGGAATGACATTAGTAGACGAATAAGTTTGATCGGTGTCTTTAAATGTAGGAAAGATCACAATATCGAATTCAAGAGGACAAATTGGGGCACATTTTTGTTTATAGGAAGAGGAGTTAGGGATTGGAATAACTTACCAAGGAAGATGTTTAATTAATATACAATTTCTTCGAAATCATTTAAGAAAAGGCTAGGAAAACAACAGATAGGGAATCTGACACCTGAGCGACTGCCCTAAATGCAGGTCAGTAGTGACTGGTTCTGATTGATTCATTCATTGCTATATAATAACATTATTCACAAACAACAAGGAGCAATAATATAGCTTGTTTCTCAAATACATTTTTTGAATGAGTCTTATGTACAGAGTTTTCAATATTATACACGAGTTAACAGAAAAATAGAACTTGATTCATGAATACATATTTTGAAGGAATGTTTTATATAGGAAGCTATCAAAAATAATCACAAGTAAAAACAATTACCGTAGTGTATATTTCATGATATGAAATGTGAGAAGCTCTACCACCAGACGTACCGCCTGGACAGTCTCCATCGGGAAATGTAGTTCTTTGAAGGAACGCCCTCTTTCCAATCTCATTTCTTGATATAAAACCATCTACCACCTTCTCCAGATTTAACGCCTTAGAAGCCTGCGAACACTACCACACTCCACGTTTTGAGGGAACTTGTGTTGGGGGGCAAAATGGCACTCTGCCCTCTAAGATAATTTGCGGGAGGGGCAGGAAACGCCTTGCTCCCCCCGCCCCCCCCCCCCAAATTCGGCGACGGATAAATTTAGTTACTCTCTGAAGGACCAAAATGAAGGGCGCTGTAGGCTTGGTGAGCTAAAAACGGTCGGGCACGACAGAGAATAAAACTTAAATAACAATTACAAGGAGTACGGAAAAGAAGTAGCTAATGTGAATGAAAGTATTTTTCGGAATACTGGAGGTAAAAAAAACGCGTTCACACGAAGTTACGGATAAATTACGCGTTTATTTTATTCATTTTGCGGTACGAATTTCAACATCTCAACTGCTGCTTATTCCATTGCTCAACCTTGTCCTCGATATCTGACGATGGCACGCATTCTGAATTGAATATTTCTTCGTGTTTACCTTCACTAAGCGCACTTTGGAATGTTGCTTTTTCAGGCTTTTTCTATTTCCTAGATTACAATAATTTGTTACATACATGGTACAGATGTAGGTCTGATGGCTGTTGTAATTGTACCTATTAACCCTGTTTCTCGTCTCGAGAGAGTACGCCATCAGCATGAGAAGAGACATCGTTGACAGCTTCTTAGTACAGAGGCCGCTGTTCAAATCACGGTGTAGGGGTGTGGGATTGCTGAAATGAAATATTGTGCCACTGTCGTTCGTATTTTACATATAACCAGTGGCGCATTTTACATTTCTGAGCCTCTAGGCTCAATCTCGGCGTGTACCACTCAATAGGGAAATAAATTATTTTTTAATAATGTTATTTGATTTACGTCCCACTAACTAGTTTTTAGGTCTTCTGAGACGCCTAGGTGCCGGAATTTAGTCCCGTAGGAGTTCTTTTACGTGCCAGTAAATCTACCGACACGAGGCTGACGTATTTGAGCACCTTCAAATACCAACGGACTGAGCCAGGATCGAACCTGCCAAGTTGGGCCAGAAGGCCAGCGCCTCAACCGTCTGAGCCACTCAGCCCAGCAGTTAATTATTTGAAGTAACTACAGAATATGGAACATGGTACAAATTATTATTTAAACAGTTTACCGTTCAGGGTTTTTTTTTTCCCCCTCAGACTCAGCGACGGACCCCACCTCTACCGCCTCAAGGGCAGTGTCCTGGAGCATGAGACTTTGGGTCGGGGGATACAACCGTGAAGGAGGACCCCTACCTCGCCCGGGTGGCCTCACCTGCTATGCTGAGCAGGGGCCTTGTGGGAGGATGGGGATATCGGAAGGGACAGACAAGGAAGAGGGAAAGAAGCGGCCGTAGCCTTAAGGTAGGTACCATCCCTGCATTTGTCTGGAGAAGTGGGAAACCACGGGAAATCACTTCGAGGATGGCTGAGGAGGGAATCGAACCTACCTCTACTCAGTTGACCTCCCGAGGCTGGGTGGACTCCGTTTTAGTCCTGGTACCAATTTTCAAGTTTCATTTCAGAGCCGGGAATCGAAACCGGCCCTCCGCAAGTGGCAGCTAAGTACACTAACTACTATACCACAGAGGCGGACTACACCATGCAAATACTATTAAAAATTACACAAAACCGTAGCATCAGAACCTGATAAGTTTAAGATTAAAATAAATTAATCAATCACAGAAGATTTGGCTTCCTACTCCTATCAAATAACAGCCAAGATCCCCGAAATGTTGAAGAAAACATACAACTCAGTGGCGTATGCTGGGATCAAGACCCGGGCTACCACTAGACTTACGTTACCCCTTTTCGATATTGTTTTAGTGAACGTCAAGCCCTAAGCGTTCTGAGCTGCAGCCAATAGACAACGGAGAAGCCTGCTATGTTGTCAAGGCTGCTTCACAAGCCACGGCCCCGGCCGCTGCTACTGTCAATACTCAACAGCTGATCAGTGGAGATGGTAGCCTAAGGTTTAGCTAATTAAAGTCCGGCTTTGTGGCGAAATGGATAGAATGTTTGCCTTTCGTCCGATGGGCCCGGTTCACTTCTCAGAATCAACACCCTCGTACTCATAATTCCCCTGGTTTGGGGAGTGGATGTTTATCACATCTTCGCCATTCATTTTATTCTCATTAGGTCACCACCAAGCCTATATAGAGGCAAAGCATTATTATTATTATTATTATTATTATTATTATTATTATTATTATTATTATGCGTGAATGGTCCCTTTCGGAACACACGAAGCTTTATTTATGATTTCGTTTGCGGAGGATCCAGGATGCTTTCATCTGTTGACTAAAGATCCTTTTCCTTTCTTCCGTCCACTTGGTACCTGCTCTTTTTGGTACTTCATTCTCTGGAGTAACTTCCCAATTGTCAATTTTCTTTCTATATATATTTCGATTCAAAATGTCTTCACAGAGAATTTGTGCGTTCTTCATGTCCGCTTTTGTTTGTTGTATCCAAGGAAAATTCTTCAGTTTGTCAACTCTTTCAAGAACTTGGTGGGTTAATCTAGTTTCTGGAAGCCTCTTAACATGTCCATAAAATTTTAGCCTTTTTTCCTGAGGTCTGCCGCAATATTAGATAATTTTTCTGTGGATTTCCGGGTTTGGTGGCGGTACCCTTCTCCTGTGTGTCTTGGTCCTAAAATATTCCTCATGATTTTTCGCTCTTCTTTTAGGATATTTTCTAGTTTGCCCTTTCTATGAAGCGTTAGAGTTTCCCCTGCATATAAAGCCTCCGGTTTGATTACAGTATTGTAATGTTTAATCTTAACGTGGAGAGACATACATTTTTTGTTGTAGATTTCTCTTGTTCTCCCATAAGCTCTTCTGAGTGTTTGGACACGGTTGTTTTGGGCTATTTTCTCTTGTCCGGTTGGTTCGAGGATTTCGCCCAGGTATTTGAAGTGAGGGACTCTGTTGATTTGTCCGTATTTTGTATTGAGACTATGGATGTCTAGTTTTGCACAGAAAAATTCAGTTTTGTGGAAGGAGATATGAAGTCCGACCTTTCTGGCACATTCTTGGAGAATTTCAACTTGCTTTATTGCTGTGACTTCATCGCTGGACAAAAGGGCCAAGTCATCCGCGAAGGCTAAGCATGGAATTTCAAGCTTGTTTTTTCGTGTCTCGATGTTTACTGGGTTCCAGCTATTTTGTGCTTTCAGTTCGTTTTCCCATTCCCTCATCACCTTATCTAGTACGAGGTTGAAGAGGAGGGGTGATAGTCCATCTCCTTGCCGGACATCAGTTTTTATCAGGAATTCGTCTGAGATTTCTCCCATGAATTTCACTCTTGACTTCGTGTCAGTGAGGGTCTGTTTGGTCAATTTTAGCGTTTTGGAGTCTAATCCCTGTTCTTTCAGGATGCTGAACAGAGATTGACGATCAACTGAATCATAAGCCTTCTTGAAATCTACGAAGGTACAGATGATTGGAAGGTTTCTGAGGGCCCTGAATTTTAGAGCGGTTTTGAGGTTGAAGATCTGTTCAGTGCATGATCTGTGAGGGCGGAACCCAGCTTGATATTCACCAATTTTATGCTCTAGTTGTTCTTGTATTCTTTTCAACAGGCATGCAGAGAAACTTTTGTAGCCGACTTCAAGGAGGGAGATTCCCCTATAGTTGTTCACATCAGTTTTGTCTCCTTTTTTGTGAAGTGGGTGAATCATGGCACATTTCCAGTCTTCTGGGAGTTTTTCATTTTTCCAGATTTTCTGCATGATTTCTGTAAGTTCCTTGAGTGAATTTGGACCAAGATTCTTAAGGAATTCTGCAACAATTCCGTCTCTTCCTGAGGTTCTGTTGTTCTTTAGTCGTTTAATGTGGTTCTGAATTTCTTCCTGGTTTGGTGGAGGTGATTCTGGGTGAGTGAAACTGAATGCTTCTTCAAGAAATCTTTCAGAGGGTTCGGGGCAGTTAAGGAGTTCTGAGAAGTACCGTGCAAGTTCTTGGCAGTTTTCTTTATTAGTAAGCGCCAATTTTCCGTCTTGTTTCCTAAAACATAAGTTCTGTGGAATGTATCCTTGGATTTTTTCTGTGACTGTTCTGTAGAAATCCCTTGTGTTGTGGTTTCTAAAGTTTTCTTCAATTGACTCCAGTTGTTCTTTCAGGTGCTTTCTTTTCTCTTGCCTGATGGTTTTGGATACTTGTTTTCTGGTCTCATAAACTTCTCGTTGAGTTTTCTGGGATTTTATACTGTTGTATTTCTGAAACGCAGATTTTCTTATCTCTAGGGCTTGGTTGCATGTTGAGTTCCACCAGGGGTGTTTTGCATTCCTTTTTAAGGGTACCATTTCTCGTGCCTTATGTATGATTTTGGTGTGGAATTCTTCCCATGTTTTCGCTAGTTGATTTTCCCATGCTTCTTTTAGATCCGTAACAGGAATCTGTTTTATGTCAAATTTCTGTTGTTGGATTTTCTTGGGGTGGTATTTTCTTGGAGTAAATTTTACTTTAACTCTTGTGAGATAGTGATCAGAGTCGATGTTTGCTCCTCTTCTCACTTGTACATCATGTACCTCTTTCTGTAGCTGATACGAGATAGCTACATGATCAATCTGAAATTCTCCAATGGATTCAGTGGGGGACCTCCAGGTTTTTTGTTTCTTGGGATGTTTCCTGAGGGATGTGGACATGATTTTAAGGTTGCACTGTTGACATAGTTCAATGAGTCTTGAACCGTTTTTGTTGGTAAATTTGTGCTCCGGGTAGAGTCCGACAGTTTTCCTGTGTTCCTTTTCTCGGCCGACTTGTGCATTGAAATCGCCTAAGAGGATTTTAACGTCATCCTTTGGAATTTTTGACATTACTGTTTCAATTTTGTTCCAAAATTTGTCCACGTTTTGGGGATTCTTCTTGTTGTCTATATTGTAGGGGCGTGTGCATTTATTAATGTATATTTTTTATTGGCACACTGAATCCTCATAGTCATTAGGCGATTGCTGATGGAATTAACTTCTTGGATCGAGTTCAGTATACTTTTATGTACTACGAAGCTCATGCCAAATAAAGGGGTCCTATTTAGAATATTTTGGTCTGTTTTGCTTTTGAATATACGGTTATTTCCATAATCCAAGGTGGCATCATCAGTAAATCGAGTTTCCTGCAGGGCAAGGATAATAATTTTTTGCCGATCAAGTTCTGTGACTAAATTTAGTAATTTTCCTGGTTGTATCAAAGTGTTGATATTGAATGTACCAATGTACGTGGGGGTTTTGTGGGATAGTTTACCAGAGAGCTCCCACTCTCTCCCATGTTTTCGTGGTTGTCCAGGCTCCCCAGAATCCGAAAGCCTGGTTACCGTCTCAATGCGACGGGTGGATTGGATACCACCTGGGGTAATGTTGTTAGTACGCTCACGAATCATGTTTGGCTTGTAATAGGAAATCCAGCAGTGCTGGGTGCTTAGAACCAGGGATTGTTAGTTCCTGGAGCTTGGTATTGCCGCCGCACCTACAAGGTGACAGACGCGGACCAGGGAGCCGGTGGATACCACTCAGACGCACCTGGATTTTAAACAGGCTTTTTATTACTATCCCAAAAAGCAAGGGTGCCTCTTCCGCCAGTTACACCGTACCAATGATCTTCATCTCCGCCTTCACTGCCGTTGAGGTCTTCACTCGTAACCCTTATTATTATTATTATTATTATTATTATTATTATTATTATTATTATTATTATTATTATTATTATTATGCCATGCATTATCTAACGGCTAAGCCTTGTCGCTGCAGCCACATCCCACGATCTTCAGCAGTCCTTTCCATCGTGACATAGGAAGCAAAACCCAGCTGAGTGATTATGTTCCTAAGGTATGAGAGACGTGGTCTTCCTCTCGACTCCTTCCCTAGGACCTTTCCTTCGAAGACATTCTGGAGAAGGGAGTCATGTCGTAGGACGTGTCCAAGAAATTTAGCTTTCCTTTGCTCTATTGAACAAATTAAGGTCCGTTTCTCATTAACTTCATTCAAGATTTGGATATTAGTCTTTTTTTCTGCCCAACTCGTCCCTGTTAGTCTTCTCCAGAACCACATTTCAGCAGCTTCTAGTGTTGATTGTGCTTGTTTTCCCAAAGTCCAGGTCTTACAACCGTAAGTTAGCACACTCCAAACAAAGGTTTTAACAAATTTCTTCCTGGTTTCAGTTCCTATGTGCTTATTTAACAATAGATTTTTCTTGTTATTATTATTATTACTATTGTATAAAATTTTGAATGCTACAGCATTACCAGCAGTCGTACCCATCGTTCACTAGTTTATTAGCTTCCTCGGGAGATCAGTGGTGGTGTCCGACCCATGATCAGTGGTTCGATTCCAACCAACCAAATAGAACACTAAACCTGAAACATTGCATTTCATTTTAGCAGATCTACCTATAAAAATAAATCTACGTTACTACTATAACAGCAGCCCTACAGTGTCTTCCTACAAGGATGTAAAAGTAAAAGAGAGTGAAATACCAGCACTCTCTTATATGTATAATTAAGTCAGTAGTATGAGGTGAGGAAGTACAGTATATACGATGAGTAATGCATGTGTCAATTCGGAAACTTGCAGAGAACTTCGAGTCTTTGAGCTACAGTATCTCTCGTCTTCGTTAGCAGTGGCGATATGACGGACCGAAGCCTAGCACACCTACCCCCACCGGTCCCCGCACCTATCGGGCATACAGTGACTCTACATGTTTTATCTCATTGCGTTCATGTTTTGTGCCCGATGCTTACATTATAATGTGCCTTAGATTCTCATCGTTGTCATTTGATGTTAGCACTTCACCGACAGGCCTTGGTAGCCCTCAGTACACGCCACTGGTACAACTTGTAGATGTCAAACAAACTCACTCCTCTTAACAAGAAAAGGAAAACGGACATCGGCATACAGCTGGCCAGTGGTAATATCTCGAGAAAAAACCCTGTCATGTTGTGCTGGATTGAGACTAATAGGCTGTAATGGCTGTGAAACCATGCAGGTTGTTTTAAGAATGCATAGCGAAAACGTAAGGAAGTAATTTCGAAATATCATTAATCAAAGCGTATAAAATGTTTTTATGAATTAAAAAAACAATTAGTACCAGCCTAAATTTGCCATCCCCTAACGCCGCGGCGCGCCGCCGCCTTTAGGCACATTCCATTTCTTGTTTTGCTATTTGCTTTACGTCGCACCGACACAGATAGGTCTTATGGCGACGATGGAATAAGAAAGGCCAAGGAATGATAAGGAAGCGGCCGTGGCCTTAATTAAGGTACAGCCCCAGCATTTTCCTGGTGTGAAAATGGGAAACCAAGGAAAACTATCTTCAGGGCTGCCGACAGTGGGGTTCGAACCCACTATCTCCCGGATTCAAGCTCACAGCCGCGCGCTCCTAACCGCACGGCCAACTCGCCCGGTGGACACATTCCTAATGGGCCTACATACTATATTGTAAACCCATTTGATAAAAAAAACTGGAAGTCCCGTAGCTATGATCAATCTACCAACATGACAATGCCCTTCACCCACGATTTAATCTCATTGAGGTGAAGAAAGTGAAAAACCTACAAACTGTTTTCCAGTCGTAGACCACTGCAGGGATGGAATTGTGCCGGTTGCCGAAACCTGTCGCACTCCTCTGGGCCAATGATTAATGAATGACAGATGAAATGAAGTGATATTGGAGAGTGTTCCTGGAATGAAAGATGACAGGGTAAACTGGAGTACCCGGAATGAAACCTGTCCCACCTCCGCTTTGTTCAGCACAAATCTCACATGGAGTGACCGGGATTTGAACCGTGGAACCCAGCGGCGAGAGACCGACGAGGCTGCCGCATGAGCCACGGATGCACTTACGTGAAGAAAGTAATCAGCAATAAAATGTCTCGTAGCTGTACGCAGACCTCGCACAATCGCAAACATACTGAATAGGCATTTCTGTAAGTCAGAAGAGAGCTAGCAAGAGATTGCGTGCATGAAGGTATGTAGGTACTATATGAATAACGAAAAACGAAAGTGGCTTGAATATGAGTTATAGAGAACATATGTTGTTTACATCGCCTAGAAAGTGGGTTAGGTATACAAAGAGAAGGAAGAGCGCAGGTCGTAAGGTTGGGGAGGTGTGTGCTCGCCATAGCAAGTGTCTGTTGGCACCCCGGAGCTATCCAACACTTTAGAACGCACAAGAACATTCTTATAATATAGATCGCTCATCACATGAATGCACGCAAAACTCAGCAGTGCCGGTCTGAGTGGCTCAGACGGTTAAGGCGTTGGCCTTCTGGCCCCAACTTGGCAGGTTCGATCCTGGCTCAGTCTGGTGGTATTTGAAGGTGCTCAAATACGTCAGCCTCGTGTCGGTAGATTTCCTGGCACGTAAAAGAACTCCTGCGGGACTAAATTTCGGCACCCCGGCGTCCCCGAAAACTGTCAAAGAGTAGTTAGTAAAACAAATAACATTATTATTATTATTATTGTTATTATTATTATTATTATTATTATTATTATTATTATTATTATTATTATTATTATTATTAAACTCAGCAGTTGCCAGTTGTATCTACACTGTCGAGTATAGCTGCATCTCTTGGAGTGTTCGGTTACGAATTACAGCGGCTGCATGAGGAGAATTAAGCCCATGATTCTTGTCATAATATCAGAGAAAATGTTGCGACATGCTGAATATGGGAACGCATTCGGAGTCGAGAATATGGAGTTCGTGAATCTCTCTATATAGGTCTATGTAAAAGGCAATGACCTGACTGATTGTCAATCAACGCTCAGGCAAAATTACTGGGGGTACATTTCCATTACAGTGTAGCAGCTCACTACGGAAGAGTTTCAGAAAATTCCTCTGAAACCATTCACTGGAAAACTTTGAAATTTCAATCAATGATTGCCCCTGTATGTACTAGAAGTACAAGCTTAGAAAAATAATCCCTTAATACTCGAAAACAAAAATATTCCTTTCTCTAAAATCGTTTGACATACGAGGTTGAAATTTCAAGTGATGGTTACTCCTGTCTTAGAGTTTAAATAAGAAGTGGTCTTAAAACAATACACACCTAAGAGGTTTTGACTAGGGGTAAGGCATGACAAAGAAATCATTTAACTGAAGCCGTTTGCCATAACAATTTGAAAATGCACATGATGGTTAAAATACACTCTAACGGGAATTTTGAAAGGGGGGCGGTGGGTAAGCACTGACGACAAAAATATTCATTTCTCTGGAACTATTTAAATTTTAAAATTTGAAATGATACCAGTCCGCCTCTATGGTTTAGTGGTTAGTGAGATTAGCTGCCACCACCGGAGGCCCAGGTTCGATTTCCAGCTCTACGACGAAATTTGAAAAGTGGCACGAGGGCTGGAAGGGGGTCTACTCAGCCTCGGGAGGTCAACTGAGTAGAGGGAGGGAGGGGGTTCGATTCCCACCCCAGCCATCCTCGAAGTGATTTTCTGTGGTTTCCCCACTTCTCTGTCAGGCAAATACAGGGATGGTATCTAATTTTAGGCCACGGTCACCTCCTTATCTCTTCCGTGTCTATTCCTTCCAAACTTCCCATCCCCCTACAAGGCCCCTGTTAGCCTGGGCGAGGTACTGGTCCTCCTCCCCGGTTTTGTTCCCCGATCCTAAGTCTCCCGCTCTAAGACACTGCCCTTGAGGTGGTAGAGGTAGGATCTCTCACTGAGTCCGATGGAAAAACCTACCCTGAAGGGTAAACGGATTAAGAAAGTAAGAAAGAAAGGAATTTAGATGGAGGTTGAATCTGAAAATCACAATATTCATTTTTCCGAAAACTTTTCACGTACGAACTTAACTTTTTTACACGAAGGCTGGTCTTACTGTTTGACGTACGAAGTCAAAATTTCACAGATTGGTCGCATCTACGGCCTAGATGTTAAGTAGCATAGGGGTTTACAGTACTGAATTAGTGTTAGATCCGAAAATAAATAATAATTCCTCCAAATCCTGAAGGTGTATTTTACAGGCTCATCCGATAGTTGACCCTCCAAAATTTAAAACTTTTACAAATAATTTTCAATTTTAAATTGTAGCAATGCATGGGGTGTCTTGCTAGTCTATATAGAGATCAACATACAGTGTGTGTGTGTGTGTGAGAGAGAGAGAGAGAGAGTTTCCAGCGTAACTCTGCAAAGCATGGGGCAATTTCAACCAAACTTGATACTATGGTAAAATTCCCCTAACAACCCTCGGGGCGACCAGGTTGTCTTAGCCTTTTGTGAGTTGTTCCTGGCATCCGCTTGAATTTCTCAACCTTAGTTTGAAACACTGCTTGATTCCAGCTCTCATTCGGACGGATCCCAACTTCCCCCATATCTTTTCTCTCCTCCTGAGTGGTCGTCTTTACTTTGGTGGTGCAGTTCAAAATTGTTTTTGTCATCCTACTCTCACTCATTCTCGTAAGGTTTCAATAAAATTTCCATCTTCTATTGTGCATTCAATTTGTGATCTTCTGTGCTTGCCTGTATAGAGGCTTGCAGTGGTGTCTGAACGCCGCAGTAGCGCCAGCGTCTTGGAAAGGTGTAGCATTCCAACTGATGAGCCTACTGCTACACTGGGGCGAAACGCTGGTAATTTATACGATTGAAAAATACTTCAGAGCTTAAATGTTTTTAACATTTGCAATCGATGCAATTAAATTATGGTCACCTTCCAGGGATCTTATTTTTTGACAATTATCATCTTCTTCTTCTTCTTTCGTTTCATCCTCTTTGGGTTACGTTGAATAAATCATTTCTCTGTGTTGTTATTTTCTTTGTGCCTAGTATTTCTTCATTCCTTATGATCTTCGTTTCCTCTTGCCCTCCGAGATAACAGATTTGTCTTAGAACCTTATATTTTCGTCTTTAGTTATTACCTTAGCTGTTCGATGGAATAGTGAATCTTCTGTAATTTTTTATTCTACTAGGTTCTGCAGCTTCTTTAAAACAGATGGGTTTTGTTTCGCGGTTATGGAAGAAGTCAAAGATCTACTGTATTAGAGTTCACTCTGAGAAGATGACCGTAAACATTTATCCTCTTTTCTGCACAGTATGCCAACGGCCGTAGCCGTGTTGAAACACCGGATCCCGTGAGATCTCCGAAGTTAAGCAACATTGGGCGTGGTCAGAAGTTGGATGGGTTGCCACGCGCTGTTGGTGGAGGGTAAGGGAATGGAGGAGCGGGAAGGAACTGGCCACCCTACCGCATGTAAACTCCGGCTCAGGAACACCTCTGCGAAGGTTCGGACCTGCCTTCGGGCAGAATACACCCTTACCTTCTGCATGGTATCTGAGAGTTTTTCAATTTTCTTGTAGAGTGTTTCATTCTTGATGTATATTATCTTAACTAAGGTTAAGTTATGAGTAGGTTCCCACCTTCCAATACTTATCAATTTCTGTATAATAGGTTTATTAATTACATAATATAAACCATCTTAATCTCTAGCTGTATATTATAAGCTATATAAGCTATATATCTATAAGCTGTATATTATCTTATTATCAGTAGCGGCGATTGGGAATAAAAATTGCGGGGGCAAAGGATTTACAGACAACAAACAGTATCCGGGTTTGCGGGATATAGCGGACGATTGGGCGAGGGGTGTATATTCATCAAAACTTGGAAAAAAAGGCCACAAAATGGTAAGTTTATTATGCTCTGTCAGCGAATTTCGACAGAGAGGTAAAGATTGACAGTTTACCAACTTAAATGCGGTAATAATAGTTTTTTTGAGATTTTGATTCAATACTATACAATAAAACTTTTACCAAAGGAATAATATTACACACTTATTAAATTAAAAAGAAATACGGCGTGGTTATACAATTAAAACCATTTAGTATCTGACAATACACTAACAACATGACAGACACTAAAGAGACCGCCAGAATGACGAATGCACGCGGCAATGTGGTGAATAGTACCTCGGTGTCTATGACCTTAGAAAAAAAAATATTCCCCTGGTACCCTTCTTTATAGCACAGGCAAAGTCTTCACTATTTGCTGTGGCGCAACATAGATCGGTTAGCAGGGACGAAGGACATTGTGTGCGTATTTCCGCTAATAATTTTGGTAATGATTAAAGAAAATAAAGAAAATAATTAGCTGATAAGACAACAGCTCTTGTACTAATGACTTTTGTTAATAACTCTTAGTTTCAGCCGGCTAAAATGTAATAAAGATATAATATTTTCTCCAAGAAGTTGATGATGATGATGATTGTTTAAAGGGGCCTAACATCTAAGGTCATCGCCTCTCTCCAGAAACTAGGGGGGCGACTGCCCCCCTCGCCCCTCCCCCCTAATCGCCGCTACTGCTTATTATCCTGAAATTTTCGTCCTATGATCGTTCTTTAAAATGTTCCTTTCTTTTGGCTTGAGTTTCTCCATCTGGCCTTTGAAATTCATGTTTAGTGTTTCTGCTTTAATCACTGTTTTATCTTGTTTAATTTTGGACTCCCATAAAAGGGATTTCTTGTTGCATGTATCTTTTGTTATTACAGTATTATTATTTAAAGTTAATGTTTCCATTCATTAGGGAGAAATGTGTGGCTTAGAATACGGCACACAGACCTGCCCACCAGAGTTCATACGTTAACCTGTTACACAAGTACATTCAACTTGAGTCCTGACCTCACGTACTGTATAGCAACAATACTTCAGTCTTACAAACAGAGTTGACCAGTGTGTGTGTGTGTGTGGGTGTCGGATGAGGTAGTGTCACTTTACCGGTCAGACTTGACCTTGAACTTGATCTATGTCAACATACCAACGGGTCTGACAACCAACACGCTAGACAGTTCCATGTAGTGCAGCTCTCAACACAGCCAGCCCGCTTTATCCTGCAATCAAAGGAGGCCGTGCTTTCGACATTTCTACGTTCTTCAACCTAATGGATACAATAAAAAATGAGACAGTTCTCTCTGCTTTCCTAGCCGTTATTGCAATTATTTAGAACGAGTGGATTAAGAACAGTTTGACGCCATGTTACAGTACCTTTCCTGACGGCAACCTGCTTATGTAGTGATATGTAATGCGATGTTTTGTATGTAGATGTGTATTAAAACGATCACCAGCATCTATTCCCCGAATCAGAGAAATTGGTAAAATCCCCGATCTGATAGGGAATCGAACCCGGGACCCTATAAACCGAAAGCCTGAGCGCTGATCATAAATCCAAGGAGCCAGAAATGCTCCCAATTCTTCTTCTTCTTCTTCCTCCGCCGTTCCCACATATGTAGGGTCCGGGTCCAAATTGTGTCGTACATATGAATTTGACCCTGTTTTACGGCCCCATGCCCTTCCTGACACAACCCTATATGGATTGATATAATCACTATTGCGTGTTTCTGTGGTAGTTGCCAGTGTGGTGTATTGTCTGAATGTGAAGAGGAGTGTGTTGGGACAAACACGCACACCCAGTCCTCCAGCCAGAAGAATGAATCAGGCGCGATTAAAATCCCCGGCCGGCCGGGGATCAAACCGGGGACCGTCTGAACCGAAGGCCTCAACGCTGGCCAATCAACCAAGGAGTCGCACGCACCTAATAATATATTCAGATATCCTTTGAAAAGACAGAATGCATCACCTGCAACAAACAAGCACCGACATTCATTAAGACAAAATATGGCAAAATTAAACGAGTATCACAATTTAAATATCTTGCTGAAACAATCCAGGAAAATGGACTCGAAACAAAAGCCAATGAATCAGAAACCAAAAAATGGAAACTGCATACCTTCTTCTTGTTCTTTATCTGGTTACCCTCCAGGGATCCCACCTCTACCGCCTGAAGGGCAGTGTCCCGGAGTTTCAGACTCTGTGTCAGGGGATACAACTGGGGAGGATGACCAGTACCTCGTCCAGGCGGCCTCACCTGCTATGCTGAACAGGGACCTTGAGGGGGGATGGGAAGATTGGAAGGGATAGACAAGGAAGAGGGAAGGAAGCGGCCGTGGCCTCATGTTAGGTACCATCCCGACATTTGCCTGGAGGAGAAGTGGGAAGCCACGGAAAACCACTTCGAGGATGGCGGAGGTGGGAATCGAACCCACCTCTACTCAGTTGACCTCGCGAGGCTGAGTGGACCCCGTTCCAGCCCTCGTACCCCTTTTCAAATTTCGTGGCAGTGCCGGGAATCGAACCCGAGCCTCCGGGGTGGCAGCTAATCACAGTAACCACTACACCACAGAGAACTGCATATCTACTAATCCAAAATGTCTACAACAAAAAATGTATCTCCAAACACACAAAACTAAGACATTACAATACAGTCATTAAACCAGAATGTCTTCATGGGTCAAAAACGCCAATTTTGAACAGGAAACGGCAAAGCGGACATTGAAAACATTGAGAAATAAAAAAAAGCAAAGTCATTTCCGTACAGGCCATGAAGGCCCTTAGAGGGGTGGAAGGTAAAGGCTTCCACTCTCCGTAACCTCGGCACTTGATGAGGTAGACTGGTTAGCTCTACGCCCGGCCGCCTTTGCCCCCAGGAATTAACCTGGTACTTAGTTTTGGTGTAGGCTGAGTGAACCTCAGGGGACGCAAAATCTTAAGAAAAGTTCTAGGCCCAAAACTCGCCGACGAACAATACCGATTCATGGACAGACAGGAAATTAAACAATACACAAATATTCACAGTGACATGAGACAGCACATATTAAAAGAATGGATCCAGACTAACTTACAAAAGAAATAGTCGGAATTTACGAAAACAGGAGAAAAGCCAAAACAGACACAATGAAATGGAATGGGGAAATCAAAATCGATTTGAAACGAGCGGGAACTACACTAGCAGATGTCCTAAACAGGGTAATCTTCAGATCCAAAATTCACAAATGGCAAGTTGACGAAAGAAGAAGACTGCAACAATCTGGTCTGAAGACAGAAAGGAAGCCCACAATAAAATAATGAAAGAAATATGGGCACAAAGGAAGGCAGATGCACGCCTTTAAATAGTTTGTGTAGTCCTAATGGGTTTATTCGCATATAAGAGTAAAGTCATCTCCGTACGAGCCATGAAGACCCCTTTCAGAAACGAAAGTAAAGGCTTCCACTATCCGTAACCCCGGCACTATGTAGGATAAAGTACAGAGCGTTTTGGCCCTGCGGGTAGGGTTGTGTAGCTGTGAGTTTACATTCAGGAGATTGTGGGTTCTAATCACACCGTCGGCAGCCCTGAAAATGGTTTTGCGTGGTTTCCCATTTTCACATAAGGCAAAATGCTGGGGCTGTATCTTAATGAAGGCCACGGCCACTACATTCCCAATCCTAGCCCTTTCCCATCCTCGCGTCGTCGAAAACCTTCCATGTTGCTAGTGCGATGTTAAACCAAAACAAATATTTCAACAAACTGGTTTAAGAGGGTTAGTACTAAGTCCGGATGCCTTTGCTCTCAGGAATTAATGTGATACTCTTCTTAAGTATACACTGAGTGAATTTCAGAGCCTATTGTTACTCCAGGTGTGGAGATTTCATTTATAAACTATTCGACTTCCGGATGGGGAATCGAACTCAAATACTTCCGGGTAAACAGAGCACACCTCTAACATCTTGGCTATGTGGTCCTCTACGAAAACCAAAGCCTACAGAGAAATTCAACAACACGTGTCCATAAGGCATTCTCGTGGCACCCTATATTTCTGTTATACACAACTTCCTTTCAGTAGGCCTAATTGTAATTTACCGAGCAAGCTGGCTGTGCGGTTAGTGGGTTCGTACCCCACTGTCAGCAGCCGTGAAGATGTATTTGTGTGGCTTCCCATTTTCACACCAGCAAATGATGGGGCTGTATCTTCTTCCCACTCCTAGCCCTTTCCTATCCGACCATAGCCATAAGGGTGGGTTTCCATTTGAGATTAAGTGGGAGAGTAACTCTCGATATCCGCTCTCAGGTTGTTGTCCATTTGAGAGTTAATTTCGGCCCGAATAACTATCGAGAGTAGCCCGCGAGTCCCTCGCCAAGATAGCTTTCACGAGTTCTCGTCACACCCTGTCGACTTATGCACCTGTAGAGAGTGCAGAGTAGTCGAAGTGTCATCACACTACTACTGACAAGTCACAGCAGCTGTGATTATTCCCTGTAAAAAAGGAAAAGTCTACTTTGGTAATTGTTATCTGTCCCGCTACCGCTTTTCCTGTTTTTAATTTTTTTCAGTTCTTGAGATACCTTAAACAGTAGAGAGCATCAAATTATTTATTAATTTAAATATCGTATATATGTATTATATTGTACTGTACTGTTAGATCATCAGCCCAGAGGCTGGTTGGATCCTCAAATAGCACCACCAAAGGCCATGCAGTTATAGGGAAACCGCAAAAACCAATGGCAGAGCCCAAATGAGGCGTACTAGGCAAGATGAGTATTATATTATATACTTGTTATTATAATAATAACCAGACTACAATCATTACAATATATTTCCATGCAAATTGATGTGATTATAATAAAATATAAACTAACAATTAATTCTTAATTCGCCTTTGTTAAACAGATTTAATTTACCTGATTCCTTAAGTTGTGAAGTTCCCTTTGAACTTCAGCTCCGGAACACGAAAACTTCACTCCTATTTCCTCTAAAGTTTTATGTTTCTTCACTCTGTCACGGTAATTGCTACAAAATTTCTCGACTCTTATACATTTCAGTTATCAGTTTTGTTTTCTCCGGTGACCAATTTTTAGCCATCTTGCAATTGAAAATAGAACCAAGCTGTCGATAGCTTCGCCACAATTCGAACACAGTTCGTATCTAGAGAGCTAATCTCCGAGAGGGCCGGGGAGCATGTGTCGACTAGCGAGCACGCTGAGACAAGTTAGCTCTCGGAGATTTGCGAGGGAATTTCCGATAGTTGCTCTGGGTACTGTGTCCATTGGCGAGTAACTGCTATCGAGAGGTTCTCGCCACTATTTACTCTCAAGTGTACGGGCACCTTAAGACCTATCTGTGTCGGTGCGCCGTAAAGCAAATTGAAAACAAACAAAAACAAGTTTTGACGTCTTACAGCAGCACTTATCAGAACGTCTTCACAAAACGTAGAAAGCATCATGTATGATACAAAACGTCACCACAAGTTACATTATTATTTTCCTTTTATAATTTGCTTTACGTCGCACCCACACAGCCGATGAGATAGGGGTGGGAAGGAATTCACCATGGCCTTAATTAAGATACAGCCCCAGCATTTGCCTAGTGTGAAAATGGGAAACCATGGCAAACCATCTTCTGGGCTCCGACAGTGGGGTTCGAACTCACTATCTGCCAAATGCAAGCTCATAGTTACGCAACCCTAACCGCACGGCCAACTCTCACGGTCTCCTGAACTTTCTCTATTTCAGCCGATCATCTGTGTCTCTGACAGAGGTCTGTAGAGCTATTCTGGTAAAACATTTAATCTGGTTCAACCATCTATTTGCTGTTCTATCTCTGCTCCGCCTTCCGTCCACCTTTCCTTGTACAACTAGTTTATCAGTACTAAATAATAATAATAGGCCTGAAATGTCGTATGGCTTTTAGTGCCGGGATATCCCAGGCGTCCGCCTCTGTGGTGTAGTGGTTAGCGTGATTAGCTGCCACCCCCGGAGGCCCGGGTTCGATTCCCGGCTCTGCCACGAAATTTGAAAAGTGGTACGAGGGCTGGAACGGGGTCCACTCAACCTCGGGAGGTCAACTGAGTAGAGGTGGGTTCGATTCCCACCTCAGCCATCCTCGAAGTGGTTTTCCGTGGTTTCCCACTTCTCCTCCAGGCGAATGCCGGGATGGTACCTAACTTAAGGCCACGGCCGCTTCCTTCCGTCTTCCTTGCCTATCACTTCCAATCTTCCCATCCCTCCACAAGGCCCCTGTTCAGCATAGCAGGTGAGGCCGCCTGGGCGAGGTACTGGTCATTCTCCCCAGTTGTATCCCCCGACCAAGAGTCTGAAGCTTCAGGACACTGCCCTTGAGGCGGTAGAGGTGGGATCCCTCGCTGAGTCCGAGGGAAAAACCGAACCTGGAGGGTAAAGAGATGATGATGATGATGATGATGATGATGATATCCCAGGATGGGTTCTGCTCGCCAGGTGCAGGTCTTTCCATTTGACTCCCGTAGGCGACCTGCGCGCCGTGATGAGGATGAAATGATGATGAAGTCAACACATACACCCAGCCCCCGTGCCATTGGAATTAACCAATTAAGGTTACAATCCTCGACCCGGCCGGGAATCGAACTCTGGACCCTCTGAACCGAAGGCCAGTACGCTGACCGTTCAGCCAACGAGTCGGACATAATAGGCCTAATAATAATATTTGCTTTACGTGCCACTAACTACTTTTATGCTGGCCCCGTGGTGTAAGGGTAGCGTGCCTGCCTCTTACCTGGAGGCCCCGGGTTCGATTCCCGGCCAGGTCAGGGATTTTTACCTGGAGGTTTACTCAGCCTACGTGATTAGAATTGAGGAGCTATCTGACGGTGAGATAGCGGCCCCGGTCTAGAAAGCCAAGAATAACGGCCGAGAGGATTCGTCGTGCTGACCACACGACACCTTGTAATCTTCAGGCCTCCTGGCTGAGCAGCGGTCGCTTGGTAGGCCAAGGCCCTTCAAGGGCTGTAGTGCCGAGGGGCAACTACTTTTACGGCCGTAATTTAGTTCCGCAGGGGTTCTTTTACGTGCTAGTAAATCTACCGACACGAGGCTGACGTAGGCTATTTGAGCACCTTCAAGTTTCACCGGACTGAGCCAGGATCGAACCTGCCAACTTGGGGTCAGAAGACCGGCGTCTCAACCGGCTGAGACACTCAGCCGGGCAGTTTCTCAATACTAGCTCCATCACGGGAAATCAAAGTGTTAGAAAACGCGACTTCAGCAAATTATGCATAGCCTTTGGTGAACGTCTACTTCATTTAAAATGGAGATGTTTGCTCTTCTGGCTGTCAAAGGAGCAATCGCCACCAGCAGCACACTTGAAAGGTGAAAGGTGATTTAAATCTGATGCTTCATTATCCTTGATTCAAGAGCGTGGAGAAATTTGAACACCAGCGTTTTCATAAAGTTGGTTTCTTTGTGCGATTTTTATCCGCTTATCAGAACATGTCTTCACAAGGTCGACCACTGCATTTCCGGCAATTTTCTTTTTGTTAGGGGCTTTACGTCGCACCTACACAGATAGGTCTTATGACGACGATGGGATAGGAAAGGCCTAGGAGTTGGAAGGAAGCGGCCGTGGCCTTAAATGAGGTACAGCCCCAGCTTTCCGGCAATTGCTATACAGTATGTCGCCTCACAGGTGCCCTGCCTAGAAATTAATGATCGAAATGAGATGAATTCATTAACAACTTCATTTTCTGGTGGCAATTTTTGCAGTTGGAGTGTGTTAGCCTTATCGACAATCAATAGTTTCTAATGCAAATCGGGTGATTGTATCCTTGTGAGTTAGCAGCTACTTGAATGTAAACTTACGGCTTCCTAAGCCTTCTGTTATACCCGGCGTCAACTCAAGTCCTAAGCGGTCTCTTTGATGTTGTATATGTTAGATAAAAGCCACCTGAGTTATCCGCCTGATTCAGGACAATGATGGAGAAGGAGAAGGAGAATGGGGGGAAGTTCTCACCCGCGGAAGGATATTTTCCTCAGTTCTTCACTTGACTAAAACATCAAAGGGAACGCTTAGGACTTGGGTTGACGCCAGCTATAGTGGCGGGGATGGAGTTAAACTGCGTCAAACCAAGTGCTAACAATCTCTTGAGAGGGCAGTGAGTGCGGGGAGGTCAAAGTGGGGATTACTCTTTTTAAGAGTAAGTACAACTGGTAACCATCCTCTATTAACACTAAACATAGTGAAATGAAGGAGGTCCAACACTTCGAAGAGAGAAGATATCGGCCAAAAGAATGGAAGGCTGACGAAGGGCGTGAAAATAAAGTACTCCCTAGGTCTTGCAAACCTAATACCACTGGGATCGGAAAAGTACAAGATTTGACCGAGTGGGATCGGAGAGGAGATGTGAATGAGACGAGACAGTCACAAGTAAGTGGAAGCAGTGCTTGGATGGTTTATAAAGCGGTGATTGTAGACTAATCTTCTGGACTTAGATCCAACACAATGTTATCTGTGATGCCTATTTCTTGAAGATATTTTCAACTTCGAACAGCCAATTAATTGTCTTTTTACTAATTATTATGTAAATAATAATAATAATAATAATAATAATAATAATAATAATAATAATAATAATAATTGTTATTAATTCTTTCTTTCTTTCTTTCTTTCTTTCTTTCTTAATCCGTTTCCCCACCAGGGTAGGATTTTCCCTCGGACTCAGCGAGGGATTCCACCTCTACCGCCTCGAGGGCAGTGTCCTGGAGCTTAAGGCTCTCGGTCGGGGATACAACCGGGGAGGATGACCAGTACCTCGCCCAGGCGGCCTCACCTGCTCTACTGAACCTGATCACTCAATTTTTAAGCACATATTGGAACTCTTTTGAACAATAGAACTTGTGTTTTCCTGTTCTCTTGGAAGGTAAAGAACCTCTTTGCTATCCTTTCTGGTTCCATTCCGCTGAGGTGTTCATGGAAAGTCATTCGCCTCTACCTACTTCATCGTGGCCGAAATCTTTTCTAACTCTTCGTGCAGTTCTTCATTTAGTTTCAAGTGGAATGTAAATTCAATTTTTGTTAATGTACTGGGTACCAGGATTTTACTTCAAAACTACTTTACTTTTTTATTTTCGAGAGTCCCTTTTGGGATGTTGTCTCTGAACCTTAGAAGCATTCCGGTATGACTACCGAACTTCAGTGTCTGAGTTTGGCCTAATATCAGAAGAATTCTGAGTTTTATTATTATTATTATTATTATTATTATTATTATTATTATTATTATTATTATTATTTTCGTTTTGGCCATCTGAGGACCACGTTAATTCGCATCAGCTTCGTTTTCTGGTTTTTCTCCTTGTCCGACATTCTTTCATTCTCCTACTTTGTAACCCTCTTCGCTCCTCTGTCCATGATGATTTTGTTCGCCTAGTTCTGTCCTGAAAACCTGTGCAAGCCTGAATTTTTTATTCAAAAATTACTCTGTTGTATTTCTCTGATTCCTGTATTCCCATTTCTTCTTGATCCCTTTATTCCTCTTGGATCCATTGTACTTTGATTCACAAGAAACTGTATTATTTGCAGTGTTAACCTCCCCTGGTCCATTCTCAGGATGTGTTCGAAGAACACGCTCTTTATTTTCCGTATGATGTCGGAATTTTTTTCTATCTTGGTATACGGTTCTTGGTTTACTCGTTTTGTGTGGGGAAAGCGGTAGGAAAAGAAGCAGAAGAATACATATATACAAAAAATGTGCACAGATGATGTCCCTAAATATCTTTTTATCTCCCCGTTTTGGGAATTTGTTCTTCAGTATCACGGAAACTACGGCCTGAATCTTCATGCTGCTTGGTGTAACTCAGAGGAAAAGGCGTTCCTAGAAACTTTCTGGGCCGATGACCTTAGATGCTAGGCCCCTTTAAACTACAAGTATCATGATTACATCATCATCATCATCATCAAGAAACTTTTTCACAATGTGGCAGGTGCTCGAGAGGGTGGCTTTCTGTATTTCAACGTACTTGTGATGATGCAGGATTAATGGCGGTGTTTGGACAAGCAATTTATATGAGGGTTATTATTATTATTATTATTATTATTATTATTATTATTATTATTATTATTATTATTATTATTATTATTATTATTATTATTAGGACTGATAATCACGTGGTTTTGCTACCTAGAACAACAATTAGAAACACCACTACTACAATTTCTTATTTATATCAACACCGACCTTGTCTCTGATATCGCTGGTTTCCACCGGTAGTAGAGGTAGACTGTCTTCTAGGAAGAGAGGCCAGGTTACTCTAGAGAGCCGGAACTGGAAGGAGAGCAGTAGTGTAGTGTCGCGGTATTCAGTCCACAGGAACTCCGCTCACTGCCAGCTATTTACGAGTAATAAAACATTGTTGCTTCCAGAACATGTTCATAGTGTGTGTTCAGCGCCCTTCAAATTCCGAGAACAAGAGGCCAAGAACAGAGCCCTGAGGAACCCACATAGGTTTCCTCTAATTAGCAGCCATTCAAGTGTTCAGGACAGGACAGAGTAAATCAAAGAATCAAATGATGGACTTATATAAACTAGTGGTACTTATGCACTTTGCTAGACGAACACATCGCGATGTGAGAAAAATATATATAGATTTACCACCTAATCAATGCAGGACATAATCTAAAAGGATTATTTATCTAACGTATGTGGACAAGCACACAAGCACTTAAAAAAGATTAATAGCACATAAATAAGGACATTTGAAAAGAAATCATGAACGTAGTAATGACATATATCTTGATTATCACCCTTCGTAGATAAGGTATTTGATATTATTGAGACAATTCAAAACAAAATATTGGAGCTCATTGATAAAGGTTCATAAATTTACCACAAATTGGCTATATATATAAGTTCTTTGATTTAAAGTTCATAAAGGCACCACAAGATAACTAAATATATAATGTTAAGGTTAAATATACCAAAAATAAGAACTTCCGACTTGACTGCTGCAATAGTGCAGTTGAGAAGAATGTAAAGTGCGTCAGTGAAAGATAGTTAGATAAATCATCTTTTAGATTATATTGTGTATTGATTAGGTGGTAAATCTATATATAGAGGGATGACTTTTTCGCAATAACGATAAGGGCGACAAGAAATAATTTAAAGCGATTTTGAGATCTTAACGAATCATATGATTCTGATTAAGAAATTAGTGATTTTGTTTACGCGGATTACAGTGAATTAAAGCGATAAGGCCAGATGAAAGTGAAATTCACTTATTTTGTGATAAGTGCAAAAATACAGGGAAATTCATGTAAAATAACGATACTGAAATTGTATTCCAATATCACACGTGTGAAGGGAAACAGAAGACAGAATCAGGATACCTCATTTCGACAGAAGTATCTCTTCGTAATAATATTCCATAAAATCCCTTACTGGTGTGGCCATTTAGGGTGAAATCTAGGGCGATGTAGGATGAAAGGGTAATTTGTGGTGTGATCTTGATGTGGTCTATATGGTAGTTTTAATCAATATTACATAAGGAATATCAATATGGTTTCTCCTTATTTGTCTATCTTCCACATACATACCTAATTCACAAACCTTACAAATTAAAATTTTTATGAATAATTTTAGGAAATGTTTAACGTGAAACGAAAGCGATGGGGTCAGACCTATTTCGCGAAATACCGCGAAAAATTGTTTCCTTTCCGCGAAAAAGAACATAAATTATTGAGAAAAATCAATAATAATACAGGGTTATTCAAAATGATTGTCTGCGTTAAAAATTCGCAGGAATGCAGGAACACGAATCTTGTCTACTGTAATTCATGAAGATCTTCTTTTTATGCGTTACAGATATTCAGTATGTGCGCCCTTCGTCAATCTAGATACCCCAACACGTCATTGGTGATATTTAGGAAGACGGCTCGGATGTCCCGCTTCATACCCAGGCCGTATCGTAACACACGCCACATTGTAGTTTGTGGTACACACAGTTCTCTGCTCTCTCCTCTAGTCTATTTCTTAGGGCTACGGAGATAATTTCTCTGATCCATTTCATTTCCACTTCTGACACGGAGGAACAGCCACTGCTTCCTCCTTCACACAAACAACCCATGTCCACAAATCGCAAACCATTTGCGAATCAAGTTGTCGCAGGGCGATCCTTCCCATATTGTGTTCCAAAATGGTACTGGACTAGGAAACAGAGTGTTGTTGATGATATATCGACCATTTCATAACATTTCCTAAAGGCAAATCACGAAATCCCAACAGTTGTCTTGAATAAGTCAGGTGTTAATAAAAAAAAGTGAACCAGATGTATTATATTCTTGAAATCAAAGCTATAAAATACATTCGATGAGATACATAGGTGCATTATTTCAATCTTAAAGAGTTCTTTAACACCAGCTTTTGCCCGCACGCGTGGACATTATTTCTATGGACATTTATCGAACTGATGCAATCTCGAAACTCTATCAAATTGCGTTCAATTTCTACTTAGTAATATCATAACTTGTTGATTTCTGTTGATTTGTTGATAGAAGTTTAACATGCTTACGAAGAATCAAGTTCTCCACACTCTTGTAAATGTAAAAGAACGTCGACCTCGATAACTAACGAGCTTGGAAACTTATCTGTAGCCCTAACCTCGCCACTTCGCAAATAAATAAATAAATAAATAAATAAATAAATAAATAAATAAATAAATAAATAAATAAATAAATAAATAAATAAATAAATAAATAAATAAATAAATAAATAAATTGTATTCCAATTAGGCCTAAATAATTCTACTAACTTCGCAATGAATTCAGGATACTTTTCTAGATTCCATTTCCGTTCAGGTCAGGGAATTTTACCTGTATCTAAAGGCTGGTTCGAAGTCCACTCAGCCTACATTACAACTGAGAAACTATTGAGATAGCGGCCCCGGTCAAGAAAACCAAAGATAACGAAAGGCCAAGAGTATTCGTCGTCCCGATCACACGACTCTTCGTAATCTGCAGGCCTTCGGGCAGAGCAGTGGTCTCTTGGTAGGCTATCGGGTTTGATTTTGTTTTTTTAAGAGGTAGTGGTGTAGTGGTTAGCGTGATTAGCTGCCACCCTCGGAGACCCGGGTTCCATTTCTGGCTCTGTCACGAAATTTGAAAAGTGGTACGCTAGGGGCTTTACGTCGCACCGACACAGATAGGTCTTACGGCGACGATGGGATAGGAAAGGCCTAGGAGTTGGAAGGAAGCGGCCCTGGCCTTAATTAAGGTACAGCCCCAGCATTTGCCTGGTGTGAAAATGGGAAACCACGGAAAACCATCTTCAGGGCTGCCGATAGAGGGATTCGAACCTACTATCTCCCGGATGCAAGCTCACAGCCGCGCGCCTCTACGCGCATGGCCAACTTGGAAAAGTGGTACGAGGGCTAAAACGGGGTCCTCTCAGCTTCGGGAGATCAATTGAGTAGAGTCGATCCGATTCCCACCTCAGCAATCCTTGAAGTGATTTTTCGTGGTTTCCGAGTTCTTCACCGGACAAATGCCAGGATGGTATCTAACTTAAGGCCACGGCCACTTATTTCCCTCTTCTTTGCCTATCCCTTCAATTCTTGCCATCCCCCATGAGGCCGCTGTTCAGCATAGCAGGTGAGGGCGCCTGGGCGAGGTACTGGTCCTTCTCACTGGTTGTATCTCCGACCAAATATCTCACGTTCCAGGATACTGCCCTTGAGGCGGTAGAGGTGGGATCCCTCGCTGAGTCCGAGGGAAAACCTAACGCTGGACGGCAAACGGATTAACAAGGAAAGAAAGAAAGGAAGAAAAAAGAAAGAAAGAAAGAAAGAAAGAAAGAAAGAAAGAAAGAAAGAAAGAAACTCTTGAAACTGACCATTGTAAAAATGCCCAGAACAAACTTGATGACCCGTTGTAGTAGAAACGTAGTTCCTGGCCTGATGTTGACCTGCACGCGACACACATTAGGATCTATTCGTATGCGGACACGTCTCTGTCCCAGTCACAATCCACACCTTAACATGACACCGTTTCGTCTTCTCTATCTTACATCATTGTTCTCCAGCATTCTGCACAAACAAATGGGGAGGGGGAGGCTTTAATCCACGTACGGTACTTGGCATAAAGAACATCACGTATTCATAACGTGCAGAATAAAAATATCTTTGTTAGCCGTATGAAAAAATGATTTATTTACTGTTGAGAAAAAAGTAAATAACGTCATTTTAATTCTACACTATTTAATGCAGGTGAAGTTGTTTACGTAATGGTATCGATTCCCACCTACAATTGCAGATGAGGGAATTCATTTTAGTATAGTAGTTTTTCAATGCTACTACCTAATAATAATAATAATAATAATAATAATAATAATAATAATAATAATAATAATAATAATAATAATAATTGGAGCCACAAATTGGTGAGTATCAAGGAGGTATCAGAAAGGGCAGATCATGTGCGGAACAGACGCTGAATCTAAAATTTATCATCGGATACCACAAACCGACAAAAACCTTGGCATATAAATTAACTGTGAACACTTACAACGAGAAGAATATCTCGATCAATGCAAAACTCAGACGCTACCAGACAGTCATCCGCCCGGAGGCTTCATAAACAGCTGAAATTTTGAACCTATTAAAAACAGGCTTGGTCAAGAAGTTGGAACAGGTGAAGAGAAAAATTCTGAGGAAGATACTGGGACCGCAAAGAACAGAGGAAGAATCATACAGAAAGGAAGGAAACCGAGAATTATATCTCAAAATGGAAAAGATCTCAGATACCATATGGAAGAGGAGAGCCATGTTCTTGGGACATATATACAGAATGAACACGGAATAATACGACTTTTTGATATCAGGGAAACTACGGTGCGCTGGTGAAGAACGACCTAATGGAGACGGGAATACACAGAAATCAGCAACAGGGATGCTTACAAGTCGAGGATCAAGACCACAAAGAGGTTTCAAAGAAAAGTTAGATCCCGTACCCAAGCGCTATGGACAGAAGAAAGGAGGAGACTGCAGAGTGAAAGGATGAAGGAGAACTGGACGAGGATTAAAGCCCAGAAACAGATGAAGCTGAAATTACGTGGTCCGTAGTCGGCCAAAACGAAGATGGTAATAATAATAATAATAATAATAATAATAATAATAATAATAATAATAATAATAATAATCGAAAAAGTAACTGAGTTCCGATATCTCGGAGAAATTATAGTACCAACAGGAAAAGAACAGAAGGGTTACGGCGAAGACTGGTAAGTGACCAGAAGCCAGAAAACATCTTGAGGCAAACTCTAGGGCTAACAACCCTAGTTGTAAAAGGATGGGTACCCGTCCAAAGCAAAGTAAGTCAAAAAGCATGATGGCACAACATTTCAAGAAACTTACCCCGGGGGTAAATCTTGGGATAAATCCCTCGTCGTGAAAGCCACGCGCACGAGTCTCGTTCGGATTCTGGGGGAGACTCGACATCATGCAAGAGACGAGTCGGAGCGTCTCGGTGTACCCCGAAGAGTCAAAAACTCAGGCCAAAATCTAAAACCTTTCTAGCAACTTTCAACATAAATTCACTTACACAAAATGGCAAGCTGAAAACCCTCACCAAAGCTCTTCACGAAAATCAGATATCCATAATGGCCCTATAGCAAACAAGGTATCCAGATGAAGAGATTTTTGAATCCGAAGGTTACCGATTTTTCAAGAGCAAAGCGCAAAGAGGAATCCTCAATGGAGCTGTGATGCTTGGAAACGCGTTTGCTGTTAGAACGAAGATCCTTAAATCGGTTGCAAATTTTGAACCTGTGAATGACAGATTGTCTATACTCACAATTAAATGCGCGAACAAAACCTACGCCCTAGTTAACGCACATGCTCCTACAAACGATAAAAACAAGTCTGATCCAGACGAAGTTGATAATTTCTGGGACCTACTGGATGAAAAATTAAACAAAATCCCCAAACACCATGTCAAGCTTCTTTTGGGTGACTTCAATGCCCAACTAGGTCGTGAACAGAAGTACAAGAAAGTTATAGGAAATTACCCTGCTCACAAAAGAACCAATCCCAACGGCAAAAGACTGGTGTCCATTTGCGAAAATCACAACCTGCAGGTCATGTCGACCCACTTTCGCCATCTACGCAGAAAGCAAATGACTTGGCGTTCTCCTGTCCAAGGAGAAACAGCCCTGAGATTATGAATGTCAAGGTAAAGAAAGGCATCAATGTGGCCTCAGATCATTATATGTCTCTTATCAAATTCAAACAAATTTCCGCAAACACAAGGAAGACAACCAAACAGATCACATGCTTCGAGAATGATAAACTTCGGCAAAGGGTCGAGGAGTTCCAGGAGAAGGCTAGACCAGATGACTGTGATTTTAACAACAACGCCAAAAGTCTCCTTGTTGAGGCCGCCAAAGGCGTTGCAGAAATCAAGAGAAGCAAAAAGCATCCCTGGTGGAATGGTACCTGCGAATCAGTCCTCCAAGAAAGACTCAATGCGTGGAAACAGTACTACTCTACGAAATCAGAAAATGATTGGGAAACCTACAAAACCCAACGTGCCCAAGCAGCTAGGGTGTTCAGAACTGAGAAACGTAAATACGAAAAATCTCTTATTGAAAAGATAGAACAAAACTTTAGGAAGAATGAAAGCAGAGAGTACTACAGAGCCTTCAAACGCAAATTCACTGGCTATAAACCACCATCTCTATGCTTTGAGCGAAAGGACGGCACACTGGCGACGTCAAATGAAGAAAATTGCAGCATTCTGGCAGATTACTTCAAGAATTTACTTAATTGCTCTCAACCGCAAAGCGCCATTGAGACCAAGGAACCCTTACTCAGGTACCCAGATTCCAGACCACCCGACAGAGATGAAATCAAGCGCCACATTTCCCGTCTCAAAAATAACAAAGCGCCGGGGGAAGACTCAGTAGTAGCAGCACTATGGAAATATGCCCCAGAGGAATCAAAAGCAAATAGAAGAAATTTGGAACAAGGAGACCCTACCCGAAGATTGGAAAATAGCTTTGATCCATCCATTACACAAAAAAGGCAGCATGAAGAACATCAACAACTACAGTACAGAGGAATATCTTTGCTACCCGTGACTTACAAAATTCTATCACTTGCCATCCTGGAGCGTTTGGAAGCACAAGTCGAACATCAAATAGGTGAATACCAAGGAGGGTTCAGAAAAGGTCGCTCAACATCTGAACAGATCCAAAATCTCAAAACGATCATCAGATATTGTACACTAAGGTCCAAGCAGTATGTGTCTATCTTTGTGGACTTTAGGAAAGCGTACGACTCCATTGACAGGGAAGTCCTGCTAAACATCTTAAATGAATTTGGAGTTGATTTGAAACTGCTGGCATTAATTAGAGCCACCCTGACCGATACAAAATCCAAGGTGAAGTTCCACGGATGTCTCTCGCATTCCTTTGACATCAAAACAGGAGTCCGACAAGGTGATGGGCTATCCCCGATACTCTTCAACTGTGTTCTTGAGAAGATCATCAGAACCTGGCGGGTGAGATTACAGGAAACCAACTACAGTCCATTGAGAATAGGTACCAAATCCAAGGGGATCGCAACAGAGTGCTTAGCATTTGCCGATGATATTGCTGTTCTCTCAAACGACATAGAAACCGCTAGAGCTCAAGTTGAAATTTTAAAGGAAATTGCCGAACAAACTGGTTTGCAGATATAGTTTGAGGAAACAGAAGTAATGACTAACATCAAAGAGGCTCCACCAAAACTCCATACAAAATACGGGGACATCACCCGAGTAGACAAATTCAAATACCTGGGTGAGATCATCATGAAAAATGGTCTGGACAAAGAAGCACTTCAGGAGCGAGTACGCAAACTGGAAATAGCCTACCAAACATCCCGCACAATCTACAACAAAAAATGCCTTTCCCAAAACACCAAGATACGTCACTATGAAACAGTTCTGAATCCAGTAGTTCTTTATGCAGCCGAAACCCTGTCTCTAAATGCCAACATAGGACTCCTTGAAGAACTGGAGAAAAGAGAACGCAAAATTGTGAGAGGTATCTTATGATCAAAGTACAGAAATGGAATCCATCAAAAGAGATCCAACAAGGAAGTCTACAGCAACATAGAGAAAATTACCGACACAATCAGAAAAAGACGGGCACGATTTTACGGTCATCTGAAAAGAATGGACAGAAGAAAGTTAACTAAAGAAATCTTTCACTTTTTTGATTCAAACCCCAAAACCACAATTCCCTGGTTTAGAAATACCAAAGAAGACCTGCAAATGCTACATATCTCAGCTGAAGACGCCCTTAACAGTGATCTCTTCCGCAAGAAAATATTGACGAACGGGCTAAACCGAGACGAGCAACCGAAGAGAAGACACGGTGCCTCTTGGACAGAGGAGCGTAAGCAGGCCCACTCACAAAGAATGAGGGAAATTTGGGCTCTAAAGAAGGCCCAGTTCAGTGTCAAATGCAACAAGACTTAACGTGGTCCTTGATGGCCCCAGCGAATTATATAATAATAATAATAATAATAATAATAATAATAATAATAATAATAATAATAATAATAATAATAATAATAATAATAATAATAATAATAATAATAATAATAATTCTACCGCTTTTCTCACACCTTGTGGGGTTGCGGATGCGAACTGTGTCACACATGTCTATTTAGCCCTGCTTTACGACCGGATGCCCTTACTGACGCCAACCCTATGTGGAGGGATTCATGTTCTCGTGGTGGTTGGTAGTGTGGTGCTTTGTATACATATGAAGAGGATAGTGTTGGGAGAAACACAAACACCCAATCTCCAAGCTAGAAGAATTAATCACACTTAAATAAAATGGCCGACCCGGGTAGGAATCGAACCCGGGAACCTCTATACCGAAGTTCTCAACGCTGACCATTCAGTCAAGGAATCGGACAACAACAACAACAATAATAACGATGATAATAACAATAATAATAACAATAATAATAATAATGACAACCATATACACACGTATAACTTCATTATAGACCCTTGTATATTCAGTCCGTCAGCGATTCCGCTGGTGGGATCCTCAACAGCTCTGCCATCAGCTGTCATAGATGGCCTAGGCATCACTGAAGAGGCGTGCTAGGGAAATGAGGAATGAGGTAGTTTCCCGTTGCTTTCCTCACCGAGCCAGAGTTGCTATTACATATCAGTCTGCCAAGTCCACTGAAATGCATACACCAACCGACCCTATGTGCAACATTTTCACACCATTCATAGCAGGGACTGGCTGCATAAGGAATGGTATTACTAGCATCGCTCATACCTCAGTCCAGTGTGCAAGCCTCTGTCAATTTATCAAAGTCCACTACAATCCTCTGTTTGTACCTGACTCTGAGTCCTCGTTTAGTTCTTTAAATCACTAGAAACCGAGTCGTCTTGGTTCATTATTCTCCTTGATAATCTTTCTTCCTCCATTCGCCTCACATGACCCCACCACTGAAGCCAGTTTATGCGTACAGTTTAATCAGTCGAGTTTATTCCTAAATAACCCTTATCTTCTCATTTCGAGTACCCTCCTTCCATTGTTCCCACCTGTTTGTACCAGCGATCATTCAAGCGACCTTCTAACTTATGAATAAAATATCCTGAGCGCACTGAGCTTTCACTGCCGTAAAGCAAAGTAGGTCTGAAAACAGACCGGTGTAAAAGTTTCGTCCGTGAGCTGACTCCCTTCTTACAAAATACTGTTGATCGTAACTGCGAGCTCGCTGCATTACTGTAGTTTTACTCCACCTTCCTTCGTCTCACGTACTATACTACCGTCCTGGGAGAACACATCCTAAATACTAGAAATTATCTACCTGTTCCAGCTTTGCATCCCCAATCAGGCATTCAGTTCTTTTAGGTTTCTTACCTACTAACATCAATTTAGTCTTGGAAAGACTAATTCTCATGTCATACACACTATACCCATTTTCAAGTTCCAAGACATTAGACTGCAAGGTTTCAGCATAACCTGCAATGAAGAGCAAGTCATCAACATAGACAAAATATCTTACTATATTTCCATCTAACTGAATCCCTCCCTGCCTCTTTATACTTCCAGTAGATCATCCATGTAAACTATGAACAACAAAGATGAAATATTACAGCTTTGTCTAACCTCTGAAGGTACTTCGAAGCAAGAACTCATTCTACCAACATTTATCACTGCAGCTCAATTGTATTGTAACACCCTCATCCACGGGGGCGTTTTGACATAAATATGTTCTTATGACTGCGGGTCATCGGAAAATTTGTTTTACGGCCGTTTGCGTCACAAAATATGTGACAGAAGTGTAACCCTATTAACTGTTCGGATTGTGATGTAAGGTGTGGGTGGATGACACAAAGTTACCTAGCAACCGTGCAGGCTGTGATGTATGGCGTGGGTGGATGACACAGACAATGTTACCTACCAACCGTGCAGGCTGTGATGTAAGGTGTGGGTGGATGACACAGACAATGTTACCTAGCAACCGTACAGGCTGTGATGTAAGGTGTGGGTGGATGACCAGACAATGTCACTTAGCAACCGTACAGACTGTGATGTAAGGTGTGGGTGGATGA
This sequence comes from Anabrus simplex, assembly GCF_040414725.1. Lineage (NCBI taxonomy): Eukaryota > Metazoa > Arthropoda > Insecta > Orthoptera > Tettigoniidae > Anabrus > Anabrus simplex. Next base: position 23,222,426 of record NC_090270.1, on the reverse strand, counting down.
CCAGACAATATCACTTAGCAACTGTACAGGCTGTGATGTAAGGTGTGGGTGGATGACCAGACAATATCACTTAGCAACCGTACAGGCTGTGATGTAAGGTGTGGGTGGATGACCAGACAATGTTACCTAGCAACCGTACAGGCTGTGATGTAAGGTGTGGATGGATGGCCAGACAATGTTACCCAGCAACCGTGCAGGCTGTGATGTAAGGTGTGGGAGGATGACACAGAAAATGTGACTTAGCAACCGCGGAGGCTGTGATGTAAGGTGTGGATGGATGGTCAAACAATGTTACCTAGCAACCGTGCAGGCTGTGATGTAAGGTGTGGATGGATGGTCAGACAATGTTACCTAGCAACCGTGCAGGCTGTGATGTAAGGTCAGACAATGTTACCTAGCGGGCTATGTCTTATGGCTGACGGTCATCTGAAAAGCAGCAGTATGTGGATGGCATGACTGAGAGGTATATTATTTTATGATCATTTGATTTCCATTTGATTTTTCATTTTCCATAGAGATTATCTTCCCCAACACTTGCAATCTGCAGAGAACAATAGCAACACAAAATATCGAAGTACATGGGCGTGGCAGCCAGACAATGTTACCTAGCAACCGTGCAGGCTGTGATGTAAGGTGTGGGAGGATGACACAGAAAATGTGACTTAGCAACCGCGGAGGCTGTGATGTAAGGTGTGGATGGATGGTCAAACAATGTTACCTAGCAACCGTGCAGGCTGTGATGTAAGGTGTGGATGGATGGTCAGACAATGTTATCTAGCAACCGTGCAGGCTGTGATGTAAGGTCAGACAATGTTACCTAGCGGGCTATGTCTTATGGCTGACGGTCATCTGAAAAGCAGCAGTATGTGGATGGCATGACTGAGAGGTATATTATTTTATGATCATTTGATTTCCATTTGATTTTTCATTTTTCATAGAGATTATCTTCCCCAACACTTGCAATCTGCAGAGAACAATAGCAACACAAAAGATCGAAGTACATTGGCGTGGCAATAGAAATACAATGCATGTGAAGACTTCGCTCTGTAACCACACTTCCAATGCTTTTATCATGTACCGAGGTTCTGTATAGTTCATTAGCCACACTCAAAATGATAATAATAATAATAATAATAATAATAATAATAATAATAATAATAATAATAACAATAATAATAATAATGTTATGGACTTTACGTCCCACTAAACTACTTTTACGGTTTTCGGAGGCGCCGAGGTGTCGGAATTTAGTACTGCAGGAGTTATTTTACATGCCAGTAAATCTACCGAAGGGAGCACCTTCAAATAGCAACGTACTGAGCTAGAGTCGAAACTGCCAACTTGCGGTCAGAAAGCCAGCGTCTCAGCATGGCGATTGTAAATAAAGGGTACAGATCTCTGCCCATGCTTATGAGCATATTTATGGCTTGTAGTAAGGATGTAAAGGAGAGGGCATATAAGTCTCTGGTAAGATCTGAACTATAGTATGGTTCCAGTGTATGGGACCCTCACCAGGATTTCTTGATTCGAGAACTGGAAAAAAATCTAAAGAAAAGCAGCTCGATTTGTTCTGGGTGATTTCCGAAAAACGAGCAGCGTTAAGAAAATGTTGTAAAGTTTGGGCTGGGAAGACTTGGGGGAAAGGAGACGAGCTGTTCGTCTAAGTGGTATGTTAAAGCTGTCAGTGGAGAGATGGAGTGGAATGACATTAGTAGACGAATAAGTTCGAGTGGTGTCTTTAAAAGTAGGGAAGATCACAATATGAAGATGAAGTTGGAATTCAAGAGGACAAACTGGAGCAAATATTCGTTTATAGGTAGGAGGATTAGTGATTGGAATAATTTACCAAGGGAGATGTTCAATACATTTCCAAATTCTTTGCAGTTATTTGAGGAAAGACTAGGTAAACAACAGATAGGGAATCTGCCACCTGGGTGACTGCCCTAAATGCAGATCGGTTGTGACTGACTGATTCATACTATCGGGCTAAAAAAAATCATGTTATAGAAGAATTATTTACACTTAATTTGCAATTTGAACTGATAAAGCAAAAGAATGGATACCAATGATATAGTTTCTTGACGCCAAGAACATAAGATCATTTTTGACACACACAGTACATCCAGTAAATAATTTTTAAATATGGAATAAAGATATAATTTATTTACAAAAAATTTGCTGCAGGTCTGATAAACGATAGTTATTTATGACACGTATATTTGATGCCAGGAAAGAACATTTTCTTGAGGAAATATTTCACAGGCTCTTGGATGGGACTTGATCTAACATATACATTGCTGACGGAGCTAAAGAGTTTCTGTCCCAGACCCGCGGCCCTGGGAGATGAACTATGAATCTCCTCTCACCGTCCTTGGCGTATCCATGTCGGGCATCTCACTACACTTGATATGGGCAAGCACGGCAAGTGAATGCGATTTCAAAACATGCTCTGCGATCAGATGTAGGAAACGTGACTTTTACTGCGCTTAACCCCACCTTACTTACGTGTTAATGTTTACGATGTCGGAATAATTAAAATGTTCTAAGTTTTATGTTCCACTAACAGATTTTATGGATTTTGGAGACGCTAATGTCTTGTCCTGTAGGAGTTCGTTTAAGTGCCGATAAATCTACTAACACAAGGCTGGCGTATAATGAATTCTTAAGTGTGCTTAACTCGGTGGTGTAGTGGTTACCGTGATTAGCTGCCATCCTTGGAGGCCCGGGTTCGATTCTTGGCTCTGCCACGAAATTTTAAAAGTGGTACGTGGTCTAGAACGGGGTCCACTTAGCCTCGGGAGGTCAACGGAGAAGGGGTGTATTCGATTCCCAGCTCAGCCATCCTGCAAGTGGTTTTCCGTGGTTTCCCACTTATCTTCCAGGCAAATACCGGGATGGTATCTAACTCAAGGCCACGGCCACTTCCTTCCCTCTTCCTTGTCTAGCCTTTCCAATCTTCCAATCCCCCCACAAGGCCCCTGTTCAGCATAGCAGGTGAGGCCACCTGCGCGATGTACTGGTCCTCCTCCCAGTTGTATCCCCGACCCGATGTCTGACGCTTCAGGACACTGCCCTTGAGGCGGTAGAGGTGGGATCCCTCGCTGAGTCCAAGGGAAAACCAACCCTGGAGGGTAAACACAATAATAATAATAATAATAATAATAATAATAATAATAATAATAATAATAATAATAATAATAAGTGTTCCTTCATTTCATTACGGGTAATAATATTAATAATAATCCATCCTCTGCATAAGAACGGTGAAAAAAAGGATGTCAGTAACTATACGAGCATTTCAGTAGTGGCCGTTGCGTACAAGATTCTTTCCAAAGAGCAGAGTCGAAGATTACCTGGATGGACAGACAGTAGAATACCAGATTGGCTTCAGAAAAGGCCGTTCCTGTTCAGAACATATTTTTCATGCTGAAGAACGCCATCAGATACAAATGACAGGAGGGTACGTTGCCATGTTTATTGATTTTCAGAAGGCATACGACTCTATTGAACGGGAATCACTAACTGATATGCTGGAAGAGTTTGCGATGGATGACACGTCCAGAAACCTGGTCAAACAGACGCTCACCAATACAGTGTCGAATGAGAAATTCTTGGGTAAGATCTTGGAGCCGTTTATGATCAAAACTATCCTCAGTCAAGGTGATGAACTATTGCGACTGCTCTTCAAATGTGTCCTGGAAAAAGTCATTCGAGGGCGTGAATATGTTGGGTTAGGAAGAAACAAACGAAGGTCGGTTCAGACACAAGAAGGTGTACATTGTTATTATTATTAATGTATTAATAATAATAATGTTATTGGCTTAACACCAGTAAATCTATCAACACGAGGCTGACGTATTTGAGCACCTTCAAGTACCACAGGGCTGGGCCAGGATGGAACCTGCCAAGTTGGAGTCAGAAGGCCAGCGCGTAAACCGTCTCAGCCACTCAGCCCGGCTATTATTATTAGTGGTATGGAGATGAGTGTCTGTGGACTGCGTGATAACAACCAGTTTCATTTCAGTGTGTAGGTCCTGTCCTTCTCTACTTTTTACATCCTCCCAATATTGCTCGGGCCCATCAGCCAGCGCCTTCGTGCGCTCTCCTCCACGTCTACGGATTTGATTCCATCTCGAAATCTTGGTACCATCTGTACCAGATCCTTCTCACATTCCTGGAAGCACCTCGGGGTCGTCAAATTCGGTTTGATGAAATCCCACATTCTTTCTATTAGTCGATCATATGACATCCACGAAAATGTCTCCCTAAAATAGCAGCCTATACTTCTTAATCGATGCTGTGATTATTTCTGTCTTGCTGTAAATCTCTTTATTAGATCTCAATCATACCCGCCCATCAGTTCCCTAGGATCCTCCATAATATCCTGCTGTGATTCGTTCTGTCTTTATTAGATCTCAATCATACCCGCCCACCAGTTCCCTAGGATCTTCCTTAATATCCTGCTGTGATTGGTTCTGTCTTTATTAGATCTCAATCATACCTGCCTATCAGTTACCTAGGATCTTCCTTGATATCCTGCTGTGATTGGTTCTGTCTTTATTAGATTTCAATCATACCTGCCTATCAGTTACCTAGGATCTTCCTTGATATCCTGCTGTTATTGGTTCTGTCTTTATTAGATCTCAATCATACCTGCCCATCAGTTACCTAGGATCTGCCTTAATGTCCTGCTCTGAGTGGTTCTGTCTTTATTAGATCTCAATCATACTTGCCTATCAGTTACCTAGGATCTTCCTTAATATCCCGTTCTTATTGGTTCTGTCTTTATTAGATCTCAATCATACCCGCCCATTACTCACCTAGGAACTTCCTTAATATCCTGCTCTGATTGGTTCTGTCTTTATTAGATCTCAATCATACCCGCCCATCACTTCCCTAGCATCTTCCTTAATATCCTGCTCTGATTGGTTCTGTCTTTATTAGATCTCAATCACACCCGCCCATCACCCACCTAGGAACTTTCTTAATATCCTGCTCTGATTGGTTCTGTCTTTATTAGTTCTCAATCATACCTGCCCACCACTCACCTAGGAAATTACTTAATATCCTGCTGTGATTGGTCTGCCTTTATTAGTTCTCAATCATACATGCCCACCACTCACCTAGGAACTTCCTTAATATCCTGCCGTGATTTGTTCTGTCTTTATTAGATCTCAAACATACCTGCCCACCACTCACCTAGGAACTTCCTTAATATCCTGCTCTGATTGGTTCTGTCTTTATTAGATCTCAATCATACCTGCCCACCGCTCACCTAGGAAATTCCTTAATATCCTGCCGTGATTGGTCTGCCTTTATTAGATCTCAATCATACCTGCGCATCACTCACCTAGGAACTTCCTTAATATCCTGCTGTGATTGGTTCTGTCTTTATTACATCTCAATCATACCTGCCCACCACTCACCTAGGATCTTCCTTAATATCCTGCTCTGATTGGTTCTGTCTTTATTACATCTCAATCATACCTGCCCACCACTCACATAGGATCTTCCTTAATATCCTGCTGTGATTGGTCTGCCTTTATTAATTCCCAATCATACCTGCCCATCACTCACCTAGGAACTTCCTTAATATCCTGCTGTGATTGGTTCTGTCTTTATTACATCTCAATCATACCTGCCCACCACTCACCTAGGATCTTCCTTAATATCCTGCTGTGATTGGTCTGCCTTTATTAGTTCCCAATCATACCTGCCCATCCGTTCCCTAGGATCTTCCTTAATATCCTGCTGTGATTGGTTCTGTCTTTATTAGATCTCAATCATACCCGCCCACCAGTTCCCTAGGATCTTCCTTAATATCCTGCTCTGATTGGTTCTGTCTTTATTACATCTCAATCATACCTGCCCATCACTCACCTAGGATCTTCCTTAATATCCTGCTGTGATTGGTCTGCCTTTATTAGTTCTCAATCATACCTGCCCACCAGTTCCCTAGGATCTTCCATAATATCCTGCCGTGATTGATTCTGTCTTTATTAGATCTCAATCATACTTGCCCATCACTCACCTAGGATCTTCCTTAATATCCTGCTGTGATTGGTCTGCCTTTATTAGTTCTCAATCATACCTGCCCACCAGTTCCCTAGGATCTTCCATAATATCCTGCCGTGATTGATTCTGTCTTTATTAGATCTCAATCATACCTGCCCATCACTCACCTAGGATCTTCCTTAATATCCTGCTGTGATTGGTCTGCCTTTATTAGTTCTCAATCATACCTGCCCATTCGTTCCCTAGGATCTTCCTTAATATCCTGCTGTGACTGGTTCTGTCTTTATTAGATCTCAATCATATCCGCCCATCAGTTCCCTAGGATCCTCCATAATATCCTGCTGTGATTCGTTCTGTCTTTATTAGATCTCAATCATACCCGCCCACCAGTTCCCTAGGATCTTCCTTAATATCCTGCTGTGATTGGTTCTGTCTTTATTAGATCTCAATCATACCTGCCTATCAGTTACCTAGGATCTTCCTTGATATCCTGCTGTGATTGGTTCTGTCTTTATTAGATTTCAATCATACCTGCCTATCAGTTACCTAGGATCTTCCTTGATATCCTGCTGTTATTGGTTCTGTCTTTATTAGATCTCAATCATACCTGCCTATCAGTTACCTAGGATCTTCCTTAATATCCTGCTCTTATTGGTTCTGTCTTTATTAGATCTCAGTCATACCTGCCCATCAGTTCCCTAGGATCTTCTTTAATATCCTGCTGTGATTGGTTCTGTCTTTATTAGATCTCAATCATACCTGCCCATCAGTTACCTAGGATCTGCCTTAATGTCCTGCTCTGAGTGGTTCTGTCTTTATTAGATCTCAATCATACTTGCCTATCAGTTACCTAGGATCTTCCTTAATATCCTGTTGTGATTGGTTCTGTCTTTATTAGATCTCAATCATACCTGCCCATCAGTTACCTAGGATCTGCCTTAATGTCCTGCTCTGAGTGGTTCTGTCTTTATTAGACCTCAATCATACTTGCCTATCCGTTACCTAGGATCTTCCTTAATATCCTGCTGTGGTTGGTTCTGTCTTTATTAGATCTCAATCATACCTGGCCATCAGTTACCTAGGATCTTCCTTATTATCCTTTGTTCCATTTCTTTCTTGACTGAATTGTCCCTATCTTATCATGGTCATGGTTTCTGAGGCACGTCATCCCTCAGTTTTAACAACTATGTTGTAGTGCCTGAACTTGGCTCCTCTACTCATTGTCCTCTCTGTGTACGTGTTCTTCTTGTGATAGTATACCCAGCCCAACTTCCACAAGATGAGCAACATAAAGAGGAACCACTCCGGCAGCGCAGCCTGCACGTGGGAGGAGCGTGACTGGCAGGAAGTCCACAGTAAATACATTGTCGCTATTTCTAACGAACAAGGTTTGCACATCCCTATCACTATTGCGCCTATTATTCTCTCGGCGCTAATAGCCCACAACTCTTCTATTTTTGCATCGTGCAGGGTACTTGGTGAAGCTGATTAGACTTTTCAGTACTCCAATAACGATGAATATATCCATTTAAGTGAAACCACTGTTCGTCCGAAAAGAACATTAGATTAGAATCAATATCCTGATGTTAATAGCTTCTGTTGGATCACGTCATCCAGACATCTGAAATGTTTGACTGCGATAATCTTCCCATACTGAGTGATCAACGAGTCTGGTCCATCAGTGATTTCATCAGATACACAGTTAAAAAAATTGGGGTCCATGTTTTGTAACTCAGGTATGTGAACGTTAATTTGGTAGATGGGGTTCCAATGGTAGTACAGCATATATTGTGATCTTAGCTACTTAGGGTATGTCAAATCGAAGTTATACTCCATCTGTAGGCGTAGCCATGCATTGAAATGTGAGGTGGCCCCTCAAAACAAACTAAATAGCGGTGCGTTCATGGGTCGTTGTGAGGTCCGGAGACTACTGCGGTCATTTGAGCACGTTGTTCCCAGTGTCGTGGGAGCATTCGACTGTAGCAGATCGTTGATATTGTTCGCTGTTTTCGACTGGTGGTGAACTGTTAGGAGTGTTTGCAGCGGCTACGTCCTGACTGGCTACCTATAGATAAGTAGTAGAGTGAACAGTTTAAGGGATGTCTGTAGATAGTGGAGGTGGAGGTATAATTCAACCTCCGGATCCTATACGTAATGAAAATATAATCTTGGAACAAGTGTCTTTAGATGGGATGGTAGTTGATAAAGAGTTACCTAATCAAGAACCTATGGGTAGAATAGAGTTAGTAACAATGCATGGTCTCATATTGACAAAATGAACACCTATACAGGAACTCATGCAGGGCCGTATATTGTATATGTCGAATCCGATGATCCGAGTAAAAAAATAGGACATATACACACCCTACGGCTTTAGTCAGACTTTTTTTATGAACGGCGGATTCCCAGCATAAAAGACATTCACAGAAAGGGCTGAAACAGAATTCAAATTACTTTCACCTCTCGACAGGGTGCTAATAATTTCCTTTCCAATCCGGTTCTTCAAGGAAAACACCTGAAAGCTTTCGTACCATCATCAAGTGTAAATAGAGTTGGTTTGGTGAGGGGAGTTGATACCTCTATATCGCAGTCAGAACTCTTACAGTACATAGATTCACCATACCCGGTGATTAAGGCTCAAAGATTGACTCGAAGATCATCCAAGGAGGGTAAGACAGAATATATACCTATCGCACCTAAGACAATTCATATCTTTAACGTAATTCTGTAAGTACAGGCATTCATTTTTGCACCTATCATTTGTCGAAAATATCAAAGTTATGGACATTCATCGACAAATTGTAGATCCAGGGAACCTCGCTGTGCGAAATGTGCTTTTAACCATAACACCCAGGACTGTACACAGACACTGGTTAAATGCATCCATTTTGAGAGTAATCATCAGGCAGGGGATGAAAGGTGTACCGAACATCAGCGACAGAAGGAAATTAAAAGAATAATGAGTGTTGAGAATAAGTCCTTTTTTTTGAGATAAAATTATTTTGGTTCTTTGGAACAGGATTTTAATCCACTAACAATACCCCAACATTTCCCCCCTTTAGTGACTTCTTCTAGTACATCTGAACAATTACCCGTGGTAAAATGAAGTTTACTGCTATTGTCAATAGTCCACCCAGACAAGCCTGTAGACCAGGATTCGATAGAAGTACCTACCTCTATTTAATAAGGGACCCTCCACAAGAAACACAATCTATTCCGGAAAGCAGATCTCATTTACTTTCCAACTCCGTAAATTTATCCTTAATAAATAGGGCCAACAGTGCAGAACAAGTCCGTTCTGGGAACTGTGTTACTGAGGCTTCTGTTTCTATGCCGGTCGAATCTTATAATGTAAGCATTCAGTCGGAGGGGAAAGTTCAAGAATTATCTTAAAAAAATGAATTCAAAATGAACCAAATTGGACAAAATGTTCAGTGGCGTCATTTTATTAAACTTTTATACGACGAAGTTATCACTCTATTAACTAACTAAAATGAGAATATTGCAGTGGAACTGTCGTAGTATTTTAAACAAAAACACGAAGTAATTCAGATTATATAATTTTTTGAGCCACAAATGTTATACTTAGTGAAATAAGGCTCAAAAGGAAATATCATTTCCGAGTAACTGGTTTCAATGTCATACGATTAGATGGGAATGTTGCGACTGGTGTGTGTATCCTCATTAAACATACTATAGATTTCCATGTCAGGGAGTTAATAAATGAGATTCCAAATGTCAAAACAATTGCAATTACATCAAACATACAACAATCGTTTCCTTATATTGTCCTCCTAAAATTAGGCTGACATATGAACAATGGAAGAATTTCTTTGAACAATTAAAAAACGTCCACTATTGTTGGCGAGGATTTCAATGTCCATAATCCGATTTGGGGAAGTGTTTCTTGCTGCAAAAAGGGCAGGGATATAGATAACATCATAAATAAGTACCCTCTTACAATATTGAATGATTGATCACCAACACGAATCACTGCGCCCAATACACATCCCAGTGCTGTCGGTCTAACTATAGCAACTATTCATTTGGCACACGAAATGTTGTGGCAAACAGGAAATGACACACACCAAAGTGATCATTTTCCTATTTTCATTAATATCACATCGAACGCAGTCTGAAAGCCACAAATATTTCCGATTAGTATGCGACAAATAAAACATATGGATACTTCGTTATTTCAAACGTATATTCAGAACAAATTGGCTATTTTTGACAAAAAGAGGACAATAATCAATATAAGAATTTAGTAAATGTTATAAAGCTGTATTTAGACACGTACCGCCCACTTGAACTTAAATACAAGTCGAAATATTCACCTAACATTCGTTGGTGGGATGTTGAATGTTCGGAATGGGTACTGCGTCGAAAGAAATGCTAAAGGAATTCCGACATGAAGGGACAATAGCAACTTATATTCAATACAAGACCATATCCGCACAAATCCAAAAATTATTTAATGAGAAACAGTGATTGGCCTGGAAAGAGTTTACAAATTCATTAAACAGGCAAACCCCTCTTCAGGATGTGTGGTCCGCAATTCGAAATTTATGGAACTCGAACTGCAATATTATAAACAATACCGATTGGGATAATACAACTCTCATTCAAGTTCTACCGAAGTACCAATTCGCATTCCTCAAAGATCGCAGCACGATAGATGCTTTGAATATTTTATTAGTAGATATATTGTTAGCAAAATCCAGAAAACAACACGTTATTTCTGCTTTTTTAATATTAAAGGTGCTTGTGACAACGTGAATACTACCATTTTACTCCATAAGGTAAGAAATATGCATTTTCCTTCCACGTTCATTAATATCATAGGACAACTCTATACGAATCAACGAGTATGTCTACAACAACTCGCCAACCAAAGCAATTGCTGTAATACATATGTTGGACTGCCACAAGGTGACATTTTAAGTCCGATTATGCATATTTTGTATACTGCGGATCTTGAAAAAGAAATTGTAAAAACAGCTCGGATAATACAATATGCAGATGATGTAGTAATACACTGCATTCAAAATACTATAGAGGAATGTCGAATTACTATAGAGAAGATGTCAGAAGACCTTCAGACATAGACTATACAAAATGGTTTAGAGGTAGCACGGGCTAAAACTTCAATTCTAATATTTACCACAAAACGTATATATTATCAATCTCCCATTAGATGCGGCGAACAGGAAACAAACCGTTCAGTATCTTGGGGTAGAAATAGATAATAAACTATCTTGGAAAAATCATATAGCAGCGATATGTCGAAAAACAGAGCAAAAAATACAAGTATTAAGATCCTTAACGAACAGAACATGGGGAGCTGACCCACCTATTATTTTAACTGTTTATAGAAACCTTATAAGGTCTGTTTTTGACTATGGTAGTCAGTTTATAGATATGGCCTCTGAGGATCAAAAAAGGGATTAGACAAAGTACAGTATAAAGCTATTAGACTGATTACAGGTACCACGATCTCGACTCCCACAAATTCTTTACTAGCGGAAGTTACCGAACCACCGTTACATTTGAGACCCAAATATATATCTACTAAATATCCTCTCAAGAAAATGGCCAGATATCAACATCCAATCTTTCCCAAGCTGAAATTATTATCAGAATATTATAGAAATGTATTACAAGACAAATAACCGGCACTCTTACGGCCATATGTTCAATTTATATATTTGCGACCTAATGTAGTTCAAACACGAACTCACCCTAAGTACTCCGTAACGTTTCCTGCGAATATACAATTACTCAATATTATACGCACAAAGTTCGATGATAACAGTATTTCCGAGACGGATAACAAATAATTACTTTAGATCAATACGAACAATATATCCCATTTTATACTGACGGGTCAAAATATCATGACACATGCGATGTTGGAGCCGCTTTTTACTCCCCTCAGTTGCAATTATCCAATTCATATCACCCCATGTGGCATCTATATATACAGCTGGAATATTTGCAGTTCGTCAAGTGTTAATATAATTATATTAAATGTTCAACTGTCCAAAAAGCTCTCATATGTACCGATTCTCTCAGTGTTATTAAAGCATTAGAAAATCCGACAAATGCGGAAAATTGGTAAATAGAAAACTTAAGGAAACTACTGTATGATTTAACCATACTAAATCGTTCCGTCTTATTTACGTGGATTCCAGGGCATTCTGGAATAGAAGGAAATATCATGGCCGATAAACTGACAAACGAGGCAGCTGAAAGACAAGGCTTACGATACCATATCGCAATCTCACAAAATGACGTATGGACACCGTGTAATAAATTTATCTGAGGAAAGTGGAACGAACAATGGCGCCAATCAGAAAAATCTAAAGGGAAACACCAGACGTCATATAACTACTATAGTCAGACTTCGCTTGAATCATTCTTGTACACTGGAACATCTGTATCGTTTAAAGATTAAGGGTAAAAACTTGTGTTATTGTGGTATGTCGGCACTATAAATCATATCCTGTTTCAATGTGATGAATATCCAAGACAGCAACAACATTTCATTTCCAACTTAATATCACTCGGCTTTCAACTTCCTCTAAATGTTTCTTGTTTAGTATATCATCCGGCAGTTCACCTAGCAGAGTTACTGACAATTTTTTTTCTAGAATGAAATATCACGATTAAATATGGACGATCCTGACTCCCTTATTTGTGATCTGGTCATGTTTGTGTATAGTAGTAAGATGCCGTGATTGATCACACTGGCGAGTAGACGTAGAACCCTGTGCCCTATGCTAAATTCCTGTACTCTAACAAATGTATACTTGTTCCTAACAGTACGGTAGAAGACTAGAATATTCGTAACGTATCTTCCATAAACAACCTCTCCCAATAAAATAGTTCGCACTTCCGTTTCTCAATACTACTCTATTCTGTCCTTTTGAACAGTACCTTTGATTAGTAATACTTAGTGACTGAACGTAGTGTGCAGAGCAGAGACCAAGTAATAATAATAATAATAATAATAATAATAATAATAATAATAATAATAATAATAATAATAATAATAATAATAATAATAATAATAATAATAATAAGAGTACGTTGTATGTCAATCACCACATCCTATGAGACATCAACGAGGTTCAAGTCGCAAGGGCCGTCACTTTGATCCAGGAAGGATGGACTTTTCATCGTGTTGCTGAGGATCTCAATGTCTCTCCAACAGTTCTTCACCGCTTGTGGAATCCCTAGAGTGAGGCAGGCCAGTTCACAAGGAAGGTTGGACAAGGTTGTGGCCGCATGACAAACCCCACATGATGACCGATATCTGACCATCTGTGCGTTGCGGCGTCGTTCAGCAACTGACAGTAAACTGCAATAAGACCTTAGAAGGGTCACTGGAGTCACGGTGTCTCACCGGACAGTAAGGAACAGGTTAAGAGAAGTGTTCTTACGACCCAGACGTCCTGTTCGAATGCCCCGTTTAACGCGGCAACATCCCGCAGGTCGCCTTCTTTTTGCCCGTACCCACCTCAACTGGCAAATTCGCCAATGGAGACCTGTGTTGTTCACATACGAGTACAGATTTCCCCTGGGACAGCGTGATGGACGTCAACGTGTATGGAGACGCCGTGGTGAGCAGTACATGCCAAATGTTGTCCAGAAAGGCGACCGATTGGGACAAGGTTCTGTGATGGTGTGGGGTGTCATCAGTATCGATGGCCGTACGGATCTTGTCGTCGTCCGTGGTAATCTTACCGCTCGGCGTACATCGAGCAGATACTGCTACAGCATGTGTTCGTTGCTGCATACGGTGTTGGCCCTGAATTCGTACTCATGCACGACAATGCCAGGGCTCATATAGCGCGAATCACCAGAGGTGTCTTGCGAGAACTGGACATTCAAAAGATGGAATGGCCAGCAGTGAGTCCCGACCTTAATCCCATCGAGCATGTGTGGGATAGGCTTGATACAACTGTTCGTGGGCGTCCTGTTCCACCACAGACTCCCCTAGACCTCTCGAACAGGCTCTCATGGAATAATGGGACCTGATACCGCAATCTGACCTCCGTCGACTTAGACGGAGCATGCCACGTAGGTGCCAAGCTGTGATAAATGCTCATGAAGGACATACACCATACTGAAGCTCTCCAACTGTGATAAAAATCCACCCTGGAGAACTGTTATCACTTTGTTTTCGCCCCTATTTGGACATTTCCGTTTGTGTTCTGAAAATGAACGGGAATCCATCGACGTTCTTTTGTATACTTCAATAGTAAAGAATGAAGGTTTAGTTGGTAATATACCTGGGTGTGAGGTATTGTTTTGTGGAGCATGGCATTCGTTCAGAAACATGTTCCCGTAACTTTTTTGAACTGTGTATTTTGACTTCTGAAAGGATATCTGAATTTCCACTTTCTCGGCTATTTGTAACAGTCTATTGATCTTATTGACTGCCGAATCATTGCCATTAGCAAAAAAGGACCAAGTAATTCGCTTCAGCTGCAGATGTAGGAGGAATGCGGTGCGGTGGATATAGCGAAATTCATGCGTAGTAGTGAGGGGATAATCGAATACAAAATAAACTACAGAGCACAGTGCCGCCCTCTTTATGGCACATTTCAACTTTATGGCACGTAGTAACGGGCAATTTCGTTAGCTGTCATCCGCCATCTTTAATCCACAGAGCATCGTGCTGTACTCTTTAGTTGAAATGTGGTGGCGGACAGCTTTGTTTACCGATTCAAATCTCGCGCTAGTTAGGTTAAGTTGGCAGCACTGAGGTTTAGGCCCGTTAAGATGTCTGCACTGACGTTAGCGATGCGTTGTTGTCGATGATAGCTGTCAAAAACCACATGGCTTTGTTTACCAATTCAAATTTCCTGCGGGAGGAGGAGCGGGCCCCTGGGAAGGCCTCCCGGGAGGAGGAGGTGGAGCGGGCCCCTGGGAGGCCCCCAGTGTGGTGGCGGTGGAGGAGGCCCCTGGGAGCACTGCGGTGGTGGTGGCCGCCGAACTGTCCAATCATACTACTAATAGGCCTTTTTTTCCAAACGTAGCCTGAAATGTTTAAAAAAAGAGGGTGAATTAACTGTCATAATAACATGAATGTTAATTTGATTATTTCGAAAGCATTCACTATTCAATCGCCTCACTCATTCGAATTCACTTCCCAATTAATAATCGAATGGAAAAGTTCACGTTTCGATTGCCTCATTCATTCGGATGAATAATCGAAAAATAGTCGAATGAGAAATATAACCGAAGATGGCAGCACGGTGCTCTCTTGATTAAAGATGGTAGCTCGTCAAATTGTCCGCCACCACATTTCAACTAAAGAGTGCAGCACGATGCTCTGTGGATTAATGATGGCGGATGACAAGAAGCATGCGGATTTGTAAAGCACGTGGAATTTACCGCCACTACATTTCAGTTAAAGAGTGCAGCCCTGCGCTCTCTTGATTAAAGATGGCGGATGACAGCTGATGAAATTGCCCGCTAAAAGGTATCTAGCTAAAGGGTGCAGCACGGTACTCTGTTGATTAAAGATGGCAGCTTGTCAAATTGTCCGCCACCACATTTCAACTAAAGAGTGCAGTACGGGGCTCTGTTAATTAAAGATGGCGGATGACAAAAAGCACGTGGATTTGTTTCCAAACAAGAGCACGTGGAATTTACCGCCACCACATTTCAACTAAAGAGTGCAGCATGGTGCTCTGTTGATTAAAGATGGCGGATGACAGCTGTCAAAAAAGCACGTGGGTTTGTTTCCAAACAACACGTGGAATTTGCCGCCACCACATTTCAAAGGTATCTAGCTAAAGAGTGCAGCATGGTGCTCTGTAGATTAAAGATGGCGGATGAAAAAACTATTTTTCAAATTATCCGCCACCACATTTCAACTAAAGAGTGCAGCACGGTGCTCTCTTGATTAAAGATGGCGGATGACAGCTAACGAAATTGCCCGCTAAAAGGTATCTAGCTCAAGAGTGCAGCACGGTGCTCTCTTGATTAAAGATGGCAGCTTGTCAAATTATCCGCCACCACATTTCAACTAAAGAGTGCAGCACGGTGCTCTCTTGATTAAAGATGGCAGCTTGTCAAATTGTCCGCCACCACATTTCAACTAAAGAGTGCAGCACTGTGCTCTCTTGATTAAAGATGGCGGATGACAGCTAACGAAATTGCCTGCTACTACGTGTCATAAAGAGGGCAGCACGGTGTTCTGTAGATTAAAGATGGCGGATGACAGGACTGACGTAGAAATTGTCTGCAAGATGGCAGCATGGCGCTCTGTTGATTAAAGATGGCGGATGACAGCTGTCAAAAAAGCACGTGGCTTTGTTTACAGATTCAAATCTCGCGCTGGTAAGGTTAAGTTGGCAGCACTGAGGTTTAGGCCCGTTAAGATAGCTGCACTGAGGTTAGCGATGCGTTGTTGTCTGTCAAAAAGCACGTGGCTGTCAAAAAAGCACGTGGATTTGTTTACCGATTCAAATTTCGCGCTAGTGAGGTTAAGTTGGCAGAATTGAGGTTTAGGCCCGCCAAGATGGCAGTACTGAGGTCAGCAATGCGTTGTTGTCTGTCAAAAAGCACGTGGCTTTGTTTACCAATTCAAATTTCCCGCGGGAGGAGGAGCGGACCCCTGGGAAGGCCTCCCGCGAGGAGGAGGTGGAGCGGGCCCCTGGGAGCCCTGCGGTGGCGGTGGCCGCCGAACTGTGCAATTATACTACTCCTATTTCTATTTTTCATAAGAAATCATCTATTCGCTTATTTCAATCGATTATCCATCCGACACACTTAAATCGAAAAATTGATTCGCGACGCATCCGAATACTCTATGCGATATAACTGAACGATATTTGAAACTCATTCGATTATTTTATTCGATTATTTATTCGATTATTTCAATAATCGGATGGAGGTGATTCGATTATTAAAATTATTCGATTATTTTATTCCAATATGTATTCGATTATTTAAATAATCGGATGGCAGTGATTCGATTATTAAAAGTATTCGAATATTTTATTCCATTATTCATTCGATTATTAAAAGTATTCGATTATTTTATTCCATTATTTATTCGATCATTAAAAGTATTCGATTATTTTATTCCATTATTTATTCGATTATTAAAAGCATTCTATTATTTTATTCCACTAGATACTAGATTATTTCAATAACCGGATGGACCTGATTCGATTATTAAAATAATCGATTATTTTTTCCATTATTTATTCGATTGTTAAAAGTATTCGATTATTTTATTCCATTATTTATTCGATTATTAAAAGTATTCGATTATTTTATTCCATTATATATTCGATTATTTTATTCCATTATATATTCGATCATTAAAAGTATTCGATTATTTTATTCCATTATATATTCGATTATTAAAAGTATTCGATTATTTTATTCCATTATATATTCGATTATTAAAAGTATTAGATTATTTTATTCCATTACATATTCGATTATTAAAAGTGTTCGATTATTTTATTCCATTACATATTCGATTATTAAAAGTATTCGATTATCCCATCTCTAATGCGTAGTGACCGCGTGGTATAAAGCTATAGTAGAAAGATCACGAGACACGTGTTTGGGACATAGGACACGCTTCCGTTTTAACCGTAAGCAGGTTATTTAAACGAGACACAGCAAAATGATGCCGACAGCCGACATTTGCCGTATTGAGTAAAAACTGCAGGTCTATCGGTAGAAATTGTACGTTGCTGACAGTCCGTCATGGAGAACAAAAATGAGGAAAATTTACAAGCTGGACGAAGTAAAATTTATATGAGAAGTGGTCAATAATTCACATACAGCTAAAGTGGCTGGAAATTTGACATTGCACAGTCATTAGTAAAAGAAATGCTTTTAGAAGAAATATTTCTGGGGACAATGTTGATCAATAATCTTGCAAGTGGAGGTGATTATTGTTTTAAGAGGAACCATGCTCTGTTAACACTAATCAGAGAGAAAAAAATGGAAGGGATTCGACACTTCGAAAATTGAAGGTATCGGCCAAAGAAACACAGGGCCACGAAGGGTGTGAAAATGAAAGACTCCCTCGGCCTCGAATGTTCTAACCTCGGAAAAGAGCAAGAGTTGAACAAGAGAGGTCGGATAGGATACACAAAGTGGATGAGCCTGGCACAAGTAATTGGAAGCAATGCCAGGACTCAGCTAAGGTCCCCGTAGTCTCCAACCCACGCTTCAAAGTTGTTCCTGGGACCCATGTTAGTCGCCACTTGGGACGGGCAGGGGATACCTTGGGTGTTGTTCTACCGCCCCCATTCACAGGGTTAATGATATTGCAAACCTAATATATTAAAAGAACCATCAGTGTAATTATGTTCTTGACTGTTATCTCTAAAATAACCTGTCTTTAATCTCATTCCTAATAAAAGAGATACAATTATTTCAATAATTATATGACATAATGGCCCGCCTCTCTGGTGTAGTGGTTAGTGTGATTAGCTGCCACCCCCGGGGTCCTGTTTCGATTCCCGGCTCTGCCACGAAATTTCAAGAGTAATACGAGGCTAGAAAGGGTGCACTCTGGCTCGGGAGGTCAACTGAGTAGATTGTCTCACCCCCTCCCCCCACACAGAAGGGTACTGTTCAGCACAGCAGATGGAGGAACTGGTCCTCCTCCCCATTTTCATACCGCAGCCCAATGTCTCGCGCTCCAGGACACTGACCTTGAGGCGGTAGAGGGGGGATCCTCGCTGATACCGTGGAGGGTAAACGGATTAAGAAAGAAAGATATGACATATCTAAACTTAATTTGTAGGTAATTCTTAGTTATACGTAAAATCTGCTTTTTATCTTGATATACGTATAACTCAGGTTCAACTGATTCTACAGTGCCTATCCACACGGGATGTTGTTAGTGTTAAGAGGAGATAGTAAAAAGAAGGGGCGGGGAGCTGTGAGCTTGCATCCGGGAAATAGTGGGTTCGAACCTCACTGTCGGCAGACCTGAAAATGGTTTTCCGTCGTTTCCCATTTTCACACCAGGCTGTACCATAATTAAGGCCACAGCTGCTTCTTTCCCATTCCTAAGCCTTCCCTATCCCATCGTCGCCATAAGACATATCTGTGTCGGTGCAATGCAAAGCAAATAGCTAGAAAAGGGAGATGTCAGACATCTATCACGCCCCCAGATGCTAGTGAACAACACAAAATACATCGGGTGGTTCCATGTGGAGTGGCGTCACTGCCCTCATTAGCCTTAGTTCTTCCGTAATTGAAAACAGATTCCCCACCGGGGCGTGGCGAACCCACTTCCGTGTCGGTGATGTGGCAGCTCAATTAGCTAACCCGTGCGACAATGGAGGTTGCGCAACGGAAGTGCGGTACTGGGAGACGACCTTGTGGGAAGATCGCTCGTGGGAACAGCACGTGAGAACTCCTTCCAAGCGATGTCTCCAACTCACTGAACAAGTCACTAAACTGCACCATTTCGTTCATCGACACCCGCCCTGTGGTCATGATCGATAAGGCGGCAACTCCGTATGGTCCGACATAGGTTAGCCGGTTCGAGTCCCGTCGGTCGAAATAATTTTCACCATCAGAAAGTTGGCCTACAGCGTAGGAAAGGTGGTGGTACAATTTATAATCACTAGAAAATGTGCTAGAAGCCTGTATTCAATTCCAAACTTCCCCGCAGTGTTCATACGCAGTGAAGGCATCTGACACTGTTGATGGTGATTCGTCAGTCGCATGGCGACGTAAAGTCTTGAGTAAATCCCTTGGTGATATTCGTCAGGAGTAGGCTACGTGCCGACATCGGGTTTCACCCTCTTCCTACCACATTATCATCATCACCATCAGGACCCGCAGGCGTCCAATAGAAGGACCTGCATTCCCGGCACTAAAAGCCGTACGATAAGTTAAGTTCGTCAGCATTTTCCAAAATATATTTTAATTTATTACAAATTGCCAACGGCCGTAGCCGTGTTGAAACACCGGATCCCGTGAGATCTCCGAAGTTAAGCAACATAGGGCGTGGTCAGGAGTTGCCACGCGCTGTTGGTGGGGGGTAAGGGAATGGAGGAGCGGAAAGGAACTGGCCACCCTACCGCACGTAAACTCCGGCTCAGGAACACCTCTGCGGAGGTTCGGACCTGCCTTCGGGCAGAATAACCCTTACCTTACCCTTATTGCAAATTCACAACAGTATAGAAACAATGAGATAGCAAAGCTAGTTGCATTGGGAAAATTAATAACTTCACTGAAAAATAAATTCCAAACGTAGTTCAGAAACGCCTTCCTTTTGTCTACACACCTTTTTCCTTCCTTGTCACCTCCAGATACTTTTATATTGTTCAGGAACTTTCTTTCTTTCTTCCTTTCTTCATTCGTTTATCCTCCAGGGTTGGTTTTTTCGGACTCAATGAGGGATCCCACCTCTACAACCTCAAGGGCAGTGACCTGGAGCGTGAGATTTTGGGTCGGAGATACAACTGGATACGAGGACCAGTACCCCATCTGGGCGGCTTCCCATGCTCTGCTGAACAGGGGCCTTATGCGGAGGGGGGGGGGGGACGTTGGAAAGAAAGATTGGAAGGGATAGACAAGGAAGAGGGAAGGAAGCCTCCATGGCCTTAAGTTAGGTACCATCCCGGCATTCGCCTGGAGGTGAAGTGCGAAACCACGGAAAACCACTGCGAGGATGGCTGAGGCGGGAATCGAACCCCCTCTACTCAGGTGACCTTCCGAGTCTGAGTGGACCACGTTCCAGCCCTCGTATCACTTTTCAAATTTTGTGGCAGAGCCGTGACTCGAACTCGGGCCTCCGGAGGTGGCAGCTTATTAATTAATTTCGTGTGGCTATTTCTAGCCGGGTGCAGCCCTTGTAAGGCAGACCCTCCAATGAGGGTGGGCGGCATCTGCATTTGTAGGTAACTGCGTGTTATTGTGGTGGACGATAGTGTTATGTGTGGTGTGTGAGCTGCAGGGATGTTGGGGACAACACATACAGCCAGCCCCCGAGCCATTGGAATTAACCAATGAAGGTTAAAATCCCCGAGGCGGCCGTGAATCGAACCCGGGACCCTCTGAACCGAAGGTCAGTACGCTGACCATTCAGCCGACGAGTCGGACAGGTGGCTGCTAATCACACTAAACACTGCATCACAGAGGCCAACTCTCCAGGTACTTACTAACTGGAAAGCTATTTGTTTTTACGTCGCACCGACACAGATAGGTCTTTGGCGACGATGGGATAGGAAAGGCCTAGGAAGTTGAAGGAAGCGCCCTGGCCTTAAGTAAGGTACAGCTTCGGCATTCGCCTGGTGTGAAAATGGGAAACCACGGAAAACCATCTTCAGGGCTGCCGACAGTGGGGCTCGAACCCACTATCTCCCGATTACTGGATACTGGCCGCACTTAAGCGACTGCAGCTATCGAGCTCGGTTAACTGGAAAGCACGACGTGACATCTGGTCATGTCTCGATCAAGGGTGTGTACGTTTCAAGTGTTCTGTAATGCACGGAACTTACGTTCCCTTTGGATCCGTTGTCACTTTTTCGGCTTAATATAATAATTTCCTTTATATTTTGTAATTCATTTTGAAATTCCTTCGTTAAATAAATAATGTTGTTTTATTTCAATTTTTTTTTCCACTTACAGTAATTTGTTCAGAGAGGATGATTAACACCCCCCACATCCTCTCTGTCTATGAATTCTCGTGCGGATTCAACACACACCTCTTAATTTCCGCACTACCAGTCATCAGAGAATCACGAAATTGATGAGCCACACAGAGCTCGCGTCAGAAGGGGCTTCCAGGCCGTAAAAGAAACTAAGCCAGTCCGCATGTGTGACGCAGATCATACGGCTATATCCTCCTGAGTATGGTAAAAGTAACGAATAATAATAATAATAATATTGTCCGCCTCTGTAGTGTAGTGGTTAGCGTGATTAGCTGCCACCCCCGGAGCCCCGGGTTCGATTCTCGGCTCTGCCACGAAATTTGAAAAGTGGCACGAGGGCTGGAACGGGGTCCACTCAGCCTCGGGAGGTCAACTGAGTAGAGGTGGGTTCGATTCCAACCTCAGTCATCCTGGAAGTGGTTTTCCGTGGTTTCCCACTTCTCCTCCAGGCGAATGCCGGGATGGTACCTACCTTAAGGCCACGGCCGCTTCCTTCCCTCTTCCTTGCCTGTCCCTTCCAAT
Organism: Anabrus simplex; assembly: GCF_040414725.1. Taxonomy (NCBI): domain Eukaryota; kingdom Metazoa; phylum Arthropoda; class Insecta; order Orthoptera; family Tettigoniidae; genus Anabrus; species Anabrus simplex. The sequence goes on along the minus strand of NC_090270.1, from coordinate 23,200,230 downwards.
CTTCCCATCCCTCCACAAGACCCCTATTCAGCATAGCAGGTGAGGCCGCCTGGGCGAGTTACTGGTCATTCTCCCCAGTTGTATCCCCCGACCAAGAGTCTGAAGCTCCAGGACACTGCCCTTGAGGCGGTAGAGGTGGGATTCCTCGCTGAGTCCGAGGGAAAAGCCGACCCTGGAGGGTAAACAGGTGAATAATAATAATAATAATAATAATAATAATAATAATAATAATAATAATAATAATAATAATAATAATGCGCCGTTCCCGCGTCCAGGCATGGACACAAGAGATCCTGACTAGCTCTAACTTCAATCAATCTTGTAACTAAGTTCTACGGGTGTGAGTTCCGTAACAGAAAAACGTCCAGGTCGACCAACGGTAGTCTCTAACTAACGCAGAAAGACGTCTCTTACTCATATCTAGTTAGGTACCATATACATTAACTCTTATGGAAATTGTCGTCGCTTGTTACTACTACAGTCTTACAACTAATTCTTATTCTAAGAACACAGAAAAAGAGTGTTTAGGTTTCACTATTCCATATTTATTTAAATATTAAATCAAATATTCAAGAAGATTATCTCAAATTTTTACTAATGAAGTAGCTCTTGTAATGAGTGACTCATTGTCAACCTAATAATTCATGTCCGTCCACAACTTTTAGAGAAATCACATCTTCCGACTTCAACCTAAATGAATGCCTTCTCGGCTTAAATTGCTTCCTTTCATAAACTCATTAATCTCCGAAATCATCAATTATTAGCATAAATTACATGTAACATCTGGGAAATTCTTGAAAAAGCTATGTTTCCCTTCGTATATAATTCACCTACAGAGCTGGGTGATGACCAAATAAATTAAAATGGTATTTACATGTGCCATCCTGGCAAGAAAATAAACATTAAAATTAAGTACACTAAGAATACAGGATGCATCCTCAAAGAAGAAAATAAAAGTTCTATTAATTGTTATTTACAGTCTTTCTAGTGGTACACTCTTGAGAAAATAAAGGAACGCTAATGGAATTTCTGAGTTAATGCTCAGTCAAGAAATGGAGTTCAAGTTGTTTGAGTCAATTATTCTTGGGATCCGCATTAGATTCTGTTAATTCACCTAATACCTACTCTAAAAACTGTCACATTACTTAAATTTTTACTGACTGATTGTCTGGCTGCAGTTTTAAGACTATCAATAAGGCTATTATAAAGCTCTTCTTGCATTGTTTTGACAAGTACACTCGTATATGTTTTACATTTTAAACATTCATATCTGCCTATTTGGTTGCTTCTTAGACGCTCATATTTCCTTGTGTTACACATCATGAGCTAAGCTACGTCCATTGTAAGCCGTAATCACCCTACAAGTAACATTCTCGCAAGATTTAATTTATGAACTTAAGGTAATATGACCTTAGCTTATTGACATAGACTACGTGCGTACGAAGTAGTAAGAAACGTCACCACACTTGTCATACAGAGTTATTATAACACATACTACCAATGGAAAATCTACTTAATCGTATGACACTATCTCCAACTAAAGGAAAAAAGATGATTCTCCTTTGAAAACCTAGGTCACCAGTGATTAGCCTATTAGGTTGAAATTTATCCAGAAATGTAATTATATACAGTGCGAGTTTTCAAGATCATCCTAAGTAAATCAGTGAAGGCTCAAGTCTTATCTAGAGTACATATATGCTTCTCTAGGTAACCTCATATGGATAAAAACATTGCACTACATGTCTCGAGATCATATCCTGAGCTAGGTAAAATGCGTAGGATCCAGAATCATTGCGTGGAATTGGCGAGAATTCAGTGACCTTCTCAGCTACATCATTTGAAGTCACGAGACCTTACTTCGTACAACTATGACTATCTCTCTCGAAGAAAACAATAACCACAACCATCATACATCATTAACAACTCCATATCATATCCATGACGCGTCAATTACTACTCATATTTCATATAAAGCCACTCTATCACTTCATCATACGTAGATCACTACCTTGACTTGCACATCAACGTGCCGTGACATTCCTAAAATGCCTACTTTACTTACTACTGTCATAGTGCCAAATTTAACATGAATTCGGAGTAGTCTACTGCCATATTCCTTCATAAAACACTTCCAATATACGATCTCGAACTGATTGACATTGGTTAAATCTAGGACACGCAGGTATTAAAGCCAACTTCACTCTTTACACATCACTGATAATAATAATAACCCTAGCTATCTCTCCTTATATATCACTGGAAACATTGCGATCGGAAAATCACTTGGTGACCACGCCTACAAATGGAATTGACGTTTCATATGGATGAGTACCTACTTCCAATCATCTCAGCTAGACGTTTATCTACGCACTGTCTTCGCACAAAACAAACATCAACATGCAATAAAAGGAATAATATACTCTTACTTACGAAAACGACTTGGATAATGGACTTAGCTTTGCTCAAGATGGTCTCGGTGTTTCCTCATCTCCGGTCATCTGAGACTAGGATCTCGTCATCTGGTTCCTCCACAAGTGGTCGGGTACATCGTAGCTTCTCAACATTGATCACTGGTCATCCGGGACAGCCAACATCGTCTCGCCTCGTCAGGATCCAAGCAGCATCGCCTTGCTTCCTTACAGACCCATGGTGAAGACTCGTGCGTATGAAACAGAACAATGATAGAATATTTGACTCATTGCTGACATCTTCCAATTAATATAGCTCTTGCGTTGCTCAGATTGCATAGGTTTTACTGGGGTACAGTTGATCCAATAAATAGTTCAAAATCGTCTAAGACAGATGCTCTGTATATTCTGATTTGAAAATAAATTTCTTTCCGCTATCTTTTTTTTTTATAAGCCTAAATGCATTCAACCACTGGTACGAAGGTGTCTTTCAATATTAAGCAGTGTCGGGAAAATTTTACCGAGGGCTTGCGCCACTGCGTGACGTAGTTCTACTGTAATATATTTTATCTCTTCTTTTTACGTATTTAATCTCCCGCGCGGCGTTTAAATCTTGATCTCCGCAGATTAGCGTGTAGTCGCGAATTAATTTTCGTCTTCCAGTTCCTAGTATTGAGTTCCGCTGGATAATCCCTTTTAAATCGAGTCTTACGTCTTCTTAACACATCGAAGTCAGATTATATAATAAGTGATGAGCATTTTTTTTTCTTGAATAATGGTTTCAAATAATGTCCATCTGTCATTTTTTTCTGCGCCTTCTATACGCGGCCATTACCGTAACCGACCGACGAAAAGACTTGCAATTCGGCCCGTACTGACGTTAAATGTATTTTATTTGACATTTTGATCGCAGAGACTCCATCTTTGTTACTACAGCTCTTATAAAGAACTGTGAAACGGCACAATAATAATAATAATAATGTACCTTTGTATGACGTCTAACGTTCACACTGCGGAAGGCTGAAGATGACTTTGAATAAAGTTGAAACTCGAGAACCTAAAATGGAGCAATTCGTGATATAAACTACATCTAAAACCCATCATTGTGTGTAAATAGCACAATATCTCTGCTACAACCATTAAATAATAATGTCATTGATTGGATCTGTACACCGCAATAAGAAAGGTACAGAATGCTGTTCATTGTATCACAGAGACACACAACCTGGAATTGTAAACTTTTTTTACAAACTCAAATGTTTTTATTCTAATATGTATCCCAAATTAACAGTAGTAAACCGGGCGAGTTGGCCGTACGGTTAGAAACGCGCATCTGTGAGCTTGCATCCGGGAGATAGTGGGTTGGAGTCCCACTGTCGGCAGCCCTGAAGATGGTTTTTCGTGATTTCCCATTTTTACACCAGGCAAATGCTGAGGCTGTACCTTAATTAAGACCACGGCAGCTTCCTTCCCCCTCCTAGCCCTTTCCTACCCCATCGTCGCCATAAGACCTGTGTGTGTCGGTGCAACGTAAAGCTACTAGCAAAAAAATCCAGTAGTAATGAAGAGGTTACTATTTGTGTTTGTTTAAGTGAAGGTTGTCCCTTCTGCGCTCTGCCTTAGTACCGTGAATAGCCTTTTCTGACATGTTCAGGTCTGAGGTCTCTGACAGGTTGTGGATATGCTTTACGATTGACGTCATCCTGAGGAAAAGGCCTCGTTCCAACTGGGTAACTCTAATGATGTCCTGGAGTGTCTCTGGAAGATGTGGACGATCAAGAACCTGTTCCAGGTATGCTCAGTGCAGTTCATATCCAGTGAATTAGCTGGCCTATTCGTATGGTTGATACCCGTCTCCCTTATCGAGTTCCTTACTGTTGCACCGCGATGAGTGTGAACAATGCCCCGAGGAAATTAAATTCAGGGCCATAATCATCCTAAAGATTTGTACAAATGGTCCCAGAACTTTATCACTATTCCGTTGGGTGGTTAACGTCCTTCGACTGGGTATTAAAGGTGTAAGGCGGCCATGCATAATTCCAGTCCACCACAACATTACACCAGCACCTCCAAATACAGTGAGTTTCTCTCATCGGTTGGCCGGCAGGTGCGCCCAGCTTCTCTGCCTCCCGTTGACTCATCACTCCCCGCTCCGTGGAACAGCAACAAGAACACTTCGCTCACTTTATCTGTACATGACATGAGATAACAATTAAAATTAACAAAATAAGAATTAAAGTAATTAAGAATTAAGAAAATAAGCTCGTACCTTATGAAATTTTCGTAGCCCGCCTTGCTGACCTCTTCGAAACCACGGTTTCTTGTCCAAGTCGTCTTAGAGTTTTTGTAGACGTATGTTCTAATCTTTCTGCGATTTCATTTACTTTTTCCTCGTTATGTACACGTTTTTTAACACTTCCCTTCTTATCGAGTAAAGAACCAGTTCGTCTCAGTTTGTTTATGAGTTTCCGCAAGGTGTCTCTATGTGGAGGGCGTACATCTGGAAATTGTGTTACAAATCGCCTAACGAATTCCCGGCAAGAGTCTGTTTTCACACAATTATCGTGCATAAATACCCTTTCCTCTACCGTGTACACATGTGGAAGCACCGTGAGAATTTTACTCCAAAGTAACATTTCACAACTCGAGAACAGGTGGAACGACAGATCAACACTTAATACACGTTCTAAGCACGGACCTGAACTGCGAAGTGCGGGCACTGCGCTGTGTAAGGGGAAATGATGGGTCAATGGGAGACAGATAAGCTGGGCGCGCCTGCCGGCCAACCGATGAGAGAAACCCACTGTATATTCTCCTTTTGAATATGCTGGTACTTTCCACCGCGTCCTTTACGTCTCTGCACACTTTGTCGATGTGTAAGTTATCTGTCCTAAGTGATATTCGTCTTTCATCTGAAAATGGCATTACACCGTTGATCCAAACTCAACACGATGGCGATTCTCTAGTAAAACACGCTGAATCGGTCGAAATAACCTTAATTGGTCACTGTGCAGTCTGTGCAGATATTCGGACCTGCGTTCCCCTCAAGAAGTCCTCTCATAATTGCTGAGTGGTCGAAGTTGGTCTCCTCTGCGCTGTTACGTCGATATACCGATCTCGACGTGGCATTGTCATCCTCGGCCTGTCATTGTTCTGCACTTTTCCACGGTTTTGATATTGCACTTTGGGTCACCCGCACGGTGTGTTATACTGCTGCTGGTGCATCTCCACCCTGAATCACAAATAAGCATTGTACGTGAAGCGTAAACACTAGCTGCAGTCTTCGTCCCTGGCTCAACACAGACCGTAGGCAGTGACTCCTGCCGTATTGATAACAAGCAATTCAATTACTTGTGGGTATACACCACTGACAGAGCAGCTCACGCTCTAGCACATAACGTGCGTAACTCACAATATTGCCACCTTCATTTAGATGTATGTTTTATGGCTTACAGCGCCCGCGTGTCGGAATTTTGTCCTGTAAGGTAAGGTAAGGTAAGGTAGGGGTGTATTCTGCCCGAAGGCAGGTCCGAACCTCCGCAAGGTAGGATTTCTTTTTTTCATGCTCGAAACCCATTGACACATAATGCCACTTTTAAACAGCCTCGAACGTTCTGACCGCAGCCAGGATTTTGGAATAGGAAGACGAATAATTAATAACCAATTACGCCACTGAGATCGGAGATTGTGCAATTTATTTATTTCCATAAAATTAGTTTTTCCTCCATTGTTTCCTTTCGATATACAGGGTGTGTCATAATAAATAGCGCAAATTGAAACAGCTGTAAGAACACGATACTAGAAGCAAAAACGTCTTGGTAAACATGGGTCCGCAAACGAGCCGTTTGAGAAATAACTTACAATTGTGGTGCCAGGCGCCACTGACTTGATTGTGTGTAAACACCACCCTAGTTAGGAAAAGGTCCCAATGATATTATTAGAAGTGCAGTTGTTTTTAATGAACTCATTTCCGCATTTACTTTCGAATTCTTTCAAACACGCCTCGATCATTTCGAAATTCTTGACAAGCATTTACAAGTCTCTGCTCCAATTCCTCAACCGTGTTAACTGGGGTGTCGTACAATACACCTTTAATGTGCAGAACAGGTGACGTTGGAGGTTACGGTACAAGTCCTCGCCCAATCCATATTTGGTCATCTAACACCAGCAGAATAATCAGCCGGTGCTCCATCATGGACGTACTGTACCACACCCTCTGGCGTTACTCCAAAGGAACATCCTCAAGCAATCCTGGGAGATGATGCCACAGAAACCAAAGGTAATTCCACCCATTGATTTAGTTTGGTAAAATGTACGACCCTATAAGACGATCACCTTGTTCACACATTCAACGAGAAATGTCGCTGATGTGGTGACTCTCGCACAGCATGTGGGAGTACTGTGCCACTCATGTCAGTTGTTTGAGGAGCGTTGAGGATTGCCTGTGTCCGCGTACAAGGTCGACACTTTGAACACTTCCTTTAACTATGAGTAAGTCCACCGTACAGTCATGGTAACATGTAACTGTAACATACTCAGTAAAGCTGTTTTTTTGTTCATTAAAAACGAATGCACTTCTATCAAAGTATCTAATAACTTTTCTTAATGTTGTATTGATAACTTTTTCTAAATAGGATGACGTCTACGCACAAGCCAGTGGTGGCTGGTTACCACAAATTCTAAATTATTTCTCAAACGGCTCGTTTACTAAGACTTTTTTGCTTCTAGTATCGTGTACTTACAGGTGTTTCAATTTGCTCTATTAATTATGGTACACCTGTATTCAGCATTTAATTTTTACATTTTGCTCCTATTTAGCAATGGATATTTTTTAAATGGAATGGTACGTGGCTCTGCCGCGACGTGACGTGTCTTTGACCTAGGTAGCCCTTGTGTCAACTCAAACGCTGACACCGTGCAACTCCATGATGACCCGCCAGGAGTCACTTACCTCCTTCCTGGGACACGAGAAGTCACTCCAGTACAAAGCCAAACAATGACGAATTAAATGTTGTATTTCTGCTAGAGGGTAACGGGGTGGACACTATTTGTTATGTTTTGAAGTGTCAACAAAAAATTGCTTGTGAGAGATTCGTAGTTCATCTGAGTTCACTACATATGTGACAGTAGGTCATGTGAAGTTCAGTGACTCGTAGTAACATTGCCCTTTCTTGACTCTTCAAATGCCCGTCCTCAAATGACATCCGAATAGGCTTTAACAGAAAAGCTTCGCTAAAATAACAGTACAAAATATAAACTCATGTTTTTTACAAGTTTCTCCACGTCGCAGCGACACAGATAGCTCTTATGGAGACGATGGGACAGGGAAAGCCCAATAGTGCGAAGGAAGCGGCCATGGTCTTAATTTAGGTACAGTCCAAGCATTTGCCTGGTGTGAAAATGGGAAATATTTTCACGGCTGCCGGCAGTGGGGTTCGAACCCACTATCTCCCGCGTGCAAGCTCACAGCTACCCGCCCCTAACCGCACGGCCAACTAGTCCGGTATCGACCATTTTAGCAATGCCACTTTTAAACACCCTCGAATATTCCGACTTAAGCCAGGATCAAACCTCCAAACTTGTGGATAGGAGGACGAGTATCAGCGATTGTAGGATTTGTTTACTTCCAGAAATTAGTTACTTTCCTCCATCGCCTATTTCGATATATTCAGCAATTAATTTATATATACGACAGGAAAGGCCGAGGAGTGGGAAGGAAGCGGCGAATGCTGGATACTGGTCGCACTTAAGCAACTGCGACTATCGACCTCGGTCGATAAAAAAAAGTAATTTACTTGTTTAGTGTAACGTTTATTGCTAGTAGCTGTCATCCTAAGAGGCCCAGTGGTGGTGGTGGTGGTTATTATCTTAAGAGGGAATACAACTGAGCAACCATCCTCTATTAACACTACTCAGAGAGAAAAATGGAAGGGATTCGACACTTCGAAAGAAGAAGACATTGTACGAAGAAAGACAAGGACCACGAAGGGCGTGAAAATGAAAGATTCCCTAGGCCTCGAATTCTCTAATACCGTCGGGGTCGGAAAAAACAAGAGTTGACCAAGGGAGGTTGGAGAGGGATAGGTGAAAGTGAGGAGCCTGGCACAAGTAAGTGGAAACAATGCCAGGACTCAATTAAGGGCCCTAGTTAAGAGCCCCTGAGCACCTTTTAATTGCCTCTTACGACAGGCAGGGGATACTGTGGGGGTTATTCTACCACCCCCATCCACAGGGTGGGCGGATTCGATTCTCGGTACTGTCAGAGATTTTTATATTAGCAGAAGTGGTTAGAAGGTAGATACAACTCACCTCCTTAGGACGTGGGTGCCATTGCACCTCAGGAAGTGGAAAACCTTAAGAAACGAGATTTCTAAATCTGGAGTGACACACAGCTGTGAGGTGCATTAAGCTTGCACTAAAAATGAGTACCATGTTAATTCCTAGAGGCGAAGGCGGCCGGGCGTAGAACTGACCACTCTACCTCACTTAGTGCCGAGCCTGTATGTGGATGTCATTTGCTTTTTTACCTTAAAGAATACAAGGACACGAGTTTGCTTTTACTAGATATGGAATGCAAGTAGTCCAGCTCAGAATGATTCCATCTTCAACTCAGCAGCGGCTCATAACTTGGGAGCGCGGAGTTGACCTGTCATTAGTTCAACTTACCTGTGCCAGGCTCCTCATCTTGATCTTTCCAATCCAACCTCCCTTGTGTAGTTCTACCTATCCCGAAGATATCAGGTTTGTAAGGTGTATTTGGACACCTTTACGGCACTTCTCTTCATTTCGCCGGAACTCCCTTTCTTCAAGCTCATAAATCGCTTTCTTTTTTGCTTCTAATCAGTGTTAACGGCGGTTATTCTTACTTTTACAAACTCTGTTAATAATAGCCTACTGTTATAACTAACTTCTGTTAGTACTGTTACAAGAATTTTTACTAATACGGTTATTACTTCACTTACCACGACTCTTACTAATAATATTATTTGGGGCTAGCCCAGTGCGGCCGGCCTGTCCTGACGTAAATGCGGGCAGCTTACGTAGGAAGCATACGTCACATTGAAGTGGGAGAGCGAACACACTTCGCAGGGAAGTGGAGCAGTGACGTTGAATTGTGACTACGAAGCCCTCTTTCACTACTCAGGGAAACGCTGATTGGGGTACAGTAATTAAATGAAGCTATAATCGCAAAAAAGCGACTTTTCAAAGATATTCCGGTTTGATTTATTCTGCTCTCAATACAAAAAGTCAATTTTATTTTCCTTATTTTATACTCGTACATTTAAAAAGTTTCAAAGGTGTAGGTTTCAACTGTACTAGCTAAAATTTAAAATTCCTTGGATGGGAATAACAGTATTTCCATTTTAAAATAAGTTAAAATTCATGTTATTCGTTCAGCATAAAGTGATATATTTGCATAATTCAACAAGTTTACTGCTTGATTTCACATAGTGTTTTAGTGGTGTGTGACTTTTCCTGTTCGCTGAATTTCTGAACATAGTATTTAAAACTTTTCGCGCATCCGATGATAATGGCTAGCCTCTAAATGGCGAGGGAGTTTCATCACGAGTGAGGACATAGCTGTTTACTATCCAAGATTAAAGTACAACAACAATGTAGATGTATATACCAAATAGATGTACAGTGTGCTTTCAAGCACAAGAGTGATTGGATTGTTGGTGAGTTTATCAGATAATTTAAGCCCAAGCAACCATAAGCCACAGCTTACCCCCTTAACTCCGCACTGGTAATGTTTCTCAAGCACCTCTTAATGTTTAACAGTGAAAATTGTAATTCATTACGTACACTACAAAATGTTTGAGGTTGTAGGCCTAACTGTTTATTGTACCTGGTCAAAATACATAAACGCTATGAACATAAATAATTTATTTCTTACAACGTAAATTGAAAATGACGTGGATTTCTGCCCTCTTTCTTTCATTTTCTCTCTCTATTTCAACCTCGGTTATTGCCACAGTGATTGACAGTGACTGGGAGCACTTCGGCCAGCCTTCACGGCCTGTGACGTAGCCACAACGTCATACGCTCATCGCCTGCCCGCCCACTTACAGTGCTGTGTGCCCGCGGGACAGAATGCCCAGCGTGAGCACCTCTGATATAGATTCTCGGTGACGATGGAATAGAACGGGGTTAGCACTGACAAAGTAGCAGATGTAGCATCATTTGATTAGGAGACAGTCTCGCCATTTGCGTGGCGTGAAAATGGGGAAACACGGAATAATATATTCAGGCCTTCTGATGACGGCATTCGAACGCACAGTCTTCCCAATGCAAGGTTACAGCTGTGAATTTCTAGAGTATTAATGTTGTTGTTTTTCAAATTGTTGGTCATTTTGGCTCATTGTACCAATATAGAACTCCATGGAAATTTCAGTACCTTTCCTGATACGGAGTCGGGGATAAAGTGGGATGAAAGTATATGGCATGATTTTAAGGCCGGATGCCCTTCCTGACGTCAAGCTCAGCAATGAGCTGATGAAGATGAAATGAATGATGCTGAAAGAAGTTTTGTAAGGAGGTGGACGGTACCGACTGTATGGTCTATACATAGAGCCCTGCGCGGATATATAAAATAGTATCCGCATCCGCCAAAGGTTATCCGCATCCAGTAATGGTTATCCGCGGATACTGAAAATATTTAACTACAGTATATTACAACCAAGGTATTGAAAAGGCTAGGTTAACATAATACAGGCCATATATGTGGCACCAGAACCCCTTCAGTCACAGATTTATGAGGGATTTTCTCTTGCGACAACTACCGACGTATTGACCTTTGTTCCTTCCTTCCATTAATTGCAGACAGGAGCCAGTTAGGCTTAAATCAGATTTACGGCTTTATGGTCTCATGGCTCTTTATATGTCACCATTCTCCCACACCACTGTCAAGGGTCGCCTTACCACAAACAAAAATAGGAGTATACCTGAGTGAAAATCAATAAACTTCATTATTTAGCAATTATCAGCAAAATTATCGGCACTGCCATACCGTTTGCATCCGCCAAGACACTAACTTCGCGGATATCTGCGGCATTTGACTTGAGGTGAAAATAGGAAACTACTAAAAACCATTCTCAGGATAGCCGGCGGTGGGTTTCGAACCCACTGGTATCTCCAACGTACAGCTTAGCTTCGAAGCCGTAGTTTGGTTTATACGGAGCGGATTGGTCGCACTACGGCTTCGAAGCTAAGCTGTACATTGGAGATACCAGTGGGTTCGAAACCCATCGCCGGCTATCCTGAGAATGGTTTTTAGTAGTTTCCTATTTTCACCTCAAGTCAAATGCCGCGGATATCCGCAAAGCTCTTGGGGTCCTAAAATGTGTTCACGATCCGGAAAACGAACCTAGAACCACTTCCTTGTCGTGCTCCGAGGCCATGCATTGGAGCACGAACAGCGCCAAATTGATTGTTTCTAAGAAGCGACAGTCCTCCCTTTCCCATTTCAGACTGCATCTCCTCAATGACACAGCTCGTTAACTCGCTGATACTTTCAAATCTTGATCAGTAATTGCTTGGGAAGGAAAACGTTTATCACTTCTGGGACGGTGTCGGAGAAAGCGTGGCTCAGGGTTAGGATTGTAATGAATACATCACGCATGTTAGGCGTTTGTAGGCTGCAGGCCATCGGGCTGAGCAGCGGTCGCTTGGTAGGCCAAGGCCCTTCAAGGGCTGTAGTGCCATGGGGTTTGGTTTGGGGTTTGGTTTAGGTAAGTATATGCTAGCCTGGACAACAGTTCTGCTATGAGGTTTGCATAAACATTAGGGACCCTGCCAAGTAGAGCCACTATAAATTAGGCTACTCTCCTTACATTACAGAAGAGCGGGCTAGACGACATTTCCTACAAGTCAAATTAGTTTGCATTCTAACCTGAAAATGAAAATGAAAACCTACAACCTGTTTTCTAGTCTTTGACCGGGTCAGGGATGTAATGAATGAAGCAGATATAGGCTATTATTACAATGGGGTCGGCACCCCCAAGGTGATACTAAGCATTCTAGCCTATTACAGCCTAAATATCCCGAATCTAGTAATGAATCAGGGGAAATGTTTGATAAGCTTTATCTTAAAAAGTCATGGCCTAGGAATGCCTCGGCCAGTCGTGCTTTTTATGAACTGTCGACATCCTGGTTCATGATACACAATTAAATATTACACCAGTCCCTCTGATTTTCGTGTTCGTATGCTCTTGGTGGTGGTGGTTATCATTGTTTTTAAGAGGGAGTACAACTAGGCAACCATCATCTCTTAACACTAATCAGAAAGAAAAATGGCAGATAAATGAAGGTATCGGCCAACGAAAGACAAGTGCCACGAAAGGCATCAAACTGAAAGACTCCCTAGGTCTCGAATGCTCTAATACCTTTGCGGTCGGAAAAGAATAAGACTTGACCAGGGGAGGTTAGATAGAATTGGTGAAAGTGAGGAGGCTGGCACAAGTAAATTGAAGCAATGCCAGGACTCAGCTAAGGGCCCCGTGGTCACCAAAACATACCACCAGCTATTTCCGACAAAGGAGTGGTATTACGAAAATGTTGCAAACTTTCGGCTGGGAAGACATGGGAGTAAGGAGACGAGATGCTCGACTATGCGGTATGTTTCTAGCTATCGGCGGAGTCACGGCATGGAATGACATTATCAGAAGAATACGCTTGAGTGGAGCTTTTAAAATTAGGGAAGTTCTAAATATGAAGTAAAAGTTGGAGTTCAAGAGAAAAATTGGGGCAAATATTCATTTATAGGACGAGAAGTATGCGGTTGGAATAAATTTTCAAGGAAAATGTTCGATAACCACCTCTGCGATTTAGTGGTTAGTACGATTAGCTGCCACCACCAAAGGCTCGGGTTCGATTCCGAGCTCTGCCACGATATTTGAGAAGTGGTACAAGAGATGAAATGGTGTCCACTGAGCCTCGGGAGGTCAGTGCGTAGAGGGAGGTTCGATTCTCACCTCAGCCATCCTCGAAATGGTTTTCCGCGGTTTCCCCACTTCTCCAGGTAAATGCTGGGATGGTACCTGACTTAAGGCACGGCCACTTCCTTTTCTCTTCCTTGCCTATCCTTTCCAATATTTCCATTCCCTCGCAAGATCCCTGTTGAGCATAGCAAGTGAGGCCGCCAGGGCGAGGTACTGGTCCTCCTCCAATGTTGTATCCTCGGTCTAAAGTCTCACGCTCCAGGACACTTCCTTTGGAGTGGGATCCCTGGCTGAGTCCGAGGGAAAAACCAACCCTGGACGGTAAAGGGATTAAGAAAGAAAGAAAGAAAGAAAGAAAGAAAGAAAGAAAGAAAGAAAAATAATATTCGATAAATTTCCAAGTTATTTGAAAACGTCTAGGTAAGCAATTGACAGGGAATATGCCACCTGGGTGGCAGCCCTAAATACAGGGGACTGATGGATTGATTGAACACCTAGGATTCTTTTAGTCAGGTCGTATGGCAGGATACCGTGGATGATTTTCTGCTACCCTCACGCACATGGGGCTGATAGGCAGGGGATACCGTGGATGTATTTTATGCCCCTAGCGGTAGGGATATAGAGATGTATAGTTTCTTCCTTTATAAAATCTAATATTGTGATAACACTCAGTTGGTGGGAGCTCTCAGATGAAGGAAGCAACGCTGATGGTGTGCGGTTAGTGTCGCAGGATTTAGAGATCACTGAGGAGACAGGAGAAAGGTGGGCAATTAACTCAGTTGATGGAGCGTCATCAAGTAACATAGCCTAAGCTAAGTAATTTCTATGGGTACTTTCTAATCTTTTATTTCATTAGCCCATGAAATGTAAACTTAGTTCTGGTGTAAAGAGTCCTAAAGTAGAGACGAACGAGGAAGATAATTTTGACAACATTTTCAGATGTTATACAAGACGTAACAGGAGCTCAATTATCTCAGTTCACGCTGGAAAAATGTGGCGAGACAAATGTTGTTAACTCAGCCAAATCTATTTACAGGCGCTGAGGTTAACAGTATTGCGTTGACTTACACATGAATGAACGACTGCCGTGAGAGTAGCACAAGAAAATCTAATTGGTTCAAGTCTGAGTCCAGTTGTTTTATCAGCTGTTCAGCTACCACGAGCTGGTATCTACTTTAACAACTTGGATACACGCATTAGCTAAATGTCGTCATATCTCCATAACTTGCATTACACTGAAAGAAATCGGTTTATTAGACCGTGTTGAGTACATAATAATACTTCTGCGAGAAAAGAGGTTTTGATCGTTTTCAATGTCTCACTACCAATATTCGCTGTCAGAATAAGAATATTTCTCATTCAAATGATGTAATGGGTTTGTTAGAACATCCAGAATACGCCTGCAGAGCAGTGTGGAAACGTAAAAATTTTAAATAGAAAATAAAACAATGGCTTTCTTTATTTTGGTGACGAAATAGAAGTACAGTCATCACTATCCGGCGCCGAATCCAGTTTAACAATCACAGAACTTAATGAAAAACACCAGTTAATACAGCTCGTCTATGTTGATGCCCTTCGTGCTACGGAATGGCCACACGTCACGCCACGGACTAACGGAAACTCGGGAGTTGCAAGGTACATTTGGAATGCTTCACGAAAGATGCTTTAACATGTTTCTTTGCACTTTTATAGAACATATTGTTGACAACGCTTACACTATGTTTAGTTAAAGCTAGATGGCAGGACAGGTGCGTATTGTTAAAGTTCATGTAAGACGAAAATTCGTTCAGATAGAAAACGAAACAACTGAGGAACAAATAACGTCCCGCGCGGGACATTTACAAAATACCTTAAAACGCGGGACTTTTGGTGACCCTAAGCTTGACCCACGTGGGCACCGACCACGAGGCGGACCGCCAAAGCGATGGATTGTAAACATTAGGGAAGATATGAGTGCTGTGGTGCTCCACCCTGGAGACATCCTAGAACGCGCCAAATGGCAAAAATGTAGTCGAATAGTGAAGAGTTAGGGGGGGGAGAGGGGAGGTGGGGGAGAGTTCATTTGGAAGCATTTGCATCGCAGACCTCGTTTTCAACAACGTTACTTTACTTGCTCCATTTCAATCTGTAAATTATTGGAAGTAATTTTTCCTACACCATCTATTTGCTTCAAACATTTCTGGGAATCACATCAGTGCTGAGCTGAGAGGCTCAGACGGTTGAGGCGCTGGCCCTCTGACCCCAACTTGGCAGGTTCGATCCTGGCTCATTCCGGTGGTATGTCAAGGTGCTCACATACGTCAGGCTGGTGTCGGTAGATTTACTGGCTCGTAAAAGAAATCCTTCGGGACTAAATTTCGGCACCTCAGCGTCTCCGAAAACCGTCAACATGTAGTTAGTGGGGTGTAAAAAAATAAAATTAATATTTACTTATCCGACCTCATATTTCCTTGGACAAGCCCGTGGGTTTGGTCTTTTGATCGAAGAGGTCACGAGTCCGAATCTCTGCTGAGCTACGAGATTTTAACCGTGAACTGTTAACTCCTATGGTTCAGGGACTGGATGCTTGTATCTTCATATCTGCTCCACGCAGGCACACTTTTCTCTACTACACTTATACACAATTAAGTTTCAAACGGCAGCGCCATCAACTTTAAAACACTCTTGTTCTATTCCGACAGTGGAGTTTTTATTTTTCTAGCCTTCTCTTTTTCTTTTTGTTAATGGTATAACGTCGCTCCAACTCACAGAAGCCTTTTCTTGGCGACGATGAGATAGGGAAATACGGATCTTAGAAAGGAAGCAGCCGTGGCCTTAATTAAAATACAGCCCTGGCATTCGCTTGGTTTCATAAAGAGAAATCACTGACAACCCACCTTAAGAAAGCTGTTCTCTACAAATGTTATTGGCACAGCCCAGATAAATACAGGAATTTAATTTCCAATTATTTTCTTTTTTACCATTAGCTTTTACGTCGCACCGACACAGATAGGTCTTATGTCGACGATAGGAAAGGGCTAGGAGTGGGAAGGAAGTTACCGTGGCCTTAATTAAGAAAACAGCAAACGATCTTCAGGGCTGCCGACAGTGGAGTTCGAACCCACTATCTCCCAAATTCAAGCTTATTGCTATGAGACCCAGGCCACTCGCTCAGTATTTCCAATGTTTCCTTTTTAAGAATGTTAATAATAATTTGGTAAGAATATTACATGTTAAACGTTGTCAATTAAGGTTAATCCACTGGTGCATTTAGATTTTAAAAGGTTACATATAATCATTCAGCTTAAAATTAGGTTTATAGCAAGGCCGAGGTGTTTCAACATTGTCCTGTGGTAATAAATACAAGGTGTCCAAACTGTAGTCTAAAACATTCATTCGGGCTTAAAGTTCAAGGATGAGTCGATGTTAGATTTATTCACTGCCTGGAGTGAAAGGAAGGTAGATGTTCCCCATTCCACACGATGTTTGCCACAAAAGCTTACACACACAGTGTTCCGCCGAGGATGTGTGGAGATACTTTTTACCTGCAGGTGATACAGTGAAAGTGGATGTTTGCCACCTTAACAACATTCTTCTTACGAGATCGATGTTCGACGGAAAGAAACTTGTTAATGTACGAATGAGGTTCTTGGTCACATGTGATTACGTAATTCAAATGCTGCGTTTGGGAGCAACGCAATGCACTTAAGATGTCTTACTCGCATATTCGTTGGTTAAGATTAAATACATCACTCCACACACTCAACTCTACCACTCCAAAATTAGTCTACAGTAGAACATTTCATACCTCAAAAGTAGTCACTAGAACTGTTAACACATTTATCTCAGTGAGTGATAAGATTGTGAATCTCATTCCTTAGAAAGTTGGCCGTTAGTCGATGGAACCTCATGTGTACTCAGTTACACACATGATCGTCCGATGCAAGCCGACGTTCACAAATGTCTCCCCAAACATGTCAACATCGATGAGCGGGGGAGTGGGATTCTGGGCTGTAGGGTGGTTTGTGAACAGTTTCTCACCCAACTCTCTGAACCGTTGAACCATGTTCCCTATAGTTGGCAGCGAGCTTTGTCATGAAAAATAATTATGCCTTTCATAGCATGACCGGGCGTATTTACTTTATGACTACACTAGAATAATCTGGGTTTCATTATTAGTAAATAACTTCATATGAGATGACAAGGTAATTTCTTTCTCCTTTTATAATAATAAGTGACAAAATGAAAGCAAACAGTTCAAAGAGAAAATCACAAATGATCTTCGATTGTCCCTGTGGAATGTGTTTCTATACTCCTTGACATTGCATTCTTTCTTCACTGGAAGTGCTGCCACAAGTTCTATTCTTCAGAAAGTTGGTGGGTAGTCGATGGAACCACATCTGTACTCAGATGATCGTCCGATGCAAGCCGACGTCCACGAATGTCTCCCCAAAGCTGCGAACATCGATGGGGAGAGATCTGGGCCCTAGGGAGATTTCTGAACAGTTTCTTACACAAACCTCTGAACCGTTAAACTATGTTCCTGATAAAGCTGGCAGCGTGCGGGCGGGCGTTGTCATGAGAAAGGACAATGCCCTTCATAGCATGGCCGGGCGCGTTTACTTCATGGCACGCGCTCAGTTTTTGTACCGTGTCTTCATTTTTGAGCTGAAGAAGAATAACGGAGATTTTATATTTTCTACGGGGTCTCTGTGCCTCAGGCGGCAGCGTGCCGGCCTCTCAACGCTGGGTTCCGTGGTTCAAATCCCGGTCACTCCATGCGAGATTTGTGCTGGACAAAGCGAAGACGAAACAGGTGTTTTCCCGGGTACCCCAGTTTTCCCTGTCGTCTTTCATTCTAGCAATATTCCGCAATATCATCATTTCATCTATCAGTCATTAATCATTGCCCCAGAGGAATATGACAGTCTTAGGCAGCAGGGCATTTCCTATACTCGCTACTAAATGATGGCTTCATTCATTCGATCCCTGACCCGGTGGAATGACTGGAAACAGGCTGTGGATTTGCATTTTGATATTATATTTTTTTATAAGTTTCCAAATAGCCTATCTCCGGCAAAATAAGTTGGATCTAGAAATGTACATAACAATAATTATACAAAATATGATTCCAATTAGACCTACACAGTGTTTTTCTATCCTTTAGTCCTGTTTCCTGATATGCGATTGAGGATGAGGTGAGATGGAATGATATGATGTTTTACGGCCGGATGCCCTTCCTGACGCTAACCTCAGTTGATGGGTTAATGAAAATCAAATGAATGGTGGTGAACAGAAACTGTGTAATGAGATGGGAGGAATCGGTTGTGGCCTATGAATATGAACTGTCTGAGCATTTGCCTGGAAAAAAATGGGAAACCACAGAAACCCATTCTCAAGACAGCACTCCCCTCCCGAATGCACGACATGGCGCTTGAACACACTCGGTGCCTACATACCGCATATCTTATTCATTTATATCGCACAAGCTGTAAAACGGGAGAAGGAATGAATTTAGATTTCTCAGCTAATTCCATCGTCGGCCAAGGTAGTGATTGTTTATGAGGAGGTGGTGTTGGCGATTATTGTTTTGAAGAGGAAGTACAACTAGGTAAGCATCCTCTATTAACAATAACACTGGTCAACAATGATTTTGTTAAATGTATAATTTATGGTGATTCTTATCTACTTTTGTGTGCTGATTACGAATATGAAACCAGAAACTTCCCATCACCCACAGTTTTTTTGTAATTTCAAATCTTTGTTTTCATATTTACGGGTTAGCATGCTACCTTTAACAAAGATTAATAAACTATTATAATTGTTGGTTTATCATACTCTTACAATATTTTTTTACTTTTTATTCTCTTAAGAATGTACAGAATTCCATATTATTCATTGTAGTCACAACAATTAGAAACTTTAAAACATTGCAGTTGTCAGTTGAATTAGAGATTTCTTTCATGTGACTGTCTGCATAGAGTTGTGCTTCCAAAGTCTATTGAAAGGAGATAGTTTGTGTTCAATATACAGTAGTGTTTTATTTTATTGTGTGAAAAATGCCTCGCAACTGTAAAAATAAACCAGATAGTTTCTGTAATATGTGTGGCGAGTTAACCCTTAAAGCGCAGAGGCGAAGTGTTACTACTTTAATTAACGAAGCTTATGAGTTGTATTTTGATTGCAACATATATCGTGCTTCTTGTGTAACTCTACTGACTGGATGGATGAAGGGGACTCGCCATATGCCTTTTGGAATTCCGATGCAGTGGAGGGAACCTACGGATCATTTGACCGATTGCTATTTTTGTGTGACTAATATCTCTGGTATATCTTCAAAGTCAAAACATACAGTTGTATATCCGTCTCTGAAATCAGCAACCAGACCAGTTCTACATGGTCCAGGGCTTCCTATAACATCAACTTCTTCCTCTCCATGCATCAACGATCTATCTAGTGAAGAGTTATGTGATGATAAAATGGATGATGACCAACCCTTTGTAGAAAGTTCTGCTGCTTCTTCTGAGCCTCATTTACTTACACAATCAGATCCAAATGATTTGGTTCGTGATCTTAATTTGTCTAAAGCCAAATCAGAATTACTCGCATCAAGACTAAAAGGCTAGAACCTTATAGAGAAAGATACCAAAGTCTGCTTCTCCCGCCAACGTCAAAAGGAATTTGAGCATCTTTTTTCTAAAAAGGAAGAACTAGTTTTCTGCAATGATGTTACAGGTCTCTTCGAGTTACTAGGGCAGCAGCATAAGCCAGAAGAATGGCGTTTATTCATTGATTCTTCAAAAAGAAGTTTGAAAGCGGTACTGCTTAACAATGGAAATACATTTCCATCAGTTCCTGTAGCCCATGCAGCTAACTTACAGGAATCATATGAGAACATGAAAATGGTACTATCCGCTATCCAGTATGAAAAGTATTCCTGGCAGATATGTTCAGATTTAAAAGTTGTAGCTCTCTTACTTGGTTTGCAGTTAGGATATACGAAATTTTGCTGCTTTTTTATGCAAGTGGGATAGTCGAGATAGAAATAATCACTATATAAAAGAGAACTGGCCAAAAAGACAGTCATTTACTCCAGGACAGGAAAATTTCGTTCATCAGCCTCTTGTTGCATCTGAAAAAATCATACTGCCCCCATTACACATAAAACTATGTTTGATTAATAATTTTGTAAAAGCACTTGATCATAGTACGGATGCATTTCAATTTCTCCAAACCAAATTTCCAAAAATATCTGTAGATAAACTAAAGGAAGGCATATTTGTTGGTCCTCAGATCAAAGAACTGATGAAAGATACAGTGTTTGAAAGCAAGTTAAAAACATACGAACTAGCTGCATGGTCATCATTTAAGAAGGTGGTCACAAACTTTCTAGGAAACTACAGGTCAGAGAATTACAGGGAACATATTAGTGAACTTCTACAAAACTATAAACACATGGGATGTAATATCTCTCTTAAAATACACTTCTTGGACTCGCATCTTGACTTTTTCCCTGAAAATCTCGGCGCTGTCTCAGACGAACACGGGGAACGTTTCCATCAAGACATCGTCGAATTTGAAAGCCGTTACCAGAGAAAATGGGGTCCAAATATGCTGGCTGACTACTGCTGGTCACTCAAAAGGGATGTTCCTCAAGCTAAGTTCAGCCGAAAATCTACTTCTCATACTTTTTAGGTATGTAAATGAAATTTAAGTTTAGATTTAAAAATTTAGTAGGAACAACATTTTTTTAATTTTTTGAAAATTACTCAAAAACTGTGAGTGATGGAAAAATTCTAAAAATGGATTTGAAATCAGCAGAAAAAAGTGTACCAGAAACACCCTTTCACTTCCATTTAACAGACTAAAATTTTAATTTTGTTGCCCAGTGAAATCAGAGAGAAAAAATAGAAGGGTGTCCAAAACCTCAAAAATTGTAGACGAGGGCCACAAAGGGCGTTAAAATGAAAGACTCCCTACGCCTTGAATATTATAATAGTGTCGGGGTTGGGAAACAACAAGAGTTGACCAAGGGAGGTCGGATAGGTACATGAAAGAGAAGAGCCTGGCACAAGTATGTGGGAGCAATGTCAGGATTCAGATAAGGGCCCCGTGGTCGCCAACCGACGCATCCAAGTTAAGAGCTCCTGGTACGGATTGTTTATAAGCTGAAAAATCCCTATTGAGAAGGAAGACGAAGACTTAGGGAAAAGAAGGAACCATAAATTGAGGGATGGGGATTAAAAGCCCAAATATCAACAAGCCGAAAGAAACCTCAATGCGGTGTTGATGACCTATAAGGTCCTAAGCACCAAACCTTTTCAACATTCTGATTTTTTTTTAAATGTCGTGTCTTTAAAGACAGACTAATTTTGAAAACCTTTCTTTCTTAATCTGTTTACCCTCCAGGGCCGAAGACTGGTTAGATCCTCAACAGCTCCACCATCATCTGTCATAGCTGGCTAAGACATCACTGAAGCAGCAACTATCGTTAAGTGTTCCAGATATTCCTCCCGACTCCCGGGTTACCGATACTGTAGTCCGTGGCGAGTGGCCATTCTCTAGTACGAAGAACATAAAAAAAGAGGGGTTTATTAACTGGTGTTTTCCTTTAAGTTCTTGTGATTGTTGAATTGGATTCGGCGTCGGATAGTGATTATTGTACTTCTACTTCGTCACAGACAAGAAAGCCATTGTTTAAACACGAAAAGGCAAAGGGGAAACGCGTATGTTCATATACTGCAAAGTGGGAAACCAACACGCCACACTTATGTCCTGTACGAAGTAACGTCCACATAAACTTTGCAACAAGACGTTCAGTTCTCATGGATGAAGTGCCTTCAAAGCACAGACCACAAGAATGTATTTTTCTATGTTGTAACTTCTGTAAGAGTACTGATGTTCAAAATAAGTGCTTTTATTAAACATCTGGTCGTTTCAAAATTCTTCCTTTCTTCATCCGTTTAGCCTCTAGGGTTGGTCTTTCCCTCGGACTCAGTGAGGGATCCTACCTCTACCGCCTCAAGGGCAGTGTCCTTGAGCGTGAGACTTGGGGTCGGGGATACAACTGGGAAAGAGGACCAATGCCTCGCTTAGGCGGACACACCTGCTATGCTGAACAGGGGCCTCGTCGGGGGATGGGAAGATTGGAAGGGGCAGGGAAGGAAAAGAGAAGGAAGGGTCCGTGACCTTAAGTTAGGTATTATCCCGGCATTTGCATGGAGGAGAAGTGGGAAACCATGGAAAACCACTATGAGGATGGCTGGGTTGGGAATCGAACCCACCTTTATTCAGTTGACCTCCCAAGGCTGAGTGGACCCTGTTCTAGCCCTCGTACCCCTTTTCAAATTTCGTGGTAGAGCCAAGAATCGAACTCGGGCCTCCGGGGGTGACGGCCTACTCCATTGGTCTGTGTTTCCCCCACTGTTCCCCTTCCCCAAGTGTGGGAGGTGCGGGGCACAGGAAGGTGTAGTGTCGTACGCGGTGCATCTAAGCGCTCCTCTTACGACGATGGTAGTTATTAAAAATTCTGAGGCCAGCCTTATGACAACTTGCACCGCAGACGTGTTCTGAGATTCAGAAATTTAATGCGGTAGAGTTGGCATTCTTTCAGACGTTATGGTGACAAAGCACGCATCCAAGTTGCAGCTAGTTACTTTTAATTTTAAATTCTGAATTTGAATTTAGGGTTGTGGACTTATGACAGTTTATGTAGTCAGAGTTTGGGGTAGCACTGTCGCTGCTCCCTAGTGTGTGAGTACGGTCGTGGTGACCCATTGTGGGTGACCACGCCCGATGCTGCTTAACTGTGTGTTTTTATTGGTACCGGCTCATTGTGCCGGTGTTGTGTGTTATAGTGCGTCATATGTCCACAAGTAGTTATGCCAGTTGGTATACTTTAATAAAGTTATTTAAAAATCATGAAGTCCGCCTGCTTAATTCCAATGCGCAGTAATGAGCTTAGTTAGTAATTGTAGTGTCAGTTTCATTGTGTCTGGAGGTGCATTTGTAGATGGAGATGTTATGGTGAGGTCTAGTAATTTGTGTATCTGCTGTCTTTGTTAAGTGTGGCTTGGTTGCGTCTGAATGCCGCCTTCATGAAGGGGCAACCAGGGTAAGAGGCTCCATGGGCACCTTTGCAGTTTACGCATGTTGCGTTCTGTTTGGGCCTAATCACGCTAACCACTATACCACACCAGCGGACCATTTTGAAAACCTAAATAACCTGCTTACACTGCATTAACTCGTTAGCGCACTTAATAATAATAATAATAATAATAATAATAATAATAATAATAATAATAATAATAATAATAATAATAATAATAATGTTATTTGCTTTACGTTCCACTAACTACTTTTTCGGTTTTCGGAGACGCCGAGCTGCCGGAGTTTAGTCCC
Source organism: Anabrus simplex (assembly GCF_040414725.1). Classification (NCBI taxonomy): domain Eukaryota; kingdom Metazoa; phylum Arthropoda; class Insecta; order Orthoptera; family Tettigoniidae; genus Anabrus; species Anabrus simplex. The sequence goes on along the minus strand of NC_090270.1, from coordinate 23,176,502 downwards.
GCAGGAGTTCTTTCATGTGCCAGTAAATCTAGCACCGGGCGAGTTGGCCGTGCGGTTAGGAGCGCGCAGGTGTGAGCTCGCATTGGGGAGATTGTGGGTTCGAACCCCACTGTCGGCAGCCCTGAAGACGGTTTTCCGTGGTTTCCCATTTTCACACCAGGCAAATGCTGGGGATGTACCTTAATTAAGGCTACGGCCGCTTCCTCCCCATTCCTAGGCCATTTCTGTCCCGTCTTCGCCATAAGACCTATCTGTGCCAGTGCGACGTAAAACAACTAGCAAAAAAAAAAAAAAAAAAAAAAAAAAAAAATTAAATCTAGCGACACGAGGCTGACGTATTTAAGCACCTTCAAATACCACCGGACTGAGCCAGGATCGAAACTGCCACGTTGGGGTCAGAAGGCCAGCGCCTCAACCGTCTGAGCCACTCAGCCCGGCTAGCGCACTTACATACCCTTCGAACTTACGCATTGCTAAGAACTAGTCAAACTAGCTAGCTGCAGTAGAATGAGCGCAGTTCGGAATTCACTTCCAGTGCAGCCCCCTCGGGCTACCTGCTTTATAGCGCCATTAAGTCTCCTCTTGAATGTTACTTTCCACGTTACACTTGCATACAGATTGCTGTACTAGATTAGTCAACTTGGAATGTTGAACAGGACTTTCGCTAAACAGATGTTTACGTGTGCCATTGACTTGGTTATTTCTTCTTTTGTACTATGAGGATGAATCAATATGCTATCACCAACCACTGGGCTCATACATGCATGGTAATTACGAAACTCCAGCGGAGTCGAGTAATCCTTCCACAGAACTCTCTGTGAATAAATTAGTGGTAGAGTGTCGGTCTCTCGGTCCCAAGTTACTGGGTTCAAACCCCGCAGAGAGAAGTCCTCTCGACACTCCATGTCGTACGATGTCATATTAAAAGAACTTTACCGACCTCGATAGCTTAAGTGCGGCCAGTATCCAGTATTCGGGAGATAGTAGGTTCGAACCCCACTGTCGGCAGCCCTGAAAATGGTTTTCCGTGGTTTCCCATTTTCAAACCAGGCAAATGCTGGGGCTGTACCTTAATTAAGGCCACGGCCGCTTCCTTCTCACTCCTAGCTCTTTCCTGCCCCATCGTCGCCATAAGACCTATATGTGTCGGTGCGACGTAAAGCAAAAAAAAAAAAAAAAAAAAAAAAAAGAACTTTAGTGAGACATTTTATGTATATATGTATGTGTGTATATATGTTGGTATTCAAGCTGGTTAGATCTTCAACAGCTCCACCATCAGTTGTCATAGATAGTCTAGACATCACTGAAGAGGCATACTAGAGAAATGAGGAGTGAGGTAGTTCCCCGTTGCTTTCCTGACCGAGCCAGAGGTTGATGTTACATGTCAGTCCGCCAATCCCAGTGAAATGCACGCACCAAGCGACCCTATGAGTGATATTTTCACGCTATTCATAACAGGGACTGGCTACGTAAGGAATAGTATGACTAGCATCGCTCAAACATCAGGAACTTTCATGTTGTCAAAGCCAAGGATGAGACTGAGACATATCAATGTTTAGCCCACGGAGCACTGTAAACACTAGGTCTGGCCAGCAAAGGAACAGTTGTTGTTTAGCTAACATAATTAATGAAAAACCAGCGTTGTATCGCCCAAGAGATTTCTGTTTATCTTCATTCTGGTAGATTAAAAGTGGCATACAGTCATTAGATTAAAATATCTGCTTACAGTAGCTGAGACACCGCAGACTAAGTTTGGTTCATCAAGGGTGCAAGGCAGTAATGTTCTTCTTCATGGCTAAATGGTTAGCGTAGTGGCCTTTTGTCCAGAGAGTACCGGGTTCGATGCCCGGCCGGATTGGGATTTTAATATTAATTGACCGGGCGAGTTGGCCGTACGGATAGGGGCGCGCATCAGTGATCATGCATCCGCGAGGCAGTGGGTTCGAACCCCATTGTTAACAGCGCTGAAAATGATTTTCTATATCTCAATTAAGGTCACGGCCGCTTCCTTCACACTCTTAGCCCTTCCCTATCCTATCATCGCCGTAACACCTATCTGTCTCGATGCGAAGTAAAATCCTTAATTGTTTGATTCTAAAGATCCGGGAGCTGGGTGTGTGCCGTCCTTATCATAGGTACGGCCCAGACGCGCAGGTCGCCCATGCGGCGTCATATTGAAAGACGTGCACCAGGCCTCTTAGAACGCCATAGGCCATTAAAATGCAATAATAAAGTTACAGACTGCTGTTTATTGTATCATGGAGACACAACCTGCTAATGTAAACGTTTACAGAAACATTTACAAACTCAAATGTTTTCCTTAAAAAAATTAAAAACACAAATAAACAGTACTAATGAAAAGGTTACAATTTGTCCGACTCATTGGCTGAATGGTCAGCGTTGAGGCCTTCGGTTCAGAGGGTCCCGGGTTCGATTCCCGGCCAGGTCGGGGATTTTAATCGCCTCTGAATAATTCTACTGGCCCGGAGACTGCGTTTTCGTGTTTATCTCAACACTTTTCCCTTCATATTCAGATAACACACTACACTACCAACCAGCACAGAAACAAGTAATATTGATTACATCCCTCTATATAGGGTTGCGTCAGGAAGGGCATCCGGCCGTAAAACAGGGACAACTCGACATGTGCGACACTGTTCGCACCTGCGACCCTACAGGCATGGGAAAAGCGGTAGAAAAGAAGAAGAAGAAGAATTAAAATGTTACAATTTGAGATTTCTTTTTTAGTGAAGGTTGTCCATTCTTCACTCTACCTTAAGGCTAGTTCGCACTGGGACAGTAATTTAGTCGAGGGGAGAGTAATTTAGTAGATCAAGTAGACGAGAAAATTCCAAATAGGGGAGTGTGTCTTGTTTAGTTGGTGTTCACGTGGCGACTGCTGTCGAGTGGGGACTGCAAGACAATCTGGAGAGCGAGGGCTAATCGAACAAGGCTTATCCTGAAAGAAGAGGAGGAAGAGATTAAGAATGTTATAAATACACAAATAAATACAAAATATTAACCTGATATTTTTAAATATTCTGTTTGATCCCCTTCTCACGAAATCCCGGTATTGCATTGCCTTTTCCAGCTCATTGATTGCAGCTCTTAGCTATTTTATTTTGGTGCAGGGTGGATTACATATTCAACAAGCGCTCCTGTTCACTAACAAATCTGACCGTCGTATCATCACACCAACGAGCTATGTTGCCCGTCCAGAAGAAACAGAGATGTGGACGATAACGACCGTCTAACAAACTCTACTTTCGTAGTTGTGGCTGGTGGGCTGGTGGTAAATGAGGTAGGGCTGGATGCTACGTGACCGTCTACTTTCCATTTTACAGGATCGTGCCCACTAAATATATTTTTTTTTTTTTGCAAGTTGCTTTACGTCGCACCTACACAGATAGATCTTATGGCGACGGTGGGACAGGAAAGGGCTAGGACTGGGAAGGAAGCGGCCGTGGCCTTAATTAAGATACAGCCCCAGCATTTGCCTGGTGTGAAAATGGGAAACCACGGGAAACCATCTTCAGGGCTGCCGACAGTGGGGTTCGAACCCACTGTTGTATGTATGTTGGGTATTCAGCCCGAAGGCTGGTTTGATCCTCTGCAGCTTCGCCAACAGCTATCAGAAATAGCCTAGGCGTCACTGAAGAGGCGTACTAGGGAAACGAGGAGTGAGGTAGTTTCCCGTTGCTTTCGTCACCGAGCCAGCCGTTGCTATTACATATCAGTCTGCCAAGCCCATTGAAATGCATGCACCAACCAACCCTATGAGCGATATTTTCACACCATTCATAGCAGGGACTGGCTGCATAAGCAATGGTATTACTAGCATCACTCATACCTCAGTCACTTTCATATTGTCAAAGCCAAGAATGAGACTGAGACTGTCAATGAAAGGAACAAATTTGATATAGCCCATACCAGAAGACATGGTGCACTGTAAACACTACAACTCGCCAGCAAGGGCGTCGAACCCACTATCTCCCGAATATTGGATACTGGCCGCACTTACGCGACTGCAGCTATCGAGCTCGGTCTACATCATTTTACTAAACTACTCGGATAAATAGCGTTGTCCGAATACGTTTATTTACTGAATCACTCGCCTAGTGCGAACTAGTCTTTAGGACTGTATATGGCCTCTTCTGGCATTGTTCAAGTCTCTGACGGGCTGTGGCATGCTTGCAAACTGTACATTGACTCACCTTGACGACAAAGGTCCCATTCCATCCGGAAAGTCTAATGAGTTGGAGGTCGTGGTCGATCAAAAACAGCCGTTTTCAACCTACTCCACGCATGCTCAACACAGTTCATATCCGGTGAATTAGCTGGCCAATTCATATGGTTGATAACTGGCTTTCTCAAGAAGTTCCTCACCGATGAGTGTGACCATTATCGTCGACGGCGATGAATTGAATACCATACTCATCCGTAAAGTGGTCCAGGAATTTCATCCATATATGGCTGGGCAGTTAAGCTGCACGACGGCCATGCGTAATACCACCACAAAATATAATGCAACATATTGGTACTTTCAACCGTGTCCCTTAAGTCTCCACACCCTTTATCGTCGTGTACCTGGCCTAAGTGATATCAGTGTTTCATTTGCAAACATTACATTGCACCATTCATCCAACCCCCAATTAAGATGTTGGATGGTCCAATTCTTCTCTCAACATGATGACGATTCTCTAGCGAAGCACGTTGAATGGATCGAAATGACCTTAATTGGGTAGCATGCAGTTTGTACAGATACACCGACCCAGGTTACTCTCGTAATCGTTGAGTGCTCGAAGTTGATCTCCTCTGCGATGTCACGCGGATATACCGATCTTCACGTGGCGTTTTCAACCTCGGTCTGTCAGTCACATCACTGGTCTCACGGCAATTCTTTTTCCATTTTTTTAGCACTGCACTTTTGGTGTCCCCTACGATGTGTGATACTGCCGCTTGTGTACGTCCATAGTAAATCAATGCCACATTTCCGACTCAGCCAAAATGCGAAACACTTACTGCACATGAAATGTAAACTCTAGCTGAAGCTCGTGCTCCTCTGGCTCAACACAGACCGTAGGCAGCCAAATCTCCTGAATCACTCTGCTTTTACCACTTACAGCACTTTATACACGCCATACAACATAACATGCCCAATCTCACAATATACTACTATTTTTTGAGGTGTAAATTACATTTATGAATAATAATAAAAATGTCCCCTTTTCTATCTGACACCAGTTGGGAGCAAATATTATTCCTCTCCACTTCATCCTGTCTCTTCACCATTCTTCATCCAACTCAGTGTTCCAGTCCAAGTTCCGTTGTCCTGTGCTGTTCTCCACAGAGTCCATCCATAGTCCTCTTTTCGCTGTCAACCGTCCTTCGAATGCTTGCCCAGGCAGTATTTCCCCTTTCATTCGCTTGACATGTCCAAACCACCTCAGTCTGTCGTGTTGCAGTTTGTCAATTACTTTTGCACATTTAAGTCTTGTCGTGTGTATTCATTTCTCACTCCATTATTATTATTATTATTATTATTATTATTATTATTATTATTATTATTATTATTATTATTAGATGCGAAAAAGACCAGAAAACTGATCACGCAAAGCTCACTTAGAAGTTGTGCATTTCCTTCTTTGCCAGGCAGCCTTCAGTTTTTCTCTCATCGTGGTTCTTCGTTCTTCTGTCCACTTAGCTCCTGTCTTCTTCTTGTGGTTTCTCTCTGACTCTACTTCCCACTTGTTGATTTTCGTTGTGTAGCAGGTTCGGTCAGCGATGTCGGCCACTTTGATTCCTGATTTTTCCAGGTCTTGGCGGATTTCCGTTGTCCACCTATTTGTTTTGATGTTTTCTGTTGCCTCAAGTAAGATTCTTGTCAGTCTGTTTTCTGGAAGGCGTTTGATGTGTCCGTAAAATTTCAGGCGTCTTTTTCTGATGTCGGCCGCAAGGTTTGAGAGCTCCTCGGTTTTTGTACGAGATTGCAGTCTATATCCTTCGTCAGTCAGTTTTGGGCCGAGAATTTTTCTGATGATTTTACGTTCCTCTTTCAGGATGTCTTCGAGTACTGTTTTCCTGTGGAGATCCAGTGTTTCACTTGCGTATACTATTTCAGGTTTGATTATTATTATTATTATTATTATTATTATTATTATTATTATTATTATTATTATTATTATTGTACCGAACTCGATAGCTGCAGTCGCTTAAGTGCGGCCAGTATCCAGTATTCAGGAGATAGTGGGTTCGAACCCCACTGTCGGCAGCCCTGAAAATGGTTTTTCCGTGGTTTCCCATTTTCACACCAGGTAAATGCTGGGGCTGTACCCTGATTAAGTCAATGGATGCTTTCTTTGCTTTCCCTTTCCTGATCCATGGTCACCATAAGGCCTATCTGTGTAGGTGCGACGTAAAGCAACTTATAAAAGAAAATTATTATTATTATTATTATTATTATTATTATTATTATTATTATTATTATTATTATTATTACGTTTCGGCCAGCTATGGGCCACGCTATTTCAACCGTATTCTGTCTTGAGCTTTACCACTCGCCAGCGCTCCCGGATACTTCTTCGGTGAGCTTCCTTCCGTTCTTCTGTCCACGACTTGCCTCTCTTCATTTTAGAATTTGTTCCAAAACTCTGTAGATCTACAAGTTTATTCACGTTTCAACATATCATCTAGTAAGATCCCCAGTTATTGTAAATCTTTTTCCACCTTGGTGAACCAGACCCCTTGGCCGTGCGGTTAGAGTCGCACAGCTGTAAGCTTGCATCCGGGAGACAGTGGGTTCGAATCCCACTGTCGGCAGCCCTGAAGATGGTTTTCCGTAGTTTCCCCATTTTCACACCAGGAAAATGCTGCGGTTGTACCTTAATTAAGGCCACGGCCACTTCCTTCCCACTCCTAGGCCCTCCCTATGTCATCGTCGCCATAAGACCTATCTATGTCGGTGCGACGTAAAGCAAATAGCAAAGAACCAGACCTATTTAGTTGTCTTATTCAGAAAGTACGCAAATATTCGAATGGGCAATTTTTATGGCCTTATTATTATTATTATTATTATTATTATTATTATTATTATTATTATTATTATTATTATTATTATTATTATTATTATTATTATTATTATTATTATTATTATTATTAACTACGCTATGCTGGTTGCAAGCCCGGGGCCTCGTCTTGCAAGTGATTAGGAAGGAGGAGCAAGAGGAGTATAAACCTAGTTTAAAAGCAGGGCCCATCGCTCCGGATGGTAGCACCCTGTTATAGGCCTAGGGCCCCTACCTAGGGCTACACGCGAAGAGGACCAACGGACATGATCATAATGAACACTGTATTTGACATGCCTAATAGAAATGAAATGTCGTATGGCTTTTAGTGCCGGGATATCCCAGGACGGGTGTTCGGCACGCCAGGTGCAGGTCTTTCTATTTGACTCCTGTAGGCGACCTGCGCGTCGTGATGAGGATGAAATGATGATGAAGACAACACATACAGCCAGCCCCCATGCCATTGGAATTAACCAATTAAGGTTAAAATTCCCGACCCGGTCGGGAATCGAACCCGAGACCCTCTGAACCGAAGGCCAGTACGCTGACCGTTCAGCCAACGAGTCGGACATGCCTAATAGAAGAGGGATTTCGGAGATAATAACAGCTGGAAAGGTGGAGGAGTCTCTCTTCCTGGTAGTGGAAGCAGCACTATCAGTATCAGCACAGTGCAGGACTAAAAGGTGTTTACGGGTCTGTCGCTGAAAATTTACTGACATGGTCAGGAAGACTTGAATGGCAGTAAAACTGCGATGTGGAAGGCAACGGGAAACCACCACATAATTTTTCCTAGTATGGCAACCATGGATAGTACGAATTTACTACTGATCATGGAACTCGGACACCAAGATCCGGCAGGGGAGTAACTGAGGTATCCCAGGTCAACAGCAAGCGTAAACCTCAGAAGTTTGGAGAAGGGATTAAAATAGGGACATGGAATACAAGAACAATGATAAGAACAGGAAGACTAGAAGAACTCAAAATAATTATGCATGACAACAAAATAGACATCCTGGGATTATGTGAAACTAGATGGTCTGGAAAAGGTGATTTTCACAGTGACCCGTTCAGAATTGTGTACACTGGAAATGAAAATGGTGGACAATATGGAATAGGTGTAATATTATGAAAGAAGTGGGCAAACAATGTGCTAAACACATATCATGTCGATGATAGAATAGTGACGATGAAAATAGCTGCCAAACCAACAGATATGGTAATAATACTACTGGACATGACGGCGATGAAGTTGAACAAATGTATAATAAAATAGAAGATTTCATTAAACAAACAATGGCAAAGATAACACAATCATAATGGGAGACTTCAATGCTGTGGTTGGCAGCAATATTATTAGAAAAGTTGCTGGCAGATTCGGTCTAGGACGAACAAATGATAGAGGAAAACGTATGATGGACTTCTGTGAAGAACAGGACATGATCATAATGAACACTATTTGACATGCCTAACAGAAGACGTTACACATGGAAGGATCTCGGAGATAATAACAGACACCAAATTGACTACATTCTAGTTAAGAGAAGGTACAGAAATCAGGTAACGTCATACCATAGCTATCCTGGCTTAGACATCGACAGCGACCACATCCCAGTATTAACAAAATGTCGAATTAGGCTGAAGAAGTTAAGGAAACCAAGAAGCAAGAAATGGAATCTAGAAAAGTTAAATGATCCATTAACACAAGTAGCATTCGAAGAAAAGACAGATACGATCATGTACAACAACAACGAAACAGATTGGGACGATGTCAAAGCTTCACTTACAACGGCAGCAGATGAAGTGCTAGGAAAAAAGACGGTTGAACCCAGGAAGAACTGGATGACTGAAGAAATACTAAATCTCATTCAGAAAAGAAATAAAGAACACCGGAAAAATACTCCAGAAGGTATGATAAACTATAAGAAACTAAAAAAACCTAGTTACACAGAAGTGCCGAGAGGCAAAAGAAAGATGGATGGATGACATTTGTAAAAGCATAGAACATTATATGAAAATCGGAAATGCTGACAGAGCATACAACCAAGTAAAAAGATTGCAATCCAAGGCTAAAATGAAATCCAGTGTAATAAAAGATAAGGAAGGAAATCTGTTAATAGAAGATGAGGAGGTAATGAAGAGACGGAAGGAGTATTTGGAGGATCTATATAATGGAGAAGAAATTGACAATGTAGATGAGTACATCATAAAAAAGGAGCAGGTTTCAGAAGATGAACTAGGTCCTCTCATAATGAGAAGTGAATTTGAAACAGCACTGCAACAGCTCAAAAAAGAAAAAGGCTCCTGGACCAGACAAACTGCCTGCTGGACTGTGGAAAAAAGCTGAAGGATGAACTCTTCAAAATCACCAAGTACTGCTATGAAAACGGAGATATGCCAGAGGATTTTGTAGAAAGCAAAGCAGTACTTCTGCACAAAAAAGGAGATTCAACAGAATGTTCCAACTACAGAATACTAAGCCTTATTTCACATGCAGCAAAAATAGTCACATGCATATTAAAAAACAGAATCAAAATGAAAATTGAGTAGAATCTAGATGATGATCAGTTTGGGTTCAGGAAAGGAGTAGGATCGAGAGAAACTATTATAGTACTTAAAACCTTCTTGGAGAGAAGACTAGAACTTAACAGAAATGCATATATAGCTTTTGTAGACCTGGAAAATGTTCTTGACAATGTTCAGTGGAAATGGCTGTTCAGAATTATCAAGGATATGCATTTGGACTGGAAAGACAGAAAAGCAATACTAAACTTCTACATCAAACAAAGAATAAACATTGAAAGTAATGAAGCAGTATGCAAGGTGAGGATCAGGAAAGGAGTAAGAAAGGGGTGTTCCTCATCACCATTTCTATTTAATCTGTACATTGAAGAGGCCATGAAAACTTTTAAATCAAAAACATTGGCATTAAAATAAATGGAGCAACTGTACACTGTATTCGATTTGCCGACGACATTTCACTTCTGGCTGACAATGAGAAGAACATGCAGATCATGCTCAACAAATTAACATCCATCTTAAAAAATTACCAACTTAACATTAATGTAAATAAAACTAATGTTTTGGTTGTAAGCAAATCTAAAATGAACCCAGAGGCACATCTCAGAATTGGAAATATTTTAATAAAACAGATGCACAAGTTCTGCTACTTAAGATCAGTTATTGCCGATGACAACAGAGGCACTCTGGAAATACAGAGAATAATTTCCCTGTGTAAGAAAGCCTTTGAGGAGAAGAAGCAGCTTTTAATTAATTAATCCTTAGATAATGAACAAAAGAAATTGTTTATCAAAACATTCATTTGGAGTGTGCTGCTATATGACTGTGAAGGATGGACTCTCTTGAAAGAGCTCATGAAACGACTAAAGGCAGTGAAAATGTGGCTATGGAGGAAGATGACAAGAACTAGCTGGATTGAGAAGAAAACTAATGAAACAGTGCTTAGAGAAATAAACATCCAAAGACATTTAATAACAACGATGAAAAGGAGAAACGCATCAGTTTTTGGTCACATTCTCCGGCATAATGACTTCATAAAGGACTTGTTCGAAGGCAATGTGATGGAAAAGAAAAGCAGAGGGAAACCACGGAAGAAGATCATTAAAAAGGTAGTTGAGATAATGGGATGCCGAGGTTATGGAGAGAGGAAAAGGATCGCAGAGAGAAGAGATCGATGGTTGCAGCGTCAAGGCAAAGCCTTTACATAATGATGATGATGGTGATGATGATAATGATGATATTTATTATTATTATTATTATTATTATTATTATTATTATTATTATTATTATTATTATTATTATTATTATTATTATTATTAAAATCGTCAGCCTCTTGACGGTATAGTTACAGAAGTTGGAAGCCTTGTACTGAGCTGATCGTTCAGAGAAGTAGCGAAGTGGCTGGCTGTGTTCCCGCGCGCATGACTCTGCGAATTGTTTGGCCAATTGTTACCATACAGCACTGGGCGCAGTGGAGTCAAGGCACGCCCGTAAGCAGCAGGTGCGCGCGCTCAGTGGGTCAACAGGTGAGTGACCAGAGAAAGGATAAGGAATTCAGGGCGTCCATCGACTCTCCCTGCCCTGTGTGGTTTCTTTACAGAGAGGAAAGTTGAGGCTCTGGCCCGCAGGTCCTACTCAATGGACTGCACTTTCTATGAACAGTCTGTCTCACTCAAAGTACGATGACACGGGAGTACCCCACATTTGGTTCACAGAGGATTTCATAAATCTAGAAACAAGTCTCTTTCGAGTTCCAGTACTCTTAACGTTAAGGGAAAATCCACAGCCTCGTTCCAGTCAATGACCGGGTCAGGCATGGAATGAATGAAGCCCCCATCTAGCGGCGAGGATAGGAATTGTGCCGGCTGCCGAAGCCTGTCGCACTCCTCTGGGGCAATGATTAATGAATGATAGATGAAATGAAATGATACTGGAGAGTGTTGTTGGAATGAGATGTGACAGGGAAAACCGGAGTACGCGAAGAAAACCCTATCCCGCCTCCGCGTTGTCCAGCACAAATCTCATCCATGGTAGAGTGTCGGCCTCCGAATCCCAAGATAGCGGGTTCAAACCCGGCAGACGTAGTCGGATTTTTGAAGGGCGGAAAAAGTCCATTCGATACTCCATGTCGTACGATGTCGGCATGTAAAAGATCTCTGGTGATACATTTGGTATTTACCCGACAAAATTAATTAAATCTCAGCCAAAGACGCCCAAGAGAGATCCGGTTTACTCTGTCTGCCATCTAGTGGGCCTAGAGTAAAACGGAACGTCGAAATTGACGAGCAGACAGCCAGATGGCGTCAAATCGAAATGTCTGCACACGGTAGCTGAGGCCATACGATTATTATTATCATTAGCACAAATCTCGCATGTAGTCACCGGGATTTGAACCACTGGACCCAGCGGTGAGAGGCCGGCGCGCTGCCGCCTGAGCCACGGAGGCTCTCTTAACGTTAAGTATTATAATTATTGAATCCGTTTACCCTCCAGTGATGATTTTCCTCCCGGATTCAGAGAGGGATGACACTTCTACCACCTCGAGGGCGGGTCCTGGAGCGTGAGACGTTTGGTCGCGAACAGAACTGGGAAGGAAAACTATTATATTTCGCCCACGCGGCCTCGCCTGCTATGTTGAACAGGGGCCTTGTGGGTGAGAGGGATAGGCAAGGTAAGGCAAAGGAAGGAAGTGTCCTTGGCCTTACGTTAGGTACCATCCCAGCATTTTCCTGGAGAAGTGGGGAAAACCACTTCGAGGATGGCGGAGGCTGGAATCGAACACTCTGTACTTAGTTGATCCTCCTTCAAAGATACCAGTTCACGGAAAATCCAGTGGATTCCAGTGGATACATGTAGTTGAAGACCCTTCTAAGCGAATACAAGGATTCGACCTTCGCAGCCGTCAGTGGATGATCATCAACCGGATCCGAACCGGACAAGGCACACAAGTGGGGATGGGCTACTTGTGGTGCCTCCCTGCAGACTGTTCACCACATTGTTGCTGACTGTCCTCTTCGTGCTTTCAGAGGAACGATAACGGACATCCGTCATACATCAGTTGAAGCAATAGAATGGGTCCGAGTACTAGACGTAGAATTGTAAGATTGTACGAGCTTGTGACTGTGAACATCCACAAATTTTGTAATTAAAATGTATATGTAAATAACTTATATTCATTGTACGATAAATAACAAATCTCCCGAGGCTGAGTGAACCCCGTTCCAGTCCTCGTACCTGTTTTCAAATTTCGTGGGAGAGCCGGGAAGCGAACGCGGGGCTTCGAAGATGGCAGTTAATCGCACTAACCACTACACCACAGAGCTTATAATACGTTGAAGATTCTTCTCCCCCATTCATGAATGACCATTGACTGGGAACTCACGGAGCGAAGTGGCCACGCTACGGCTATAGAGCCAAGTGCAGTCGAACCCCACCGAGGGCTGTTCTGAGGCTTCCCATTGTCACTTCCATTCAAATGCCGGGAATATTCCCATTTACAGACCAAAGCCGATTCATTCCACATCATCGCCCATTTTCATTCAGCAACATTCATTTCATCTTGATTATCTCCTCAACTCAGGGTAGCGTCAGGAAGGACATTCGGTCGTAAAAATAACGTATACCTTTATCTCATCTCATCCCCGACCCCTATCAAGAAACGTGACGTTTATTTATTTAATTAATGAATGTATTTATTTATTTATTTATTGCTAAAATTAATATTTATTTATTTATTTATTTATTTATTTATTTATTTATTTATTTATTTATTTATTTATTTATTTATTTATTTATTTATTTATTTATTGCTAAAAATTAATACATAATAGAAGCATAAGCGTTTATTTCTAGCACCACACTTGAATGAAAAAATCTCCGGATGAGTGACCGCAGGAGGGGGAAAGGAGTTTATTACTCACAAATAAGGTAAAGTACAAAGTTTATACAGAAGTTTTAATTTTTTTAGAATTGGCTATACGTTACACCGACAAAGATAGGTCTTATGCCGACGATGGGATAGGAAAGGGAAGGAAGTGGCCGAAGCCTTAAGTAAGGTACAGCCACAGCATTTGCCTCGTGTGAAAATGGGAAACCATGGAAAACGATTTTCAGGGCTTGTTAGTCATCTGGATAATTGGACACTCGGGTTCAAGCCCCGATGTGATCATATTTTAACATCCCTACGGATCCCAAGGTCGCGGGTTGAGATCCGGCTGGTCTGAAGTGCGGAAGAGAGTTCATTCGTCCCTCCATGATGCACCTTGATCTCTGGTGATGTCCTTCCTGTTTTACCGACAAAATTAAAGAAAATCCAGCCACAGAACGTCCAGTTACTCTGCCATCTGACAGAGTAAAACACAGGCACCCTAGATGGCGTAAAATTTCTTAAGGCCAACAATTAGCGGGAATCTGACCCAGTTTTACGGTGTGGCGCCCTTCCCGATGCTAACCGAAGAAGAGAGAATATAAGTCTCCAGGAAGACCCCAGTTAGAGTATGTCAATAATATTGGTTTTTACGTTTCATTGACTACTTTAACGACGGTTTTCGGAGACGCCGAGGTGCCGAAATTTTGTTCTGCATGAGTTCTTCCAAGTAGCAGTAAATATAGTGATGCAAAGGTGACGTATTTGAGCACGTTCAAATACCACCGGACTGAGCCAGGATCGAACTTGATGGCCAGCGCCTCAACCACCTGAGCCACTCAGCCGGCAATTAGAGTGTGATTGCAGTGTACGGGACTCTCACCAGGACTACTTGATACGAGAACTGGAGAAGATCCCAGCACGATTTGTTCTGGGTGATATCCGACATAAGAGTAGGCTTACGAAAATGTTGCAAAGTTTGGGCTGGGAAGACTTGAAAGAAAGGAGATGAGCTGGCCAGTTAATTGGTATGTTCCGAGCTATCAGTGGAGAGATGGCGTTGAATGGCATTAGTAGACGAATAAGTATCAATGGTGTTTTTAAAAGTACGAAAGATCATAATACGAATATAAAGTCAGAATTCAAGGGGACAATTTGGGTCAAATATTCGTTTATAGGGAGAGAAACAAGGGATTGGGATAATTTACCAAAGATGATGTTCGATACATTTTCAAATTCTTTGAAATTTAAGAAAAGACTAGGTAACGATAGGATAACTGTGATGTAGTAGTTAGTGCCACGCCCGGAAGCCCGGGTTCGATTCCCGGCTCTGCCACTAAATTTGAAAAGTGGTACGAGGGCTGGAACGGGGCCCACTCAGTGCCACGCCCGGAAGCCCGGGTTCGATTCCCGGCTCTGCCACTAAATTTGAAAAGTGGTACGAGGGCTGGAACGGGGCCCACTCAGCCTCGGGAGGTTAAATGAGTACAAGTGGGTTCGATTCCCACCTCAGCCATCCTCGAAGTGGTTTTTTCGTGGTTTACCACATCTCCTTGCCGGAATGGTATCTAACTTAAGGCCACGGCCGCTTCCTTCCCTCTTCTTTGTCTATCCCTTCCGAACTTCCCATCCCTCCCCCCCCCCCGCCCCTCCCACAAGACCCCTGTTCCGCATAACAGGTGAGCCCGCCTGGGTGAGCTACTGGTCCTCCTTTCAGTTGTATCCGCGATCCAAAGTCCCACGATCCAGAACACTGCCCTTGAGGCGCTAGAGGTGTGATTCCTCGCTGAGTTCGAGGGATAAACGAACCTTGGAGGGTAAACGGATTAAGAAAGGAAAAAAAAAACTGGTAGTGAATCTGCCACCTGGGTGAACGCCCTAAATGCAGGTCAGTGGTGATTGAAACCCTATCGGGGTTTCCTAGTGATTCATTGTGTGGTTGTTGCTTGCTGTTTAAAGGGGCCAACATCTAGGCCTCGTTGTGGGGTGTGTTGAGTGTAGACGAAGAGTTGTGTATTTAGTCGAACGAGAACAGCTACTCCCACAACGACAGGAATTAATCAGATGCAGTTAAAATCCCCAAAGCAGCCAGGAATCGAACTGGCGCCCTTCTGAACCGAAGCCCAGGACGCTCTCCATTCAGTCAAGGGATGTTCAACTTTGTGGTCTTACGTAACAATAGCTCTACGGGAAGCTGGGTTCTGAAGGTTAAGATAACTCAGGAACAGTTCGAGGAACCAGTAAAAATAATAAAAGTGATTGTGAAGTTGAGGAGAAGAGAATGGCGTGAAGTGAAGTAAAAAAAAAAAAAAAAGTTAGATTTCAAAAACTGGAAACTATGTGAAAGTCATAATAAACTTAAAGCTTATTGTCAGTTATAAACTTACAAGCTGTGGTCGAGAAACAGGTACTTGGAACAATTCGAATGCTGGCTTTCTATTTCTTGTGAACAAATTCCACCATCCACAGAACTTCCTCGTCTGGTCAGAAAATGATCCGTTGCAGTCTTGCGGTTTAAGTGATCGTGTCCGGCCCTGCTACTTTTGCTTAACAACAGCTTTGAAAGTTAATACTCGTTATCAGAAGTTTCAAGTCATCAGTTCATTTTTAGCTATAGAATGCTTGCATTGACGAAACGATCAGTTAGCATGTGCATGATTACATTTCTCCGGTTGTCGCTGATATACTGGGAGACCCAAACGTCCGTTAACATTTGACTAGGCAATACTTCACGGGATATTGGAGGCAGAGAGGTAATAATAGACACACAAGATTGGCATGACATGGGATTTTATTGACACCAAAATAAATTACACAAAATGACCAGCAGATGGCGCTTCATACGACACACAACAAGCCACAATTGCAGGCGCATCCGACGTCCTCTCTCACGATAGCTCCTTTTATACCGTACATGGGTCTCATGTGGCACCACTGGCGTGTTGCTGTCCAGCGCCAACTCTTGATCTGTTTTATGTCAAGCATGTGTGTCAATTATTACCTCTCTACAGTACTTCCTATATTTCGCGAAGTATTGCCTCGTCAAATGTTAATGGACTTTTGGGTCACCTGTACCTTTGATCTTTCCCTTCTAGTGTACATTTAAAAAAAACTTCCCTTTGCGAAAAGCTGATGATCATTAATGTGTCTCTTAATAACTGAAACTCACTGTGTTTTTTGCTAGTGGCTTTACGTCGCACAGACACAGATAGGTCTCATGGCGACGATGGGATAGGAAAGGCCTAGAAGTTGGAAGGAAACGGCCACGGCCTTAATTAAGGTACAGTCCCAGCATTTACCTGATGTGAAAATGAGAAACCACGGAAAACCATCTTCAGGGCTGCCGACAGTGGGATTCGAACCCACTATCTCCCGAAACTCAATGTTATATAAAGAAGAACTACAACTGTACGTCCAAGTAACTTAACTTGTAGCCGCAGCATCTTTGGCAACCAAGGCCTACGGTAACGACTAATGTGACGTCACTGGCGGTACACTTTCTATTTCAACACACTGTATTTATACAAATCCAGAGCCGCAGCATTTTTGGCGACCAGGACCCATGATAACGAGTTCCTTCTATACGTTTTCCCGTGATGCTGCACCACTGAACCCATCATATCAAGTGGATACGGTCCGGTCAGCGTACTGACCTTCGGTTCAGAGGGTCCCCGGTTCGATTCCCGGCCGGGTCGGGGATTTTAACTTTCATTGATTAATTCCAATGGCCCGGGGGCTGGGTGTTTGTGCTCTCCCCAACATCCTTGCAATTCACACACAGCACATAACACTATCCTCCACCACAATAACACGCAGTTACCTACACAAGGCAGATGCCGCCCGCCCTCATCGGAGGGTCTGCCTTACAAGGGCTGCACTCGGCTAGGAATAGCCACACGAAATGGATACAGACAGAAAGGCGAGTGTATATATGGAATTGCAGCAATCACGGACAATTAATTTGTACCTGAATCTGAGGGCTGGTTCGAGGCTACGTGATTACAATTGAGGAACTATCTGACGGTGAGATAGCGGCCCCGGTCTAGAAAGCCAAGAATGATGACCGGAAGGATTCGTTGTGCTGACCACACGACACTTCGTTATCTGCAAGCCTTCCAGCTGAGCAGCGGTCGCTTGGTAGGCCAAGGACTTTCAGGGCTGTTGTGCCATGCGGTTTGATTTGGTTAGATGTCGGAAAAACGGACTCTGTTAGACAATCTGTGGCTGAGATTTAATGAACTTTGTTGGGTAAACACCAAATGTGTCACCAGAGATCTTTTACATGCCGACATCGTACGACATGGAGTGTTGAATAATTTCATTTTTGACCTTCAAAGTTTCTACTTCGTCTGGCGGGTTTCACACTGTTATGTGCTCACGGCATTCAAAGTACGAGAATACGATGACAATGCTACAAATAATTGTTGTTTTGCTGAGGACATCGAAAGCTTTTGTGTTGTTAATAGCGGAAATGTGTCCGCCTCTGTGGTGTAGTGGTTAGCGTGATTAGCTGCCACCCCCGGAGGTCCCGGGTTCGATTCCCGGCTCTGCCACGAAATTTGAAAAGTGGTATGAGGGCTGGAACGGGGTCCACTCAGCCTCGGGAGGTCAACTGAGTAGAGGTGGGTTCGATTCCCACCTCAGCCATCCTGGAAGTGGTTTTCCGTGGTTTCGCACTGCTCCTCCAGGCGAATGCCGGGATGGTACCTAACATAAGGCCACGGCCGCTTCCTTCCCTCTTCCTTGCCTATCCCTTCGAATCTTCCCATCCCTCCACAAGGCCCCTGTTCAGCATAGCAGGTGAGGCCGCCTTGGCGAGGTACTGGTCATTCTCCCCAGTTGTATCCCCGACCAAGAGTCTGAAGCTCCAGGACACTGCCCTTGAGTCGGTAGAGGTGGGATCCCTCGCTGTGTCCGAGGGAAAAGCCGACCTTGGAGGGTAAACAGATGATGATGATGATGATGAATAGCGGAAATGTAACAAAAGAGCAAGAGAAAAATATAGTGTTATTGAAGTATGTGAAAGTCGAAGAGTCTTGTGTGGCAACTTCTTATGGAAGTACTTGGAGTAAGTAGAAGAGTTGCTTTCTATTTCTGGAGAGCACCTTCACTCGCTCGTAGCAAATCTCTGAACGTACCCTCACTGAGAGCTCACTAGGTTGTATTCCATATCAGTTAGAGCAGCCATGATTCCTTTGCCCTCTTCCCTCCCGTGGTGAAATAAAATACTGTCATGCCCCTCCACCCCTGCTAATTTCTTTAAAAAATTATATAATCACAGTTTCAAATTGTATTCAGTTTAGTCTTTTTGTAAAAGTCCACAGTTCTAGCCCTCACTCAAGCAACTCAACGTTGAAAACGTCCTAGGGATATGAGCTACGAATTTTAGGTAAATAAAATATAATAAAGTATGGGAATATATTCTTTATTTATTCCCAAAGTTACATTCCTTTTCTTAATCATCGTTGTCCGGTCGATTAGATTAGCAGTTTGCCTTTCTCTACCACTACGAGAGCTGCTGTAAGTCAATGCAGAGTTTCACTTTTCACTTAAGCCCTTATAACTAAATTCGGTGTAGACATTTTAAAAAATTCATAAACAGCCTCAGGTTATTGAACCAAGGAATACATTACAGAAAGAGTTATGTAAATAAGTTAATTTGGTTAGAATTTGAACCAAAAAGAAAGCGAGCAAAGAAACAAGCGATTTTAGGGTGTTTTCCGGAACTTTATTTAGGCTGGATGTGATTTTGGAATTTTTTAGTTTGATAAAGCTAACCAAGATTCATCATTTGAAAACTTTCCGACCCTTTAGTCCTCCAACTTTTGGCTCAATTGAGGAAATTGCTTAATTTTAAGTTTTTCATAGTATGGGGAACGTAATTTGTCTGCTAAGAAATGTTTCAACATTAACATTCCTAACAGTCCTTATCACAACATTGGTCTACAATAACAAATAGTTCTAACACTTGTAGTTCAAATGAAACGGTCTTCAAGTGCCATAGTGTCCTTGGGAGCTGTGGCACTGTAACTGCCTAGCTCGCTGACACACTGGGGCGGAGCGGTGGATATCATACGATTGTGAAAGCCTGGAAAGCCTTAATATTAACATATAACCAACTTATCTGTCCGCCTCTATGGTGTAGTGGTTAGTGTGATTAGTTGTGACCTCCTGAGGCCTGGGTTCGTTTCTCGGCTCTGTCACGAAATTGGAATGTCGTCCAAGCGCTGGAACGGGGTTCACTCAGATTCGGGAGCTCACTGAGTAGAGGGTGTTCGATTCCCACCTCAGCCCTCGTCGAAGTGGTTTCCCACTTCTCCTTCAAGCGAATCCTGGTATGGTACCTAACTAAAGGTCAAGGCCAATTTCTTCCCGCTTCCTTCCCTCTTCCTTGTCTTTCCCTTCCAATCTTCCCATCCCTCCGCAAGGCCCCTGTTCAACATAGTGGGTGAGGCCGCCTGGGCGAGGTACTGGTCCTCCTTCCCAGCTGTATCGCCGACCCAAAGTCTGACCTTCCAGGACACTGTCCTTGAGGCGGTAGAGTCCAAGGAAAAACCAACCCTGGAGGGTAAACGGATTATAAAAAGAAAACTAATTCTCTGTAAAAAATAAAATGATTAAAAATTTCAAATTTTGATAACAAAATTTATAGGAATTGTACCGAGAGGTACACCTCAACCCCGCACATTTAAAAGAAGCGCCTTAAGGAACTCTGTCTATCAAACAAAACGTGAAGTAGCTACTGCATGAAGTTGGGACATTAATCAAACGATGTCACTCATAAATAACGGAGTATTGTGTTATTTTAAAGTTTCCTAAACTGACTGGATGTTTTGTTTTGTTTTGTTTTGTTTTGTTTTGTTTTGTTTTGTTTTGTTTTGTTTTGTTTTGTTTTGTTTTGTTTTGTTTTGTTTTGTTTTGTTTTGTTTTGTTTTGTTTTGTTTTGTTTTGTTTTGTTTTGTTTTGTTTTGTTTTGTTTTGTTTTGTTTTGTTTTGTTTTGTTTTGTTTTGTTTTGTTTTGTTTTGTTTTGTTTTGTTTTGTTTTGTTTTGTTTTGTTTTGTTTTGTTTTGTTTTGTTTTGGTGTACAGCAAGTAGTCTCATCTTTTCTCCATAGACGTCCTTACAGAAAACTGAGGTCATGCACTCTGGTACAAGGTGGAAGAATTTGTGATTTAAAGTTGTGTTCCTAGGTTTTCATAACTAAATCAACGTTCATTTATTTTGTTATTTCAGGGTTTGCAACACTTCCTTCTCATCCCGCCAGCTTTTGAATCTGGCCAATTAGAAAGTTTGGTATTTATTTTTCAGCCTATCACAGGCTTCTTGTAGCTTTTTATTCGGCCAATAAAAATGAGAGAGTGTGTCCGAATTTAGTCCAGAACCTTCTCGAAACCTCCCCTCAGATATATAAGCTACGGCTTTTTCAAGCTACCTTGTCGTATCGATCGCCGAATTTCTGAGAGTGTGTGTGATAAGACAGGAGGCGGGGTGCCTCATTCTTCGGCAGGCAGAACATCAGCCCAGGTAATGGCCACCAGTTTTCTATATCTGCAGCTGTCTCCGCAAACTTATTCGAGGGGAAGGTACTCATCCTTAACTATGTAACCACCGGTTTTCTAAAAATATAAATGACTTCTTGCTAATCTAAAACTTCATAAAGTCTTTAACTGTAAATCGGGGGATAGAGAGTGCGTTACCCTCTCGAGAACCCTTCAATTTATCCTGAGGTGACTACGATTTTGTAACTGTTTCTTTTCCTTTAAAGCATTAACCTTTCATTCTAGTCACCTCAGTAGTTTGGGATTAGCCTCTGTATCATCGGGCCGCGAGCCAAATTAGGGTTTTATACTTGGTTTTCACGGAGTGCTAGTGTACTCCTCCTTACATTTTGTGTTTGGGTCAGTAATTTAACCTGTTCTTCTTTCCACGAAGGCCCGGTAGTTTGGGTAATAGATACCTCTGTGTACCAAAATTGTTACTTGTAGGCTGGGCCTAGAGAGGCCAGAAATTGTAAGTTTTTGTGTAATATTGGCCTTGAGTAGGCGGTAAGAATTTGGGAGCACGGCCTCCTTGGTTGAAGTTGGAGAGCATGCAAGCTCTTTTCTGAGATTGTTGTAATATTGAGGGGTGCATCTGGAAGGCTGTAAATTGTAACGATTGGAGCAAATTGCTCTGGAACTTTGTGTCGAAGTAAACGCTACATTGGCGACATTGTAAATTTATAAATTAGGGGCTTGAAGCCCAAATGTGTTAAATTCCCTATTCTGGGGTTTTCTATTCTTATATCGAAATTGTCATTGTACCTGATACACTGTTGTTTTCACTAAGTGAAGAATGTTGTTAAGTTTGATTTTCTGAAAAGAAATATGACCCTTATTTTAAAGCTTTAAATTAATTTTTGATATTGCAGTTAGATTTATTCAAGCCCACACCTTCTTTCAGCTCTCTGTGATCAACGAAAACCCCGGTAACAGAACTGTACTGCAATAACCATGAAAAAGAGAAGGTTATCATTTCTCGGACATTTGTACAGAATGGACAAAACCAGAGTAACCAAAAGTTGGAACAGTAAGAGAACGACGGCATAGATTAAGGAAGTTCGTAAAGATCTAGAGAAGTCCAACGTCCAGAAAGTTCAAATGTTGACAGAAAACATTTCAGACCACGATTCAAAATTTCGAAGGGTGCCAAGTCGAAAGAACTGCAAAGACGGGAAGACCCTGGATGGATGAACAGAAGAAACAGCATAGTACTGGAGGAAGAGGAAACTTCAGGCAAAGAAAAATGTAGCGTGATCCTAAATGGTCAACTCACAAATAATAATAATAATAATAATAATAATAATAATAATAATAATAATAATAATAATAATGGCCCCATTAAAGAAGAAGGCAAGTACAGAATCAGGCACAACAACGAACTGTACCAACAATTGGAGAGCATTACAACATCTATGAGGAAGAGGAGATTGAACTTCTACGGTCATGTCATGAGAATGGACAATCAGAGGCTCACCTCCAGAATCTTTCACACCATCTCTAGAGGGAAAGCGACTAATGCCAAGTGGGCAAGACTCGTCAGAAAAGACCTTCAAGAATTGGACATTGCTCCCAGTGAAATTTATGACAGGAATAGGTACAGAACGTTGATCAGAACATCAAACTCTCTCCAGTCACTAACAGAAAAAACAGTACGTCCGGGAGGAGGTGTGAAATGGACTCAGGAGCGAAAAGACATTCACAGTGCAAGAATGAAGGAGTACTGGTCAAAGAAGAAAGCTGCTAGAGATAAGAACCACGTGGTCCATAGCAGGCCCAAACGGAACTAAAAAAATAATGGCTTTTCGTCTCACTAACCACTTCTACGGTTTTCGGAGACACCGAGGTGCGGCATGTAGTCCCATAGGAGTTCTTTTACGTGCCAGTAAATCTACCGACACGAGGCTGACGTAGTTGAGCTCCTTCAGATACGACCGGACTGAGCCAGAATCGAACCCGCCAAGTTAGGGCCAGAAGGCCATCGCCTCAACTGTCTGAGCCACTCAGCGCGGCAAGAGTGAAATAACAAATCTGCATTTAAGTTCTTTTGCAATATTTGCTTTTGAACGATACTACTTTGATTTGATCGCTTCGGAAGTAGGAAAGCCTGTCTCGGAGAAGTAAGTTCTGAAAGGAATCAGTAATAAACAAATCAGCAAATCTGAACTGAAGCGTTGACGGCATAAGAATATCTAACCTCTTGCGGACATAATGACTGATCACCACTATAAACTGTCAAATGAGATATATAACGCTGCTTGGTAGAGATTACGGACAGTGATGAACATTTAACGCTGTCTTTACAACAAGATATTTTTAAGGCTTGGAAAATAATAGTTTATTATTTATTTTGAGTTCAGAACTTTTGCAACTCGTCTGTATATTCTTTTCCTTCTACCACTTTTCCCTCATTTTGTGGGGTCACATTGAGAATTGTGTAGAACATTTTGATTCGGCCCTGATTTTCGTCCGTATGCCCTTCCTGACGCCAACCCTATAAGAAGGGAGGTAATCAATATTATGTGTTTCTGTGGTAGTTGGTAGTGTTGTGTGTCGTCTGAATATGAAGAGGGGAGTGTTGGGACAAACACAAACATCCAGTCCCCGAGCCAGAAGAATGAATATCATGCGATTAAAATCCACGATCCGGCCTGGAATCGAAGCTGGGACCCTCTAAACCGAAGCCCTCAAAGCTGACCATTCAGCCAAGGAGTCGGACGCTGAAATACCATATTATTATTATTATTATTATTATTATTATTATTATTATTATTATTATTATTATAATTATTATATACTGAAAGGGCGATATTGTCTTCCAAAGTAGCAAACCTCATTATATTTCACGAATGATTTCACTTCCCAATAACATGGTAGAAACTTAGTAAATGGAAACAATCCATACTACTGGTCCAAGCAACAAAGATCTGGTTCTTGGGATCCTGCCTGAAGAATCGCGGCGGAATAGATACCATCGAACAAATGTCAGAGACGTGAATCAGATGCTGGGACGTTATGGGAAATTTATATCTACCCGTCTGAAGTTCAGGATCTGTCGAACTGTCGTTTTATGGAATGGCTTCGTTTGCTCGCTATGGAAATGCGTATTGTTCGATGGGCACTTCCCTCCTCGACCAAATCCCAAAATAATCTCAGATTGCATGTCAGTATCTCTCCCATGAACAAGAAATGTGAGAAAGGCAATTATGATGGTACAACCAGGTGTAGAAGAGTCACTAACGTTCGGATGGATAGCAGATCAAAACTACACTGACCGAAGTGGCAACCGAAGCAGATCTCCTGCCAGTGGGGCAACGCTAGCGCCGTGTTGCTGTTGCTGGGGATCACTGCAGTCTCTTCGATCACAACAGGATACACCACGACCTAACATACTGCTCCACTTGGCGTGCCTTATTCCGTGAGTGTTGCTGCCAATTGTATACCAGGCACGACCGACAGGAGCTCTTGTTACAGGTCCACAACCTGATTAATATTCTGCAGGGCTCTACACTCAAACATCCGTTCCCCTCTTAAATTCTGACTTCCAAGATAACCTTTGAGAACAAATTGCTTTGCTATTATTATTGTTGTTGTCTTCTTTCCTTCCTAATCCGTTTACCTTCCAGGGTTGGTTTTTCCCTTGGATTCAGCGAGGGATCCCACCTCTACCGCCTCAAGGACACCGTCCTGGAGCGTGAGACTTTGTATCGGGGATAAAATAATAATGGCTTGTGGCCTCCGGAGAGGTCTGGTGCAGGTCTTCTGATTCGACGTCCGTAGGCGACCTGCGCGCCATGATGAGGATGAAATGATGATGAAGGCGGCACATACACCCAGGGGAATTAACCAATTATGGTAAAATTCCCGACCTTTCCGGGAATCAAGCACGGGACCCCTGTGACCAAAGGCCAGCACGCTAGTCATTTAGCCATGGAGCCGACGAGTGGGGGAATACATCTAAAAAGGAGGACGAGTACCTCTCCACCTTATATGCTGAAAAGGAGCCTTTTGGGAGAAGGGGGAGATTTGAAGGGATAGACAAGGAAGGGGGAAGGAAGCGCCGTGGCCTTAAGTTAGGTACCATCCCGTCATTTGCCTGGAGGAGAAGTGGGAAACCACAGAAAAACACTTCGAGGATGAGTGAGGTGGGAATCGAACCCACATCTATTCATTTGACCTCTCGAGGCTGAGCGGACCCCGTTCCAGCCTTCGTACCACTTTTCAAATTTCGTAGCAGAGCGGAAATCGAACCCGGGCCTCCAGGGGCGGCAGCTAATCACGCTAACCACTACACCACAGAGGCTTACTCCTCAAATTATTATTATTATTATTATTATTATTATTATTATTATTATTATTATTATTATTATTATTATTATTATTATTATTATTATTATTGTTTCGTTTCGTTTCGGCCAACTAAGGACCACGTCATTTCAACTGTTTCCCTTGAACTTTAATGTTGGTCCAGTATTCCTTCATTCGTATACGGTGTTGCTCCTTTCGTTCTTCTGTCCATGCCTTTCGAGTTTTCATCTTCGGCTTTGGTAGGAAACTCTGATGTTCTTGGAGTTTTTTCTTAAGTGGGACACGCTCCTGGATATCCTCAAATGAGATCCCAATCTCCTGCAGATCTTTCTGTACCTCACTGAACCATGCCTCCTTTGCCTTTTTCTCTTGGAGGAAAGTGAATATGCGGTTGGTTAACCGTGTTGAATTCATTCGGGCCATGTGTCCATTAAAAAGTAATCCTCCTTTTTCGCATCACGTCAGTTATTTTCTCCACATGCGAGTACAACTCCTGGTTGTGCCGTCTCCTAAACTCGCCGTTGTCTTTGACTGGACCTAAGATTTTTCTCAAAACCTTTCTTTCCTTGGCCTCCAATTTCTCCATCATGCCTTTTTTGTTCATGGCAAGACATTCCGCTGCATATAGAGCCTCTGGCCGGACAACAGTGCAATAGTGCTTGATTTTTGCATTCAGAGATATAGATCTTTTGTTATAGACATTTTTAGTCAGATGGTAAGCCATTTCCATTTTATTCATGTGTAAAGAAAAGGCTTCTTTTTCGGACAAGTTAGGTTCTATCCATTCACCAAGATACTTAAATTTTTCAACTCGCTTGACTTTTCCGTGAGTCCCTTCTAGCTCACTTGGCGCCAGTTTGATGTTTGTAATGAATTTCGTTTTCTCAAAGGAGATTTGGAGGCTCGTCTTTGCAGCTTGTGTTTGAAGCTGGTTGATCTGCTTCGTGGCCACATTCAAGGAATCAGCGAAAACCGCAAGATCATCTGCAAATGCTAGATTGTCAATTGAAAGGTTCTTGTTCTTGTGGCCTAGTCTGACTCCGCTTTCGACTCCTTCATAACTCATTTCTCTGCGCCATTCACGGATCACTTTCTCAAGAACGCAGTTGAACAACAGAGGCGAGAGACCATCTCCTTGCCTAACTCCTGTCCGTATTATTATTATTATTATTATTATTATTATTATTATTATTATTATTATTATTATTATTATTATTATTATTATTATTATTATTATTGCAATTTTGCTTTACGTCTCGCCGACACAGAAAGGTCTATGGCGACGATGGGTTAGGAGTGAGAAGGAAGCTCCCGGGCGACGTTGCCAAACGCACTGCCTATCCAGCCGGACTCATGTGTTCTAACAATAACACCGGACAGCAAGTTTCCTTCAGGAAGCGTTTTCCTTTTCAGAACCACATAAGGAGGGAGATTGGTTTCATCCGCTAATACGCACAACATTGCCGTGCATCGTTGCTTTTTGTTACCACCTGTTCTGATGGTTACACTTTTAGAACCCTTCGTATCCATTGTATTTTCCAACAGCATTTCAAAATAGACAGGTGTCTGGTCAGCATTCCCAATTTGTGACAGCAAATAAGAATTTTGCTTCCTCAAATCAATAATGTGACACTGTAAGGCTGAAAGGCCGTTAATTTTTCTTCATACGCCCCAGGGAGACGTTGTGAAATAGACGTACGTCTCTGAATGCACAATCCCTTTCTCCGATAAAAAGCTTCGGATTCATCCGCGGCTTGCAGTAAAAACTTTCAGTTGACACATTTCACCAGAAACACCATATCCTAACTCACGTTTTTCTATCACAAATTTATGGAGTTGTACAGCCTGGCGTGAGAATGGGAAACTATGGAAATCCATCTACAAAGTTGCCGACAGTGGGATTCCAACCCACTATCTCCAGAATGCAAGCTGACACCTACGTGACGCAATCAACGCAGCCACACGCTCGATTAAAAAATTACAGTAAATACCTCGATGCTTTGTCGTTAGACTTCTTTTAGACATTAACTAGAAAGTGGTTTAACACAAATGTTGATGAAAGCAAGGCTGTACTCTCACTCGAGCTTAATAAAACTCAAGTATGCAGCAAGTGGTGTAGTGGTTAGTGTGATTAGCTGCCACACACGGAGGCTCGGGTTCGATTCCCGGCTTTGCCATGAAATTTGAAAAGTGGTACGAGGGCTGGAACGGGGTCCACTCAGCCTCGGGAGGTCAACTGAGTGGAGGTGGGTTCGATTCCCACCTCAGCCATCCTGGAAGTGGTTTTCTGTGGTTTCCCACTTATCCTCCAGGCAAATGCCGGGATGGTACCTAACTTAAGGCCACGGCCGCTTCCTTCCCTCTTCCTTGTCTATCCCTTACAATCTTCCTATCCCCCCGCAAGGCCCCTGTTTAGCATAGCAGGTGAGGCCGCCTGGGAGAGGTATTGGTCATCCTCCCCAGTTGTATCCCCCGAATCAGAGTCTGAAGCTCCAGGACACTGCCCTTGTTGCGATAAAGGTGAGATCCCTCGCTTAGTCGAGAGAAAAAAAGAAGAGGGTAAACGGGTTCTGCGTTTATGTAGGCCTATACTCTCTCTTTCGAAAGATTGGTGTGCCCTGCCATTCCCGCTCTTTTCTTCACGTTTATATAATTGATAGCAATATCCATAGCCCAATCAAATTTAAGCACAATCTTCTTGAGAGCTATTCTGATGGAATGGTTCTTCTTCTTCTTCTTTTCTACTTATTCTTGTTCTACCACTTTTCCCACATCTGTGGGATGGGGGATGGGCAGTGCGTCGCATATGGGGTGTATTTGGCACGGTTTTATAGCTTGATACGAACACCGGGAGATGTAATCGCTATTACATGATTCTGTGGTGTTTGGCAGTATGGTATGTTGTCTGAATAGGAGAGTGTTGGGAAAAAACACAAATACCAAGTCCGGGAGCCAGAAGAATTAATCAGACGCTGTTAAAATCCCCGACACGGCCGGTCGAACCCGTGTCCCTCTGAGCCAAAGGCCTCAACGTTCACCATTCAGCCATTTGGAGTGCTGTACTATTTCAAAGGATTCTGTAGGTGTTTTTTAAGAACTGTCTTGTCTTAGAGTACTCGGTTTATTATTATTATTATTATTATTATTATTATTATTGTTATTATTATTATTATTATTATTATTATCCGGCTCCATGGCTAACATGTTGGCCTTTGATCACAGGGGTCGTGGGTTCTATTCCCGGCGGTGTCAGGAATTTTAACCATAATTGAGTAATTCCGCTGGTACGGGGACTAGATGTATGTGTCGTCTTCTTCATAATTTTATCATCACGACGCGCAGGTCGCCTACGGGAGTCAATTCAAAGGACCTGCACCTGGCAAGCCGAACTTGTCCTGACACATTCCCACCACTAAAACCTATGCGCCATTTCATTTCATTATTATTATTATTATTATTCTTTCTTTCTTTCTTTCTTTCTTTCTTTCTTTCTTTCTTTCTTTCTTTTTTTCTTTCTTTCCTAACCCGCGTCTTAAAATATGTCCTATCATTCTATATCTTGTTCTTGTTAAATTTAGCTCACCAATACGATTCATTATCTCTTCATTCGTGATTCGATCTATCCATCTCACCTCCAGCATTCTTCTTTAATACCACATTCGTCCTTCGGATGGGGACGTAAAGCCTTGAGCAGACCCCTTAGGTTCCCCCTGGACAATGTCAATCAATCAATCAATCAATCAATCAATCAATCAATCAATCAATCAATCAATCAATCAATCAATCAATCAATCAATCAATCAATCAATCAATCAATCAATCAATCAATCAATCAATCAATCAATCAATCAATCAATCAATCAATCAATCAATCAATCCTGATCTGCATTTAGGACAGTCGCCCTAGCACGTGTGTATGTCCAACGTTTGTCCGTTTTGTCTACAGGCTCGGATATGAAATAAGATGAATCTTCGGAGCGAAATTTTATGACCAGTTGCCCTTCCTGACGCCAATCTCATCAGAGGAGTTAATGATATGAAATTAATGATGCGATATATGTTTTACGTCGCACCGACACAGATAGGTGTTGTGGCGACGATGGGATAGGAAAAGCTTAGGAATGGGAAGGAAGTAGCCATGGCCCAACATTTGCCTGGTGTGAAAATGGGAAACCACGGAAAACCCTCTTCAGGGCTGTCGACAGTGGGGTTCGATCCCGAATGCAAGTTCACACCTGCCCGCCCCTAACTGAACTTCCAATTCGCCCGGAGATGGGATACTCGTACATGGCAGTAAAAAAGGAGGGGGGTGAATCCCGATGTCAACACATGGCTCCTGTCGAACAGCACCAAAGGGTCTGCTCAAGGCTTTACGTCCACATCCGAAGGACGAATCACCATCAACAGCGTCGCAAACCATCACTCCATATTTATACTGCGGAGAGGTTTTGAACTGAATCCTGGTTTTTGGCGTGCAATCTAGTTATTAGAAATTGTATACCACCATCTGTCCTACAATGCAGGCCAACACCCGGTGACTTTTTTTCCAACAACAGGACTCGAACCGGCTAACTACTGTGACGCCTTAACGATCAAAGCCTTGGTGAGATACTAAATCCGACATCAATGAAAAAGTCGGAAAGTGTTCAGATTGTTCCAGGTGTTATTCAGGCACTGCAGTGCAGTTTACAAACTCGAAAGTTTATACACGTGAGGAACACTATCTAGAAAGGGATTTCGGAAGCAAAAAAGAGAGACAGGAAGATGGACAGATACTGATTCACAAGAAAGAACAACAGATAAGTTCTCATTTCCCTCAGATCAAGTAGAGGGCTGTACGTAAAGGTTAAGGTCGGCGGTTGCAGAGTGGCGACCGACAAACCGAGCAGAGAAGGGGTGGCCGTGGCTCTACGCCTCTGCATTCGGTAGACAGAGAGGGTGTGGTCTCCATCGCCGCCTGTCCTGAGAATGGTTTTCAGTGGTTTTCCATTCTCCTGCACTTAGGCGGATACCGCCATAGTACGTAGTGCTGTCCACGGCTACCAAACCTCTCACCTTCTCCATGCATCTCTTTCATCATAACAAATCTCTGGCCTGAGAGACGACGTCGCCGTCTAGGAGGCCCGCCTCCCCCTTCAGGGGAGGAACAAAACATTTTAGTAGTAGTAGTAAAGTTTGAGAAAATCTGAACTACAATGGCCAACAATCCTTGTGGCTGCAGAAAGAACAGAGAAGAAGATCGCCACATTCTGAGAAAACTGCAAAAGCTAAGGATCTCTCTTAAGGGAGAACAACACGGATATTCTCAGAAGAAAAGAACGAGATAGGGCACAAAAAGGAAGTCAAGAAAGTGATGGGAGTTGTCTAATCACAGATGACTGAAACGACTATAATAATAATAATGTTGTTGCTGCTGTTTGAGTCATCGGTCCATAGACCGGTTGGAAGCAGCTCTCCATGCCATCCTATCCTTTTGCTAACTTTTCATTTCTACATAACTACTACGTCCTACATATGCTTTAATCTGATCCTGACATTCATAACTTGCTCTACCCCCCTACATTTCCCTCAAAACCCAACTGAACAAGTCCCCGGTGACTTAAAATATGTCCTATCATTCTATATCTTGTTCTTGTTAAATTTAGCTCACCAATACGATTCATTATCTCTTCATTCGTGATTCGATCTATCCATCTCACCTCCAGTATTCTTCTTTAATACCACATTTCGAAATCTTCTATTCTCTTACTTTCTTAGCTAGTTCTCGTCCATGTTTCACTTCCATACAACGCAACGCTCCGGACGAAAGTCTTTCTAATTCCAATATCAATATCTGAAGTGAGCAAACATCTTTTCCTCAGAAAGCTCTTCCTTGCTTATGCTAGCCTGCATTTTATGTCCTCCTTACTTCTGCCATCGCTACTTATTCTACTACCATAGTAAAAATATTAATCTACTTCCTTCAGTATTTCTTAATCTAGTGTTTCCTTGCATCACCTGATTCCATTCGACCATTACTTTTGTTTTGTAATTATTTTCAACTTGTACTCCTTCTACAAGACTCCGTCCATAGCATTAAGCAATTTCTCGAGAACTTCTGCAGACTCTGATAAAATAACAATATTATCGGCAAATCTCAGAGTATCAATTCCCTCTCCTTGAATTGTGAATCCCTTTCCAAATTCCTCCTTGATTTCCTTTACCAGCTGTTCTATATTAAAATTAAAAAGGAGGAGAGACAAACTACATAGCCTCACTCGTTTGTAACTATTTGATGACTACCAATAAATAAAAATATATAAATAAATAACATTACTTAAAAACTTCATAAAATACTTGAAATAAATTAATATTAATCAAAATAATGTATCGAAATGTCCGTAGTATGGGCGCCAGAGTTCACCAGAATGGATCCCTCGAATTTTGATAGAGCATGATAAACTTTATACCCCAGAGCGTGTACATAATGCTGCGTACTGGTACATCTGCTGCAGGCCTTACCTAACCTTCTGAAAACGATTAAATAGGTAGGAACTGCACCTAGGTTCATCAATAACTCCACTGATTCTAAAATAGCCAACTATATTCTTAACAAAATCCGTGCATGAGCACCTCATCAACACACAAAATTATACATATAATACACACACAAAAGATTGCTGGAAGACCCCATGTTTTCAACAACAATAATGAAAACAGTGGGAAAACGAAACCGAGAACTAAGCTACCATTTGTAGATAGCCCGATGAACAATGTACATATATGTAGATAAATACCCTTCACTGTCTCTGTATAAATACTACTTGCCAATTCTCATAATCAGCACTTCTAACATCACACAGATACTGTACCTCATAATACTGTGTTCACAGACTTTAACACTTGTTGTAAAGATATATACATTTAAGTAACACACACTTATCGATCCTGAACATAAATTATGGAAAGTCTGAGATAGCTTTCACCAACATATAATGCCAGGCCGCCACAAGTGCTACAATACTTAATGCGCAAGCACTCCACAATCTGTCGATAATCCACTTTCCACGAACATAACAAGACTACGCTCCACGAAAGTTTGAAGTCCAGTCCAGTACATTGCAACCGTGTCACTACCGTACCGTATATCAGCACTACTCCCTGCTCGTGCAGTGTATCAGTACTCCTTCCTTCTCGTACAATATGTCAGTACTCCTTCTTGTCCGTACCGAGTGTCAGTTGTGGTTCTCTCATACAGTGATGTCGAAGTTTTTATAAACATCCGCTTCTCCCTTCCTCTCAGATGATACGTCTGGATTGGTCCTTGCCAGACAATCATGAGTGATGCTCTCGTCAAGACCATGCCCTGGACTCATACTTGGTCCCAAGAAATAAACAAACGCTGGGGTATATCACATGACTCATAGAACTTTCCTAGTATAATAACATCAACAAACACATCTCATCAGACACTGGGATGCCCGCATGAGTCATCCAAAATACCAGAGTCCAAGATAGCAATGTTTTCCCAGTACAAAACAAATTACTCATATCTACATATGTGGATATCTCCCAGCTTACAAATATAAATGACAAAATATACAAATGAAATACTACTACTAATACTACTACCACTACTACTACTACTACTACTACCAATAATAATAATAATAATAATAATAATAATAATAATAATAATAATAAATCAAATACTGACAATAATATCTTTAACTTCTACATACAGTGCGAGGGTGTGATATATGTACTATCACACGTTTCTGGATTGCTGCTTACTTTTGAAAATCCTCGATCTTATCACTGCAGAGTGATTTTTGTACAGATTGTAGATCATTCTTCTTTCTCGGTATCTGATCCCGATCACCTTCAAAGAGCTCGATCCAATAATAATAATAATAATAATAATAATAATAATAATAATAATAATAATAATAATAATAATAATAATAATTGTTACGGAGTATCGTGGATTTGCAGAGGTGAAAGAAGGTGCGGGGGTGAACAGGTCTCAAAATACGAAATTAAAGTTAAGATAAAATTTAACAAGGTTATATTTTCTTAGCAAAATCAAGAAATAACAAGAATGGCAGGTACAGAGTAGCAAGGCAACAAATGTACAATTACAGTATTCACAGGATTTGGGCTTCGAGCCCCGGACTCACAATTCTTGAGCAATTAGCCCAACTTTACCCAAAAACAAGATTCGACAAAGGGGCACAAGACCCCAATCATGTTCAGGAGCACTTGCTCCCAATTATAAAATAAAGCCTCCTCGAGGCACCCAAAATCAATTTCAAAAGAGCAATATGCTCTCAAAATTTAAGCCTATCAAAGGCCACACCAAACTCGACTTTCAAGCTGTCCTCCAAGGACATAGACACAGGGGTAAAAAGATACCCAACCTACTGAGGCCTATTAAGTGAAGAAACAGAAATATTACATGGCCTCGACAATACCAATTTGAGAGGAGGCGAAGCTGCACTCCTAATACCTTTTGTTAAAAACCTACTTGGCACTAGGCCGTTAATGCAAGGGCTAATCCCATACTAAAGAGGTGACTTATATGAGAAGACAATTTACATTACACTAGAAGAAACGGTTGAGAAAATAAGTTCACCTAGAAGCAAAATGAGTGGGAGCTCGAGAGGGTTAAGCACTCTCTATCCCAATTTGTAGTTAAAACAGAAAGAATAGATACCGAGTGTCTTTACATTTTAAGGGAAAGTTACATGGTAAAAGGCTTCGGACCTGCCCCGAGAGTTAAACTGCTGAGCTAGCAAGAAAAGAATTATTAAACGGCCATTACCTTGTGGATGAACTGCTGCCCGAAGAAAGAGGCGCTTCTCTTCCCCTGCTACGTACTTTACACACTGAAAGATGTTACTGAAGTGGCCTGGAGACCCGAAAATCAGCAGTTTATATACTCTCGCGGAAAGTTCGAGGCGTTTCAAGAATGAGAACACCCTCCCACAAGAATGTTGTTGGCTAACCAAGAAAACCCCTACACAAGATGAAGAAGAAACACATTATTGGTGGAAAATTAATTCGAGAAATTCGGGATTGGTAAATTCAAAACAAGGGGAAAGAAAGGGTTAATATTGCCAACTTAAACAATGACTGAAAGAAATTTAACAAAGAACAAACTTATGAATTCAAAATTTCTCCTAAATCATAGTTCTTTCACTTCGCACTAGGGTGCACAAAATGAGTGGGAGCCATCTGGAGTGCCATCTGGAAGAGAATGTCCACACTTCTTACTACAGGCAACACAAAAAAACATCGAAAACGACCCAGTTCAGAAACTTCAAACTTTCCAAGTAGTGACATCTTCTGAGAAACTTGAAAATGAACACAGTGGATAAAGTTCAGGCTTCCTCCAGTAGGGGAGTTTCAACTGGCGCAAAGTTTGAATTAGCGGCATGGAGGTGTACCACCCGGTACAATAATAATAATAAGTGATTTAAGGCCACTAGGGAGCGCTTATGACTAGTTCTTTTTGGATGCTCTCTTTCGTTCACAACACCTATTTGTCCTGCTACTAGTTATTTCTATCTTTCCGGTGAAAGAATTTTGCGAGATTTAACAACCTTTGGTAGAGGAGACCACGACTTTACCATTTTGCAAAATTTAGGGCGTTCTGAGACAGCAGTATCAGAAATCCCAGGAGAAGCTCTTTTTTTTTTTTTTTACATCATTGCGTCACATGGTTCCAGTCTTATAGGTTTTGATGAGTGAGAAGAACTTCTTCGTAAGCCTGACGTCCATTCCCAGAAGATGCCCCTAAAACTTCAGCCCCCTACGTCGCATGTTAGTATTAGTCGTTTCCAAATGTTGCCAAATTTCAGAGTTCGCTTTTTTTAGTCGGTTGAGGTCTCCGCAACATATAGGAACAGTTTTGCACTGGCATATTTTGGCATTGTGGGAAATGCACTTCTTGTTGTAACGGTTTTGCGACAGTTGGTATGATGCAGTGAGTGTGTGGAGGTTCTGTCTCTACCACTGGAGCCGACCCATTCACCAAGGTGCGGGAATCGATTGACTTTTACAATTTTTTCATAGATGGTCGTCAAAGGGGCTTTATATAAAAAGGAAACGTTTTCGCACATTATGAGACAAAGGAACTTTTCCTTTTGTTGCCACCGGGCGAGTTGGCCGTGCGGTTAAGAGCGCGCAGCTGAGAGCTCGCATAGGGGAGATAGTGGGTTCGAACTCCGTGGTTTCCCATTTTCACACCAGGCAAATGCTGGGGATGTACCTTAATGAAGGCCACGGCCGCTTCCTTCCCATTCCTAGGCCTTTCCTCTCCCATCGTCGTCATAAGACCTATCTGTGTTGGCGCGACGTAAAACAAATAGTAAATAGCAATCTTTTGTTGGTATTTGGTTCGAATGAATCCAGAGAGACTAACGAAAAGAATATTGGATCATTTCGATAAAAGTCCCAATCAGATGGCCCACCAAAACTAAACAGTATCACAAGAAACGAGTTATTATATAGAGCCATTTTCAGGAAAAGGGTTAAGGAGTTCGAGGGTTTACAAGAGAAATTTGACGGGTCGTAAGATAGAAGGAGGGAACATAGTGAAAAATGAAGAAATATTTTAAAAAACAGGAAAGCGAAGAAAGTAAGGAAATCATTTACTTAGCGTGGTCTACAAACTTGCATCCAAGGCTAGGACAGATGTGCGCCCATCTCCACTGCCTTGACCTTGGCGATAATTATCGCGTTCGCCGATAGCAAGAACACAATGCGCTGGTTCTTAGTTCAAATGTTTTCACAGTATATACATAATTTAAATTGCATACCTATATGAAGTTATCTGTTATTGCATGCGATGTAGTGTGAAAGGCAGATGACCTCAACATCACCCGCCTCCAAATTGAGACATTATGAGAAATAAAGGCTGTAGGCCTGCAGATTACTTTTGAAAGAGACTGAAACACTGGTACTTCACTGTCATAATGTTACGAATAAAACTCCATCTGTTTTATTACTCTAATTCATTTCGGGATGACCCAATACATGTACACACACATATATACCCATACAATTCTAATTAAGCATGTATGGGCACACTCACTAATTGCTGTCTATTTAACCTACAAATCTCTCTCTCTCTTCCCGGCCCGTTGCTATACCTGCGGACGGTTAATCCTTACTTTCACTCACCCAAGTCCAGTCACCTCATACAGCAGCTGTGTGTAGACCGCTGGATCTGAACACAGGGCTACGGGCCTCTCGACACACGATGACTGCTCGTTGGTTCGACTTCACAGACAGTCCAGTAATTCACACAGTCACATGCAGTGAACAACTAAACAGCTCAACAGTGTTCAACAGCAGGACGATACTCACAACAGCGAACATCAACACAGGTCCATTTACCTTCACACTCGCGATAGCGGCTTCCGTTGCTGACGCACGCCGAGCCTCAGACCACAGAAATACACAAACACAGTACAGTCTTCCGTTCTGTCGTCTCCGGCCGATCCACTCACTGGTCTCTCCGACACCACAACAACAGCCAACACCTCTGTCACCCTCAGCCCAGCCACGGCACCCCAACACACTCTCACACTGAAACCACCACGGAGCTCAACACCGAATCTACCTCCATCACGGAGCCCAACTGTCAGTGACTGTCCGCGGCTAGCCTTCCTTTTTATAGCTCGGATAATGTGAACCAGAACATTTGCGAGGTAGCTAGAGGCTGAACATTCCCGTTGAATCTCCAAGAAACTCACGGGTAAGCCGGCCGAGGGGAACAATACACGGAAAGGCCGGCCTCACCCCACAAGCCGACTGGGAGATCCCAGGTTGTTTGAGTCACTAGCCCCTTTCTGCAAGTGCCGGAAGGGGCTGGCACGTACCAATAAGGAGGTATTTCTCGATATAAAATGTGGAAAAATGAGACGCACTCATTTTAAGTATCTTGGAGAGACCATTTTCTTTAATGCATCAGGCATCATTAGTTAATTATTGTTCATTGCTTTGAAGGTTTCTGATATATCTTGATGTTTATATATTTTATTTGTTTGTAGCCCTTGGGCACCTCTGTATAGAAATAAAGCACGTGACTGGCTGGGTGCTGGACTGAGAGGTTTTCGTTTCTCTCTTCCTCCTGTGGTTAGCCCTCGGGTCAAATTCATGGAAACTCTTCACCTGTGTAAACCCACTTACCAGCTCAATTGGATCGTATAGCAGACCAAATACCATCAGTGCACCACAGAAGTACGTCCTGAAGTCTGATGTGCTGCTGAATACTTGGTAGTCACTCACCACAACACACCATTCTGTGTGTGCGCGTGTGTAGAATGTACCCACGGTATTTCCTCCCTGTCGTAAGAAGTGACTGCAAGGGGCCCCAAGGGGCGGCCAGCTCAGTCCTGGCATTGCTTCCTCTTACTTCTCACCTCCTTCTTAACCGCCCTCCCACGCTCAGTTCTTGTTCTTTCCAGATCACGACGGTTTTACGTATGGAGAGATAGGGATTTATTTATTTTGACGCCCTACGTCACCGTTCGCTTTCTTTTGCGATACCTTCAATCTTCGAAGTGTCTCTCACCTTCTGATTAGTGCTAATAGAGGATGGTTGTCCAGTTCTACTGGGAACTACGATCAGGATTTCTGTACAAGTTAGCGATGTCTGTTGTGAACCAATTAAAAGATGACACGTCATCAAAATCCTAGCCCTGATAATAATAATAATAATAATAATAATAATAGAGTCCGCCTCTGTGGTGTACTGGTTAGCGTGATTAGGTGCCACCCCCGCAGACCCTGGTTCCATTCCCAGCTCTGCCACGAAATTTGAAAAGTGGTACAAGGACTGGAAAGGGGATAGTTAGCATCGGGAGGTCAACTGAGTAGAGGTGGGTTCGATTCCCACCTCCGGCATTCTCCAAGTGGTTTTCCGTAGTTTCCCACTTTCTCTTCAGGGAAATGCAGGGATGGTACCTGACTTTCCTTCCCTGTTCCTTGACTATCCCTTCCAATCCTCCCATCCCCTACAAGGCCACTGTTCAGCATAGCAGGTGAGGCCGCCTGGGCGAGGTACTGGTCATCCTCTCCAGTTGTATCCCCGCATCAAAGTCTCACGCTCCAGGACACTGCCCCTGAGGCGGTAGAGGTGGGATCCCTTGCTGAGTCCGAGCGAAAAACCAACCCTGGAGGGAAAACAGATTATTAATAATAATAATAAGAATATAATTATATGTGGTATTTTCCTCAAGTTCCGAGTTGCGGAGCGTGTACCAGACACGCAGAACGAGAGGGTTCCACTGTTCTTGCTTCAGTACTTGTGGTGAGAGAGAAAGCATCATCGTCTACAGTATTTTGGTGAGTTGAATCACACACAATGGCAGGCGGTACTAACACGTTCTGAGATACACAATAGATCTAGGACACCTACTTGCTTCTACAGCACAGCGACAACTGCTTCTGGGACCACTGATCTCTTGGAGGTCGTCCGTCAACACAGCCCTAGAGATCTGTTACTCTGTCATCTGGTAGAGCAAAGCGGAACGTCGAAATTTAAATGCAAGTAGCCTAAATGGCACCAAATTGAAATATCTACACCACGGTAGCAGAGGAAATTCGATGTTAATAATAATAGAGGGCAAGTGCTACTTTGCATTATACCGGGCGTGTTGGCCGTGCGGTTAGAGGCGCGCGGCAGTGAGCTTGCATCCGGGAGATAGTGGGTTCGAATCCCACTGTCGGCAGCCCTGAAGATGGCTTTCCGTGGGTTCCCATTTTCACACCAGGCAAATGCTGGGGCTGTACCTTAATTAAGGCCATGGCCGCTTCCTTCCAACTCCTACCCCTTTCCTATCCCATCGTTGCCATAAGATCTATCTGTGTTGGTGCGACGTAAAGCAACTAGCAAAAAAAAGAAGTAGCTTTGCATTATTCGTTAAAAATAGGTCAAGTAACTCGTCTTGATATGCCTGCCGTACTCATATTGTTTTGCCTGCCCTTTTCAGTCCTTTTATGAACATATAATAAGAAGCGCGGTATGGTATTTCGCAGTTTGTGGTCAGAATTCATGCATTCTGACGTCACCATGGCGTCTGTTTGATACAAATCTATCCACATATTCGCTTTTTTATCCTGCAGTTCTTGATGTACAGCTTGCTGTTGTGTCGTAGAAGGTAATGGTATTTCTAATCGCAGTTCTTCTATACAGAACGGTTGTCTTGAGAGCTCATAGGTTAGTCTCGAAGAAGCGTTTTTTGCCAGGCAGAGAACTTTTTTAAGATACACGGCCTTCCCTCTTTCTAGAGTAGCGAGATTATCCTTCGATAGGTGTTCCCAAGTAATGTCTAAGACGTATGTGCCAGGCCGAGTGGCTCAGAGGGTTGAGGCGCTGGCCTTTTGACGCCAACTTGGCAGGTTCCATCCTAGCTCAGTCCAGTGGTATTTTAAGGTGCTCAAATACGTCA
This sequence comes from Anabrus simplex, assembly GCF_040414725.1. Lineage (NCBI taxonomy): Eukaryota > Metazoa > Arthropoda > Insecta > Orthoptera > Tettigoniidae > Anabrus > Anabrus simplex. The sequence continues at coordinate 23,136,768 of NC_090270.1, read as the reverse complement.
GCCTCGTGTCGGTAGATTCACTCGCACGTAGAAGAACTCCTGCGAGACCAAATTCCGGCACCTCGGAGTCTCCGAAGACAGGAAAATTTGTTAGTGGGACTTAAAGCAAATAACGTTCTTCTTCTCCCTCTTCTTCTTCTTCGTATTATTATTATTATTATTATTATTATTATTATTATTATTATTATTATTATTATTATTATTATTATTATTATCATTAAGACGTATGTTATGATGGGGCCTGTTTGTACCGATACGTAGATTTTTTCTCTTAGCAGCATGTAAGTCATTAGGAACACTCTCCCATCTGTTGCATATATTTGTAAGCTGGTAAAGGTTAGAGAATCAAAGAGTATCAAGCAGGGGATAGTATTCTTCCGTGATCAGAAGAAGTGTGTATTTTCTGGCTTGACAGGTAGTAATCAAACGTGCATGCAATGGCATTACTAAAGATTGAAATCACGTAACTTTTATCAGAATATTAACTAAAGTGAGCGCGTCGGCCTCTCACCGCTGGATACCGTGGTTCGAATTCCGGTCACTCCATGTAAGATTTGTGCTGGACAAAGCGGAGGCAGGACGGGTTTTTCTCCGGGTACTCCAGTTTTCCCTGCCATCTTTCATTCCAGCAACACTCTCCATTCTCATTTCATAGCATCTATCAGTCATTAATATATCACTTTGGGAGTGGCGACCCCATCGTACTAATAGCCTATATCTGCTTCATTCATTACATCCCTGACCCCGTCAATGACTGGAAAACAGGTTGTAAGTTTTCATTAACTAAAGTGTTAGTCGCTTAGCAACCTGCCAAGTACAGAATGTAATGCGGGTTAGGGTAAGCCTTCGCCTGCAATTACTGGAGTACTCATTTAGTGATTTGATTTTATGATTACTCAAAGTTAACTGAGCTTCGAGTCCCTTCAATGTATGATTCACCGACAAGTAATTTCGGAGAGAATAAAACAAGAATGAAGCAAATCGGTCCAATAGAACGAACGGACGGATTTTCCAAATCTGTTGTAGTAAACTATATATAAAATAAGAGTTTTGTCTGTACAGTGCTCAGAATATATATATACAGAATATTCTGTACCGGTCATGTCTACAGTAACAAGGAAATGCACTTTCTATTTTTCCGTAATTTCTGTCTGTCTGTCTGTCTGTCTGTCTATCTGTCTGTCTGTCTGTCTGTCTGTCTGTCTGTCTGTCTGTCTGTCTGTCTGTCTGTCTGTCTGTCTGTCTGTCTGTCTGTCTGTCTGTCTGTCTGTCTGTCTGTCTGTCTGTCTGTCTGTCTGTATGTATGTATGTATGTATTGCACCCATAAGCGAATGTGCATAATAGATGCATAAGTTAAATATTTAATAATTCGCATACGGGAATACTGCAGAAGGCTGGAAAAGCTTGCAGTCTCACAAAGCAACATTCAGGCGCCGTTCAGACTGAAAATATATCCACAGAATACGTCTTAAGGCACGAACAGGAAGTAGTTAGCCTGCCTGAGTGGTACGTCCAATTATGTTTATGATGCCGACGAGAGGTGGAAACTTTCTATCCAGTTCCCACGTGAATCCGCACATCGAAATGTGCCCTACCTAGAAGTGCAACAGAGAAACGAATAATGCCCGTCATCCCTTGGCAGAAAGTGGAAGAATCCAAGCTACTAAGAGCGCGAAGGCCTCAGCCAATCACAAAATTGCAAATTTTAACGTCCTTTCATAGTGGGAATCTACAGCGAGTATTTCGCGATTTGGTGCCCGAAGTAGCTGTGAAAGATTGTGTCCTGACTTTCAAACAATATTTGAGGATTTATCAGTGCAAATGTGTGGTTAATCAGTGGTTTAAATAAGAAATTTTCAATTTTACATGGAAGAGTGGTATCGCCCAGGAAATGAACAGTCATGGCGGGAAGGTGCCATACTCTTGCAGAAAATAGACGCAGTGACGCGCGCCGTCGTATAAATTAACCTGTGATCGTTTCTCATAACGCAATGTAACACGTAAATCGGACCAAAATTAGGAATGTTTAGAACATATTTCCTAAAATTCTAACCTACGGACGTATGATAAATCGGTCCCAAGTGCAGGATTATTACGCCACATCCCTTCCACAGAACTATTTTCGAAGTGGGGGAGGACAGTTTATAAAACCAACGACACTAGTGTGGCGAACCTCAGTCTCGTAAGAATTCTCAGTCTTGTACGACAGTCTTGCGGGAGAACTTAAATGTACGGTGGTGACTCTACGGAACGCGATAAGAGACGGTTGTTGGTATCCGAGTGAGTAATGTATTTACTTGTCTGAGTAATATCTTACCCGAAATGAACACTTTGACAAACCTTTATTCAACTTTAGTTTATGCAGAGTTAATCAGGCAATTAAATTAACAAATGACAATGGTAGTTTTATTCTCAACACTTGCCTTGAATGAACTTATAACATGCTAGGACCGAGATGAACAATTAATCTTTTCGTAACACGTAGATGCATAACATTTTCCCTAGTTCACGTGTAGCTTGTATATTTCGTGGAAAAGTCATATTTGGAGGACGATTATTATAAAAATTCTCCAGATATCATCGGGAACATTACATTTAACTTTTTCCACACACTCATAGAACTATTATTGCAAGTGAGATATTTGGGAGCAGAATTAGTCAAGCCAGTTACAGGGAGAAGGACTTTGTTTTCACTAGTGGAATGCTGCGGCACTAAGACATTGAGTCCAGTGTCATGGTCAGAGAAGGTGAATAACCAATAATCCTTTACACAAACTGAGAGGGGTGAGAGAGACGACAGTAGGTAGCGGAGTCCAGACTCTCAACTTCACGGCAGGTGCTCAATGCAGTGTCATTGAATAATCTTCATAGGAGTGTTAAAATGCGAGTGCTAATATAAATATGGACGTGTGCAACGCTATCGTAAAATGCATCAAGTTTGTGCGTGTGACATCTCGGATAACCACATCAGCTTGAAGATGGAGTACTAAATTCATCATGACGGGAGCCGGAGAGTGATCTGACCTGCCTCCAGCACAAATAAGGTAAATGAGCAGAATATAAATATGTAAATATGTAGGACTATGAACAATCGATGATCAAAAATGTAGTATAGAATTTTAGATAGGATTGTAAATAATTCACGTCTCGGATGATATTAATTATAGTTTGATATCATTTTCATTTTTGAGTTAAATGTGAGACTACGACAATTATATTTGGCGATTCGGAATATAAATGCCATAGTGTCACAATAATTGTAATTGTAAAGTCGTGATCGTAATAATAATAATAATAATAATAATAATAATAAATAAGTGTTAGCGCGTGTTATTGCGTAGTTTCCTTAAGTAAATGTATTTCATATTATTGCTGGATCATTTGGAAGTAAGTCATTTTGACATATGAGAATCCTATTTTACTAAGAAATTTACATACAGTGTAGTGCAGATTTTAAAGTGATGATAATAATAATAATAATAATAATAATAATAATAATAATAACTATGGTAATGAGTGTTATTTTGTTGACGTTTTGATTTTGTAGATGCCGCCATGTTAGTTTAAATGTTTACTTTTGCTACTAGTGCATCCAGTTTATTATTTCATGTTATGTAATCATTCTGCAGATGACCGTTTCTGGTAGCTCTCATACTTTGTATTTCGCGACGATATGGTTTATACGCAAAAGTTAATTTCTTTATGTAAACGTGGTTACACATTTCGATAGCCGTGTTTTTGAGAGGCAATCTCGTTATTTCAGTTAAATAATTAGTGACAGGAAGCCATTGATAAGTTAGCTCTGATATTTCATAATATGTGAAACGGTAGATGATCAAAAATAACGAGCAAAGTAATAGTAATATCCCTGATGATCTGCGTTGAAAAATGGAAAATGTGATATTTGGACCATGTCATGAATAATGTCGTAAAAATGGATATGTGAACGACACAGTTATTTCGCCCGCCTGATACGAGCGAGGCCGTACTATGAGTTACTACGTCGAGAATATTGATGAATAAATAGAATTGAGAGATGAACAATTTAACCGAGAGTATTAAATATGCGATGACATGTGTGATGGTTGTAGGTGAAAATCCTGTATTGTTTCAAGTAGTTTCCAGTGAAAATACACTGACTGACAGAGCAAATGCAACACCAAGAAGGAGTGGTTCGAAAGGGATGAAAGTTGGGGAAAAAACAGAGACGGCACGGACGAATAATTGCTGTTTATTTCAAACCGATATGCAGGTTACACAATGCGCACGGCATCGACTCAGTAGGATGTAGGACCACCGCGAGCGGCGATGCACGCTGAAACACGTCGAGGTACAGAGTCAATAAGAGTGCGGATGGTGTCCTGAGGGATGGTTCTCCACAGTTGGTCTTCCGTACGAGGCTGGGGCAGAGTTTGCAAACGGCGTCCAATGAGATCCCACACGTGTTCGATTGGTGAGAGATCCGGAGAGTACGCTGGCCACGGAAGCATCTGTACACCTCGTAGAGCCTGTTGGGAGATGCGAGCAGTGTGTGGGCGGGCATTATCCTGCTGAAACAGAGCATTGGGCAGCCCCTGAAGGTACGGGAGTGCCACCGGCCGCAGCACATGCTGCACGTAGCGGTGGGCATTTAACGTGCCTTGAATACGCACTAGAGGTGACGTGGAATCATACGCAATAGCGCCCCAAACCATGATGCAGCGTTGTCTAGCGGTAGGGCGCTCCACAGTTACTGCCGGATTTGACCTTTCTCCACGCCGACGCCACACTCGTCTGCGGTGACTATCACTGACAGAACAGAAGCGTGACTCATCGGAGAACACGACGTTCCGCCATTCCCTCATCCAAGTCGCTCTAGCCCAGCACCATGCCAGGCGTGCACGTCTATGCTGTGGAGTCAATGGTAGTCTTCTGAGCGGACGCCGGGAGTGCAGGCCTCCTTCAACCAATCGACGGGAAATTGTTCTGGTCGATATGGGAACAGCCAGGGTGTCTGGCACATGCTGAAGAATGGCGGTTGACGTGGCGTGCGGGGCTGCCACCGCTTGGCGGCGGATGCGCCGATCCTCGCGTGCTGACGTCACTCGGGCTGCGCCTGGACCCCTCGCACGTGCCACATGTCCCTGCGCCAACCATCTTCGCCACAGGCGCTGCACCGTGGACACATCCCTATGGGTATCGGCTGCGATTTGACGAAGCGACCAACCTGCCCTTCTCAGCCCGATCACCATACCCCTCGTAAAGTCGTCTGTCTGCTGGAAATGCCTCCGTTGACGGCGGCCTGGCATTCTTAGCTATACACGTGTCCTGTGGCACACGACAACACGTTCTACAATGACTGTCGGCTGAGAAATCACGGTACGAAGTGGGCCATTCGCCAACGCCGTGTCCCATTTATCGTTCGCTACGTGCGCAGCACAGCGGCGCATTTCACATCATGAGCATACCTCAGTGACGTCAGTCTACCCTGCAATTGGCATAAAGTTCTGACCACTCCTTCTTGGTGTGGCATTTGCTCTGTCAGTCAGTGTAGATGCTCGGAAATATGCAAGTTAGAGTCCGAGGTGAACCGTGAACAAAGCGACCGATCAATGTGTGTTTCGACAGTCATGTATAATAATTGATGACATGTAATACCAATAATTATTGTCCGTAAAGATTGAATAGTGTCATGTCCAGACATTTTTCGTCTGAGGTTAGAAGATTGCCATCAAATTCACATAATTTTGCTACATGAATCAGGGTAATATTTTATACTTCGATATTGCGCATTTAAAAAAAAAATTATTAGGCAGCGATTTTTGGGATCTGGATTTTTGTTATTATATCCTTTCTTTGTATATATTTTGTCACCGTATTATTTTAGAATCTGATGATACGTGAATAGTTTTTGTATTTAATTTATGTAAATAAATAGGTGTAGTCAGGTTATTTTAATTTCAGTATTTTGGGAGCAGTGTTTCTCCATTGACATGTCCATTTATGTAAATAAGATTTCATGTGTTAGGGTAATAGATCATCGATTAGTTCATAGTCAAAACCATAGTAGTGGTATGCTCATACCAGAAGACAGTTAGTAATCACCAAGCCTTAGAAATCCACTACATTTCAGTTAGGCAAATGAAGCGATCTTTCATAAGTAGTTGTATCACAAGTGCCGCAAATGAGTTACATAAATAAGATGGATTCTGCCTCCATCTAGAGTTGGTACCACACAAATATGCATTCGCAATGAAAATGCAGGCAGCGGCAAACTAGGTAAAGTTAACGATGTAAAGGGATCGCTTTCATTTAAGAAGTAAACTTGAGGCACTTGGCCTAATTAATTTAAGTATTTTAAGCGTCCAGACTATCACAGTTAAATAAGTAAGGTTTAACTAATTAAATGAGTGATGGTAGCACTCAGGTTTTGGTTCAATAAATTTTCTTGTTTTCAACCACGAGTAGTTCAAATATGTGGCAAAGGTTATATAACGGATAAAGTACCATGTTCATGGTTGTTTTGTTTTTCTCTCTTCTGTTATTGTTACACATGGTTAGTGTATTCTATTATTACTTTAGAGTTGGGTGCTTCCAAACTGAATTTTAATGTGCGTTAAATATTTGATAGACACCTCAAAGTCAATGTCAATTTGATGAATTAACAAATGAACTAATTAATTACTCAAAATTTATTTTGAGAGGACATTTTCCAAGGTATTGCAAATCATTTATTCAAATGAGGCTGTATTTCTGTCCAGTGTTTTAAACGCGGTCACGTCATCGTCATGGAGACAGTGGTTCGATGTAATCCAGAATATTTAAATTTAAGCGACCTTCAGTCGAAATTTGTAAGGCAGATAATTAACTTATTGCAATGCAGATCTTTTAATTGTTTTAAAATTTTAATTTCATTTCATATTGTTTTACACCATTTTACTTTCATTTTTACACTTTGCAAACTTTGTTATCATTTTATTTATTTAAATTTTATTTCAGTCTTTGGGTACCGTCATTTAATAGTTTAGTTTACCCCATCTTTCATTTCCTCACCCCCCGATCGACGTGTGGCCCATCAACCCGAGGGATCCAAGAACGCACCACGCTTGAGGAGAAGAGTCTACATGAGGCGGTAGGTATTTTTGAAATGTCATTATTTACAGAAGCAGCCGGCGCACATATCAAGAAAGAAGACCACCGCATTGGGTTCCTTAAAAAGGGCACAGTATGTATGTATGTATGTATGTATGCACACGCATCACGAGAAAACTACTAAAGAGAATTTAACGAAAATCGGTAGGTAAAGTCGGGGAATGAGCTTCTACAATCTAGGCTATAAATAATTTTATTCGCGCTGAGTGAAATGGTAGTTTAGGGGAAGGCCTAAAATTTAATTCTCAAATATTTATATTACTAATGGTCCTATGGATAAATAATCCATAACTAAAGTTATATAGAATTACATTTCCGATCATTTATACCTAATACATTTTCACCGTAGCGGCTATGAAAACACAGATATTCATGCATTTGTATTTTTCTTGATAAGTCCATATCAACACCGAGCCACGAGAAAATGCTTCAAATGAATTTAATGAAAATTGGTATATAGAGTTGGGGAATAAGAAACTACAGTCTAAGCTATAAACAATTTTATTCACCTTGGATGAAATTTTAGTAAAGGCAAAGGCGCCGACAATTTAATTTTTAAATACCTATGTTATTGGTCCTATCGGAAAGTACAACATAACAAAAGTTATAGAGAATACGATTTACGATCATTTATTTATATTTTATTCAGTTTTGCCGTACCGACTATGATAAGAGTGGTATTTCAGAGTCGGAAGGAAACTAAATATGAAGGCCTACAATATCGAAAGCACACAACATTGAGCAACAATAACATTATATTGGCCAATGTTTGTCGTGATGTTCTTTGTCTCTTATGCTGCCACTCAACTGCGATAGATAGGACTACTGCTGCGTACCGAGTATAACAGCCTGACTGAATACTGGCGGGAAATAGCTGGGGGGTAAAAAATCTTGCTTCTTTAGCATGCCATTCCTTTGGTTCATTCATGTTCTAACACTGCTGGTACGTAACACATTGGTTCATCATAGTACTCCAGCTATTCGATCCCTACTCTGAAGCGCTGTTTCGAATGAGCAGTGTGAACACTTAAGGTAGAGGCTCACTTAGTAGTAGAATGACGTGGTCTAGAATAACAATTCGGGGCTATTCCAAATTATAGCACCACAATTCACTAAATAACTCAAAATTCAACCCTGAAAAAAGCCGTTTCTTAAGAAAAGCTTCTTCCTCTTCACTTTCCTTAAATTCTACATTAATTTTATTCCAAATTAGCAGTGAAAAGGGGATTTCTCTTCTGGCTTGGAGTGAAAATTTGCCTCCAAGTCAGATTTTTCCGCAGCCAGTGTAGTAAATTGTGATTTTCCGACTAATCAGGTACTCCTAGGAAACAGATTAGTAAAAGGGCGTAGTTTTTGCCCTGGGACTCTCCACTATTCGACACCCACCCCCCCTCCCACCCCCACCGAAAAAATACGAAGAGTGTTGACGGATCACGGCTGTCTACGAATTGGTCATTCCAGCTCTGGAACTTTGGGCTGTTAGATCGGCAGCGTAGTACTGTTCGTTAAAAGTGAGAAAATGTGTGGTTTTTCTTTTGATGGAGTATTTCATATGGAAGCATTGCTTTTAATCGCGCCATTTCTACCGAAGTCATTGTAATGACCTGTGTTCATTTCAGTTGGGAAATCCATTAAGACAGTCTTTCCGAGTATGTAAAAAGGCAGGTGGAGAGTGTGTGTCTGCCATTGTAATGAATACTCCCCAACCTGATTGTGACTGAAGGTAGGCAAGCGGGCCTACTATTACAATTAAAATTCCTTAACCCAGTATTCATATGAGAAAAGACGTTTCGTGACTTCCCAGTCGCGTTTCTAGGGTGACGTTTAGAGCTATGCAATTTAATACAATCTTGATCACAACGTGTACACTACCTAACCTAGAATGCTGTATGCAATGTAGAATTCCGAAGCGAAGCACGGGTACCTCAGGTAGTTTTAATTCATAGATATCCAATCAAACGGATTAGATACACAGGCCTTAGAGGACAGAGCTAAAAGAAATAAATAAATAATGGAGGTAGGTTTCCAAACCACTACGAACATGTATAAGAACATGTGCTTTTCTGTAAATACCAGAATCCATCATTATAACACCGTCGTCTACCCGGAATCTCTCTATACATCAGAATGCCTTATCCGTCACAGAAATGTGCGCTAGCTAAGTTAGAGCAAAAAAAAAAGAACGTGAAAGATTCTCCACAGCATTGTTCTGTTGCACCCCGTGGAAGAGGTACAGTGTACTTCTCCACTTCAATCTCTCAGTACATAACATAAGGTTAATCTAACTCTGTGAAACTTCTTGTACAGAGGGACGTCATTTGTTCGAGTTAAGTAGTGAAGTTATTACAGCGGTAATTATTGTTTCGACGTTGAGTTCTTCTAATAGTACTGATATTCCTTGCCACTCAAATTTACAAATGAACAAAACAATTCTTATGATTATGGTAATTATTATTGTACGATTGGCAAGTCTGATTCCAAGGTCGTATACGATAATTAGACTGTGTGGTCTCCTCCATCACATATTATAAATTCTGAGTACATCTCTCTCATTTCCATAGCCGCTAATTACAGCTGTATAACACTCGTCCTTGCAGGCAGGAGAGAGTGTGATCCGATACACGATATTTATGAGCACACTTAAGTCTGGCCCGTTCACTGTCCGTGACCTTCAACAAGTGAACTGGAGACGTCCCGCGGAGTGCGATCAAGAAACTTAACACCAGAGGTGTGGCTGGAACTCTCTGTGGGGGCTGATAATCAGCTTGTTCTACTCCTTGAAGAGTCAAAGATTGTATTGCTGTTCACGTGAAAATAAAAATCAAATTAGGTTTAGCGGGTCTCAAGCGAAAAATCGATTGAACATTTTCATTAAACACTTCAAAATGGTGAGCCTCCGTCGTTCAGGTGGCAGCGCGCCGGCCTCTCACCGCTGGATAGCGTGGTTCAAATCCCGGTCACTCCATGTCAGATTTGTGCTGGACAAAGCGGAGGCGGGACAGGTTTTTCTCCGGGTACTCTGGTTTTCCCTGTCATCCTTCATTCCAGCAACACTCTCTACTATCATTACATTTTATCTGTCAGTCATTAATCATTCCCCCAGAGGAGTGCGACAGGTCTCGGTAGCCGCACAATTCCTATTCTCGCCGCAAGTTGGGGGCTTCATTAATCCCCTCATTGACTGGAAAACACGACGTAGGATTTCACTTCAAAATGGTTTAGTCACAAAGTACTAAATGTACTGGAATGGTCTCCATATTATTGTAAAGCAGAAGGACGGATCTACAACACATGTTGTGAGATGGCCAGCAGACAATGATATGATGGTAAAAGTCAGGTTATAAGTTTCATGAGGAGGAGAAATCCTCTCACTTTTAGTTACTGTGTTCACTGGGTGAAATTACCAAGCGGAGTAGCTCTGCATTCGGGAGACGCGTGGGTCCGAGTCTTGACAATAGTTTCCCATTTTCACGTGTAGAAACATGTCCGGACAGATCCTATTCATACGCCAGAGCCAATTTCTTCCATTTCCTTACTCATTGCATTCATTTCATCTTTATTATCTTCTCAGCTGTGAAGGGCATGCTGCAGTAAAACATGCCATATAATTTCATCTCCCCTCATCCCCGAAACCGTATCAAGAAACGGGACTGAGGTGTTGACACAAATTGGATGAAAGTGCCTCATGAGGATCACAGCAAGTACTTAGGCATTCCAGTATTATTACTATTATTGAATATCCAGTACAGCATGGAGCCCTATTTCACAGGAGTGCATTAGGGCTCTAGTTTATAATCTTAAAATGTTTCAAAACGAAATATTACGAGTTCAGTTTGTTAAAGATGTGCATAATGAACGTTTAGACTTATTTATAACAACAAGGCTTCTTGAAAATATCAAGCAATGGTTTAGAAAATACAAGATCACAACTGTTCAGGTGGTACTCAAATATAAGTCTTTTCATTCCAAACACGGGGCAGCAAAAAAGTAGATGATCCACTGTCTGAGCAGAACCGCAAAAGCATAAATATCTATCTCAAGGTAAGATTTAAATCTTCCATGTCCCGATAGAAATTGCGTTAGGACAAAGTTAGGCACTAATACTTTACTCTGAAGTCGATATTTAACTTAGAGCAAGAATAGTTTTCTTGTAACAGATTCTTTCAAGCTAGAACTCCAGCTATTGTTCCATTCACGTATAATATATTTCTTGATTTGTCGCTTAACATAGTACACTGGAGGTTCATCATATGTAATTCCGATGTTTGATGTGGCGGCTAATTTACAGTTAAGGAAATGGAAATTGCAACACCATGAAGGCATTGGTCGTTTGTGTTGATTTTCAAGATATGGAACGATGTCTTGTAGGTATGTAAACAATCAAAGTTTCAGACCCATTGGATTGTTGCTACAGGTCTCCCCACGTGATTGATCGTAGAGGAATCAACTTCAGTATACGGACTCTGGTGTAGCGTAGTTGACTTGCAGTCTGTGCAGTGAAGTGTTCCCCATCAAACATGCCTCGACGACAGAGAAGAGCACGCTATTAACTGTCGCCGTTTGAGAGGGCTCGGATAATTGGGCTGTGTGAGGCTGGATTATAGCTACGGACTATCGCTGCACATGTTGGCCGACAGGCATCTACGGTACAACGTGTATGGCAGCAGTGGTCAAATTAATGTACCCACACTCGTAGACCTGGCACAGGCCCAGCGCGACAGACAACTGTGAGAGAGGATCGCTGCATCATTCGGATGGCCCGGATGGAACCCCATGCAAAAGCAGCGCAAATTCGAGCAGCTGTGGCACCCCACGTTACACAACAAACAGTTGGTAATCGCCTGCGTGCAGCTGGCTTACGAGCCCGTGTCCCTGCAGAAGGTGTTCGATTGACCCAACAACAGCGACGTGTAAGGGTGGCCTGGTGTTGAGAAAGATCGACGTGGGTTGACGAATGGCATAGGGTCGTCTTTAGTGATGAATCGTGCTTCTGTCTTGCCCGCAGTGATCGTCGGAATCGTGTGCGCCGACGTACCGGGGAGTGGGGCCACCCAGATCTTATTGTCGAGAGGCACACAGGGCCAACACCAAGCATTATGGTCTGGGAAGCTATTGGCTTTAATGTGAAATCACAATTTTTTTTTTTTTTTTTTTTTTTTGCTAGTTGCTTTACGTCGCACCGACACAGATAGGTCTTTTGGCGACGATGGGACAGGGAAGGGCTACGAGTGGGAAGGAAGCGGCCGTGGCCTTAATTAAGGTACAGCCCCAGCATTTGCCTGGTGTGAAAATGGGAAACCACGGAAAACCATTTTCAGGGCTGCCGACAGTGGGATTCGAACCTACTATCTCCCGAATACTGGATACTGACCGCACTTAAGCGACTGCAGCTATCGAGCTCGGTGAAATCACAATTAATGCTTGTTGAGGGCACTATGACTGCTCGACAGTACCTTGATAGGTTACTCAATCCAGTGGTTGTCCCTATGATGGCGAACATTGCTAATGGGATGTTTCAGCAGGACAATGCCCGGGTTCACACTGCACACATCTCCAGAGAAGCTCTCCACGACATCACAACCTTAGAATGGCCCGCCAGTCCTATTGAGCATGTGTGGGACATGATGGGTCGACAACTGGCCAACCGTCCTCAGCCACCCACAACTCTGGAACAACTGACCCGTGCAGTGCAGCAAGCATGGGCCACAATTCCTCAGGAAGCGATCCAGGGCCTTATTGACTCCATGCCTCGACGAATTCATCAATGTATTGCAGCTCGTGGTGGGCACATCCTGTATTGATTGTTGTCCAAACTTCCAGTCAGAGGAACCTGAAAGTGTAATCATCGAATCACAACCGAACACTCGTCCTGCATGTTCAATTGTAGCAATGTAGCACCACTCCATCTGGTTGTTCCAATTTCCATTTTCTTCAGTGTATCTAAAGTATCTGCTCTTTCATTTCCATCAAATCCCGTATGACCACGAATCCAAGACGTGCAGATGTGAGGACATTCTTCAGTTTCTGTTCTTGTATTAGCGACTATCGGAGCTACAACGCTGCTTGCGAATCACTGAGTATCTTTACATTCTTGTTGTTAGTTTTACACCACTGCACTGCATTCTTTATGGCCCACATCTCAGCCTGAAAAACTGAGCAGCTATTTGAAAGCCTGTACTGGGCTGAAAACATTACAACACCATCCTGATAGACTACATAGGCACATCCAACTTTGTGAAGTCCATCAGTATGAAGTACGCGCTAGCTGTCTGTGTAGATGATACAGTCATGAAAATGTGAGCAATTGTTGCAAAGAAGTTTCTTGATACAGCTAAGATGGCCAGACTGCAGAAGAAGCAGTGAAGCAGTGCCAGGATTCAACTCAGGTCCCCGTGGTCGCCAACCCGCGCTCCCAAGGTTGGAGCCCCTGAAACCCCTTTTTTATTCGCATCTTACGACAGGCAGGGGATACCGTGGGTGTTATCCTACCGCCCCACCTACAGGGGGATGTAATCTGTCAGCAGTTACGTGTAATTTCCTGTAGAAAAATTGCACAATTTCTTAACAACCTGTTGCCTGGACTGGCCATTCCAGACAATCGTGGACAATGCAACAAGTGATCAGAGGACTCTTAACAACGGTCTGCCCCAGGGTTCAGTTCTCGCTCCGCTACTCTTTAGCCTATACGTTGTAGTTAAAGTATATCTTATACACAACGTAGGCATTTTGGATATGCAATACGACACACATGTTTTGAGATAACCGACGAAATATTAACACAAGATCTAGCCATCATGGGACAGTTATTTCTTAAATGGGGACTACGACCGAACCATAATATAATTGAAATTACATATTTCCATCTGAGCAATAAGTTAGGCAACCGCAAACTGGACATTTATTTTAATGGGAATCATCTTCTCCACAAAGAAGCTTACAGAGTAACTTGGCGTTACATTTGACAGAATTCTGCCCTTTAAAGTACAGCTGGTGAAGACTGGACTTTGCTCAGATCAATATACAACATGATGCAAACGCTTTGTCGTGCAATATTGTGTACTCTGCAGCCTTGTCGAGACGAACAGTCGCCACATCACGCCCGAAGAAGCTCAGCTAAATCACAATGCGGATGAAAAGTGATATGGTCAAGTCCACGCCAGTATTCTGGTTGGTCCTGAGTTACCTTCTTCCACCTGACCTGAAAAGAAAAAAAAATGTTTTTGTAAGAGCAATCAATAAACTGCCTTCCCGACTTCGTCCACTCTAAAGAGCTAGCACCTTGGTAGCAGAAAACTTCAAAATACATCAGGCAGGGTGTCAAGAATAGCGTAAACGTCACCACAATTCCATAGTTTATTGTGTCGGTATAAAAACACGGGCAAGTGATCTATCTCGTAATACATGATCTACACTCGGTCGACTAGGTCCAAACTACGGATGATATACTGATCTACCTGAGAAAGGTGCCTTATGTAGAGTGCAGAATATACACATTCCGAAGGCAACTCCTGTGCTGGAAACTTAACAACCTGTTGCCTGGACTGGCCATTCCAGACAACACTACACCGGAGGAGATATAATTTTTTAAATTTTTTATTTATTTATTTATTTATTTACTTTTTTTTGTACAAGTTGCTTTACGTCGCAGCGATACAGATAGGTCTTACGACGATGATGGCATAGGAAAAGGCTGGGAGTGCAAGGGAAGAGGCCGTGGTCTTAATTAAGGTACAGCCTCAGCTTTTGCCTGGTGTGAAAATGAGAAAGTTTGGAAAACCATCTTCAGGGCAGGCGACAGTGAGGTTCGAACTCACTATCTTCCAAATGCAAGCTCACAGCTACTTGACCCAAACTACGCGACCACTCGCTCGGTGATAAGTAGATATTGTTGTTGTAGTTCATATTGTTTCCTTTTCATTTACATTGTTGTATTATGTCCAGCCCGAAGGCTAGTTTGATGCACAACAATTTCACCATAAGCTGTCATCGCGTCTGCATTAATGAAGAGGCGTGATAGGAAAATGAGAAGTGAGATAGTTTTCCGTTCCTTTTCCGGATCGTGTCAGAAGTTGTTATTACATAACAGTCTGCCAAGCCCACAGAAATGCACGCATCAGCCGATCCTATGAACGATATTTTCACACCGTTCATGATAGAGACTGGCTGCGGAAATGCATTACTGACATCGCTCACACCTCAGACACTTTCATATTATCATCAAAGCCAAGGATGGGAATGAGACAGGTAAGTATTCTAGCCCATACCAGAAGACATACCAGACCTTGCAAGCAAAATATAACATGAAATATTTGGGTAGCTGTAAGCTTGCACTAGGGAGATGATAGGTTCAAATCTCACCGTCCGCAGCTCTCAAGATTTTCCGCGTTTTTCTACTTTCATACCACGCAAACGCTGGGGCTATACCTTAATTAAGGCAACGATCTCCCATCTTTCCTTCACCCAAAATCTTCGACCGGACGAGTTGGCCGTGGGGTTAGGGGCGCTCAGCTGTGAGCTTGCATCCGGCAGATAGTGGGTTCGAACACCACTGTCCGCAGTCCTAAAGATGGTTTTCCGTGGTTTCCCATTTTCACACCAGGCAAATGCTGGATCTATTCCTTAATTACCGCCACGGCTGCTTACCTCCCACTTCTAGCCCTTTCCTATCCCATCGTCGCCATAAGACCTGTTTGTGTCGGTGCGACGTAAAGCAAATTGTGAAAACAAATTGTGAAAATCTTCGATGCGTTAGTGCGACGTTAAACCACTAGCAAAAGAAGACGTATATAATGGCATACTCTTAATAATAATAATAACTGTTACCAAGTTTTTGTGGTAGGTAGAGGTGAAAGAAGGTGCGGGGGTGAACAGGTCTCAGGCTACGAAATTAAGGTTAATTTAAAATTTAACAAGGTTATATTTTCTTTCCAAAATTCAGAAATAACACGAATGGCAGGTACAGAGTAGCAAGGCAACAAAAGTACAATTACAGTATTTACAGGATTTGGGCTTCGAGCCCCGAACTCGCAATTCTTGGGCAACTAGCCCAACTTGACCTCAAAACAAGATTTAACAGAGGGGCAGAAAACCCCATTCATGCCCAGGAGCACTTGCTCTAAATTACACAGAAAAGCCTCCTCGAGGCATACAACATTCAATTTTCGATAAAGAGCCACTCGCTCTCAACTTTAAGCCTATCAAAGGCCACACCAAACTCCACCTTCAAGTTGTCCTCTAAGGACATAGACACAGGAGTAAAATACCCAACCTACTGAGGCCTATTAAGTGAGAAAAAGGTTAGTTACATGACCTCTAAAATAACAATTTGAGAGGAGGCGATCTGCACTCCTAATACATTTGTTTAAAACCTAATCTGGCTCTAGGCCGCTAATGTAAGGGCTAATCCCATACTACAGAGGTGACTTTAGAAAAGAACAATTTACATTACATTAAGGAAGAATCGGTTGTGAGAAGTAAGTTCACCTCAAAACAATATGAGTGGGAGCTCGATAGGGATAAGCACTCTCTATCCCAATATGTAGCTTAAAAGAGAATAGATACAAAGAGTCTTTACATTTTAGGGAAAAGTTACATGGAGGAAAAGCTTCGGACCCGCCCCGAGAGTTAAACTGCTGAGCTAGCAAGAAAAGAAGTTATTAAACGGCCATTACCTTGTTGTTGAACTGCTGCCCGAAGAAAGAGGCGCTTCCCGCCCCCTGCTATGTACTTTACACACTGAAAGGTGGTACTGAAGTGGCCCGGAGACCCTAAAATCAGCAGTTTATATACTCTCGCGGAAAGTTCGAGGCGTTTGAGGAATGAGAACACCCTCCCACAAAAACTTTATTGGCTAGGGGATACCCTCTGGGGAAAATACACCTGATTGGTTATAAATTAATTAAAGAAATTCGGGATTGGCTAAATTCAAAACAAGGGGAAAGAAAGGGTTATACAGCCAACTTAAACAATAACAGAAAGCAATTTAACAAGAAACAAACTTTTGAAATAAAAATTTCTCCAAAAAACAGTTCTTTCACTTCGCACTAGGGTGCACCGTTGTAGTTCTTCAGTAGTGTCCTCTAGAAGAGAAAGTTCACACTTCTTACTACAGGTAAAACAAAAATACATCAAAAATGACCCAGTTCAAAAACTCCAAAATTTCCAAGTAGTGACATCTTCTGAGAAACGTGAAAATTAATCCAGTAGATAAAGTTCAGACTTCCTCCAGCAGAGGAGTTTCAACTGGCGCAAAATTTTAAATTAGCGGTGTGGAGGTGTACCGCCCGGTACAGACCTCCCCCCCCCCCCCAAAAGTTCCTCCAAGGGGTAACACAGAAGAACCTAAACTTTTGTTTGAAAACAAGGTCCAAGTTATGATGTTGCTATGGAGATTAATTGCAGAAGCATTTATCAAAATTGTTGAAATTTGATTTGATCCAGTTTCAAAAATTCTCGTAGTAACAGCTGAAGTAATGTCTTTATGTTTGTAGGAATTGAATTCAGAAGAAAAACTTTTAATACTTGAAAGTGAAGAAAATTTTCTAAGTCCACCAAATATTGCAGTAGAATTCCCAAGTGTAGTAATTGCTGATAGTAAATGTCCATGTAGTTGATTAAATTGGATGGCCAGACCGGCCGCTGCAGCTTGTGTCCAGAGGAGGCAGCTCGGACCCCTCAAGTTCCCTGAGATACCGCTCGCCCGCACTATGAGAGGAGTAGTGGTGTTGAAGCACGCCGCGCCCGCGGCGAACAAATACAGGCTGCGGGCAAGTAGCAGGTCGTGCGCCGCACATCAGCCTTGGCCGGGAGGAGGGCTTCGGCTCGCCATACACTGGTCGACCTCGCTGGAGAAGAGGGGGCCCTTCTTCTATTCCAGTAGCGGTACGGCGCCGCGCGGCTGCGGGGGCACTGAAACATTAAAGCTCGGCGGCAGAATTTCTGTTGGACCAGAATGATTTTAGGGTACATTCATTGTGGTGAGGTTGAGGGGCCAGCGGCGTGGAGATATTTATTTAATTCCCATAAGCCACTGTGTGTAGTGGAGCAGGAGACGGGAGCGTGGTAATGGCCGTGGCAACGACAGGATGGCAGTTTAACGGTTCGGGGAAGGTTTTACAAAAATGCTTACATATAAAACAAAATATTATAGAAGGGGCAGAAGGCCTAAAAGTGAAAACTTCAAAAAAAAATATAACCTTCATATTACTTTCAAGATTATATGAAGCAAGTTAGCACAGAAATTATACAGGTTTCACCTGCGACAGGTGAACCCTAAATATCCTCTCGGTGGCTGGATTGCTTAATAACAACGTAACCGGCGTAAGGTAATCGAGAATAACACACGGCCCATGAAATCTGGGGGCAAGCTTGCCCGCGGGAACAAAATTCTTGACCATCACCTGGTCACCTACCTTCAAATGGGTGGGTCTCCGTCCACGATCATATCTTTCCCTAACCTTTTCATGAGACACCTTAAGGTTAGCTTTAGCCTTCTTCCAAAGATCTTTAATGTTGTCTGGGTCTATTGTCTCAGGTAGAATGTCACTCAGAGACCAGAGATTAGAGAGCGGCGTGTTGGGAACAAACTTGAACATCAAAGAGGCTGGAGTAAACTTGTGAGATTCATGAACCGCCGAATTCAAAGCAAAAGCTAACCAATGCAGGGACGTGTCCCACCTAGAATGATCTTCATGATGATAGGCAATAAGCGCGGACCTTAGATTACGATTAACCCGTTCAGTCAGAGATGGTTGAGGGTAATAAGCAGAAGTCGTCACATGAGAGATGGACAAGTCAAAACAGAATTTACGAAAAAGATTTGATGTGAACGCCTTAGCATTATCAGAAACAATATATTGGCACGGACCAAAAGAAGCAAAAATAGAATTTAGGCAAGTAATGGTGGACTGAGCGGTAGCCAGCTTAGTCGGAAATAACCAGGAAAATCTTGTAAAACCATCTACGCATACAAAGATGAACTTGTTGGCATTTCCCTTGGACTGGGGGAAGGGTCCTACATAATCAATATACAGGCGTTCCATGGGGTGCGAGGCCTGATGCGAAGACAAAAGGCCTACCTTGGTGGATATGGTGGGTTTACTAAGCAAACAGGATTTACAAGCCTTTACTAGTTCACGGATTTCACCGTACATACCCTTCCAGATGAACCTTTCACGAATCTTTTCACGAGTCTTAAAGATACCAAGATGCCCGCCATTGGGGTCTCATGATAGTACTTGAAGATCATAGGTACAAGAACAGCTGGAACGGCAACCTTCATCATCTTATCATGCCTCGATGGGCAACATAAAACACCATTCCTCAGAACATAAGGGACGACATGTTCCCCAGAAGAAAGGGTTTCCATTATCGGAGCCAGCGTCGGATCTTCACGTTGGTATTTCTCGATATCCCTAAAGAGCATGGGAACATCTGTTAAGATGGCATTAACATCAAATAGTGTGGACTCGGGAGGTGATGAACTGTCGACCGATTCATGGGTCTCGACGTCGTTGGAAAACATACGGCTGAGTCCATCGGCAACAACATTTTCGGTCCCTCTGATATGCCTGACATCGAATTGGAAGGCAGAAATACGGATGGCCCAACGGGCTATACGACCAGTACGACGCGGCCTACCTAAGACCCAGCTTAAGGCTTGATTATCTGTCTCCAGGTCGAATTTGACGTGTTCCAGATAGAGACGGAACATTTCTAAGGCAAATAAGACTGCCAAACCTTCGAGCTCATAGATGGAATATTTGGCTTCTTGAGCCGACAAAGTCCTAGATGCATAGGCGATGGGTCGCCTCCCTAGTTCAGTCTCTTGAAGAAGGACTGCAGCTACTGCTGACGTCGACGCGTCAGTTTGGACGATGAATCTCTTTGAGAAATCAGGCATAACAAGGACAGGGGCATTACAGAGAGCTAATTTAAGATCTTCAAAAGCGGCTTGTTGAAAAGGTCCCCACTCGAATTTGATGCCTTTCCTACGAAGAAGGTTTAAGGGCGCCGCTCTATTAGCGAAGTTAGGAATAAACTTCCTGAAGAAATTCACCATACCAATGAACCTGGCGATACCTTTAATGTCCTTGGGAGGTTTAAAATCACGGATGGCCTGTGTTCTAGAATGATCGACTGCCACACCATCAGGTGACACAATATGCCCTAGGAATGACATAGAGGGCTTAGCAAAGGCAACCTTGGACAACTTAACAGTTAACCCAGCCTTACGCAGGCGATTGAGAACTTCTCGCAGCTGATCTAGATGTTCTTCAAAGGTCTCCGAAAATACGACGACATCATCCAAGTAGTGATACAAGTACTCAAATTTGATGTCGGAGAAGACCCTATCTAGCAGTCTAGTGAGTACAGCTGCTCCCGTGGGGAGCCCGAAAGGCACGCGGTTGTATTCATACAAATTCCAATCCGTGGCAAACGCGGTAAGATGTTTAGACTCTTCCGCTAGGGGAATTTGATTATAGGCTTGATTCAAGTCCAAGATAGTAAAGAACTTGGCCTTACGAAACCATGAAAAGCAAGAATGAAGGTCAGGAAGGGGCACAGATTGTAACACCCCCTTCCGATTGAGAGCCCTATAATCAATGACAGGCCTGAAGCCCCCTTGGGGTTTCGGGACTAGAAAAATAGGCGAAGAATACGCCGACTTAGAGGGCCTAATAAACCATCCTTCAGCATCTGATCGATGATTTCTTTCAGAGCCTTCATTTTAGGTGGAGACAGCCTATATGGTGGAAAACGAACAGGAATCGAATCCGTGACCTCAATTTTGTATTCAATAAGGCCAGTAACACCAAGAGTATCAGAGAACACCTCTGGAAACGACTGACACAACTTACGAATACTATCAGCCTGCTCCTCAGGTAGATGTCTAAGGTCTAACAACATCTCATCCTGGGTAGGCGAAATAGATGAACATGATGCAGAATTACATTTTAACAAGGGGATTTTACAATTGGAAGCAAATTTGAATGTGCACGACCTACTCTGAAGATCGAGCACAAGACCAGTGTGAGAAATGAAGTCAGCTCCCAATATGATGGGGCAAGACAAGTGCTTAGCCACAAACAATTTGATTTTCCATGTAAATTTAAAAATACGAATTTTGACCTGTAAAGAACCTAGAATTTCTAATGGAGATGAATTAGCCGAAACATATTGGATCGAAGAGGAACAATAGTCAGGAAGTTTACAAACAGATTTCAATTTTGCATACCATTCAGCCGAAATAATAGAACAAACACTACCTGAATCTAATAGAGCTGTTATAGGCTCATTATTTAACTCAATTTTGAGAAAGGGGACCGGTGCGGGGGTATCCGCCGCAATCCTAAGACACTCTTTGGGGCATTCAAAAGATGGATTTGCAGATTGAACGTTCCCTGAATTTTCGATCTGTTTACCAGGGGCTGAGCCTCGGAAAGATGGATTAGTCGACTCAGCCGAAGCCACTAGTCACTTTTTATTATTGGCATTGGTGGAATTTGCACCAGAGGTTGAGCAGGAGGGGATGCTATTTGAATTTGGGCAATTCTTGGCGAATGTGAGAAAGCCCCACATTTAAAACAGCCTTGTGATGAACCAGCTCCATTATTTGCCCTACTAGTTTTGACCAATGGACATTTATTGCGAAGATGGTCAGGCGACCCGCAAGCATAACATTTACGGGGTGTGACTGGTCGGCGAGGTGGAGGCCGAGTATTACTAAACGAAGGAGGGGGTTCTTTCGCGACACGCAAGGAATCGGCGTATCTAACTCCTTCCGCTGAGACGGCCAATGCTTCAAGTTAAGAGAAGGTTTGCGGGCACGCCGCGAAACACAAATATGACCTATAAGATGGTGAAATGCCTTCCACTATAGCTTGTACAATCTGATCCTCAGGGAAGTGAAGAGCAAACACCCTAGTATAGAACTTAATGTCTTGTATGAAATCAGCCAGATTTTCATCCAATCTCTGTACTCGATAATAGTACTTCTGAATCAGAGATGACCTCGCGCGAGCAGGAATAAAATTTGCAAGCAGATGTGCATGAAAATCTTCAATAGATGACTGTTCGGCAATGGCTCTTACTATTTTATCTGAGAGAATACCAATTGCATAAGGATAAATTATCTGTAAAATTTGACACGGAGAAAGAGAAAAAACAAGGGCATGATCTTGAAATTCAACTAAAAACCTTAAGAATGAAATAACTTCACTGGTGGTATTAACAGAAAACTTAGAGATACCTCTGAGCAACATTGCTAAAGGATGAGGCAAGCTGCTGAACCCAGGTGACATAGTAGGTAAAGGTTTCAGTGGCAAAGAAGTTAGTTCAGAACGTACATTATTCAACGACATACGGCGTTCAGACTCGTTGTCCAATGGGGCAGAGATAGTTTGAGCTCCAACGGTTTTCCTATTGACTTCTCCCTTAGGAGGCTCTTCCTCGCTACCTACATTCACCGTAGCGGGTAGATCAGTTTTGGGAGTAACTTCCCCAGTTAACAATTGAGTGACCTTACTAGATAATTCAGAAATATTTTCAAGCACCGTACTAGCTTCCTTCCTCTGAACGTCATTCAACTTCAGAGACAACAGATCGTTAACTCTATTTGAAAAATGAAATAGCCTGGCTTGCACACGCTTAATTTGATTAGGAGAAGGATCATTTTCGTCAAAAAACTAACTACAGATGCTAGCCCAGTAATATTCTCGATGATCGTGGAAAGAGAGTCGTCAATTTACTTGGTTATCATGGAACTTAAACAATACCGATTTTGGGAAAATTGTGCTAAGTAAAGCACTAGGCTATATTTTGTCTTGTTAATATACAGTGACGAGGCGATATTAAGGGGGTCCAAAGCAGGATGTGTCAAATTTGTCCATTATTATTGTACCGGGCGGTACACCTCCACACCGCTAATTTAAAATTTTGCGCCAACGGGACTCGAACCGGCTAACCTCGGTGTTAGACAGTTTAGACTTCAACGCCTTAACGATCATGGCCACCAGGTTGGCTTTCCTAGTACTACTTACAGTAGTTTTAATAATAATAATAATAATAATAATAATAATAATAATAATAATAATAATAATAATAATAATAATAATAATAATAATAATAATAATAATAATAATAATGTATGACTACCCCTTAGTCCCGTTTCCGGATACCGGGTCGAATATAAGGTGAAATAAATTTACGTGGTCTGTTTTACTACTGGACGCCCTTCCTGACGCCAACCTCAATTGAGGAGCTAATGAGATGAAATAAACGATGCTGAATGAAACAGGTTAAAGAATGGTACGAATCGGCTGTGCCTTAGGATAGGAACTGTCCCGGCATGTTCCTGGAAGTGAAAATGGAAAATCACAGGAAAACCGTTCTCAGGACAGCCGACGTTGGGGTTCGAACTCATGCGTATCCCGAATAATAGGAAGGAGAAGAAGAAGAAGGTACTTTAAGGCAGAAACACGTTCCGAGAAGGTTATTCCAGGAATCATTAATGAACAAGGGGAGTGTGCATGCGAGGATTTTCAAAAGGCAGAAGTATTCAGTCAGCAGTGCCCTATGTAAAGATTGTTGGTTACAACGATAATGTCCAGATAAAGAAGGTGAGTAATACTAAAGACGTATTAAAATTTACCTATGATAACAATGACATTAACAATAAGACAGAAAACTAGAAAAGCAGCTGGAATTGATAAGATTCCTGGGGATATACTAAAGACAATGGGTTGGAATATAGTACCATATCTGAAGTACATATTTGATTGTTGTTTGCTTGAAGGAGCTATACCAAATGAACGGCGAGTTGCTAGAGTAGCCCCTGTGTATAAAGGAAAGGGTGATAGACATAAAGCTGAAAACTACAGGCCAGTAAGTTTAACATGCATTGCATGTAGCTTTGGGAAGGCATTCTTTCTGATTCTATTAGTCTTGTTCGCGAAATTAATAACTGGTTTGATAGAAGACAGTTTGGGTTTAGGAAAGGTTATTCCACTGAAGCTCAACTTGTAGGATTCCAGCAAGATACACTTAAGAAAATGGAAATTGCAACACCATGAAGGCATTGGTCGTTTGTGTTGATTTTCAAGACATGTGGGTATGTAAACGATCAAAGTTTCAGACCCATTGGATTGTTGCTACAGGTCTCCCCACGTGATTGGTCGCGGAGGAATCAACTATAGTATACGGACTCTGGTATAGCGTAATTGAGTTGGCAGTCTGTGCAGTGAAGTGTTCCCCGTCAAACATGCCTCGACGACAGAGAACAGCACGCTATCAACAACTGTCGCCGTTTGAGAGGGCTCGGATAATTGGGCTGTGTGAGGCTGGATTATCGCTAAGGACTGTCGCTGCACGTGTTGGCCGACAGGCATCTACGGTACAACGTGTATGGCAGCAGTGATCAAATGAAGGTACCCACACTCGTAGACCTGGCACAGGCCCAGTGCGACGGACAACTGTGAGAGAGGATCGCCGCATCATTCGTATGGCCCGGACGGAACCCCATGCAACAGCAGCGGAAATTCGAGCAGCTGTGGCACCCCACGTTACACAACAAACAGTTGGTAACCGCCTGTGTGCAGCTGGCTTACGAGCCCGTGTCCCTGCAGAAGGTGATCTATTCACCCCACAGCAGCGACGTGTAAGGCTGACCTGGTGTCGAGAAAGATCGACGTGGGTCGACTAATGGCATAGGGTCGTCCTTAGTGATGAATCGCGCTTCTGTCTTGCCCGCAGTGATGGCCGGAATCGTGTGCGCCGACGTACTGGGGAGTGGGGCCACCCAGATCTTATTGTCGAGAGGCACACAGGCCAACACCAAGCATTATGGTCTGGGGAGCTATTGCCTTTAATGTGAAATCACAATTAGCGCTTGTTGAAGTCACTATGACTGTTCGACAGTACGTTGATAGGGTACTGAATCCAGTGGTTGTCCCTATGATAGCGAACATTGCTAATGGGATGTTTCAGCAGGACAATGCCCGGGTTCACACTGCACGCATCTCCAAAGAAGCTCTCTACGACGTCACAACCTTAGAATGGCCCGCCAGATCCCCGGACCTCAGTCCTATTGAGCATGTGTGGGACATGATGGGTCGACTACTGGCCAACCGTCCTCAGCCACCCACAACTCTGGAACAACTGACCCGTGCAGTGCAGCAAGAATGGGCCACAATTCCTCAGGAAGCGATCCAGGGCCTTATTGACTCCATGCCTCGACGAATTCATCAATGTATTGCAGCTCGTGGTGGGCACATCCTATATAGATTGTTGTCCAAACTTGCGGTCAGAGGGACCTGAAAGTGTAATCATCAAAGCACAACGGAACACTCGTCCTGAATGTTCAATTGCAGCAATGTAGCACCTCCTGGGTGTTGCAATTTCCATTTTCTTCAGTGTATAACATATATCCTGGATTCGCGAGGTCAATTGGACTGTAACGCGATTGACATATCTAAGGCATTTGATAGGGTATATCATGGAAGACTACTGGCAAAAATGAGTGCAATTGGACTTGATAAAAGAGTGACTGAATGGGCTGCTATGTTTCTAGAAAATAGAACTCAGAGAATTAATTAGAGTAGGCGGAGCTTTATCTGTCCCTGTATAATTAAGAGGAATATTGGACCTTTATGTTTTGTTATATATATAAATGATTTGAGTAAAGAAGTGGAATCAGATATAAGGCTTTTTGCAGATGATGTTATTCTGTATAGAGTAATAAATAAGTTACAAAATTGTGAGCAACTGCAAAATGACCTCGATAATGTTGTGAGATAGACAGTAGGCAATGGTATGATGTTAAACGGGGTTAAAAGTCAGGTTGTGGTTTTCACAAATAGGAAAAGTCTTCTCAGTTTTAATTACTGCATTGATAGGGTGAAAGTTCCTTTTGGGGATCATTGTAAGTACCTAGGAACGATCTTCATTGTAGTAATCACATACATATGATTGTAAATAAAGGGTACAGATCTCTGCACATGGTTATGAGGGTTTTTGGGGGTTGTAGTAAGGATGTAAAGGAGAGGGCATATACAGTGGCTCAAAAAAGTATTGGTCTGTCGAGATATGCTACATATGAGGACGAGGAAACGAAGGAAATGATGATGAAAATTCACATATACTAGAATCCCTGATTATTTATCATCTTGTGTAACATGTACATTCTAAGAAAAACATAATTCTTCCATGTCCATATAATTAAAAAGCCATAACTTGAAACAATCATTTTCACTTGCCACCAAAAAAGTATTGGTCTGAATTAACATAACGCAATTTTTTTTTATCCTTCTTGAAAGTTTCAGTACTTGATAGGTCCTCCTTTCCTCATTATAATCTCAGCTAACCTATTTGGCATCGATCGTACCAGGTTTCTGTAGTTTTCGTTGGTATGTTATTCCATTCGGTGAGTAAGGCTTCTTTCAGGTCAGCTTTATTTGATATGCATGTTTTCTCACGTTTTTCTCCAAATAGTGCCACAAATTCTCGATGGGGTTGATTTCGGGAGATTGTGGTGGAGTTTCCATGCAACGCGGTGTATTATATAACAGCCATAGTTTCGTATTCAGGGTTGTGTGTTTGGGGTCGTTATCTTGCGTAAACGTATACTTTGCTGGGAGTCGCATTTTTTGTACACTTGATGGAAGATGTGTCTTGAGGATGTTAATGTATGCTTTGTGATCCATAGTCCCTTCAATAAAGGCTAATTCACCTACACCATTCGCACTCATGCAACCCCACACCATCAGGAAACCACCTCCATGTTTCACAGTAGCGGTCAGGTTCTTCTCTTCAAGTTCAGAATTCGTCTTCCTCCACACAGTCACTCGTCTGTCTGACCTGAAGAGGGTAAATTTACTCTCATCAGTAAAAACGACTGTCTTTCAATCCTGATAGCTGTCATTTCTGTGCTCTTTAGCGTACGCAAGTCTCTTCTTTCTGTTAGCCTTACTGATGTACGGCTTTCTACGGGCTGTTCTGCCCGCATATCCTCTTTCGTGTAGCACATTTCGGATGGTTTCAGATTGCACTTGCACTCCTACATCTTGTTGTAACGCAGCTGCTATCTTCGGCACACTTAGCTGAGGATTTTGGGCCACTTTACGCACAATTTGTCGTTTGTCTTGTACTAATAACTATGAGGGACAGCCACTTCGTTGTCTATTTTCTATTGTCGTTGTCTGTTTGTACCTCCATACAATATTTTTAACAGTTGTAACAGCTCTTCCAATAATTTTTTTTTGCTAGGGGCTTTACGTCACACCGACACAGATAGGTCTTATGGCGACGATTGGATAGGAAAGGCCTAGGAGTTGGAAGGAAGCGGCCGTGGCCTTAATTAAGGTACAGCCCCAGCATTTGCGTGGTGTGAAAATGGGAAACCACGGAAAACCATCTTCAGGGCTGCCGATAGTGGGATTCGAACCTACTATCTCCCGGATGCAAGCTCACAGCCACGCGCCTCTACGCGCACGGCCAACTCGCCCGGTTCAATAATTTCACTTATTCCCTTGAAAGATATACCTTCCTGAAATAGTCGCACTACAATCCTCCTTTCTTCCACGGTTGTTTCTTTTATGTTCCTTCCCATTGCTAGCTGAGCACGGAAACAGTGCTGAATGTTACTTTCCAACGTGTCAGCACAGACACAATGAGCCAGATGCAGCAGACAGCACGATGTTACGATGATATTGTGTACTAGACCAATACTTGTTTGGCGTGTATTACTGGTCCGTTTGCAGAAAGCGTGAATCTTCTTAGCTCTATATTCAACCTACTAATGTACTTGACTGTCTTACATATCTGCATATGTATAATTCCATTATATGCACCATTCTGCCTTTGCTGGCAAGATATAGTGTTTACAGTGCACTATGTCTTCTGGTATGGGCTAGAATAAATCTGTTACTTTCATTGACCTGTCTCAGTCTTATACTTGGCTTTGACAATATGAAAGTGACTGAGGTATGAGTGACACTAGTAATGCCATTCCTTATGCAGCCAGTCCCTGCTATGAAGGGTGTGAAAATGTTGCTCATAGGATCGGTTGGTGCATGCATTTCAGTGGGCTTGGCAGACTGATGTGCAAGAGCAACTTCTGGCTCGGTGAGGAAAGCAACGGGAAACTACCTCACTCCTCATTTCCCTAGTACGCCTCTTCAGTGACACCTAGGCCATCTATGACAGCTAATGGTGAAGCTGTTGAGGATCCAACCAGCCTTCGGGCTGAATACCCAACAAACAACAAAACATGCACCATTATTTGTACCATACAGTTCCGTTCATACCACGGCTAAGGGCAGACCAATACTCTTTTGAGTCACTGTAAGTCTCTGGTAAGACCCCAACTAGAGTATGGTTCCAGTGTATAGGACCCTCACCAGGATTACTTGATTCAAGAACTGGAAAATTCCAAAGAAAAGCAGCTCTATTTGTTCTGTGTGATTTCAGAGAAAAGAGTAGCGTTACAAAAATGTTGCAAATTTTTGGCTGGGAAGACTTGGGAGAAAGAAGACGAGCTGCTCGACTAAGTGGTATGTTCCGAGCTGTCAGCGGAGAGATGGTATGGAATGATATTAGTAGACGAATGAGTTTGAGTGGTATCTTAAAAATTAGGAAAGATCACAATATGAAGATAACGTTGAATTCAAGGGGACAAATTGGGGAAAATATTCATTTATAGGAAGGGGAGTTAGGAAAGATGTCCAATAAATGTCCAATTTCTTTGAAATGATTTAAGAAAATGCTAGGAAACAACAGATAGGGAATCTGCCACCTGGGCGACTACCCTAAATGCAGATCAGTAGTGATAGATTGAAGAAGAAGAAGAAGAGGGAAAGTAAGCAGGTGGATTTCGAGGTTGTCTATTTTTTCCTGTTAAGATACAAATGGGAGGCACGTTCACAGTTACTCACGTGTTGGCTACAGCTCAGTCTGATCCCACGCGTGTTTACACAACACACTGCAGTACACTGTATTACCGCATCTCGTGGACACGCTCCAACACAAGAAGTCAGAAATGTGAAATGGCCTTCAACAAGCTTCATAAAGACGAAACCGTGACGCATTTGGAGCTAATTAAGAGACTTGGCTTGCCAACGCGACTACTGTCCAGCTAGATGGCCTGCAGGTATTCGGAGTGTCACGTATTCAGCGAGATCATATCCCCAGCGGTATTGCTTGCTCACCTTGATCAGAGTACAAACTACACACCTTTAAACAAGACCCATTTTCATGAACCTCGGCCTGCCAAGCGACCACTGCTCAGCCTCAAGGCTCTACGGTACATGAGGAAGTGACACATGACGTTTCCTCCCTGCCATTATTCTTGGCTTTCTAGACTGAAGCCGCTAAGTTACCGTCACATA
Source organism: Anabrus simplex (assembly GCF_040414725.1). Classification (NCBI taxonomy): domain Eukaryota; kingdom Metazoa; phylum Arthropoda; class Insecta; order Orthoptera; family Tettigoniidae; genus Anabrus; species Anabrus simplex. Next base: position 23,107,254 of record NC_090270.1, on the reverse strand, counting down.
GCTCCTCAGTTGTATTCGTGAAGGCTGAGGGGACCTCGAATCAGTCCCCAGATCGAGGTAAATGTCCTTTCCTGACCTAGCCGGAGGTCTAACCCGGGGCCTCTGGGTGAGAGCCAGCTTCGCTACCGCTAAACCGCAAGGCCGCCTCCAAATAATAATAATAATAATAATAATAATAATAATAATAATAATAATAATAATAATAATAATAATACCACCTCTGTGGTGTAGTGGTTAGCGTGATTAGCTACCACCCCCGGAGGCCCGGGTTCGATTCCCGGCTCTGCCATGAAATTTGAGAGGTGGCACGAGGGGTGGAACGGGGTCCACTCAGCCTCGGGAGGTCAACTGAGTAAAGGGGAGTTCGATTCCCTCCTCACCCTCCTCGAAGTGGTTTTCCGTGGTTTCCCATTTCTCCTACAGGCAGATGCCGGAATGCTACCTAACTTAAGGCCACGGCCGCTTCGTTTCCTCTTCCTTGTCTCTCCGTTCCAATCTTCCCATCCCTCCACAAGCCCCCTGTTCAGCATAGCAGGTGACAGTGCCCTAGAGGGATAGGGGTGGGATCCCTCGCTGAGTCCGAGGGAAAAACCAATCCTGGTCGGTACATGGATTATGAAATGAAGAAAGAAATAATAATAACAGCAAAATTTGAACTGAGTTACAATTTACAGACAATCTCTCACTGACCTCAGATAGGCTATAATCAACGGCTGGTTGAAAACGATGTATGCTAAAGAAATAATTCTACCTCTAACACACCTTGCAAATAAAACAAGTATTTTTTTTCCTCTTCACTTTATACAACTAAGGCAAGTCGCATTATACCCGTACATCGACTGCCAAAAGAAAAACTATGTCACATTCCGCCTGTCATCAATCGAAGTAGATAGGGGATTCAAATGTCAACTGTCGTGGGTGTGAAACGACCAAGGGACTTCCGATAATTCGAACATTTCTTATGTACTTGTGTCAGGCTCCTTATTTTCATCTTTCCTATCCGACCTCCTATGGCCAACTGTTGTTCTCTTCCGACGCTGACTGTTTTAAGTCTAGACATGATATAGGCTTCTGGGCTTACGCCGTGTCAAGAAAATAACGTGAAATTCTTTACGTTCCGCAGAGAACTTTGCTCTGCATCATCAAAAGAAAATCTCGACTGGTCACGAGAAAGGCTTCTCAAGGAATCATAGAGTTAGTAAATGATACATTAGAGGTAGCATTACCGATCTCGATAGCTGCAGTCGCTTAAGTGCGGCCAGTATCCAGTATTCGGGAGATAGTAGGTTCGAACCCCACTGTCGGTACCCCTGAAAATGGTTTTCCGTGGTTTCCCATTTTCACACCAGGCAAATGCTGGGGCTGTACCTTAATTAAGGTCACGGCCGCTTCCTTCCCACTCCCTGCCCTTCCCTGTCCCATCGTCGCCATAAGACCTATCTGTGTCGGCGCGACGTAAAGAAAAAGAAAAAAAAAAAAAAGGTAACATTGGCGCCACCGTCTACGAGAGAATCACTGTAGCGAGCGGAGCAGCTGTTTGGCAAAAAGCTCACTCCGCTGTACTCACCAATGTAAATAGGGCACTGTGTGGATATAGATAAGGTTGAAAATTCTTACATGTAAATATTCTCAGATACTACAGTATACTAGCGATTCTTCTCTCCAGTAAAAGAAGAAAGCCCAATAAACATGAATACAGGACTAAATCCGTGATAAAAGAGGACAGTGTTCAGGTACAGTTAAGTAACACAAAATCAATTTACTGTTCATATCAAGTCTTCTAACAAACGTTTAGAAGGAGGGCTCGTATATTTCGCTACTTTTGTGTAAATGACCAGGAAATTTGGTATAATTCTGCCCAACGACCGAAAATGTCCTCTCTCGTACGAAGCGGATGAGCGAGTTTTTAGGCCTAAAAATGTTGGCGAGATTTTGGAGTAATGAAGACAATATTATCATTGCCGGTTTAGACCCTAGCTTTCTGAGACCAAGTTGACAGGTTCGAGCCTGGCTTCAGTCCGGTGATACTTGAAAGTGCTCAAATATGTCAGCCTCTTGTAGATAGATTTACCGGCCCATGAAAGAACTCCCGTGGGAAAAAATCCCGACACCTCAGTGTCTCCGAAAACCGTGCAAGTAGTAAGTGGGACGTAAAGCCATTATTATTATTATTATTATTATTATTATTATTATTATTATTATTATTATTATTATTATTATTATTAGTTGTAGTATTCTTTCCGATGATGATTGCTAAGGTCCACGTGCCAATTTCAATTCAGTTCTTCATACTTTGCTGTTTTCTCTTCCGCTCCTTCCAATATTCTTTCATCCTTTCACTATGCTGTTTCCTTCTGTCCTCTAACCACTTCGCACCAGGCTTCTTGTTCAATCTTCTGTGGAATCCTTCCATACTTACTACCCTCTTTCTAAAAATTTATCTGTCCATAGTTTCTTCTTCTCTTATATTATTTCTTTTAAATCTTTCTTTACTTCTTGAATCCAGCTAGTTGTTGCCTTTTTGTCCCAAAGGTACTTGAAAATTCATTTTGTTAATCTGGAATCATCCATTCTGTAAATATGTCCGAAAAATTGCAAATATCCTTTTTGTTCTGGTTTCTGTTATGTTTTCTATGTACCTGTATAGTTCATCATTAGATCTTAATTTCCATACTTCTGTTGTTTTCACAGCCCATTATGGAGATTTTATTTAGCTTACCCTGAAATGCATGCTAAACGACCGTCTCGTCGTTGAATCCCTTAACATCCAGGTGCTTATTAAACGGTCCGAAAAGATGGAAATTACTGGGGCTGTAAGAAGGATGGTCCAGATGGTTGACTTCCTCACCAGGGAGCAACAGACAGTGAGTGCTACCAGTTCGCAGAAAACGACCTGGACTTCTCTCCACAGGCGTCGTGTCGCTGCAGGTCAACGTCAGGCCACACGCTGTCAAGAGTGGCGTGAATTTATTGTTACGGCGCTTCCGGTATGAGGTATTGAACAAACCTCGCTACAGCCCTGAACCACCCGGTGATTTTCATCTCGTCGGACAGTTTATGAAGCGCCTGGGTGGTAAGCGATTGAACGAGAATACGGCCGTGCAGCATAACGTCATGACTTAGCTTCAGGGAATGCCGACATCGACGTCTTGATCTACTGTTGGAACAAATACTTGGAGAAGAATTCTCACTGTGCTGAGTAGTAACGAGTGTCGGTGCTCTGCTACTGAATATCTATATATCTGCGAGGAAGGTTATCTATTCACACTTAAAACAACAACCACTAAAGCACATTATTTTTAGTTGTGGTAACAGCTAAATAACAGTTTGTGGCACGAAACATGAGGAATCAACATCGTGACTCACTTTCTACTCATAAAGTTCTAATTGCATCTTCCACACTAATTCTGAGTTTTAATGATTTTCAGCACTGGATACCTCTGAACTTTAAAAGTTTAATTCACTGTCCTGGATACTTTCTCTTACATTATAATATACACTTAGATTTAGTTGTCTCGTAACGGCGTAATCTTCAATTTACATGCATAAATTAAGTAAAACTCACGGAGCTTGAAATTATTAGTTTCCGGGGTATCCGATGGACCTGTATAGCATGCACGAGAAGTTTGATACCTTATAACAGTGTTCCTAACACTCATTTCAGGCCATTAATTGTTCATTTTCTAAATCACTTACATTTTTTTCAGGCTTTTATTATTCGTTCTTTTCTTCTATCTTGATCTGCTTACCCTCCAGGGTCCGGTTTTCCCTCGGACTAAGCGAGGGACCCCACCTCTACCGCCTCAAGGGCAGTGTCCTGGGGGATACAATTGGGGAGAATGACCAGTACCTCGCCCAGGGGGCCTCACCCGCTATGCTGAACAGGGGCCTTGCGGAGGGATGGCAAGATTGGATGGGACAGGCAAGGAAGAGGGAAGGAAGCGGCCGTGGCCTTAAGTGAGGTACCATCCCGGCATTTGCCTGGACGAGAAGTGGGAAACGACGGAAAACGACTTCCAGGATGGCTGAGGTGGGAATCAAACCCACCTCTACTCAGTTGACCTCCAGAGGCTGAGTGGACTCCGTTCCAGCCCTCGTACCAGTTTTCAAATTTCGTGGCAGAGCCGGGAATCGAACCCGGACCTCCGGGAGTGGCAGCTAATCACGCTAACCACTACACCACAGAGGCGGACATTCGTTCTTTTACTGCATGTTTTTCGATTATGCTGTTAATTTTTGTAAACTGTATGTGTGAAAAATAAGAAAAGCATACAATGAACAATACCCTCTCCCGGATTTGTGGTCTCCGAGATAATGGGAGACGGGTATTATCTTTTCTTAAATAAAAGTTTTTAAATAATCAATCAAAGTATCGTACTCTACTTTTTTAACTTCTAGGCGGTGAATATTATTCTAACGGGCAGAATAACAGAATATTAACCCCGCCTTGCACATGCAGCTTTTAGTGTTAAAAACATTTCTTAACAGAAATGAAATGCCGTATGGCTTTTAGTGCCGGGAGTGTCCGAGGACATGTTCGGCTCGCCAGGTGTAGGTCTTTCGATTTGACTCCCGTAGGCGACCGGCGCGTCGTGGTGGGGATGAAATGATGGTGAAGGCGACACATACAGCCAGCCCCCGTGCCAGAGAATTAACCAATGGTCGTTAAAATTCCCGACCCTGCCGGGAATCAAATCCGGGACCCCTGTGACCAAAGGCCAATACGCTAACCATGCGGCCGGACTCTTGACAGAAAAACATAAAATTAAACAATTCCCTCAATTGTGCCGAAAGTTGAAGCCCTAAAGGGTCCTGAAAAGTTTCAAATTGCGAATCCTTAATTATTTACATAATTCTTTCTGTAATGTGTTCCTTGGTTCAATACCCTGAGGGGACTTTTGATTTTTTTAATGTCCACACCGAATGTAGTTATAAGGGCTTAGGTGAAACAATGCATTGACTCACAATAGCACTTGTAGTGATAGAAAAAGTCAAAGTGTTAATATAATCGACCGGACAACGATGATTAAGGAAAAGATTTTTGATTATACGAATAAATAAAGAATATATTCTCATACTTGAATTACCTAAAATTTGTAGGTCATATCCCCAGGATGATTTTTTCAACATTGAGTTGCTTGCCGGAAGGGCTAGAACTGAGGATATATATATATATATTTACAATTTGCTTTACGTCGCACCGACACAGTCAGGTTTTATGGTGACGATGGCTTAGGAAAGAGTTAGAAGCGGGAACGAAGCGACCGTGGCCTTAATTAAGATACAGCCCCAGCATTTGCCTGATGTGAAAAATAGAAAACCATCTTCACTGTCTCTGGAATGCAAGTTGCCAGCTATGTGATCCAAACCACGCAGCCACTAGTTCGGTTTACCTGCAGGTGTAACAGAAAATCCAACAATAATCATTTTGTTTGGTTTTCCGCTCCATGGAGAGTTGCTGTAGTAGCCCCTCTGTATAAAGGAAAGGGTGATAGACATAAAGCTGAAAATTACAGGCCAGTATGTTTGACATGCATTGTATGTAAGCTTTGGGAAGGCATTCTTTCTGATTATATTAGACATGTTTGTGAAATTAATAACTGGTTCGATAGAAGGCAATTCGGTTTTAGGAAAGGTTATTCCACTGAAGCTCAACTTGTAGGATTCCAGCAAGATATAGCAGATATCTTGGATTCTGGAGGTCAAATGGACTGTATCGCGATTGACATGTCTAAAGCATTTGATAGGGTGGATCATGGGAGACTACTGGCAAAAATGAGTGCAATTGGACTAGACAAAAGAGTGACTGAATGGGTTGCTATATTTCTAGAAAATAGATCTCAGAGGGTTAGAGTAGGTGAAGTTTTGTCTGACCCTGTAATAGTTGAGAGGGGAGTTCCTCAGGGCAGTGTTATCGGACCTTTATGTTTTCTTATATATATAAATGATATGAGTAAAGGAGTGGAATCGGAGGTAAGGCTTTTTTCGGATGATGTTATTCTCTATAGTGGGATAAATAAGTTACAAGATTGTGAGCAACTGCAACGTGACCTCGAAAATGTTGTGAGATGGACAGCAGGCAATGGTATGTTGATAAACGGGGTTAAAAGTCAGGTTGTGAGTTTCACAAATAGGAAAAGTCCTCTCAGTTATAATTACTGCGTTGATGGGGAATAAGTTCCTTTTGGGGATCATTGTAAGTATCTAGGTGTTAATATAAGGAAAGATCTTCATTGGGGTAATCACATAAATGGGATTGTAAATAAAGGGTACCGATCTCTGCACATGGTTATGAGGGTGTTTAGGGGTTGTAGTAAGGATGTAAAGGAGAGGGCATATAAGTCTCTGGTAAGACCCCAACTAGAGTATGGTTCCAGTGTATGGGACCCTCACCAGGATTACCTGATTCAAGAACTGGAAAAAATCCAAAGAAAAGCAGCTCGATTTGTTCTGAGTGATTTCCGACAAAAGAGTAGCGTTACAAAAATGCTGCAATGTTTGGGTTGGGAAGAATTGAGAGAAAGAAGAAGAGCTGCTCGACTAAGTGGTATGTTCCGAGCTGTCAGTGGAGAGATGGCGTGGAATGACATTAGTAGACGAATAGGTTTGAATGGCGTCTATAAAAGTAGGAAAGATCACAATATGAAGATAAAGCTGGAATTCAAGAGGACAAACTGGGGCAAATATTCATTTATAGGAAGGGGAGTTAGGGATTGGAATAACTTACCAAGGGAGATGTTCAATAAATTTCCAATTTCTTTGAAATCATTTCGGAAAAGGCTAGGAAAACAACAGATAGGGAATCTGCCACCTGGGCGACTGCCCTAAATGCAGATCAGTTTTGATTGAGGAAAGAAAACGTATGCCTTGTCTTACGGTTGTTTCCCAACTCAGGTTTATCATCATCATCATAACTACCTGTTCTAACTGTGGATGGCGGGACAATCACTTAGCACGTGTATGGTTACATTTTTGTCGACTCCTCATGTTGTTCCTCAGATTATGAGGCAGGTAGGGGGAGGCCTCACTTGTCTCACGCTCTTCAGCTAGAATGCTAGAGTCACAATGTGGAAAGAAAGAAACCACCACCTTTCCAACTGGATAGAGCCGAAGGAAAGTCTTCCATGTGGACACCAGGAGAAGTGGACAGTATGGAAAGCCCTTAACAGACTCCGTACAGAAGTCAGCAGAACAAAAGTAAATTTGCGGAAGTGGGGCTTCTCAAGTGATTCATCACTTTACGATTGCGGAGAGCAGCAGACGATCCAACATCAATGTCAGTGTGTTTTATGTCCTTCAATGTGCACCTTGAAAGACTTGATTGCAGCCTCCCCCAAAGCTATTGACGTCGCCCAATACTGGGCAAGCATCATCTAGCTCTCGAATATTGTTGCTCTATCTGTGATTGTATAATAGACTTGTATATTTGTATAGTAGGAATGTAGATATCTTGTTGCTTTTTGTTAAATATCTGTAAGTAAAGTTGATACTTCTGACACGAATAAAGAAAGAAAGATCTGACCTCCCGTGGTCAACCCTTATTATTTTCCGACCCCATCCGTATTATGCACGAAAGCCTAGCGAGTGTCTCCTTTTCAGGCCCTTCGTTGCCGTTGTCTTTCTTTAGCCGATACCTTTATTTTTCTAAGTGTCGGACCCCTTCCATATTTTCCCTCTGATTAGTGTTAATAGAGGATGGTTGCTCAGTTGTATTTCCTTTTTAAACCACCACCACAACCATCCTAAATCAATTTTCTCATGGTCAATTTTCGTGTAAAACCAACTGTTACAGAAAGACATTGATTTTTATGTTTTATATTCCCCTTGTAGACCCCGTCCTGCTGAATATAGCTATGATTCTGCTCGCCATTATCCTAAACTTCAACAATAAGTTTAATGAAAACTGGCCTATCCATTTTTCTAGCCAAAGAGTAATAGAAACAATAACTTCCCTTGTGTGTGGGGGCGTTAGAATATTGGGTCGAGGCAATAAGTTCGTGCGGTTCTTATATTTTATATTATTTTATTTTACTGTCACTGTCACGCACTGTAACTCACAATCCCAATCACTCAGTGATGTATTCACCTCCACTCTCTATGACCTCCTGCCAACGTTCAGGTAGCAGAATTGTTTTGGTTTTGACTGGAAGAAATCTGTTAGCCATTGGTCAAGAGAAGCTTTGTCAGGAAACACTTGCCCCTGAATCTGGTTAGAAAGAGAGCGGAAAAAATTAAAATCTGATGGGGGCAAGCTCAGGGCAATACGGAGAATGAGGAAGAGGTTCCCAGCCTAGTTCAGCAATCACACCTTTGGTCAATTGCGCTGTATACGGACGAGAGTTATCATGGAGCAATTAGACTGGCTGTTGTCTTTTCTTGTCAATAGCCGTCTTAGCTGGTCACTATACACAGCAAGGATTATCGCTACGTTTCTCGGAAGAAGTTCATGGTGGAGGATGCCATCTTTGTTCCACCAAACACACAACATGATTTTCTGTGGATGAGCACTATCCTTGACATGGGGAGTTGCTTTTTTTGATGGGCTGAGCCACTCTTTCCTCTTCTTCATGTTGACATACAGGCACCATTTCTCGTCACTGGTGATAACGTTCGAAAGGAATGTTTCGTGCCTCTCGCAAGCCAACCGGTGCCGGGCAAGCAATGACGAAAGGATGTTTACCCGTTGATTCTTGTTACTGTCACTTAGCACATGTGGTACCCATATACCCAATTTCTATACCTTACGCATGGAATGCAAATGGCGTACAATAGTTGACTGATCACATTCAAAAACTTGCGCCATTTCCCGCTTTGTTTGACGAGGATTCTCATGGAGCAACTCATTCAAGTTCTTTTCGTAAAAATCTGGAGGTCCTCCAGAACGTGGATCATCAGACAAGTCAAACCGTCCTGCTCGAAAGCGGTAAAACCATTTTTGTACTGTTCTTTCAGCAATTGCTTCATTCCCGTCCACTTTACAAATTGTTCTCGCAGCTCCTGCTGCACTGGATCTTCGGTTAAACACAAAGAGTAAAATGTGGCGGAAGTGCTCACTTTCCTCAACTTGACATTCCATATCCGTTTGTCTGAAATATACACAAATAATGCGTTCACAATCAAGAAAACCTGTGTTTCACAACACACGAACTCTGAACTCTGTTAAAACAACGGAATAGCAATAAGCAATCCCTTCACGATGCATTGTTGCCAACCCAAAGAATACCGCACCAACTTATGCATCGATCCAATATATTCCTACCGTAAGAAGCGATTAAACTGGGGAATTCCCAGGGGACTCTTACCTTGAGAGCACGGTTTGGCAACAGTGGGACCAATTAGTAGTAACTGAGCACGGCATTGTGTCCATATATTTGTGCCTCTTTACTATCCGACTTCCCTTCGCCAACTCTTGTTCTCTTCTGACGTCGACGGGCCCAGAGTGTCTTTCATTTTCACGTCCTTCATTAGCCGATATATTCATTGTTCAAAGTGTCGGACTTCTTGCAGTTTTCCTCTGGTCAGTGTTACGAGAGGATGGTTGCTCGGTTGCATTTCCTTTTAAAACAATCCTTACCACTAGCCATAAAAATACCCAGACTGAACCGTTCACAACCCATTATTTGTCGTGCCTGAAATACAATGATGGCGCAACAGCCTACACAGTGACCATTGCTCAGCCAAAAAGCATGCAGATTACGAGGTGAAGCCTGTTCAGCACGACGAATCCTCTCGGCTTTGTAGACCTGGATTCTATGTATCGTAAAACCTCGGTGAGACTCTGTCCAACACTCATCTCGTTTCATATCCCACTCCGTAGAGAAACGGGACAATCGCGATCACAAGAATTCCGGGTGGAAAAGGAAACAGGTAACGTTCGGGAGAAGATTTTGGCCAACCCTGAGGATGAAGGAGAAGTAACCAAGGCAACGTCACATGTGTTAGTCGTCCAGGAGGTGTCGCCTGTCCCGTTACGCACTCAGAGGTCACTCCCAACCTCCATTTTATCGGGAACTGATTAAGATGTTTCTATGGCTGAACATTCTGGCTATACTTGCTTTTCCTAATCAAGGAAAACAGTTATTTAACTGTAATTTAATTGCGATGAACTGTGCACTATGCAATCCCACCCCAATATATGGCATTTAATTGTTGGATCAGCGCTGACAGTAACTTCATAGCAACGGTTTTCCAAACGCCCTTGTGCCTCTGATAATCATAATTATTTAATGCCAGGTTAATTTTGCTTTGGTTTTTGACATATAATAATAATAATATTAATAATAATAATAGTGGTAGTATTTAACACGGCCTATATTGACGAAAAAAGGGTCATTTTTCTTAAAGTGGTTGAGCGCGATGCCATTTGATAATGAAGCCATAGTCAACACCGCTAACATTTCAGCCAGACTTCGCACACAAGAAATACAAAGAAACTGGACAAGTTTACCCTCAATGAGCTGACATACACATTACGCCTTTTGCCTTGAAGGAGCCGTGTGGTTCCTCCCTTCATTCCCCTCTACCTTCATTTTTGAGCCAGCGGGACGTGTGGGCAGGCGGGGAAGCAAATACCTTCCCCTCCGCGTACTTCGTTTTCTCCATCTCCTCTCATTCTTCAGATGTGTGCATGTATTAACGCGCCAAATGGATGTGACCAATGAGAGAGAGTGTGCAAGCAGGTACTGGGTGGTTCTGAGGGCTGTACTGATTTCTTGTCTGAAATGAATGTTTCTGACCACGAGATACAAAAGATTTCGAGTGTACATGATTCCATCACGGAAGAAGAATGTAATGGTACACTGTATTGTATTTAAATTCTTTCAAACAAATAAGTCAGTATATACTGTAGTCTCCATTGCAGTGAGAAACATACACATTATTTAATTATAGCGCTTATTTTCTCCCCGTTTAATACGAGATATTCATGTGGTTCTCACTGTAATGGAGACTACAGTATATACTGATTTAGTTGTTTGAAATAATTTAAATAAAATACAATGCACCATATTGTAGATACAGTATAACATTCCAGTGCTGCCAACGTAACCTTACTAGCGCGAAATTTGAATTGGTAAACAAAGCCACGTGCTTTTTTTTGACAGCCACGTGCTTTTTGACAGACAGCAACGCATCACTAACCTCAGTACTGCCATCTTGACGGGCCTAAACCTCAATGCTGCCAACTTAACTACACTAGCGCGAGATTTGAACCGGTAAACAAATCCACGTGCTTTTTTGACAACTACGTGCTTTTTGATAGACAACAACGCGTCGCTAACGTCAGTGCTGCCATCTTAATGGGCCTAAACATTAGTGCTGCCAACTTAAACTTACTAGCGCGAGATTTGAATCAGTCGAACCCTTGACCCGTTTCTCTACGGGGTGGGGTACGAAGCGAGATGAATGTTCGTAGCGAGTTTTTACGACCGGATGCCCGTCCTGACGTCAACTTCATCAGATGAATTAATGATATGAATTGAATGATGTGATATATAGTAGGAAGGGAGAGGGTGAAACCCGGTGAGATTGTGATAAGCTGACTGCGAAGTCTGAATGTCAACATATTCTACCTAGCCTGCAGCTCCAGGTAAAGTTCTCAGTTTCCTTCAGCTCTGTAGGTGCACTTGCAAAGGGGAAGTAAAGTACTTCATGTTTTCCGTATTTTGCAACTTTTTTAAAAAATAATTGAAGAATATGCCTTCGAAAAAGAGCGTCTTAGACGGGAGTGTAGCGCGATATAATGGGCTGTGGTGCCCGGCCCTGCTCTGGTACTTTTTGAAAGGTTTACTTTTAGAATTTTCACTACCTGTTTCAAGTTTATTTCTGTATATTTCTTGATTGTGACATTAGCATTTTAAGGGCTACCTGGCCGAGGTGGTAAAGGCGTGCTCAGTTCGCCTGGAAGGATGTGGTTTCGAATCCCCGTCAGGAAGTCGTAACATTTAAGAAACGAGATTTCCACTTCCGGAGGTGCACATGGCCCTGAGGTTCACTCAGCCCACACAAAAAATGAGTACCAGATTAATTCCTGGGAGCAAAGGCGGCTGGGCGTAGAGCTAACCGCTCTACCCCATCAAGTGTCGAGGTTAGAATAGTGGAAGTCTTTATCTTCCACTCCTCCAATGGCCTTCTTGGCTTATACGGAGATGACTTTGCTTTTGACTGACATTTTACGAATTGTTTTGTAGATTTAGAGTTTTAAGGTTTAGTATGAGATTATTTAGTTTTACCCTAAACTTCTTCCTTTTCGCACTCAAATTGTCTGAGAACTAGTTCATCCTTACAGATAAATAATACAAATAAGTGATAACTATAATGTACGTCTGGCTCCATGGCTAAATGGTTAGCGGGCTGGCCTTTGGTCACAGAGGTCCAGGGTTCGATTCCCGGCAGGGTCGGGAATTTTCACCTTAATTGGTTAATTTTGCTGGCACGGGGGCTGGGTGTATGTGCCTTCTTCATCATCATTTCACCCTCATCACGACGTGCAGGTCGCCTATGTGAGTCAAATGAAAAGACCTGCATCTGGCGAGCCGAACTTGTCCTCGGACACTCCCGGCACTGAAAGCCATACGCCATTTCCATTTCACTATAATGTATCTAGGCGTCGCGCTACAGATTTAATGCACAAGGAGATTGTCACCAATCAGACTAGTGACCCCGAAAACTATGGATTAACAATAATCTCTGTCATTTGGGACATTTTCTTTTTCACCTATTCTCAACCGCATCCAGACTATCACAATTCATGTCAGCGATCCTAGTTCCTGCAGGATTTTCATGAGAGTAAGTCAGTCAACTAAGTCATACGCCTTTTTAAAATCAATAAAGGCGATGATATATACAGTATATGTTTACTAGGAATTTTATCTGTCGTAGCAGTGACTTTTGGTTGAGTATCTGTCCTTTTCTGAATCCCCCTTGCTATTCTCCTACTTGTGGACCTAGTTAGAGTTGAACTCCGTTTAATAAGGCTTTGGAGAAAATCTTGAATGTGACAGGTACCAACGAGATTCCTCGATAATACTGTTGATGTCGATCAAGTCTCCTTTCTTGTGCAAGGGACGAACCAAAGCAGACGTCCAGTCACTAGGCACTGTTTCAGTCTCCAAAATGTCTTGTAGAACCTCCCTCAAAAACTGTTGACAGTCCTATCTCCAGCCTGCTTGCATAGTTCGGCTACTATTGAGTCTTGTCCCGATGTTTTGTTGATTTTCAAGGACTGAATGATTTCTTCTTTGGTTAGTTGTTGAGAGTTTGATTATTATTAGTAGTAGTAGTAGAAAAATAATAGTTTAAATTGTGATGTATATTGGTGTCCGCCTCTGTTTTGTAGTGGTTAGCGTGATCAGCTGCCATCCCCTGAGGTCCAGGTCCGATTCCCGGCTCTGCCACGAAATTTGAAAAGAGGTACGGGGGCTGGAGCGGGGTCCACTCAGCCTCGAGAGGTGAACTGAGTAGAGGTGGGTTCGATTCCCACCTCAGCCATCCTCGAAGTGATTTTCCGTGGTTTCCCACTTCTCCCCCAGGTAAATGCCGGGATGGTACCACGGCTGCTTCTTTCTCTCTTCCTTTTCTATCCCTTCCGCTTTGCCTATCGCCCCACAATGTTCCTGTTTAGAATAACAAGTGAGGCCGCCTGGGCGTGGCACTGGTCCTCCTTTCCAGTTGTATCTCAGATCCAAAGTCTCACGCTCCAGGACACTTCCCTTGAGGCGGTAGAGGTGGGATCCCTCTCTGAGACCGAGGGAAAAAGCTACCCTGGAGGGTAAACAGATTAAGAAAGAAAGATGTACATTGGTACACTTTGTCGTGGTAGGCAACCCAAACTGATTGAATAATAATAATATCATGATATTCTTAATGCTAGTAACGTTAATGAGTTATTTAAACATAATGAGACACGCTCATTTACCGCAAGTGAAAGGAAATTGAATTGGTGGCATTCCACAGCGATATTAAGATGTGGTGAAAGTGAAGGAGCCTGTTAAGCGACGACTCTCTCCCAGGGCAATGTTCTTGTAATTATCAACAGAACACTCGAAATTTAAACAGAACCTTCTCTTCTCCACTTCGGGAGATTTGTACAAACGTACTTCAGCGACCCTTAAACGGGATACGGTCGCAGTTGTCTGGAGGTCTCCATAATGGCTTTCAGTGTGGTCGGCAGGGATTTGATTCTGGCTCTACCATGGAGGATGGATTTTGTGAAAAGAAATCTCCACCATTCTGAAGGTGATTTTTCTGAGATGGTATCAGTTATATAGGTCATCCCAACTTTATTCCCAATTATAATGCCCACTTGCCTTTCATGGATCGCTGGTAGAATATTAAAGTACCGGTAGTTGGATTGATTCATTAATTTTACGTGATGTGGCCTGGATTATGAAGCGTGCTGCAAACCAGTTTACATACCATATTGTACAAACTACAGTACAGTGTACCGGGCGAGTTGGTCGTGAGGTTAGGGGCGTGCAGCTGTGAGGTTGCATCCGGGAGTTAGTGGGTTTGAACCCCACTGTCAACAGCTCTGAAGATGGTTTTCCGTGGTTATCGATTTTCATACCAGGCAAATGCTGGGGCTGTACGTTTCCTTCGCACTCCTAGGTCTTTCTTATCCCGTCGTCGCCATAAGACCTGTCTGCGTCGGTGCGACGTAAAGCAAAATTGTAAAAAAAAAAAAAAAAAAAAAAAAAAAGAAACAGTGTCTTGAACTTCCTAATTATGTAGCTAATTCATTGTTGAATTAAAGTTAAACATCTAAAAAGATATACTATATACTAAACGAAGGATACAGTATAAATGGTATAAATTTGTAAGAAGTTGGATTATGTGTTAATTTCTTAAGTCTATTTCCCATGTACAACATTTCTTTTTAAATACTGTCCAAACCGTTTATTGCGACATCGCTTTTAACAACAATGTAGAGTTTATTTTCAAATTCTTGTTTGCAGTAGATTGTATACTCCACACAGCTTTACTGCTAAATTGACGTTTTGGCTCCGTCTGGTGGTTATGCGCTGAAACATAGACATCCAACCAATCCCAAGCTACTATTCATATCGACTTATATCGACAGAGTGCGATCTCGAAACCTAGTTGCCCGCGCTAATATTTACATTCGCCAGGTGGGTTAACGTATGTCGCTCAGCGTATATGGTATTCGGTACGACTCGCGATCTTTTTGCACTTTTTTCAGTAATTAGTGTTTTTCATATTAGTCTTTATCTCTGTAATATAATACAGTATAGCGTACTTTACAGTTTAGCATAAGTTAGTACAATACAGGTTTTTTAGTTCAGTGTTTTATTTACGTCCGTGTATTGCGTAATGTACTTAGTTCGTGCATGTTTTGAATGTCTCAGTGTTCAATTCCCGGCTCTGCCACGATATTTGAAAAGTGGTACGAGGGCTGGAACGGAGTCCATTCAGCCTCGGGAGGTCAACTGAGTAGAGGTAGGTTCTATTTCCACCTCAGCCATCCTGGAAGTGGTTTTCCGTGGTTCCCCACTTCTCATCCAAGCAAATGCCGTGATGGTACCTAACTTGAGGCCTTCCCTTTTCGTCTATCCTTTCCATTCTTCCCTTCCCCCTACGAGCCTCTTGTTCATCATACCAAGTGAGGCCACCTGGGCGAGGATTTGGTACTCCTCCACAGTTGTATCCCCGACCGAAAGTCTCACACTCCAGGACTCTGTCGTTGAGGCGGTAGAGGTGGGATCCCTCGTGAGTTCGTGGGAAAATCCGACCTTGGAGGGTAAACAGATTAAGAAAGAAAGAAGAAGAAGAGGGGAGAGCGAGTTCATTCCATAATGCATTTTATTTCAGACAAATTCGATGATTAAAGAAATAATGGATTTATAATATAATTTTCAATAGGGAAAACTTCTCGCACATGGTTTAATGCTCGCCGTACTGTGGGTAGATTAAAGTCGACCTCCATTTATTTGCGAATGGAGTAATATAATACTGGCTTATGACCCCCGAAGCGAGTTGACGCCTGATAGGCGAACTGCGCGTCTGCGAGAATGTGACCCTATCTATAATGTAATCTAATTCTGAAAACGGCACACACATTCTCTCTCTCTCTCGCTCTCTCTCTCTCTCTGACCTCCGAGGTACTGGAATTAATCAATGAAGGCTACCATCACCGAACCCGGGATCTTTTTGACCAAAGGCCAGGAAGCTAACAATTTAGCCATGCAGCCGGACATAGTAAATTCATTTAACGGAATTCGAGTCTTGAATTTCAAATTAGAATTTGCAAATTTATACTTTCTTTTCTTAATCCATTTACCACCTTGGGTTGTTTATTCCCTCGGACTTAGTGAGGGATCCAACCTCTACCGCCTCAAGAGCAGTGCCCTGGAGCGCCAGACATTGAGTCTGGGATACAACTGGGAAGGAGGACCAGTACCTCGCCCAGGCGGCCTCACTTGCTATGCTGAATAGGGGCCTTGTGGGGGAGCGGGATGATTGGCAGGGATAGCCAAGGAAGAGGAAAGGAAGCGGCCGTGGCCTTAAGTTAGGTACCACTTGCCTGGGGGAGAAGTGGAAAACTACGGAAAACCAATTCTGGGATGGCTGAGGAGGGAATCGACTCCCCCTCCCCCCAACCACCACCACCATCGTCTATTCAGTTGACCTCCCGAGGCTGAGTAGACGCCATTTCAGCCCTCCTACCGGTTTTGAAATTTCGTGGCGGAGTCAGGAATCGAACCCGGGTCTCCGGGGGTGGCAGCTAATCACACTAACCACCACACCACATATGTGGACATTTTTCAAAATTAATATTTTTTAGTTGTTTGGATCAGTCAAAATGTTAAGAGTTTTGAATGTTTTATGTACCGGTCTATCCGAAACTGTACGATTACCATAGGTACTGCCACAGCTCAATCTTAGGGATGGCCTGGCTCCTGAATTCTCTGAGGTAAACACTTTATTTGTTATACCTTAACTGTTTAAAGTTTACACTTCACTCCCGCTGACTAGCAAGAAAAATCATAAAATAAATTATTAGCCTACAATTTTTTTAATGTAGCGAGTTTGTCTCCAAGGTAGAAGTAAACTTATAAAGCAGATATAACTACGAAGTAAATTCTCCTTTGGACCTACGCAAAGCTGTGCATTTAAGGGTTAATATCAAGTCCATGCTGACTAAGGGTGGATGGAAGTTCATTCGACGCTCCATATCCTACGACGTCGCGATGTAAAACATCTCTGGTGACACGCTTGGTGTTTACCTAACAAAATTAATTAAAACTCAGAAATCGGTTGTCCAGTTGAGCCGTGGTAGACTAAAATGAAATTGGCTCGCAGGTAGTCTAAATAGTGAAATAAGCAAAGTTATCCCCGTAGATGCCTTGAGGGTAACCTCAGCACTTGGTAGGTAGAGAGGTCCGCCTTTGCCCCCAGGAATTAACCTAGTACTCATTCTAGGTGTAGGCTGAGTGAACCTCAGGGCCATTTGCACCTCCGGGAGTGGAAATCTCATTACTTAAATCTTCAACTTCCTAATGACGAATCGAACCTACGTCCTTCCGGGACAGGCAGCCCGAAGTATGCAGCTTGTTCAATAAGAGAAGGATTTTGACATTTGAGCGTTGCGATCGCTCAGTCAGCTGTTATTTACCCGCGCATTTCCACGTGATTCACTTGCTTAGAATCCCCTAGGCTAATATCTGCGGTTATTTACAGTCCTCAGTCCATGCAGAGGCCTGTCATAACAACTTCGTTACAATGGCTTTGCCTGTGTTATTTATGCGTTATGACATTACAGATGAAAATGTTTCAGCTAATAGTACGCGCCCTCCTATAATTGTATTTTATAGTAGGTGGGGGCTCCCTCTGGGTGGGGACATACCAGAGACTACATCCACAGTATCCCCTGGGCTCTCGACTAGGGACAATTGGGTTGGGGACCAGCTCGCACCTAGCGAAGTTTGTAATTGCTTCTTTCCGCGGCCAGGTACCATGTTTCGCTAACATAGAGTGCCACGCCCACCTGGAAAACTTCTAGAACATTTTTCTATTATAATATTTTCACGCTTCGCCACCGGTGTTGCAAACGCTATGCTTTCCCCAGTAAATCTAGGGATTTTACCCTTTGTCAGCGGGCAAATTTTAACTCATAGTATGCAGTGGGAAATCTAATCATTTTCATGCCTATGTTAGTGGATATTTTAGTGGTTTCTAAATTCAAGATTTATGCAGTATGATCGAAAATATAATAATGTTATTGTTCAAATTTCAGTTCTTGACGTTGCCAGTCGTGATGCCATCAAAAGCTGGGAAAAGATTTGAAATGTAAGCGGAGCTTAGTTGTAGATGTTTCCCTTAAAAATAAGGAAGCAAGGAACACTTCAGTGCGTCTTTCCTTCATAGTACAGTTTCACTTCTTCAGTGTCAAATGCACTTCAGTTAGGTATAGAGTCGGTGAATCTGTTTCTTAAATCATGTAAGCACTACCTCGGACACCAGCGCAAAGATAAAAAGACCTGGAAATATGTGTCCTGTGTAAACTGATCTAAATCATGGACACCAGCTTATTATTATTTATCCGTTTACCGTCAAGGGGTTGATTTTCTCCCCAGACTCAGCGAGGGATACCACCTCTACCGTCTCAAGGGCAGTGTCCTGGTGCATGAGGCATTTGGTCGGGGATACAACTGTGCAGGATGACCAGCACCTCACCCAGGCGGCCTCACCTGCTATGGTGAACAGGGGTCTTGTGTGGAGATGAGAAGATTTGATAGGACAAGCAAAGAAGACGGAAAGAAGCGGCCGTAGCCTTAAGTTAGGTACCAACCTGGCATTTACCTGGAGGAGAAGTGGGAAACCACGGAAAACCACTTCGAGGATGGCTAAGGTGGGAATCGAACTCCCCCACTCAGTTGATCTCCAAAGGAGTCCTCGTACCAGGTCTCAAATTTCGTGCCATTCCCGGGCCTCGAACCCGGGCCTCCGGGAGTGGCACGTAATCGCACTAATCACTCCACCACAGAGGTGGACAACACCAGTTAATTTATGGTGTAAAATGATGAAATACTGCCATGCAAGTTACACCAATCCATTTCAGAAACTGACATTTGCACTCCTGCGCCCATTCTTACCAGGGTCAAAATATACAGAATTCGAGAGAAAGACAGTAGAACATTATTCAAACTAAAGCAAAAAACAATTAGCAGAGCGTGGTTTCGATCCACGGACCTCTGGGTTATGGGCCCAGCACGCTTCCACTGCGCCACTCTGCTCTTAGTTAGCTATCGGTACAGTGACAGAGTAGACTATTCTATAGTGTGTCGTTCCAATGTTACACGTTCTTGTTTCTTCATATGACACGCTAGTCTTGTTGATACGGTAAATTAAGCTACAAATACATACATTTTATATATTTCACGGTTACACTGTTTTAATTAGAAGATTGTCTGGAGCTCTTATGTGGACTGGAGTATATCGTTCGTTCTCTTTCTTTCTTAATCTGCTTTACCCTCCAGGGTTGGCTTTTCCCTCAGACTCTGCGAGGGATCCCACCTCTACCGCCTCAAGGGCAGCGTCCTGGAGCTTCAGACTCTGCGTCGGGGGGATACAACTGGGACGGATGACCAGGACCTCGCCCGGCTGGCCTCACCTGCCTATGATGAACAGGGGCCTTGCGGGGGATGGAAAGATTGGAAGGGATAGGGAAGGAAACGGCCGTGGCCTTAAGCGGGAAACCACGGAAAACCACTTCCAGGATGGCTGAGATGGGAATCGAACCCACCTCTACTCAGTTGACCTCCCGAGGCTGAGTGGACCCCGTTCCAGCCCTCGTACCACTTTTCAAATTTCGTGGCAGAGCCGGGGGTGGCAGCTAATCACACTAACCAGTACACCACAGAGGCGGATGGAGTATATCCATTGCATGGAATGTGAAGTTGGAACTCTTTTTCTTTCTTTCTTTCCTTCTTTCTTTCTTTCTCTCCTTCTTTCCTAAGCATTTTACCGGGGCCGATGACCTTCGATGTTAGGCCCCTTAAAACAACAAGCAGCATCAAGCATTTTACCCTCCAGGGTTGGTTTCTCCCCCGGACACAGCCAGGGATCCGACCTCTACCGCCTCAAGGACAGTGTCCTCGAGCGTAAAACTTTGGGTACCAGTACCTCGCCCAGGTGGCTTCACCTGCTCTGTGGGGGATGGGAAAATCGGAAGTGATAGACAAGGAAGAGGAAAGGAAGTGCTCGTGGCCTTAAGTTAGGTACCATCTCGCCATTTGCCTGGAGGAGAAGTGGGAAACCACGGGAAACCACTTCGAGGATGGCTGAGGTGGGAATCGAACACCCCTCTACTTAGTTGACCTCCCCAGGCAGAGTGGACCCCGTTCCAGTCCTCGCACGACCTTTCAAATTTCGTGGCAGAGGCCGGAATCGAACCCAGGCCTCCGGGGGTGGCGGCTAATCACACTAACCACTACACCACAGAGGCGGACAAGTTTTAACTCAAGAGGATAAATTGGGGTGAATGTTAGTTTACAGAAAATATTTTTTTGACGCCACTTCCGTTACACATTTTGTCGCGTCACGTCACGTCACGTCACGCAAATTTTCGGATAACGCCCAGCCCTACGACATATCCATGTCAAAAGAAACCATAGTCCGTCTCTGTGGTGGTGAATATGTCCTTCATTAAATGAAACTCAGACTGAAAACAAACAATTTCAACACACTCAATTTATACAAATCTACAGCCCTGCACCTCTCAGGGGGTGATTGGTGGTGGTGATTATTGTTTTAAGAGGATCCTCTATGTGACTTTAATCAGAGAGAAAAATGGAAGGGGTGGACACTTCGAAAAATGAATGTTTCGGCCAAAGGAAGACAATACCAGAAGACATAGTGCACTGTTAACACTAGCTGCCGCCAGCAAGGGCCACGCTAAGACATATTCCTAGCATACAAATGTACATTGTTTTCTTAAGAAAAGCTTTTCTTGCTTATTTGCCCAAATGAAACAGAGACTTTAATACAAGCCTCGTTATTGGAAGAAAGATAACATTTCACATGCGTCGGTGGATGGCTACCCATGTCAGGAAGAAATCTGACATCTTTAGAAAGTATTAGGTGTGCTGTTAATACGCGCGGAAGCAAAGAGACGAGGTACGGCTTCACCATGAATTCGTCCAGAATCGACCAGCGTCGGTTATTTAGTTTATAGTTTAATATTTCGTATGGCGTATAGAGGTACAGAAAAACTATATATATAATATACACTTACAACTATATACACTTAAAGTAGATAGAACAACAATCGGACAAAGGATGGTAATATAACTTATCATTTAATGTCCAGAGAATTTAGATAATGCACTGCCGCTTCACTTGCTGCATGAAGTTCGTGGTATCCTCCCTGAAAGCTCCGAAGTGGGCACATCATTACAACATGGTGGACTGTCTAAGCCGCGTCACCGCAGTCACACTGAGGCTGGAATTTTTCCCCACTTGTGGAGCCAGAAGTTGCATCTTCCAAGACCGGTCCGCACTCTCCTCAACGAAGCCCAGAATCTTCTTGGCAAGTTGAACCCAGCAATTTTTCTACAAGGGTCATATATCAACCCTAGCTGGTCAGGGTTTGAAGCAGCCCACTCTTTCCTTCAGGCATTATTCATGTTGTACCGTAATTCAACCAGCCTCTTTCCTAGTTGCCATGATGGATGTCGAGATTTTAATCTTCCGTGCTTCTGATGGTTGCAGTCCTAATGAATCGGCAAGGGTGTATTTGCAGAACATTTTAACCATTCTTTCTTCAGAGCAGTTAGCCTTCGAAGATGAGGAGGATGGATGTTAGTTAATACTGGCAGCCATTTAAGTGGTGTGGATTTGAGTGTGCCAGACACTGTCCTCATGGTATCATTCAGCTGGACATCAACTTTTCCTGTGTGTTGCGCTGTTGATCCATACAGGGCTGCAATATTCTGCAACTGGGTATATTAGGGCAAGAGCTGTTGTTCAGAGGACATTAGCATTTGCTCCACAACTAATGCTACTGAGTTTGTGAAGGATGTTGTTACGTGTTTTAACCTTTGCTACTGTTCTGCAGTGGTGTTCTTTATACGTCAAAGAGCGATCCAGCACAATACCCAAGTATTTTGGATGAGAACAGTATTTTAGCTGTTGGCCTCTGAATTGACTTGTGGTATGTAATGGGTTCTCCTGTTGTCCAGATGAAATATGGGGGTCATCGTTATTTACTCCCGTAGGTATAACCTTAAAGTGCCCTACACCTGTCCCCCGGGTAAGTAACCAACAAGATCGGCTGCTGGACCAAAATAAATTTTCTTGCGGATATCCCAGCAAATAGAGGATACTTCACAACCGTGATCATCAGTTTATAGTGGCGGATGGTGTTAGCGGAGCCGATATTTACCGTGTATGGGAGTGAGTATCACGTTGTTAAGATGTGTTGGGAATTTCATCATGGACGAGAAGGGGTGTGCCAAAACCAGATCAGGCACAATAGGCAGTCTGAAAAATAAAACATAAGGAAGGGATGCCGGTTCGGAAGCAATGATGAGCCCGAGACACCGCTGAAGAATGGTTCCACCTCAAACCACGCACGTTGTTCGCTTGAGCATCTGTCATTTAGTGAGCACTGCTAGAACCAGCAAGGTCAGGTATTATTATTTTATTATTAACAAATACATCGCAATTACGAAATATCCCGGTGGCAATAATCACCTATAGTAGTGTGATTTATTTACTTACTCGTGTCAGAAGCATACTTAATCATACAATTAAAATAAAATAATTAAACTATTTACAAAAATTACAGAAATTAACAAACAAAGGAAACTGACCAAATTTACTGTACATCAAGATGGTATTTTTCCAAAACTGAGCCACATCTTGGGCGTTGTCATCAGCAAGCATTAAATCTTGGTCTGAGCATGAAGATGGTCAGAGAAGACATTGATACATATGGTTCACTGTTTATTCTTCACCACAGTTGCACTTGCTGTCCTCTGATGTGAAGAGTAGTGTGATAATAAAGTACATTTAAAACACAATTACTTGACAACAACAACAAGAGTTTTGTGGAAAGAGAATATTACAAGATATACTACTAGTTTACATTCTAAATCCAACATCATCAAACACGTACCTTAAGTATTTCAAAATTTTATGTCACCTACATATTACTCCTGGATTCCTCTACATTCATGTATTTCAAACAATAAACTGTTTCAGAAACTAACATAGGTCTCAATTTAATTTGGTAACCATTATACTACGCAACTAACAATATTCATTTCTTTCCCTAATACTTCCTTTCCTAATCGAATAATTGATGCATCGCCTGACTTTATTCGTAAGCACTCTATTAATTTGGTTTTGGATTTATTTCTTTTTCACCTTGTGCTCGAATTTTGTGTCCGTACCACTCAGATATTTCCCTAGATCTTCTGCAGACTGAGACAAAATCATCGGCAAATATCAGAGTTTTCGTTACCCTGATTCCTCTTACAAATTCGTCTATAATTTCCTATACCAGCTGTTCTATATAAAATTGAAAAGAATTCGAAATCTGAACCAAAAACCAAAATTTGAGGTCCCTTTTAACACTCCTTCGTATTTTGAATATCCCTACTACAGTAATACCTAAGTCTAAAAATGTGTTTGGATGCCTGTGGAAATATCACGTCTGAATTTGCATTAAATTTCACACATAATTAGAGTATGATCTGGGATACCACGGTCAGGGCCATCTAGCGAAGGAAACTCTCAAATTTTTCTGAAGAAAAGGTGCGCCTGGGACCCTTAAAAATGAATGCGCAGCCTAAACGGCTAGAGCTGCGAAAAATAGCGCCTATGGTTGTTCAGGAAAGATGGAGCAAAACTAGAGCTGATTTATTCATTAATGTACTGGCAAACACAATCTGCAATCGCTTGCAATAATAAAAGACCTTCATAAGTTTGTTGTTTACAAGATTCGTGTCTGCGTGTGCAGTTTACGTACGGTAATCAAAACCAGAGGCACTGTGTTTGTTTACGGTGACTTCGCTGCAAGTGGAAGCGTTTTTTGTAATGGAGTTTGTCCCCATGATCCTTGTGCCGTTTATTTTTACAAGAACTTTAATTTTGCTTAATGTTATGATATGATTACAGTGTTCTGCATGATTTTCTATGTCTAACTTAAATGCAGTTAAAAATGCAATCCTTTTATCTTGCCACGTTTTACATTAATGCGTATGTGTATCTCTTCCAGGAATTTTCGATAAGAAGGTGTTTTATTTCTGTACGCAGAAGTAAAGTTCATAAGTGACTTTTTTTTTCCAAGTTACTGACTGTTTGAGACCAATTTTTAAGCAAGAGTATGAGTTAATATTTAGCTTTTCCAAAATATTGCAAGACCGACTCTATTGTAGGAAAATAGGAAAAGGAAAACTGTCGAAAACTACGTTCCGGTTCAATACTCTATAATCCACGACCAAAGACGCTTGGCCATCTTTCTTAGGGACCAAAAAGGCAGGACTGCTGTAAGACGACTTCGACAGACTTATCACACCTTTCTCCAATAAATCATCGACATACTTCCCCATAGCGGCAAGCTTGGTTGGAGAACAGCTGAAGGGATGAAGTCTAACAGGTATGTCGTCTTTCAGTTCAATGTGATAAGAATATTCTTTAGGGGACCCTGGTTTTGCAGAGAGGACATCAGGGAATTCTTCCAGGGGGCTGTTCAATATGGGAGCTGTCCGACTCGTTGGCCGAATGGTCAGCGTACTGGCTTGGGGTTCAGAGTGTCCCGGGTTCGATTCTCAGCCGGATCCGGGATTTTAACCTTCATTGGTTAATTCCACTGTCTCGGGGGCTGGGTGTTTGTGCTGTCCCCAACATCCCTGCAACTCACACACCACATACAACACTATCCTCCACCACAATATCACGCAATTACTTACACATGGCAGATGCCGCCCACACACATCGGTGGTTCCGCCTTACAAGGGCTGTACTCGGCTTAGCAACACGAAATTAAAAAGAATATAGATTCTTGGCATTCAGACAGGCCACTTTTAACATTTTGGGGGCAACAGTTTGATACGGCATATAGGAGCCTGTTTCCAAAAGGAGAGGTATTTAGATCTAAAGCGAAAGGCATAGGAGCGAGTGATAAAATCGATGGATAATTCAGTGGCTAACATGAAATCTGTACCAAGATGAGAGGAAAAGCTAGATCTGGAACAATGTTGAAGTTCCAATCCCAAGAGAAGTTGTGAATTTTCACATGATTTCTGATAAACTCCTCAGGAAATACACGGCGACCATCAACAGACACATAACATTCAGGACAATCAATATTGTGAAGATATTTCAACATTCCATTGATAAAAGATTGATTGACAAAAGAACTACAGGATCCCGTGTCCAAGAGGGCATGCATCATGTTTGAACCAAAGAACCTTGGCCCAGCATGAAGATGAAAAAAGTCAAAAAATCTAGTTTCAAAGCTAGTTTCCCTGATTGGTATTACACCGCGGACAAATGTTGCTATAGTCACCTATTAAACCACATTGACTACACTTCAAAGAATACTTCTACATACAATTCCTAGAAACATGGCCATCCTTTCCACAATTCTAACATTTAATCGAATTTGACACCTTACAGCGAGACAAATCCTGACTCAAAATATCGTTGGTGGTACGGTCTGAGGGATGACGTGATTCTAAATGGTCAATAGGCCCATTAGGATATCGAAGACGAATAGGTTACCTAGCGAAGGAGACAGTTTTTGGCACAGCGCGACAAACAGTATCAGGAAAAGAACAATCGGCAGGTGAAGGGGGAGGTTCATATAAATTGTTTAGGTGCAGATTTTATATAATTTCACCACCCAGATTAATTATGTCATCAGCGCAGTTTACTTCAGACCTCTTTATGAACAATTTACATCGAGGAGCTAGATTTTGATAAAATGTGTCGAAGATCTCGGACTTATGGACATTAACATCGAGGCGACTGAATTCACAACAATGGTTTCCAACGAACTCCACAAAAGGTGAAAGCGGAAAGGTAAAAACAGCCGGGCCAAGGACTAAAAGTCACGCTTAAGCATGGAACCAGGAATCGGGGATAAATAAGGAGTTGCTAAGGAAATAGAAATACAAAAACACACACAAAAAAGCAAGTTGCCAAGCAAATGCTAAGATACGAACAAACAAACGACACAACTAGGCAATATGATATGCGTCCTACATATCTCACATTCGAACACTCACGCAATAGGTTAAAAGAGTCCAACGAATGAACAGGGAACGTATGAAGGAGAACAACTGTCAGAAAAAACCGCAAACATGTAGAGGTACGGTTCATAAATAATGTCTCACGCGGATATGCGATGCCAAGCCCACATAACTTCGAAGGCTCAATTCACATCATCAGTACGTCTCTCATATACAACACAAATCCCAACGCAGCATCGTCCTACCATGTACTTTATTTTCCGATACATAACCACATAGTAGGGACATCGGATAGCAAATTGGTACATGTATAATAAGATAGAGACCTCCACAACATGAGTCGTAGAAAAAGTTCAAGGCGCAAGAGAACTCGTTCACTCAATAGAGACACTCGATGATAGTAAGACACAGATAAATGTAAATGGCTAATACACAGTTGAAAAAATAGGGGAACATATTTTTGAACGTATGCCATGCCTCACAAAACAATACCTCACACCCAGGTATATTACCAACAAAACCTTTATTCTTTACCGTTGAGTATACAAAAGAACATTCATGTTCATTTTCAGAACACAAACGGAAATGTCCGAATAGGGGCGAAAACAAAATGATAACATTCATCCAGGGTGGATTTTTGTCGTAGTTGGAGAGCTTCAGTATGGTGTATCTCCTTCACGAGCATTTATCACAGCTTGACAGCTACGTTGCATGCTCCGTATAAGTCGACGGAGGTGACGTTGCGATATTAGGCCGCTCTCTTCAATGAGAGTCTGTTCTAGGTCTTGGAGAGTCTGTAGTGGAACAGGATGCCCACGAACACTTCTGCCAAGCCTATCCCACACATGCTTGATGGGATTGAGGTCGGGACTCAATGCTGGCCATTCCATCTCTTGAATGTCCAGTTCTCGCAATACAGCTCTGGTGATGCACGCTACATGAGCCCTGGTATTGTCGTTCATGAGTAAGAATTCAGGGCCAACACCGTATGCAGCAACCAACACATGCTGTAGCAGTATCTGCTTGATGTACCCCGCAGCGGTAAGACAACGTGATCCGTACGGCCATCAATACTGATGCCACCCCACATCATCACAGAACCTTGTCCGAATCGGTCGCCTTCCTGGACAAAATTTGGCATGTACTTCTCACCACGGCGTCTCCATATACGTTGACATCCATCGTGCTGTGTCAGAGGAAATCTGGACTCGTATGTGAACAACACAGGTCTCCATTAGCGAAGTTGCCAGTTGCCGTGGGAGCGGGTAAACAGAAGGCGAGCTGCGCGATGTTGCCGCGTTAAACGGGGCATTCGAACAGGACGTCTGGATCGTAAGAACACTTCTCTTAACCTGTTCCTTACTGTCTGGTCAGAGACTTCAATGACCCTCCTGAGTTCTTGTTGCAGTTTTCTGGCAGTTACTGAACGACGCCGCAACGCACAGATGGTCAGATGTCGGTCATCCTGTGGGGTTGTCATGTGACCAACACCTTGTTCAACCCTCTTTTTGAATTGGCCTGTCTCATTGTAGCGATTCCACAAGCGATGTATAACTGACGGAGAGACATTGAGATCCACAGCAACACGATGAAAAGTCCATCCTTCCTGGATCAAAGTGACGACCCTTGCTAATTGAACCTCGTTAATATGTCTCATGGGATGTGCTGGTTAACGTAAAACGTGCTCAAATGATAGCAGTAGTTTGTGTACCTCACTACGACACACGGACGCACCGCTATTCACTTTGTTCTGAGGGGTCACCTGACAGTTTAATTTAATGCATGGCTACGCCTACAGATGGAGTATAACTTCGATTTGACATACCCTGAGTAGGTTAGGTCTCAAGGTAGGCTGTACGACCGCTGGAACCCCAACTACCAAATTAACGTTCACATAGGCTACAAGACGTTACAAAACATGTTCCCCTAATTTTTTGAACTCTGTATAAATAATATCACACGACCAAGAACAGTGCGAACCAAGACGATCACAAAATAAATAGCTACGGAGAAAAAATAAATAGTAGCCTAGCATAATGACACGTGATGATATAAAATAAACATGGTCCACGAGCTCCAGAGCAGGAGCAGATACAACGCAACAGTTTTTTCGCAACCGTTCCCTCAAGACAACCTTTCTCCAATAATAATAATAATAATAATAATAATAATAATAATAATAATAATAATAATAATAATAATAATAATAATAATAATAATAATAATCGTATGGCCTCAGCTACCGTGTGCAGACATTTCAATTTGACGCCATCTGGCTGCCTGCTCGTCAATTTCGACGTTCCGTTTTACTCTAGGTCCGCTAGATGGCAGACAGAGTAAACCGGATCTCTTTTGGGTGTCTATGGCTGAGATTGTGATGTTTGGGACATCACTGAATGTTTTTAATTATTGAACTATATATTTAATTGATAAGATGTGTATATTTAATCACTGAAAGGTCATTTTAAAATTAATATGTGTATGTATATATATATATATATATATATATGTAGGGTTTTTATCATCCATTTCAATCATCATTTCATTTCTTTGTATCGCGGCTATAACGTATTCTGAACGAACAAATTATTGGGTAAAGTATTTCAACATCACGCATATTTATAACTTGCAGTAAATTTTCCAATAGCCGTTGTGAGGTGACCAGAGTCAGCAGGCTAATTTCAGCCCAGTTCCAGGAAAAGTACGTCATCGAGGTTACGAGAGACCTTACCCTCTCCACCTCATGAAGATACAGTTGATACATTATTAACACCCACTTTTCAAACTCGGCTTGGGACGCTTTATTTCAGCGGGAAAGTTCAGCCTATGTGAATGAACGTAAGGAAGTAACGTGATGGATTCACAGCTGTACATCGGAGAAGGGATGAGACCTTGAATCTTACTGGACCATGTGATAAGGTTGATGGAAGGAGACTTTTGAACCAATATATACCACCGACAAGGGCTGGAGAGGACATTCATTCGGACAGCCGGACTTTCTCATTTATATACTTATTCATTCTACGTCTACACATCGGAGAAGATTTTAACTTAGTTCACATCGCATCTGAGTATATTCTACTCAAAAGTTACTCTCATTGGGACTTGTTATCTCAATGACGAGAGGTAGTCAACGGGAGACCGGTTCTGACTGGTATAGGGGAGGAGAGCTTTTATTATGAATTTAGCTACGCTACTGTTCCGTAATACGGAAGAATATGAATGTCTTCTCTCCATGAACATAACCCATGGTGGTTTTGCATTTAAAATTAGGACTCATTACGATTTTATGTAAGGAGTACAGTAGGAAGTGTTAAAGACAGGAAATGTGGATGTAGGACTGGAATCCAACAACAGATGAGGCAGCCTGTACGAGAGATCCACCCATCTTCAGCTTCAAGACAACAGAGTCTACATTTGGTGAGCTTATGGCATAAGTTACTGCAAGTCTTCGCGCAACAGTTCATTTTCTTAAAGTTAATTTCATTCACTTTCTCTTTTGCTTCCGTAAGTTCAGATTTCGTTAATACGCCGTTACGTCACGTTTTCATATTAATAAATAGCTGTTTTAATTTGTATTCTATGAAATGATTATTAATGATCCTTAAATTCCAAGTTAGTGTACTTAATGATTTGTGTTCCGTTCACCCCACCCCTGGGAGTTATTTGAGTCTCATTACGTATTTTTATTTATTATTATTATTAATTATCTACTTTTGTTTTCAAGCCATAAGCTTGAAGACTGGCGCCCTTGGGATACTGTTTCTGGAGAAACCATGACATATCATTTATTTATTTTAATATTAAAGTGACCCGCCACGTTATAAATTTGTCATACATCTGTGGGCAAAGTGGGTACGTCACAAGATTTAATTAATTTTGTCGGGTAAATACCAAATGTATCACCAGAGATCTTTTACATGCCGACATCGTACGACATGGAGTGTCGAATGGACTTTTTTCCGCCCTCCAAAAATCCGACTACCTCTGCCGGGTTTGAACCCGCTATCTTGGGATTCGGAGGCCGACACTCTACCACGGATCCACAGAGGCAGCTACCGTTCTCCAATGCAACATTTGTAAGAAAATAACAGTTGCAGTTGGAGTGTCGTTCTGCTGTAAGTTCTTCGCCAGCACCGATTAAGCGGCGTTTCATGTTTCACAACCGGTACATATACAAAACTACCGTCCGCAATTATCGCATTTCTTGACAATGTAGTTTTCCAATGTAACTGAATAACTCACAGATCAGGTAGACCATTCCGGAGAAATGCCCTGCTATTGGATGAAGCGCCTGACGTCACCGGGAGTGAGAATAGACAGTGATATCCCAGATTTAATGCCTTGACTGGAGCAAGGTACAGTTAGCTGAGTATTTTTTGAGTTAATTTTGTTAGTTATTCTAATTAACCTCCACTCACTCATGAAATACAGAACTAATGGATCTTTAGATACTGTAACTTTTATAATTTAAAACTAATACAAAATTCGAAAATATATGACTTCAAATCCGACTCTGTTATGACAGGCGCACTCATAAAGGCGATCGTAAAGTTGATAATCAATCTTTTACGAACAACTAAGGTATTAATCATGGCTTAATACTCTCACAGTTTGAAGAAGGAAGAGAAATACGAGCATTATTCCACTTGTAGGTCGCATGAAGTACAGCAATTTAAGATTATTGCGTTATGAATTTGTAAATTATGTTGATATTCGGATATAAGTATTTGTAATTTCTATGGTAGTAGATTTTCAAGACTTTCCATTCGGGAGTAGGTATGAAATTAACTCGTCTTCGTGTTACATCGTTGAAATAAAAGAGATTGATAGTTCTCTCGTTCTCTGGATAAAGTATCAGTAAAGTTACCGGTACGCTATGTAATCTGCAAATTATTATTATTATTATTATTATTATTATTATTATTATTATTATTATTATTATTATTATTATTATTATTATTATTATTATTATTTGCAGTCTGATTTTGGACTTCAGTGATTTAATAATGTACAAAATATGTAGACACTATGAAATGAAATATTATGATTCAAACACACTGTAATTTTAAATTCCTCTAACAATGTATAGTAGGTTAAAGGGTGTTTCTTTTTTTGTTGTTTAGAATTTGCGTTACGTCGCACCGACTTAGATAGGTCTTATGGCGGCGATGGGATAGGAAAGAACTAGGAGTGGGTAGAAAGCGACCGTGGCCTAAATTAAGGCACAGCCCCAGCATTTGCCTTGTTTGAAAATGGGAAACCACGGAAAACCATCTTCAGGGCTGCCGACAGTGGGGTTCGAACCCACTATCTCTCGAATGCAGCTCACAGCTGCGCGACCCTAACCTCTCGCCACTTGCTCGATAAAGAATAGTTTTAGGAAAAAAGTTTTATCACTGCTGTCGACCAAACTATTATGTTCATTTGAATTTGGAGGTTAGTTATGAAGTAAAAAATAGGCCTATCAAAATCCAATAAAACCATTATTTTCCTCGTTTTATTTCAGGTTAGTCATGTTGATTTGGAATTTTAATTTTATATTGTAATATTTTGTACGGCAGGTGGAATGCAGGATTTGCCAGTTTTTAAACGAGTTTCAATAATACGTCAAGTTTAGGAATATTCCTCGAAAAGACGTTATCTGATTGAATCCAAATTTTAACACAATATGCCATGTAATGTTTTATATATTGTTTATAAATTTAATAATTTAATGTTCCCAAGAATAAAGTTGTTATCAATTTTGTAAGATAACTTTTTCTCGGCTCAGGATGGTTGAAAAATCGCGTTCATGGTCGCGTTGTGATCTTTATATTTCTTATGGTTATGCTGTATGACTGTGAAATACGTACATGAATTAAATTCCTTTATATTCCTTATGGGGCATTTTAAGGAGGAGGATATTGCTTCAGCGCCCCTCAAACCTATGATTTGGTGGAGGTATGTTGATGATACGTTAGTGGTCTGGACAGAAGGTCCTGGGAAACTTCATCTACATCAGCAACATACCGGTACTTCAATTAAATTCACTATGGAGATGGAGTCGGACGAATGCCTTCTTTCCTTGGATGTGTTAGTAAGAAAGAAACCGGACGGCTCCTTAGCACATCGTAAGCCTACCCACACAATCGCTATCTGCATGCAGATTCTCACCACCATCCGCACAAAAACAAGGGAATCTCACGGCACTCACCAAGAGGGCAAGACGAATTTGTGAGCCATCTAATACTCAGGTGGAGATGGACACACTCAAAGTCACGTTCAAGGGTAATGGTTACAGCGACTTGCAGATTCATAGAGCCCCGCATCCCAGAGAAAGGACCAAGCAAAGCTCACAGAAGGAAGATGGGAAGGGAACTGCCTACCTGCCTTACATTCACAACACCACAGATCGAATTGCCAATGTCCTCCGCAAACACAATATAAAGACCGTGTTTGGCACCTTCACTACAATTGCTGACAGTCTTGGTAAAACCAAACACAAATTGTCCCCACTTTTACATCCTGGGGCAAACGAAATTCCATGTACTTGTGGCAAAGTATACTTTGGCTAAACATGCCGGTCCATTAGTACTCGTATCAAGGAACATGAACGAAATATTCGTCTCAACCAGCCAGACAAATCAGCAATACCTGAGCACGCTCTATCGTCGGGTCCTGATGTGTTTCAAGATGCTCTTACCCACACTAGACACTACAGGTCCAGGATTATACAAATGGAAATACATAGAAATTCTAATAACTTCAACAGGGACACTGGCTATCAATTAATACGTGGTTGCCAGCTATTAAGGATGTACGTAGCTAGTTCCATTCCCCGTCTCTTCACTATTGTTTTTTCGTTTCGGTGTTTTCGAAATTCGCACGTTCCACATCGCCAAATGTTTCATTCCAGGCTTGTATCTATATCATACTTTCATATGTGTGTACTCCTGTTGTTATGTGGCTCCCTCTCAGACTGATTCTGATGGTTCCGTCAACTTCCGCTTCGAAGCTAGCACTGTACCGTGTCCGGTGAGCCATCTAGTTACGAATGAATGTGCCACTTCCACTTGTATTATAACGTCTAAATTCAAAGTTCATTCCTTGAGAAACCTTTATTGTGAACAGTCGAGATTTTCTTCTGATAACACAGAGTAAAGTTCTTTGCGAAACATAAAGAACTTCACCCTTTTTCTTGACACAGTGTAAGCCCAAAATAGAGATGGCTGAAAAATAACGTAGCAGTTACTTCGTCACAGTTGCATGCCTGT
This sequence comes from Anabrus simplex, assembly GCF_040414725.1. Taxonomy (NCBI): domain Eukaryota; kingdom Metazoa; phylum Arthropoda; class Insecta; order Orthoptera; family Tettigoniidae; genus Anabrus; species Anabrus simplex. Next base: position 23,073,779 of record NC_090270.1, on the reverse strand, counting down.
CACTGTTACAAGTGTAACGAGGACAAAAGTAACAGGTTACCGAGTAACGACAACAGAATATAGTAGTAGTGCAAACAGTAACTGGGAACTGTCACTATAGTAGCAGCTTACAGACACAGATAGTACGCATGTCTTCCAAGTGAGGGCGCTTTCGTAGGAGATTGCTTTAAATCAAATACACTATAGTGTATAATCTACTCTTATATAGTATTTGTTATGTTGTTGCTGTCATGTGGTAACTAAAGTGTAAACTGTTATGACATATTAAACTGCTCAGGGGTAATCGTTGACTCAAACATCGCGCAGGGCTACTTACATTATAATTTTAATATAAGTTTCACTTGTACCATAAATAAATTAGTATGCTAACTTTCCCTCTTGATATTATAGATAACATATTTTAGGTAACGTCACATTACTTCATAGATCCTCTTGTACCGCTTTGTGTCGAGGTTTAGCATAGATCATTATGTTTTCTTGTCTTCTATCCTTGATCGGGACACTATCAAACTCACTCCTCTATATTTCAGTAAAGACGCTATGTTGTCTCTCATTTCATCCGTTGTCTGCCTCTCGTTAACTTTATAGCAAATAGGAATGCGTGTTTTGCTGCACCGACATTCAACAGTGTAGTGATGCGTGCGCGCATGTGTGAGTGAATGAATGGGACTTCGCAACACAGTATTGTAAGGAGACCAGCTTGAAACCGCGACCAATAAAAGGTGAGTAACGTTGGACGTTACTTTTAACTGTTACTTTCCACAGTTACTTTATTGTAGCACTGACAGACGTAGTAGTTACACAAAAATAACCGTTTGTCACACCTCTAGCTCATAAGTACGGGCCGTGAAAGCATCAATGGCAAGAATAAAAATAGTGGTTTAATTACTTGAGTCAGGTCATCCACATAAGTGCAATAAAGAACTTTGGAAACCTCCGAGACCAATAGTGATCACATCTTAAAACGTTTGAAATAACGCTTGTAAAAACAAGCCTCGATAAATATAGTGTCACTGTCCATTACCCTTCACCAAAATAAAACCTTGGAAGAAGAACCATTGAAAAGCGACACAGACAAGACCGGAAACAAAACGTCGTAACATCACAAGACGACACAGGCGACATCTGGAGTATCCTTGGGTTAAGTTTGCATGTACAGCCATGATAGCCATGCCAATGAATACACATACAAAGCAAGTAGTTCGTCAGAAAAGCGAACCAGATAGAGGAAGAGCAGGCCAGTACTGTAATGCCTGAGTTTGGCTTTCTCCTTGTTTCGCTGAGGCCCCTTGGACCACGTGGTTCCTAACTCTGCTGAGCTTAGCCCACCATTCCTTCATCTTTGCGCTGCGGGTTGCTTTCCTTTTCTGAGTCCACTTCACTCTCACTCGAGGACACAGTGTTTTAGCTGTCAGTGACTGGAGAATGTCGGATGTTCTAACCAGCATTCTAAATGTATCCCTCTTGAATATATCTTGGGATATTTTTAAAAACAATTCTAGATCTTTTCGAAACAGTTTGGTCCATTTAGCATTTGTCCCCTTCGCTCTAGAAATGTTGTCTATTTTGACTATGTGACAGTAGAAGATAAGTCTCGTTTTTTTCATGGCTGATGTTATGCTCTCTAAATGCTTGTAAAGCTCGTTATTATGCCTGATTCTGTATTCACCGCCCATGTTTTTTCTCAGGATCTTTAGTTCTTCCTTTTTCATCATGTTCAAGCATTCTGAGGCATACTGTACCGACCGTCTTAAAACGGTTTCATAGTGTCGAAGTTTGATGGAAAGAGATTTATTTTTTATTTAACGTGTCCAGGAGTGTCCAAGGACATATTCAGCTCACCCGTACAGTAGCTGTTTTTCCCGGTACCGCCCTGTGAGGGTGTTGTCTGTGGGTGTAAGTGTAACTGAACGGGCTAGAAATCGGAAAGAAGCGGCCCTGGTCTTGAGAAATGTACCATCCCAGCATTTGTCTGGAGTTGAAATGGTAAAACACTGAAATCCATTTCGAGGATTGCCTACAGCGGATTCGAACCACCTGTCTCCCGAGTGCAGAGCTAGCAGCCAGCACCGCAATGAGCTAAGATGTTTGGTTTTATGAAAGCGTGTCCTACCGGATTCACGTGACGCTCAAAGAAAGAAACGAACTCAAATTCAGATGGAAATTGTGTTCTTTGAGATGAACGTTACAATGTTTGTTTCTCGTTGAACCAACCATTATGAGCCATTGTGTTCCGTGTTTGGAGCGTCAAGGTACTGCACCACAAGCTGGAATGTCGAGGGCGATACATTCTGGTTCCCTCTCATTAGGCGTTCACCCGTTCGCACACATTCATTGACACCTCACAGATCTCCGTCCAACTTCAAGGATGAAGTTCTTGCGCCGCGCCGGCCGCAGTAAAGAACTCGCCGCTCCCTTGCAGTAGACAAATGGTGTCAAGGATGGAGTCATCTTCACCTCTCATGAATCTCACGTTCTACGTCACATGTTTAACAACCATTCTTTGTTATTTCTTCATTCTATTGATGGCGTTACTCTCCTCCTACACTGACCACTCCATCCTTGATTCAAAATTACAAAATTCGCTATATTTCGATATGTAAGTTCAATTGCAAGAAATTCTTCAAACAAACAAGACGATAGTGTTTCCTTCTCACAATGAGACGTGATGTAATTAGCAGAACACAACACACTGACAGTACGAACACCGTCAATTTTTTCTTGAGATGAAGATCATCAACAGAGTGACAAAATCGATTCGGTCTATCTCCATTAACATCTCGTTCTTTTTCTTTGTTTGTTTGTTTGTTTTACTTGTTTGTTTCTTTATTTATTAATTTGTTTTTGTTTACTTCTTTGCTTACTTTTTCGCTTGTTTATTCATTTGTTTGTTTACTTATTTATGGCTTGTTTTTTATTTGTTTATTAATTATTTTTTTTAATTTGTTTGTTTTTTATTTATTTAATTTTATTTTTTGTTGGTTTGTTTTTTGTTTGTTTGCTTATTTGTTTACTTGTTTATTTATTTGTTTATTTTTGTTTAATTTTTGCTTATTGTGTGCTTATTTATTTGTTTTTTATATACGTGTGTACTTGTCTACTCGCTTCTTTGTTTTTTCCGCATTTGAAGTCAACGTATTATTGTAAAAATCCTCAAATACCACCGACCTCAGTGAAGATCTAGAGAACAAAAGTACATGCCATTGAGTCAACTATTCCACCCAGTCTTTACTGTAATCCTAGGATAAACAGGAAGGGTTCAGAACTTCGATGAAAGGAAGCTTAGGGCCATGAAGTCATCGGTATTGGAGGGATGGTAAGGAAACCGAGAAGCCTGACAAAAACAAGTGGATGCAATTTGAGACTTAGGTAGCACATCCACGATATTCTCTGCCTATCGTAATAGGTGACTAAAAGGGGAACCTCAGTGGCTCTCAAGTTGGGAGCGTGGGTTAGTGACCACGTGCGTAGATGACTTTACAAAAGATCACAGTATTAATCTTAAATGAAGAAATTACACACGTTGGCTTATCACATAACTCTCACTCAATAGAAGACAATTACGCTCTCAGTTACAGCCTGAAAACCCACGCGGAACAAATAAATACTGTAGATGACTTCACTACAGAAGTGAGCTGCCGGAGATTCACTACACGAGGCTTGTACCAGAGCAACTCAGAAGGAAAATGAAGGTAGATAGCGAAGCAATGGCTGTTTCCGCCATTATGCTTTTCTCCCTACAAATGTATTTATGACAAAGGAAATGTTACTTAGTTATTTTAATAACTCAGGGCAAAAATTCCTCATCCTTTTTATCTATCTTTACATTACGAAGCACAGTATATTATTCCTTAATCACGAGGAATATTGCGGGTGACTGAGAGGGGGTATATTCACCCCTTGTAGGTCCATAAGAGAAATACCTACTGTTTTCTTAACGTGGAATGAGCTATAGCAACCGTACAGGCTGTGGTGTGAGGTATGAACGGACGGCCAGACAATGTTACCTAGCAACCGTGCAGGCTGTGATGTAAGGTATGGACGGACGGCCAGACAATGTTACCTAGCAACCGTGCAGGCTGTGATGTAAGGTATGGACGGATGGCCAGACAATGTTACTTAGCAACCGTGCAGGCTGTGATGTAAGGTATGGACGGATGGCCAGACAATGTTACCTAGCAACCGTGCAGGCTGTGATGTAAGGTATGGACGGATGGCCAGACAATGTTACTTAGCAACCGTGCAGGCTGTGATGTAAGGTATGGACGGATGGCCAGACAATGTTACCTAGCAACCGTGCAGGCTGTGGTGTAAGGTATGGACGGATGGCCAGACAATGTTACCTAGCAACCGTGCAGGCTGTGGTGTAAGGTATGGATGGATGGTCGACAATGTTAACCTAGCAACCGTGCACGATATGTCTTATGACTGGTTGCCATGTGAAATTAGCAGCCGTTGATGGACACACATTTATGATGATCATATTGATTTTAGTAAAGGGTAAAGTAGTTTCTTTTTCAAAGATACCAACATTAAAAATCGTATTAAAATTAAAATTAAAATTGTTTTGAAAAATTTAATAGCCGTTGTTGGTCTTCTCTGTTTTCTCTTGTCACGGTCTTGTTTCTGACTGCAAACCTGTTATCGAATTAATATCCATTCACATGTACATTTTTTCCTTTCACTTGTATATACTTAATTTGTTTTCTAAACTTTTCATTCTCTTTTCATCATATTCTTCCTTCCTGAATTTGTGGGTGAACTTGTCCATAGCTAAATAAAAACCAAGGGAGGTGGGACAGGAAATATGAAATTGGGGAGTCTCACACAAATGGAAGCAAAGCTAGACTCAGCCGAAGAGACCGTGGTCGCTAACCCACACTCCCAACTTGGAAGCTCCTGTTCCGCCTTTTAAGCCGTCTACCACCCGCACCCACTTGTGTTCACTTGTCCCAGGTAGCAGTAATACCGCCACACGACAGGTTATAGGACAATCTCAACCAGCCAGCTTCCAGCCTGTCCACGCGCCGTCTGAGAGAGATCTGTGACCTCTGAGTTCTCTGACCCTGCCTACCTTTACGCACTTCCCGTGTAAGATCACTTGTCTCCACTTAAAGAACCAGGAGAAAGCTAGACTGGGTTTGTAGAAACCGATTTGACTTTCACATCATCGGAACTCGTCTATACACCGAGGAAGCTCTTGGAAAAACTTCACTACAGCATGTTGACTGATGTAGTTGTTGGAACGGGCATCGCAGGTCATTAACCACTGGAGAAAGAGGTTGTTCTTATCTCCCAGCGGTAGAATGTTGGCCTGGTGATGCTGATGGTGATTAAACCCTGTGTCCATTGCAAAGAACACCACTTTATGCAATACTTCCTTGTGCGTTGCCTGAGTTACATTTTTTGGAATGTCTTGCATATACTTTCATACACTTCTTTGTTCATGATATTCGCAACATAGTAGCTTCATTCAGAGGTTTCTGGAACTAGGTAAGGTAAGGGTTATTCTGCCCGAAGGCAGGTCCGAACCTCCGCAGAGGTGTTCCTGAGCCGGAGTTTACGTGCGGTAGGGTGGCCAGTTCCTTTCCGCTCCTCCATTTCCTTACCCCCGTCAACAGCGCGTAGCAACCCATCCAACTCCTGACCACGCCCAATATTGCTTAACTTCGGAGATCTCACGGGATCCGGTGTTTCAACACGGCCCTGGCCGTTGGCTCTGGAACTAGAAGAAGAATAAATGAATAACAGCTTACAATTATACTGTAGATGGACAAGTAGCGGGAAAATCAATCGCAACCTTTCAATTTTTGTCGATTTCTTGAACAACATATTGGTCTATTCATAAGTGATAAAATACAGGCAAAGGCATCATCCAGTAATGATAATACAATTGGCTTTACGTCGCACCGACACAAAGAGGTCTTATCGCGACCATGCGATAGGAAAGGCCTAGGAATGGGAAGGAAGCGGCCATTACCTTAATTACGGTACAGCCACAGCATTTGAATGGCGTGAAAATGGGAAAACGCGGAAAAGCATCTTCAGGACTGCCGACACTGGGGTTCGAACCCACTATCTCCCGGATGAAAGCTCACAGCTGCGTGCTACTAACCGCACGGCCAACTCGCCCGGTGTTATAATAACGAAACTGAAAAAATACAGCATATTTGGAGTTTCAACCGGGTCATGGATGAAACGAATGAAGCCCCCGTCTAGCGCTGAGGATGGGAATTGGGCCGGTTGCCGAAGCCTATCGCACTCCTCTCGGGCAATGATTAATGACTGATAGATGAAATGGAACGATATTGGAGAGTGTGGCTGGAATGAATGACGTCACGGAAATGCACAGTACTCGGAAAGAAACCTGTCCCGTCTGCGCTTTGTTCAGCACAAATTTCACATGGAGTGACCGGGATTTGAACCACGGAACCGAGCGGTGAGAACACGGCACAATGGCATCTGAACCACGGGGGCTATAATAATAATAATAATAATAATAATAATAATAATAATAATAATAATAATTTCGTGTGGAAGGGGGACCCTTCGACGAATATGGGCGTCATCTACAAAAAATTGGAAGCTGCGTGTTGTGTGTTGGAAATCAATGTTATATAAAAGTTGGACGAACTTTGACGGAAGCACAAACACTCAGTTCTGAAGTCAAGGAAATTAAGATATGACCCTACCGGTAATAGAACCCGTAGCCATATGATCTGACGGCCAATCCAAGGAGCCGGACAAATTCCTCCAAGAAGAGCAGCTCTTTTCAGACACGCCGCCCAGGGAGGTGAGCTGCAGCCCTCCTGCCAATCCGAACGTGGCAGCCAATAACGCTAAACGTTACTCTACTCTACGAGGCAGCCTCATCTCAATGCGCTATGACCCTGACAGACTGTGTAGTATCTTCAACACTGTCATTCAGAAAAAACAATGGTCTTGAATTCAGTCTCCCAATGTGCTAGTTTCTAACCGAACTTCATCGCGCAATTGTTTGAAGTAATAAAAATACGGGAAATCTGAGAATCGTGTATTGTAAGCTGAAGTTCTACAACATTATGCTCGTACCTGAATTCCTTGATTTATTTTGTTTTTTTACCTTGTGTGTTTTTTCGCCATATTAATATAATAATTAGGATATTATATTAAGTATTCAGAAAATACTTTGATAGGAGATTAGGTTACATAAAATTAGAATATAGTTTAGATATAAGTACCGCCATATTAATTGTGTTTCATATAACGTAGTTCGGACACTAACTCCTGTAGTGTACAGTAACTAACTAACTAACTAACTAACTAACTAACTAACTAACTTACTTACTTACTAAATAAATAAATAAATAAATAAATAAATAAATAGTCCGCCTCTGTAGTCCCCACAAGGCCCCTGTTCAGCATAGCAGATGAGGCCGCCTGGGCGACATACTGGTCGACCTGTCCAGTTATATATCCGACCGGATGTCTCACGCTCCAGAACACTGCCCTTGAGGTGGTAGAGGTGGGATCCCTCGCTGAGTCCGGAGGAGAAACCAAACCTGGTGGGCAAACGGATTAGTGTGATTAGGTGCCACCCCGGAAGGCCCGGGTTCGATTCCCGGCTCTGCCACGAAATTTGAAAAGTTTTACGAGGGCTGGAACAGGCTCCACTCATCCTCGGGAGGTCAAATGAGTAGAGGTGGGTTCGATTCCCATCTCAGTCATCCTGGAAGTGGTCTTCCGTGGTTTCCCACTTCTCCTTCAGGCAAATGGCGGGATGGTACCTAACTTAAGGCCATGGCCGCTTCCTTCCCTCTTCCTTGTCCATCCCTTCCAATCTTTCCATACCCCACAAGGCCCCTGTTCAGCATAGCAGATGAGGCCGCCTGGGCGACATACTGGTCGACCTGTCCAGTTATATATCCGACCGGATGTCTCACGCTCCAGAACACTGCCCTTGAGGTGGTAGAGGTGGGATCCCTCGCTGAGTTCGGAGGAGAAACCAAACCTGGTGGGCAAACGGATTAAATGTAAGAGCATAGAGTTATTTAGTGAAAATGAAAAAAAAAAAAAAAAAAGAAAAATCTCACTTCTTTACAGCACAATATTCTGAAATTTCCACCATTTAATTTTTGTTCGACATATAGTGTAGAGCTCACTTACATTATTGACGCCGTAGTCCTGTGCTACACTTATTGATAGCCGCGCGACACGTTGATTTAATATTTCAAAATGGCAGCGCTAATTGCCTCATCCAGTGACGATATACCGTGATTTGACTCTTGTTGCTAGATGCACTGGTGCTTTCTCTTGACCGTGAGACACTGAACACTGTAATCCCAAGTTTTGTCTAGAAATCATTTCCATTTTCTGAACACTCATCAGTCCAAGTGAACATATTCAACGTCCTAACTTAAACGTAGTTCCTAAAAGTCGGAAACCTAGTGATGGCAGCTGCAAGTCCTGCTGTAAAATGATTGCGGAATAGAGTAGCCATGTGTAACACAGTGCTCCAAAGAAGGAGACAAATTCCTATCCATTTGAGGAGTGACGTGGTGCGTTACCTCACCCACCTGCTGAATGTAGATCAGCTCAAATGTCAAGCATTGTGCCGGTCGGGTGGTGCTCGCACTCAAGGAGAACAGCCTAGCATCAGCCCCTCCAGTTTCTACATCTCTATGAAGATCAACGAAGTTCTCGGAAATCTCATACTCTTACATTGGCAACGGAAGAAAAGCTGATCAATTGAACACAATGGTTGTCATCATTATTTTAAGTCGTGGTCGTGCTGGTGATTATTGTTTTAAGAGGAAGTACAACTAGGCAACCATCCTCTATAAAACACTAATGAGGGAGGAAAAACGGAAGGTATCCGATACTTCGAAAAATGAAGGTACCGGCCAAAGAAAGATAAGGTCCACGAACGGCGTGGAAATGAAAGACTCCCCAGGTCTCGATAGCTAATACCGTCGGGGTCGGAAAAGAACAAGAGTTGACCAAGGGAGTTCGAGAGGATAGAAGAAAGTGAGGAGCCTGGCACAAGTAAGCGGAAGCAATCCCAGGACTCAGCTAAGGGCCCCATGGTTACCAACCCACGCTCCAAAGTTCTGAGCCCCTGCGGCCCCTTTTACTCGCGTCTTACGACAGGCAGGGGATACCGTGGGTGTTATTCTACCGCCACCACCCACAGGGGGTTATTATTCACTAATACATTTTACTAAGTCGGTGAGTAGTGGTAGTGATTATTGTTTTAAGAAATACAACTTAGCTAGTGGCTTTACGTCGCACCGACACAGATAGGTCTTATGGCGACGATGGGATAGGAAAGGCCTGGTTTGGAAATAGGAAACCACGGATACAACTAAGCAACCATCTTATATTACCAATAAATTATCAGAAGCAGAATGGATAAAGACTTTGAAGATTGAAGGTATCGACAAAAGAAAGAGAGGGGCCTCGAAGGGCGTCAAAATGAAAGACTTCCTCGGCCTCACAAACCTAATATCGTCGGGGTGAGGAAAGAACAAGAGTTGACCAAGGGAGGTCGGGACGAGCCTGGCACAAGTGGAAACAATGTCAGACTCAACTAGAGTAACCGTGTTCGCTAGCCCACATTCCCAACTTACGATCAGCGCCCCCCTTATGACAGGCTGGGGATACCATGGATGTTATTCTACCGCCTTCACCCACTCGTTGAACAACTCAGGCGTGAATAACAACACAAAGTCATCCAACAGACTTTCTGAGGCAATGAGGTACTGCAGTGAAAGGAATTATTATCCACATTATGGTACTTCTGCCACCCATCAGGCACGACATCAGTCTCCAGCACCATTTAAGTCGACAGTCTCTCAATATTCAGACGAAGCCTCATTCTCCTTAAGTAAATAGCTACCTAGATAGCCACTCTCATCCAACAGCCCTACAATAATAATTGTACTATTTTCTATACTTCCAATACTCCGCACTACCATTAATTTTGCAATTACGCGCAGAAAATACAACGTGATGAGTCGTCTTGGAAACTATGAAGGAATGTGATATTCCTGGCGTCTGCAGCAGTGAAATGTAGCTCTACATACTTCTGGTAGATGGATTTATGGACCAAATTGAAGAGATCATACAAATACCAATAATTTCTTCTTCTTAATCTGTTTACCCTCCAGGGTTGGCTTTTCCCTCGGACTCAGCGAGGGATCCCACCTCTACCGCCTCAAGGGCAGTGTCCTGGAGTTTCAGACTCTGGGTCGGGGGTTACAACTGGGGAGAATGACCAGTACCTCGCCCAGGCGGCCTCAGTTGCTATGCTGAACAGTGGCCTTGCGGGGGGATGGGAAGATTGGAAGGGATAGACAAGGAAGAAGGAAGGAAGCGGCCGTGGCCTTAAGTTAGGTACCAGCCCGGCATTTGCCGGGAAGAGAAGTGGGAAACCACTGAAAAACACTTCCAGGATGGCTGAGATGAGAATCGAACCCACCACTACTCAGTTGACCTCCCGAGGCTGAGTGTACCCCGTTCCAGCCCTCGTACCACTTTTCAAATTTCGTGGCAGAGCCGGGAATCGAACCCGGGCCTCCGGGGGTGGCAGCTAATCACACTAACCACTACACCACAGAGGCGGACTACCAATAATTTTCGGTACTAAAACGTTTTCATTCCGCCCCTGAAGGGGACGGTGAGCCTCTTGGACGGTAATATCGTCTCTGAGGCGCGGAGATTTGTATCAGAGAAAGTGGGAGTGTTACTGGTTGTGGCCTATACTAGGAATTGTCCAGGCATTCGCATTAGTGCAGGAGAATGGAAAACCACGGAAAACCATTCTCTGGATAGCCAACGGTTGGGACCAGCCACTCTCCGTCTCCCGAATACAGAGGCCTAGAACCACGGCAGAGCCATGACCGGTGCCGAAATTTAGTCCCGCAGGAGTTCTTTTGCTTGCCAGTAAATCTACCGACACGGGGCTGACGAATATGAGCACCTTCAATTACCACTGGACTGAGCCCGGATCGAACCTGCCAAGCGCCAGTCAGCCGGGCTAGACAAGAATTTTTTTTAAATTCTTACAGGCCATATCGGACATACAAGTTGTAGAGGAAAATATGATGTCGGGCGGTGCCCTACTTACGTGCGGTACGGGTTGATGTATATTTAACTTACAGGTTTTCGGGCGATGGTGATGTAGGAGGCAATTAAGACTTGCAAGGTAATGCTTGTAACATATATTTATGCTATTAAAGAGTGCAGGGTAATCTGACTACAAAACATAAGCGCTGTTCAATTAAAACATAGACAAATTTGGTAACATTGCACGTTACAGCCAAGAGGTGGCAGCAGTGCAGTAACAGCTGAGAACCTTGTCAGTCTCAGGAACGCGACCGTCAAGCAGAGGAAATTTGCCACTTTTTTGCTAGTGTAGTTTCACGTCGCACTGACGCATCGAATGTTTCCGGCGACGAGAGGATAGGAAAGTGTAAGAACTGGGAAGATAGTGGCTGTGGCCTTAATTAGGATGGATTCGAACCTCACTGTCGACAGCGCAGAAGATAGTTTTCGATGGTTCCCCATTTCCACACCAGGCAAATGCTGGGACTGTACTTTATATAAGGCCTCGGCCAGTTCCTTCCCACTGCTAAGCTTTCCTATCCCATCGTCGCCATAAGACATATCTGTGTCGGTGCAAATTGTAAAAAAAGAAAAGTGAAAATAAAATAATCCTGTGCAAAAGAGCTTTGACTTGGGAAACTGTCAAGAAGTCTACCCGTGCTCCGCTGCTAGCGCAACAATAGACAGTCGGCGCTGTATTTTTGCAGGGATCTCATGGATTACCCGCCTTACAGCAAGCAATATTCCTGCTGAAAAAAATTATGAGGTGTACCTAAGCGTTGACAACCCATCAGTCGATTCCTGATACCGTGGAAGATTAGTTCAACCAGTTGGCAGTAACCAGACGAGGGTATAAGAAACTTGTTGACACTAGTCTAGGAAGCTTCCCTTTTGATATAGTGTATACTAGCAACTTCCCGCGGGCTCCGCCCGCAACGTGTAATATTGTTCACTAATATCCTCACGGATGGACTTACAAAGTTTCGAAGTAATGAAGTAATTCAGATGAACAGTTTTGGTAATAGAATGTTATAGATAGATAGATAGATATCATCAACAGGTTGTTTCCCCAATTATAGATGGTTCAATAAAACATAATATACAACAAATACACTTTAAATAAATAACACTAATTTCCTAAAATAATAACCAAGTTCCAACTAAACTTAGAGACCTTTATCTATATAAATAAAATTGTAGGGGGTCCGCTGTCTGTAATTTCTTTTGTTTTGCCAATTTTTCAGATATTTACCCGTTTTAGGTCAACTTAAGACCGAATCGGTGGTTTTTACGTTTCGTGTCTGTTTGTTTGTCTGTTTGTCTGTTCCAACATCACGTCGAAACGGCTGGATAGATTTCAACCAAACTTCATATTTAGAGTATACTCATCCCGGGGAAGGTTTCGATATGCACATCATTTTAAAATCTTTGAATAGACGGGGGGTTTATAGGAAAACCAGAATGGTTTTTCCACCATCACGTCGAAACGGCTGGATAGATCTCGACCAAACTTCATATTTAGAGTATACTCATCCCGGGGAAGGTTTTGATATGCATATCATTTTAAAATCTTTGAATATAGGGGGGTTTATAGGAAAACCAGAATGGTGTTTCCACCATCACGTCGAAACGGCTAGATAGATCTCAACCAAACTTCATATTTAGAGTATACTCATCCCGGCGAAGGTTCGACATGCATATCATTTTAAAATCTTTGAATATACGAGGGGTTCATAGGAAAACCAGAATGGTTTTTCCACCATCACGTCGAAACGGCTAGATAGATCTCAACCAAACTTCATATTTAGAGTATACTCATCCCGGGGAAGGTTTTGATATGCATATCATTTTAAAATCTTTGAAAAGACGGGGGAGGGGTTTATAGGAAAACCAGAATGGTTTTCCTCCATTTTCTCTTATACTATAAAAATCAACGGGTTATATTTGAACCACCTGCGTTTTGCCGATGACATTGTGCTCATAAGTGAAAATCTAGATGAGCTAGAAAGCATGATCCAAGAATTAAAAACTGCTTCTGCTAAGATTGGTTTGGAAATGAACATTAATAAAACGAAAATTCTAAGCCCAGAGAGTCGACCACTTAAAATGGGAAACCAATATATAGAAGCTGTCGATGAGTACATCTATCTTGGACACAAGATAAAACTTGGAAAAGACAACCAACGTGCAGAAATTCCTCGCAGAATAGGTATGAGTTGGACTGCATTCCGAAAACTAAGGTTCATCCTCACCAACAAGGATGTTCCAATTAACCTGAAGACCAAGGTTTATAATACGTGCGTGCTGCCAGTTACAACTTACGGTCTGGAAACGATGACTCTGACGAAGGAAAGTGCTCGTAAGCTTCAGCGAACACAACGAGCCATGGAGCGACAGATGCTAGGGATCAGCCTTAGGGATAAGATCCGTTCAGAGGACATCAGGAGAAGAACTAATGTAACAGACATCCTAGAGATAGTAGCAAGACTAAAATGGCAATGGGTAGGACACGTAGCTCGACAAGACTACAACAGGTGGACCTCTAGGATTGTTCACTGGAGACCATGGGGACACAAGAGAGGCATTGGAAGACCCCTGAAGAGATGGCTCGACGACATAAAGCTGTTGGCTGGAACACGCTGGTTCCAAGTGGCTCAAGACCGAAGACGATGGAAGCACATGGAAGAGGCCTATATCCAGCAGTGGATTGAAATAGGCTAGAAAAGAAGAAGAAAGAAGAAGAAGAAGATAGATTTTCTGTAAACTTCGTTTACCGTACGGGAAACGTCTCTTCATTATAAACAACTTTCGTTATGTTCATAATTTACCTTACTCTTCACATGACGGAGAAATTTACAATTTTCCGCTGGTATCATGCTCTGCATTGAGTGACCGACAGACCGACAACGAACCTACAGGTTACCATGGCAACGTTTCTGACTGCATGCCAGCAGGGAAGTAACGTATTGCCATTTTTCTCATCATGCTTTTAAATTCGTGGTTGTTCCTTGGGTAGAAGACAAGAGAGGCGTCAATCGGCCTACCTGCGGGATATTGGCGGAATATCGTTGGTTGTTATAACCGCCCTCGAATAGATTAAGTAATAACACTATTAGTCATCTTCTTATTTGTTTACCTAGGAATCACTGGACCTAAATTTCTCCTCTGTTACCGCTTTATTATATCCATAACTCTCACTAGAATAATTTATTGAGGGGCATTTGATTTTCCAATACATTCACTTGGCATTTACATATTTGTCGTTATCCGGCTATCCTCAGTTATAATCCATTTTCTATTAGTTTCATCTTTCTTAACTGTATTATTTTCTTCCTTAATTACGCCGTATGTACGCGAGTGCTAGAAACTACGGGATGTATTTCCACCCAGACTCATATTTAGAATACGTCTGTCCTTGACAGGTTTTAGGGCAAATATTGTTTCTAAATCCCTGAACTGACTGGGAGTTTATACGAAACAGAAACAGGATTTTGCACTTCCACAAAATATACACAACCAACGTTAATTTAAATCTACCTGCCTTGGTAGAAATTAATTTCTAAACCTTTTTTCTCATGTGCATCATTTCGATACGAGGATTAATAAGGGAGATATCATTAACGGACCGTTTTTCTGTACAAGTCCCATCGGACTTAACTCACGAGCGGGTGCGTGTAAAGCATATTCCTTACAACTTGAAAACTACTGAAGACATTCGAACCAAAATTTATATTTAGCATCCACCTGCCCAAAGGTAGGTTTTAAACGTAAATAACATTTCATGTTCCGGAATGGACTGGCGGTTTATAGGGAACCGAAATGGTGATTTTACTCTTCCACAATACATACAGAACAAGACCAACCTGACTGGAAATCGACCAAACGTGATGGAATTCCACCTCTAAACCTTTTTTTCATGTGCATATTTTCGTCAGGAGGATTAATAAGGGAGATACCATGAATGGTCAGTTTTGCAGGTTAAGTCCAGCGGACATAGCCACAAAGGTGTTTTACATGGAGCAGATTCCTTATTTATATAAATCAAATCGTAACGACTGTGTGCCTCTACACTGACTATTTTGGCGAAATTTTCGTACAGCTTTCCGTTTAAGGGGTAATAATAACCATCTGCACAATTTTTGGTTTAGTTTCCTGAAAGTCCTAATTTTTAACCGCCTCGCCCAAAATCCAGATTGCGGCATAATCTGCCAGAAGAAAAAAAGAAAATTGAAATTTGACAAAATTATACGTTTTAGCCTGTAACGAACGGAAAACATCCTAGATTATTACGTTTTTCACTTTTTATCCCCGAAGAATATCGAAATATGCAGGTAATTTTAATGATGGTGCAGACCTTCGGAAATTCCTATCACATAACAGATTGCACAATCTCCGTTCAATTTGGAATGATCTACAACCTTGGTCTTATGACTTTTTGCCGTATCTGTATCCCTTTTACGCTTGATTTTTCTTTATTAATCGATGTTAAGTCAGTTTGGAATTTTCACAAGCATAATTCATACTTTCGATTACTTATATGAAATACAGAATCATCAAACTCTTCACGAAAATTGGCCCACCCAGTAGCCATATGTGAGCCTAATGCTATGTATGTAGCTGTCACATAATTATCCGAAAAGTAATGTAATGTGAGATAATCTAACTAAAACGTTACCCTGTTCCACGTTTCTAACTCAATCTGACCCAAGAATAGATGACATATCATAGGACCAGCCATTTAGGGCACTAAATCCGGCGTGTCTTATAGTATAATTCTTTGTCGATATGACGTACGTTTAGTAGCAGTTAATCTGTAAATGAATGTCTTCAATATTGTAAACACGCATATACTTTCGTATGTCGATCTATATATATTAAATGATGTCGATTTGTAGCGATCGAGAAAGGGTGGGTCTGCTAATGTAATCAGTACTCCCCACACCGACTTTGACTGGCTGTATGAAAGGGCCCTTCTCCAACTCCTGTGTAACTGCCATTAGTAAGGAAGGTCTACAATTGTAATGAATAGTTCGCTTCTCGATTTGACTTGCAGAAGGCAAGTGAGCATGCAGTTTTCTGTAAATCTTCCCTACCCCATTGTGTTTGGCAGAAGGCAAGGGTGCCCGCCATTATAAACAAATGTCCTCATCTAAAATGTGACTGGCATTAGGCATAGTGGCCTGCTATTTTGATGGAAACTCGCCAACTTGGTGTGACTGGCAGTAAGCTGGCTGGCAGTAGGAAAATCGGCCTGACATTATAATGATAACGGCACAACTCAATTTTGAATGGTGGTGGGGAATTTGCCTGCCATTATAATAACATCTCCTCGACTGTAATCTGTTTGGGAGTAGGAAATGGGGCCTGCCATTGTAACGAACACTCCCAACTTGATTGTGACCGCGCAGTAGGCAATGGGGCCTCCAATTATAATGTAAACTTCCCAACTCGATTGTGAATGGCAGTAGACAAGTGAGCCTGCCGTTATATCACAAATCCGTAACAAACACTTTACATTGGAAACAACGTACGGGGAACTCCCCATGCTCTTTCTCGGATAACGCTAAGAGACATGCAATTTTAAAACAATCTTATTTACTGCATGTACACTATTTACTTCGATAACCGAATACAATGTAGAATACCGTAGCGAAGCACGGGTACATTCGCTAGTATATATATATGCATATTTATTTCTTCTTCTTTATCTGTTTATCTTCCAGGGTCAGATTTTCCCTCGGACTCAGCGAGGGATCCCACCTCTACCGCCTCAAGGGCAGTGTCCTGGAGCGTGAGACATTGGGTCTGGGGATACAACTGGGGAGGACGACCAGTATCTCACCCAGGCGGCCTCACCTGCTATGCTGAACAGGGATCTTGGTGGGGGATGGGTTAGTTTGGAAGGGATAGACAAGGAAGGAAGCGGCCGTGGCCTTAAGGTAGGTACCATCCCCGCATTTGCCTGGAGGAGAAGTGGGAAACCACGGAAAACCACTTCCAGGATGGCTGAGGTGTTAATCGAACCCACCTCTACTCAGTTGACCTCCCGAGGCTGAGTGGACCGCGTTCCAGCCCCCGTACCACTTTTCAAATTTCGTGGCAGAGTCGGTAATCGAACCCGAGCCTCCGGGGGTGGCAGCTAATCACACTAACCACTACACCACAGAGGCGGGCATGCATATTTACAACACCTTAAATAAATAAATAAATAAATAAATAAATAAATAAATAAATAAATATGAATCTCCTTAAATAATTGACATAATTAAACTCTATCTAGAGGCATTTATATACACATATCTATATATTTTACAGAGAGTACTGGTACCTTACATTCCTGAAGTCGTTAGGGCACGTCTGATTTTAGACGAGGGCAGTGAGAAAAGTTCCGCTGATTCACCCACCTCCTTTATTGATTTTAGTGCCTGCAGCACCCAAGAGCTAGCCAAGCCACAATTCTCACTTTAGACAGATGGAAAGTATATCTTTGTCTAGTATTGCGACGAGGACATGTAATGAAATCAACTCCCATAATGTCGAGCAGTCCACTCTGTTCGTCAGCCACTTATAAAGAAAGAGGGCGGCACGAGTTCAATATCCTCATACTCATAGTCCCATAAAAAGACTCGTATTCGGACGAAGAGAGAGAAATACCCAAACCATTGTAGCTGATCCATTTCATGAACCCTATTTGTACTCTTTCAAAGTTTTGTAATGTAATATTATACCACGTAGAGGAATGGAAAACAATGCTACATATAACTGAAGCAATTGCAGTAATCCAATCTACGACTAATACGAAGTCTGTATAGGTTGGAATAAACAGACTTAAGCAAATACGTTTCAAAGCTATGACTCAATAGTCATTCCAGACAATAAATTGCTATGTTGTGTCTACCACATGAAATAAATCATTTGACACTCATATATAGAATTAAGGTTATGAAACGCAGAAGAATGAAATGAAATGACGTATGGCTTTTAGTGCCGGAAGTGTCCGAGGACATGTTCGGCTCGCCAGGTGCAGGTCTTTTGATTTGACGCCCGTAGGCAACCTACGCGTCGTGATGAAGATGAAATGATGAAGACGACACATACACCCAGCCCCCGCGCCAGCGAAATTAACCAATTATGGTTAAAATTCCCGACCCTGCCGGGAATCGAACCCGGGACTCCTGTGACCAAAGGCCAGCACGCTAACCATTTAGCCATAGAGCCGGACGCAAAAGAATGAAAAACAGTGGTACATACGATTCAAACAAATACAATAATCCAATCTGTAACGAATACGAGTCTGTATAGGTTGGAATAAACAGAGTCAAGGAAATACGTCTGAAAGCAAACACTCAATACCCATTGCAGACAATAATTGCTTTGTAACACAGAGAAAAATCCGCCACCTATAAGTATTCATTTGATACTCATTTAAGGAATTGAAATTAATTTTCCAGGCAATCAATCGCTAGATTGTAACATAGAGATAAACACATAAAACAAAGTCGCAGACTCGAGATGCTGTCAGTTGTGTGCACATCAATGAACAGCCATCTAGACAATCACTTGCCTGCATGTCAATCGATTACCAACACAACAAAATCACAACATGAGTTCGACGAACGACTTTTACTAAGAAGTCTCGCTAGCAACTCAACTCCAACTCCCAAGACTGTCTGTTTATACAGTATACTTTGCCTGACCAGGCTTCTAGAAACACAACATGTTTTCTCGTATTTTCTCGAGTCTCCAATAACCTATGTACAAATGAATAGAATGTTGTATACAGCTCTAGTGAGTGGTGCTGGTGGTGGTGATTATTGTTTTAAGAGAAAGTACAATCAGGCAACCATCCTCTATATAACACTAATCAGAAAGAAAAAATGGAAGGGGTCCGACACTTCGAAAAATGAAGGTATCTGCCAAAGGAAGACAAGGGCCACGAGGGCTTGAAAATGAAAGACTTCCTAGGCCTCCATACGTAACACCGTCGGGGTCTGAAAAGAACAAGAGTTGACCAAGGGAGGTCGGATAGGATAGATGAAAGTGAGGAGCCTGGTACAAGTAAGTGGAAGCAATGCCAGGACTCAGCTGAGGGCCCCATGGTCCCCAACCCACGCTCCAAAGTTCAGAGCCCCTGAGGCCCCTTTTATTCGCCTCTTACGACAGGCAGGGGATACCGTGGGTGTTATTCTATTGCCCCCACCCACACGGGGAACAGCTCTAGTGACAAAGATGCGTTGTTCTCGACTATTACCCTGTGTTGCACAAAATTACATTGGATTTATACATCATATTTACACGTAATAAAAATTATGAACTATTAATTACGTGCTCTTACATTAAACTCTTATTAATATACAGTAGATGTATCGTGACATAACCTCACATGTTTTGTTACACAAGACAGATCATACAACACACAAATAATAAATGATACGACCACGATTAATACCAAATAAATTCGGTACATAACTACGTAAATAATAATAATAATAATAATAATAATAATAATAATAATAATAATAATAATAATAATAATAATAATAGAGCTCGATATTTCACTATTTAGCCATGGGTTTACAGAATTGTTTCCAAGTTATAGTCTACTAGTCCATTACACTTGCATCAATCTTCAACCCGAAATTCACATATTATTATCTATTTTATTTCATTATGAGCATATTACTATCTCTAAGACCAATGTGACTGCTTCATGAGGCTTGATGATCGGTGGTAGGTGTAGATTTATATAATGGAGACATTTTATAGATATAGATTGTGCAATACATGCACACTAGGTTGTGCTTTCTCGACACTTGACTGTGTTTTAGTTGAATGAATTTTATCAATGGGGTTAATATTTTAAAACCCCGAGGAGTAAGTCCTCTAGTCCACTTAAGAAACTAGGGGAAGTCAATCCCATGCACGAAAGGATCTAGATAGCCGGTTAATTCATTCTCCAGGGCGCCAACACATAAGCACCATTCCAGAACTTAAACACAAGGCAGCCAGTAGAACAGAGTAGTGCAGGGACATTACCATAACTAGGATAAGCTCTGTACTTAATATTGGCAAAGCACCCAGACTTTCTTGTTCGATGTTGAAATAAGACTCTTAAATGGCTTGCCCGTTTCCCCAGTAATATAATGGTCACTGGCAACCTACCAAAAGCCATCACAATAGCTATTATGAAACATAGTAAGCAAACGGAAAGAGCGTTAGCTGCTGTAAGCTGTTGAAAAAGACTCATTCTCAGTAGAATTGGCCCAAATATTTCTGAAGTAACTCTTATGGAGCAAGTATGATGATGGATAAACATAAGCAACGCAGACAAAGTACTGAGACTTGCTGCAAAACTGGTGTTCTAATGTTCACATTTACCTCTTACTGAGAATAGTATGTCATTAAGATGGTATTTGCTTCTTCTTTAGAAGTCTAATTCGTTCATATTCGTACATGAACTGAAGGCCTGTGTTATTCTCTCAAAACATGCATCACTCTTCTTCTTCTACCGAGTGAGTTGGCCGTGCAGTTAGGGGCGCGCAGCTGTGATATTGCATCAGGGAAATAGTGGGTTCGAACCCCACAATCGGCAGCCCTGAAAATGGTTTTCCGCGGTTTTTCATTTTCATTCCAGGCAAATGCTGGTGCTGTACATTAAGGCCACGGCCACTTCCTTCCCACTCCTAGGCTTTTCCTATCCCATCGTCGCCATTACACCTATCTGTGTCGGTGCGACGTAAAGCAACTAGCAAAAAAACACCTATTTGTGTCGGTGCGAGTAAAGCAACTTGTTAAAAAAGAAAATCTTCTTCTTCTTCTTCTGGTTCAATTCCCGTCCCCAGTTTTCTCCTGCGTCGGTTTACGAACCAACGATCTCTATCGTTTCCTGTCTCTTCACCACTCTTTTCTTACTTACAATAGTTCTTATATCCTCTTTATAAGATACTTCTCCACTGTATCCATCCACTTTTTTCGACTTCTTCCATACGCTCTCTTTTCTGTTGGTTTCTTCGTAAATATTTTCTTTGGATCTTCGTCTTCTCCCATTCTCAGCATGTGTCCATACCATTTCAGCTTGCTTGTTTCTATCCTGTTCTGTATTTTTGAAATTCCATAGCTCTTTAATTTCTCCATTCCTATCTTTTCTTGTGGTCTCTACTCCTTGCCCGCTTGAACTCTGCCCTCATCTCGCTTTGTTCTTGTCCACATACGTGCTGCATATGTCAATATTGGCACATAAAAGGTCAAGACTGAACTTCTTCGCATTTCCTTGGAACTTCTTGGTTCAACACTATACTCCTCACATTCTGAAGGAAGCCATCTGCTTCTTGTACAGTACTATCTTTCCTGTCTCCTCAGTTATCTTCCCATCTTCTGTAATTTTTTACAACTTCCATTGATCTTTCATTCATTTCTATTTTGCACCTTCCTTCCTTTTTTCTTTTCTTCCTCTTCTCATCACTACTGTTTGACTTTTCTCTACGTTTATTCACATTCCAAACTCTCTTATCACCGCATTCCATACATTAACTTGTATTTGTAAATTCATTTTTCGCCGATATTACTAGGTCATGTCCGCCTCCGTAGCGTAACGGTTAGTGTTATTAGCTTCCGTCCTCGGGGGCCCGGGTTCGATTCCCGGTACTGCCAGAAATTTAAGAATGGCAGGAGGGCTGGTATGTGGTTGAAATGGTACGTGCAGCTCACCTCCAATGAGGGTGTGCCTAAAAAGAGCTGCACCACCTCAGGATGAGGACACGAGTTTACTTTACTTTTACTAGGTCATGAAACAAGGGGCCTTTGCAGTGTTTCATCCCATCTTCTCTTTTAACCCCTTGTGAATTTCATCCTGAAGTGTATTGGGGACAGTGTGCTTCTCTGCTGAAGTCTTGTTTCTCCTCAAAGCATCACTCGTTCAAATTAATTAAAATTCATCATGTGTTCAGTGATTGAAAGCTCAATATATTGATATCAGTGATATTAGGTAACACTGAGAGTTATGGCTAGGGAGTAAAACAAAATATTCTTGGCCCCACCAAAATGAAATCAAACATTATGAAGAATTAGTGTGTTATGTTAAAGAACACACCCTCGGTCTCGATAACCAGATCATACCATCGAAGTCGGAAGAAAACAAGAGTTGATCAAGAGAGGTCGGAATGCGAGGGACTGGCCCGTCATCATTAACCCACGTTCCCAAGTTCGTCAATTTTTGAATCGCGTGCCCGGAAGTAACAAAGTACCACATTTTCTCAAAAGGAAAACTTTTCCCTGCCAATCCGATTGCGACATTGTTCTTTATATAACATAACACGAAGAGCATATTTGATATTTTTTGTCGGTATAATTTAGACAAACAGTGTATTACAAGTTTAATCGGCCAGTTAAGAACTGGAGAACATTTTGATGGAACTAAAGTTTGCGTTAATTATATTACTATCGAATGCACGTACTAAAAGAGTATTTTCAATAACGACAATACAATGGAGAGATGACATATTTAATAAAAATGAACTGTTTGTATACATCAGCTATGATGAGAATTGTAAGGAACTTCAAAAGACAGTTTCGTTGAATAAGAAATGATTGCACGATGCATCCTAAAATTACATTTTAATCTTAGATTTTAGGCATTATCAGTTTCTAATAATATAATAAACATTTCAACCTGGTATATTATCTCTTTCTTTCTTAATTCGTCTACCCTCCAGGGTTGTGTTTTCCCTAGGGCTCAGCAAGGGATCCCACCTCTACCGCATCAAGGGTTCCTGGAGCATGAGACATTTCGTTGGGGATACAACTGGTGAGGAGGACCAGTACCACGCCCAGGCGGCCTCACCTGCTGTGCTGAACAGCGGTCTTGGGGAGTGGTAAGATTGCAAGGGATAGGCAAAGAAGAAGGAATGAAGCAGCCGTGGCCTTAAGTTCAGTACCATCTCGGCATTTGCCTGGAGGTGAAGTGGAAAACCACGGAAAAACACTTCGAGGATGACTGAGGTGACAATCGCACCCCCTCTACTCAGTTGATCTCCCGAGGGTGAATGAACCCCGTTCAAGACCTCGTACTACGTTTCAAATTTCGTGGCAGAGCCGGTAATCGAACCCGAGCCTTCCGCGGTGGCAGATGGTCACACTAACCACTACACAGAGGTAGACTTGGTATATTATTACCGGCATTTATTACATTTTTATTTTACTTTGCATCCAATTTGCTTTACGTCGCAACGACACAGACAGGTCTTATTGTGACGATGGGATAGCGGCCGTACCGGGTGAGTCCGCCGTGCGGTTAGGGGCGCGCAGCTGTGGGCTTGCATCCGGGAGATAGTGGGTTCAAACACCACTGTCGGCAGCCTTGAAGATGGTTTTCCGTGGTTTCCCATTTTCACACCAGGCAAATGCTGGGGCTGTACCTTAATTAAGGCAACGGCCGCTTCCTTCCCATTCCTAGGCCTTTCCTGTCCCATCGTCGCCATAAAACCTATCTGTGTCGGCGCGACGTAAAACAAATAGCAAAAAAAAAAAGCGGCCGTGGCCTTAATTAAGGTACAGCCCCAGCATTTGCCTGGTGTGAAAATGGGAAACAACGGAATGTATTACTTAAAACATCCCTGGTCTCTTATCTCATTCATTAAATGGCTACGGTGCTTTATTTTAGCGCTATATGACAAAGAAATAGACGTGTACCTTATATGCCACCTGGAAACCTGGTGATCCTTATTCGCCATCTGGAAAACAAGTAAGTGTTCCTTACTTGCCATCTGTAAATCCGTTGTTCCTTATTCGCCATCTGGAAAACTAGTAAGTGTTCCTTTTTTGCCATCTTGAAATAATTGTTTTTTATTTGCCATCTGGAAATCAGGTAAGTGTTCCTTATTTGCCATCTAGAAATATGGTAAGTGTTCCTTACTTGCCTTATTTGCCATCTGGAAATATGTTCATTATTCGCCATCTGGAAATTTGGTGTTCCTTATTTGCCACCTGGAAATCTGGTAAGAGTCCTTATTCGCCATATGGAAATCTGGTAAGTGTTCTTATTCGCCATGTGGAAATAAGTGATCCTTTTTCCGCAATTTGAAAATACGGCAACCCTATACAGAGTTGTAGAACATGAGTTCTAACTTGGAAATAAATCGCTTGCGGACTCATGTCCATGAAACATAATTATTTTCTTGTTCTACGCGCGAGGATTTTTTCCTGAATGTGTATTCCTACCTCACTGTTATATCCTGAGACTGACAATTCGGTGTAAGTTACATTTTGCTCTGTCCTGTGCCAAGAGACAGGTCACATGTGGTATTGCACAGACAAGTAGGACCAATGCCAGATTCAGCTAGGGCCCTCAAAATTTCCACGCACATCGCACACTGAGGGAACGGAGTTCACGAGAAAACTATCCTCTCATAAGAAGCAGCACATGTTGTAACCGTCCAGGCTTCTCCAGCCCTACTAATTTAATATAATATCATTTTACGTGATATCTTTTGATAACATATTTATTCAACGTCAATTGTTTGTAATCAAGGCTTTTTGGAATCATATTGTATATATATGATAACATCGTTATATTATTTAAATTATTATATTATGTAGGATAAGAATTCATTATGTTGTAAATACGATCAATATGTTGAGACATAGTTGTTTTCATTTCATCTCATGTTTGTGTATACGGAGGGTTATTCTTGAAGCTTGGGATTTTGCGTGTGTCATGCGTTTATTTTATGACCAAGGCTAGTAAACAGCGACCCGTGCGCGAGGCTTGCAAGCTGGTCAGCTATATCATCGCCACGCCTTCTGGACTTGTCGAGGAAGAAGGGAAGGGGGTTGATGCTTCGATCTATCGAATCAGATACTTCGTTGTATATGAGTTTTGAGATTGAACTGTTACCAAGAGTGGGGGTGAGCCCGGATATATATACTGATTCTCAACACGAGAACGGGAGCTTAAGACCTTACGACCTAACAACCTTACAACCTAACTACGAGATACTCCATCACTACTACTTCAACTGTGAACATCTACTTTGTACGACGTGATTTGATTTTTGAAACAGTGTGTGGTCGCTCCGCGACAGAGTTATTTTTGTACAATGTGTTATCACTTCGATACAGTACTTACTTTCGGTTATGTTATCGGATCTACGAGAAACGAAACAAGCTTATGGCTTGTGTGATATTCAGTAAATATTGTGGACGAAGAACTATGTTAAGTTCAAGTCTACGGAATTTTGGTACAAGTCTGTACTGTATAAATAGTATAGCTCAGTTGGATTGAGATTTCTACTAATATGGAAAAATTCATATCTCTGAATTTTCTCCTCGTACGATCAACGCTGATCAGTTTTTACAAGTATAGGGCCAATGTCTAATTTAAAGACTACGCAAGTAGGGAGTGTTAGTCCAGATAGCCCATACTACATCAGAGAAGGAAGGAAGGATGCCCATGGAGCAAATGCTACATCGAGAAGAAGAGAACGAGTAACCACGGAAACCGGATGACTTCAACGAAAGCTGCAATTGGTGAGCTGCAATTAGATAAAGCAAGCAATAAGTAAATTCAGTAAATTAAATTCTAAATTCCTCCACGCTCTAAGGAAACTTTTCCGATTCATCTCATTGTTTTTGTATTATAAATTCATTTGTATTTTATATTGCGTTAATTTTCTTTCTTAAGCGATACTTAATGGTTAATTATTTAAAATCCTACCCCTGTGATTTAAGCATAAGTCTCTATGCTAGTAAATATAAATTTTGGTTTACAGTTTTATTTAAAACTGTAACCATGGCGCCCAAACATTACATAGAGAAATGGGGAACCATAGAATGTTAATTGTTTCTATTTGCGTGGCAATTTGCGGGCAAGCCACAAATAGTTTATTTAATATTCATGTGTCCCAAGATAATAACTTTAATCTCCCCAAGTGTTTTGACGAAAGGGGACAGTTACAATGTTTGCCCTCACAGTTATGGGCGTACACCAGCACGAACTAACAGAGATCTGCGTCATAGCATTACGGTAATGAAGGCTGCCCATGCCACACATACCGGGACACGTGCGTATTAACGTGCCAAACACGTGAGTAATCAAGTGTATGTGAGATGCAGGATTCTTTGGAGTGAGAAGGTCAACTGGTATTCATAATGAACATTGTTCTGTTTATCTAAACGCTCTGAGCTGAAAGCGTGAAGACTTTATGGACTCACCAGACAGGTGTGTAGTACGGATGACCCGCTCTTAAATGTCGAAGCCATCTGCAGGACAAAGACTTCATTACTATGCGTTCCTACGACAATTTCTGTCAACCATGCGGGAAACCGCCAAATGTTTTAAGAAATTTACAAAACGTTTTTCAGGAAAGTTACTCCAAAATCTCATTCAGACCTCATAAGAGAGAGATTATTTTAAAATATAATTTGGCCTCCTAAAATTAAATTTTTGTAGCTATTTCCGGAATATTATTTTTTATCAAGTTTGGTATCCAAAAAAATCTTAAGGTGAAATGAGCCCTCTTCAAAAAGTAATTTTTGTTCGTGGTGTGGGTTACTGTAGGCATGCCCCAGTGCGTAAATCATGGGTTAAGGCGAAGTGCCCTAGTAAGTGGTCTTGGAGACGGGATAAAAACCAAGCCCAACCACATGAGGCAACAGGCCCGAAGGGCCATGGCCTACCAAGCGATCGCTGCTCATCCCGAAGGCCTGAAGACGGATCCTCTCGGCCGTTATTCTTGGCTTTCTAGACCGGGGCCGCCAATCTCACCGTCAGATTGCTCCTCGATTGTAATCATATAGGCTGAGTGGGCCTCGAACCAGCCCTCAGATGCAGGTAAAAGTCCCTGACCTGACCGGGAATCGAACCCGAGCCCTCATGGTAAGAGGCAGGCACGCTACTCCTACACCGCGGGGCCGGTTGGAGATGGGATACCACGTGTTAAAGGACCGGAATGGGCATATCGGACATATTCTGAGTCATGGCCTTCCCTATTCTTATATGGCGAGGACTATGCAATCCACCAGTGGTCCCAACACGTTAGCGGAGAGATCCTCACTTGATCTATGTGTAAGTAAGGATAGCATCCTGCTTCACAGAAATTTCATAGAGCACGTTCAGAACGTTTCAAGTAAGCCTCGGACCTATGGGAGTAACGAAGTCCCACTCCTATTTAACTTTGCGAACGAAGAGGAATTCGATGAGGTGCTATCAATAATAATTGGGTTTATGGAAGAAAGAAAATAGAACTTGCTGAGTCAGCAAAGAGGATGCGTCTGATGTGTAAGGAGTTAATGATATTCGGGTAAGGAGAGATAAAGTGTACTTGACGGGTGTTAAAAAAGGGAAGGTCAGAGTGTGGGGTAGGGCTGTTCATCAGGAATACTATTTCACGCAATATAATATCTGTCAGGCAAGTGAGTGAGCTAATGATGTAAATAGATTTAGTGCTTAGAGGAATTAGGACGAGAATTGTCTCAGTGTATTCACCATGTGAGGCTGCATGGGAATGTACGTAACAAGTTACATGAAGCGCTGAGTCAGGGTCAACAGTAAGGATAGGATAGTACTAATGGGAGGATTACGATGCGAGAATTGGAAATAGAAGAAAAGAAAAAAGAACGGGGCTATCTAGGGATCGAAACAAGGTAACTAGTCATTATGTCCTATGCCTTTACTGGAAAGCCTAGTGTTTACAGTGCACTATGTCTTTTGGTATGGGCTAGAACAAATTTGTCACTTTCATGACCTGCCTCAATCTCATCCTTGGCTTTGACAACATGAAAGTGACCGATGTATGAGTGATGTTTGCAATGCCCTTCCGTGTGCAGCCATCTCTGCTATGAAAATGAAAACCTACAACCTGTTTTCCAGTCATTAACCGGACCAGGGATGTAATGAATGAAGCAGATATAGGCTGTTAGTACGATGGGGTAGCCACTCCCACAGTGATCTATTAATGAGTGATAGATGCTATGAAATGAGAATGGAGAGTGTTGCTGGAATGAAAGATGACAGCGAAAACCGGAGTACCCGGAGAAAAACCTGTCCCGCCTTCGCTTTGTCCAGCAGAAATCTCAAATGGAGCGACCGGGATTTAAACCACGGTATCCAGCGGTGAGAGGCCGACGCGCTGCCGTCTGAGCGACGGAGGCCCCCCTCCTGCTATGAATGATGTGAAAATGTCACTCATAGGGTCGGTTAGTGCAGGAATTTCAGTGGGCTTGGCAGAGTGAGATGTAATAGCAACTTCTGGCTCAGCGAGAAAAGCAACGGGAAACTAACGCGTTCCTCACTTCCCTAGTACGCCTCTTCAGTGACGCCTGGGCTGATGGTGGAGCTGTTGAGGTCCAAACCAGCCTCCGGGCTGAACACTCAACGTATATAACTTACAGTAATTACGCGTACGACATTTTATTGTGCACATCTTAATTCTTAATTTTAAACAAATTTACGCATGTTCAAGACCATGAATTCCAAATGAAATTCCTTTCACGGCGCTCAGCCACCTCCAATTTAAGACGCTCCCTGTAAGCCATTTGACGTTCGACATTGGTGATCTTAGACGCTTTTCAATTCTGGCAAGCCACTCTATTCGGCCGAATGCATTTCCATCATTTTGAAACCTCGATTCCTTTTGGGCATATAGATGTAATGATAATAATAATAATAATAATAATAATAATAATAATAATAATAATAATAATAATAATAATAATAATAATAATAATAATAATAATAATAATTGTACCGGGCGGTACACCTCCACGCCGCTAATTCAAACTTTGCGCCAGTTGAAACTCCCCTACTGGTGGAAGTCTGAACTTTATCTAAGGTGTTAATTTTCAAGTTTCTCAGAAGATGTCATTACTTGGAAATTTTGCAGTTTCTGAACTGGGTCGTTTTCGATGTATTTTTGTTTTACCTGTAGTAAGAAGTGTGAACTTTCTCTTCTAGAGGACACTACTGAAGAACTACAATGGTGCACCCTAGTGCGAAGTGAAAGAACTGTTTTTTTGGAGAAATTTTTATTTCAAAAGTTTGTTCCTTGTTAAATTTCTTTCTGTTATTGTTTAAGTTGGCTGTATAACCCTTTCTTTCCCCTGGTTTTGAATTTAGCCAATCCCGAATTTCTTTAATTAATTACTGACCAATCAGGTGTATCTTCTCCAACTTGAATGTCTTGCTTAACCCTAGCCAATAAAGATTTTGTGGGCGGGTGTTCTCATTCCTGAAACGCCTCGAACTTTCCACGAGAGTATATAAACTGCTGATTTTCGGGTCTCTGCGCCACTTCAGTAACATCTTTCTGTGTGTAAAGTACGTAGCAGGGGGCGGGAAGCGCCTCCTTCTTCGGGCAGCAGTTCATCCATAAGGTAATGGCCGTTTAATAACTTATTTTCTTGCTAGCTCAGCAGTTTAACTCTCGGGGCGGGTCCGAAGCTTTTCCACCATGTAACGTTTCCCTAAAATGTAAAGACCCTTAGCATCTATTCTCTTCAAAGCTACATATTGGGGTAGAGAGTGTTTAACCCTCTCGAGCTCCCACTCATATTGTTTTGAAGTGAACTTATTTTTCACAACCGATTCTTCCTTAACGTAATGTAAATTGTTTCTTTCTAAAGTCACCTCTTTAGTATGGGATTAGCCCTTGCATTAGCGGCCTAGAGCCAGATCAGGTTTTAAACAAAAGGTATTAGGAGTGCAGATCGCCTCCTCTCCAATTGGTATTTTAGAGGCCATGTAATTAACCTTTTCTCACTTAATAGGCCTCAGTAGGTTGGGTATTTTACCCCTGTGTTTATGTCCTTAGAGGACAACTTGAAGGTGGAGTTTGGTGTGGCCTTTGATAGGCTTAATGTTTGAGAGCGAGTGGCTCTTTCTTGAAAATTGAGTGTTGTATGCCTCGAAGAGGCTTTTCTGTGTAATTTGGAGCAAGTGCTCCTGGGCATGAATGGGGTTTTCTGCCCCTCTGTTGAAACTTGTTTTGGGGTAAAGCTGGGCTAATTGCTCAAGAATTGTGAGTTCGGGGCTCGAAGCCCAAAACCTGTAAATACTGTAGTTGTACTTTTGTTGTCTTGCTACTCTGTACCTGCCATGCTTGTTATTTCTTGATTTTGCAAAGAAAATATAACCTTGTTAAATTTTAAATTAACTTTATTTTCGTAGCCTGAGACCTGTTCACCCCCGCACCTTCTTTCACCTCTGCTGTTCCACAGATACCTCGGAACAATAATAATAATAATAATAATAATAATAATAATAATAATAATAATAATAATAATAATAATAATTCTACCGGGAGGTACACCTCTACGACGCACATTTAAATCTTGCGCCTAAAAGAACTCCTCTACTGGAGGGACCGTGAACTTGAAACTAGACCTACTTAAACCTTTACTCAGAAGATGTCACTACAGAAACCTGATGAAATTCTGTTATTTTGAAGTTTCCTGAAATGACTGTATTTCCACTTGTTTTGTTAACCATTCATCAAGAAGTTTGGACATTCTTCCATAGATGTCACTGCTAAAAAGCTATGATCATGCACCCTGGTGCGAAGTGAAAGAACCTTTTGATTTAAGAAGTTTTGTATTCATAAGTTTTTTTTCTAATTGATGTTCATTTATTTTTGGGTTGGCAATATTGATTTTTCTTTCCGCCAGTTTTGAATCCAACCAATCAAGAATTTCTGTAATTAATTTTCAACCTATCACAGCCTTCTTCTTCGATTATGAGTGTAATTTTTAAATTCACCAATAAAATTGAGAGGGTGTGGCTGATTTATTCGTGAAAGGTCTCGAACTTTCCCCGAGGGTTTATAAACTGCGGATTTTCTCGTCTCTTGGCCAATTGATCGTCATATGAACTAGTATGTGTGTGTCAAGCAGAAGGCGGGAGGCGCTTCTTTCATCAGGTAGCATCCCCCTGTGGGTGGGGGCGGTAGGATAACACCCACGGTATCCCCTGCCTGTCGTAAGAGGCGACTAAAAGGGGCCCCAGGGGCTCTGAACTTTGGAGCGTGGGTTGGCGACCACGGGGCCCTTAGCTGAGTCCTGGCATTGTTTCCACTTACTTGTGCCAGGCTCCTAACTTGCATCTCTCCTATCCGACCTCTCTTGGTCAACTCTTGTTCTTTTCCGACCCCGACGCTATTAGGTTTGCGAGGGCTAGGGAGTCTTTCATTTTCACGCCCTTCGAGGCCCTTGTCTTCCTTCGGCCGATATCTTCATTTTTCGAAGTGTCGGACCCCTTCCATTTTTTTCTCTGATTAGTGTTATATAGAGGATGGTTGCCTAGTTGTACTTCCTTTTAAAATAATAATCACCACCACCACCACCACCACCATCAGGTAGCAGTACACCGACAAGGTAATGGCCACGTAACATCTCTATTTCTTGGTAGCTCTGCAGTTTAACCCGAGGGAGAGGTCCGAAACTTTAACTATGTAACCTACTTTTCTGAAAATGTAACTTCTGCCGGCTTATGTAATAACTTCATAAAATCTTTAACTGTAAATCAGGGATAGAGAGTGATGTACCCTCTCGAGCTCCCCTTCATATTGGTTTGAGGTAACTACGTTTTGTAACTGGTTTTCTTCCTTTCCGTAAAGTCTCAATTTATTCTTATACGAGTCACCTCCATAGGTTGGGAATGGCCCCTGTTTCATCGGCCTAGTGCCCTTTAGGTTTTAAGAATTCATATCTAGGAGCGCAAGCATTCGACTCCTTTCATTTTGTGTTCGGGCCATTTATTTAACTGTTATTTCCTTTACACGAAGGCCCTATATGTTGGGTACGAGATACCCTTGTTTCAATTTGTAAGTAGGGCCATGGAAGGGCAAAAGGCTTAAGATATTTTTGGTAGGCTTGAGAACTGAGAGCACGTTAGCTCTTTGTCAAGTGTTGTAAAAGTGCCTCTGGAAGGCCTGATATTTTAGGTCAAGGAGCTAGTGCTCCATGTATTAGGGGATTTCTGCCCTTTGAACAAATTTGCGCTCTTTGTAAATTTGAGCTGGGAACTCAAAAATTGTAAAATTAGGAGCTTGTAGCCCAAGAGAGTTAAAGTTCTGAAATCTCGGATTTTCCTAAGTCTTGTTTCTAAATTGCTATATCATTGTTATCTCACAAAGTGAAAAGTTGTTAAAGTTGTTGTTTTTCAAAAATATAACTTTCAGTTAAGTTTTTAAATTTTTTCTTGACATTGTAGTTAGACCCATTCACCCCGACACCTTCTTTCACCTCTGCGTTCCACGGGTAATCCCGGAACAATAATAATAATAATAATAATAATAATAATAATAATAATAATAATAATAATAATAATAATAAACATTACAATAATGTAATCAAACCTGAGGCTCTAACGCTTCATAGAAAGGGCGAGCTGGAAAATATCCTAAAAGAAGAGCGAAAAATTATGAAGAAAATTTTAGGACCAAGACACACGGGAGAAGGGTACCGCCTCCAAACCCGGAAATCCACAGAAAAATATCTAATATTGCGGCAGACCTCAGGAAAAGAAGGTTAAAATTTTATGGACATGTTAAGAGGCTTCCAGAAACCAGACTAACCCACCAAGTTCTTGAAAGAGTTGATAAACTGAAGAATTTCCCTTGGATACAACAAACAAAAGCGGACATGAAGAACGCACAAATTCAACCTGAAGAAATTTTGAATCGAAATATATGCAGAAAGGAAATTGACAAGTGGGAAGTTACTCCAGAGAAGAAGTACCAAGAAGAGCAGGTGCCAAGTGGACGGAAGAAAGTCAACAGATGAAAGCATCCTGGATTCTCCGCAAACGAAATCATAAATAAAGCTTCGTGTGTTCCGAAAGGGACCGTTCACGCTTAATAATAATAATAATAATAATAATAATAATAATAATAATAATAATAATAATAATGGAGGAAGATGTCAAGAACTAGCTGGATTGAGAAGAAAACAAATGAAGCAGTGCTTAGAGAAATGAACACCCAGAGACATTTAATAACAACGATAAAAAGGAGAAAAGCGCCAGTTTTTGGTCACATTCTCCGGCATAATGACTGCATAAAGAGCTTGTTCGAAGGCAAGGTGATGGGAAAGAAAGGCAGAGGGACACCACGGAAGAAGATCATTGAAGAGGTAGTTGAGATGGTGGGATGCCTAAGTTATGGAGAGATGAAAAGGATCGCAGTGAGAAGAGATGAATGGTTGCAGCGACAAGGTAAAGCCTTTAGATAATGATGATGAAAGTTATTGTCTTTACGTCCCGCTAACTAATCTTTTACGGTTTTGCCGAGACGCCGAGGTGCCGAAATTTAGTTCCGCAGGGTTTCTTTTACATGCCAGTAAATCTAACGGTACGAGGCTGACGTATTTCAGCACCTTCAAATAGCACCCGACTGAGCCAGGATCAAACGTGGCAGCGCTTTAACCATCTTGAGCCATTCAGCCCGGCGATATAGATGTGGAATACACCGAAATTCCGCCTGGTGGCCATGATCGTTCAAGCCTACATGATCTGACATGGTGGTTAGCCGGTTCAAGTTCCGTTGATAAAAAACTAAAATCAAATCAAATCAAATCCACCATCAGAATGTTGTACGCCAGGGTGGTATACTATTTCTAATTACTAGATTGCGTGCCAAAAGGCTAGATTCAATTCCAAACCTCTCCGCGGCGCTCGTATAGGGCATGTGACGCTGTTGAAGGTGAATCGTCCGTCGAATGCTGGCATAAAGCCTTGAGCGACCCCCTTGGTGTTTTTCGACAGGAGGAGGATACGTGCCGGCACTGGGTTTCAATCTTTCCATTCCCACTATAATACACTGGTTTAAAATGAAATCCCAGCACCAAAAAGACATTACTTTAGAGCAGGGCCTCTCAAATGCCCAAAATCTCACGCGTGCAAACAGCGGTGCAGAGTTCGTGTGCACAGTGCATCGGTCCCGCTCGGCTCGGCTCGGACCAATGCTTCGTCTCTGAGCTACTCGGCTAAGCTCGGCTCAACTCGGCTCAACTCGGTTCGGATTTGGAGCGCTGCGGAGCAAGTGAGGAAGAGGGAGACAGGAGGAGCGAGCGAGACAGGGGCTGGGAAAAAAGAGAGACAGCGCTATTGCTCCAAATCGATGAGTGGGGGTCTGCACTCTGGTCAACCAAGCGAAGTCGTCTTTTGCACCGTGCACGGTGCATCCACCAGGCGCATGTACCCTGAGAGGCCCTGCTTTAGAGGAATGCAATTTACGCTAAGCAATTGTCAACGCAACATATGCTGAATGGACAAAAAGTTACGAGAAGGGGTGTCCCCTTAGAAACTGTGCGTGTATGACCCTCGAGCCCTGCGGCTAGCTGCGGCGTAGCTGAGCAATCTGTCACAGACACCAGTGTCGTGACGATGGCAACACGTCACGAGTTTAAACGACTTTGAATGTGGGATGATCATCAGCGCACGGCGCATGGGTCGTAGCATTACGGAGATTACACTCGAATTTGAGTTTCCGAGGTCAACAGTGTCGAGCCTGGATCTTCAATATCGCAGAGAGAATGTTACCACCCGCGTAAAGCCGCACGGGAAGACCAGAGGTGTTTAATGAACGGACATCACGTCGCCTCCTCGGAACCATACTAGGCGTTCGACAGGTTACTGTGAGTCAGATCACCGCCCAGTTGAATGTTGGGAGTTAGGAACTCATTTCTGCCAGGACTGTTAGGAGGGAACTTCACCGCATACGGTTCACCATTCACCAGCCGACGACCGACCAACTCGTGTCCCTTTGCTAACACCTCCACACAGAGCTCAACGGCGTGCATGGGACTGCAAACATCGACAATGGAGCATGGGACAGTGGCGGCGTGTGGCATGGTCCGATGAATCCTGGTTCCAGTTGCATCGAACTGATGGGTGCGTGACAGTGTGGTGTATGCTGCATGAAGCTATGGATCCTGCGTGTCAACAAGGTTGTATCCAGGCGGGAGCGCTGACAAGTGCACGTTATGTGGACATTCTTTCAGATCATCTGCATCCCTTTCTGGCCCTAAAGTACCTTGAAGGATATGGCATGTTTCAACAGGACAATTGCACCATGTCACCGGTCTGTGGTGGCATGCAGGTGGTTGGAGGAGCACTCCAGCGAAGTTAAGATCATGGGTTGGCCCTCCAGATCCCCCGAACGTAATCCAATCGAGCATTTATGGGATGCTGTCGATGCTGGTATACGCTCCATGAACCCCGCACCAACTACACATGACCAGTTGTGGGTAGCAGTGCAAGATGCGTTGGTCCAGGTCCTCCCGGAACGATTCCAACACCTTGTAGAGTCGATGCCTCGCCGTACTGCTGCCATTTTGAGGGATCGCGGAGGAGCAACTCGTTATTAACATCACATTCCGTGTCCTCACATGACTTTTGGCCACTCAGTGTATTTATGTGATTAAAGTTTCCAGATCACAGGTTCAAGTATGCACGAGACGACCTGTGACATGGTACAATTATAACCGCTGTAGTCGCCACGATTTTGAATGTAATGATTCAAACGCGCATGCATTGTGTCGTACAGGTGCTGTATGTCATTTTGAGGGATGGAGCTTCTCACGTGCTTCATTTGTCAGTCAAATCAGTTAATGCTGGGATCTTCCCATATTGTCACATACGTGGGCGAAAAGCTCTAGTGATCTCTCAGTCCACGCCAGCTTGTGGACACTGTAGAGAACGTTAGGTGACAGCAGCGGCATGAGGACGATCGTTATCCAGTTGGAAAACGCCCCCTTGAATACTGCGGATGAATTGTAGCACAAGGGGTTCTAACGTACAAGTCCCTATCAGGGTTCTTGGGATAATGAACCGAATGCTCCTGCTGTCATAGGACATCGGTCCCCAAACCATAACTACTGGTGTAGGTCCACTGTGTTTACGCCGCAGACAGTTTGGTTCCAAGCGTTCACCTGGCCTCCTTCTAACCAAACTACGGCCATCACTGGCACCAAGACAGAAAAGGCTCTCATCTGAGAACACAACAGATCTCCACTCCAACCTCTAAGGAGCTGTAGCTTGACACTACTGAAGTCGTAGATGGCAGTGATTTAGAGTTAGTAGCACGAACGCTAAAGGACGTCTGGCCCTGAACTTTCCCAAGTAATCGATTTGTTACAATTCGCTGTGCACTCTGGGGAAAATTGAAGATCTAATGGTTGCTGCAGATGCAGTACGATCCTCGACGGCGTTCTTCCTTCTCCGTAGTGGCCCGTGTGCGACCGCATTCCGGTCTTCTTGAGATAGTGCCAGCCCGTGACCGTTGTTGCCGACATCTGTGCACTGTGGATACAACCCTGCTATGTCTTTGTGGAATATCGCGGAAGGAACATCCACCTTCTCAGAAAGCTGTTCATACTGCCTTCTTTGTCTCCGTAAAGGCATGTTTGACTCAACCTACCTCACAACGTCAACAGCGGACGATGGCTAACGTTCACGAAGTGTACAGCGCTTTGCAAGTTCATAGTGGCGCTACTAGCAACATTCTTCGTCGACTAGCGCGCAAATCTGAATAGGCGCCATCTTTCAGATGTGCAAATACGCCACCCGAATTTCGTTTCTCTAACACATCTCCGCTTTGCTAATTCCCTCTTTACAATGACATGCTGAATATTGCTGTCACAAGGGTTCTTTATAAATTATTTTGATTTAGAAAATTATATGTTTTTAATAATAATAATTATTATAAGTGATTTAAGGCCATTAGGGAGCGCTTATTACCAGTTTCTTTAAAATTATTTAATACTCTCTTTCGTTCCCAATACCTCTTGAATACTGCTGTTAGCTTTTCCTTCCTTCGCTGTGAAAGAGGTTTGCGAAATTTAACCACTCTCGATAGAGGAGACCACGAATAATAATAATAATAATAATAATAATAATAATAATAATAATAATAATAATAATAATAATAATAATAATAATAATAATAATAATAATAATAATAATAATAATAATAACACTAGCCTGCAAAATAAAACTTTTTTGTGCGGTAAAAACGAAACTAGGTGGGTTTTATGAATTTCTTTACGCAGAATTCGAGAAAAAAATTAGTTTTGGCGAATCACGTCTAGTTTGCTGGCAATTTTACAAAATATTATTTTGTTCTTACGTAAAATTGTTGATACTTAGTATTAATTAAATTTTATGTATTAATGTAAATTTCAGCTTGCAAAACGTAATCATATTTTTCATGCATTGAATACACATAAATGCTGCTTTGTAAGCAAGTAGATAGTATGTATTATTTTAAAAAATGTATATTGAAATTCGTGAAACTGAAGCATAAAGCGCCTATTTAGTTTCGAATGTACAGTTGCTTTTAAATTAATATAACCGTACCTTGAATAAAAATTACATGATTAAACATACATAGTTTTGTTACTTACATTATGTGCAGGTTAGATTCACACCTCCGTCTTTTCCCGTTTTCCGTGGAATTTCCGGGTTTTTGAAGTTCTTGAATAATCTCTAGAAGGGTCGTCTCGTGCAATCGACCAGCAGTAATCGGCCATCATGTTCACGTCCCAACGTCCCTGATAGCGCCGTTCTGCATCTTTGAGATCCTGGTGAAACCTTTCACCTTGTTCTTCACTGACAGCTCCTAAATTTAGAGGGAAATAATCCAGATGCGAAGCTAAGAAATGAAGCTTAAGGCTCATATTACAACCGAGTTCGTTAAACTTTACCAACATTTTCCTTACAATTTCTTTGTATTGAGGGTCCTTAATGTTGCCAAGGAATTTAGTCACTACATCTTTGAATGCGTTTCATGCCTACTTCTCAATTTTGGTCATCGTGTCTGTGAAAATTTTATCCTTCATCTGTTTACGAATCTGTGGTCCATCAAATACACCTTCTTTGATTTTTGCATCTAATAATGAGGGAAATTTAGTGGATAAATATTGGAAGCGTAGGATACTTTTATCTAATGCCTCGACATACAGTTTCATCAATCCAAATTTGATGTGCAAGGGTGGAAGTAGAATTTTTTCACGGTCAATAGGACTTACATTCAAGACATTTTTGGATTCTGGTTGTAGTTGTTGCCTTTCTGTCAAATTCACTGTATCCCAATGTTTATCCCGTGGCCTGCTATCCCATTCGCATGGGAAACAGGGAAATTTTGTATAGCCATTTTGTTGTCCCAGCAACAAACCAATGATCTTCAAACCACCTCAAATTTGCCACCCATGCTCATGATATTTAATTTTTTCAGACACCAACTTTAAGGTCTCGTATGTTTCAGACATTTTTGTGTAGTGTGCAAGTGGACGGATGCCAGAACATTTGTATGATGAAGCAAAACAGCCTTTAAACTTATTTTGGAAGAGTCAATAAGAACACGCCAGTTACTAGGATCATACTCTTTCTCTCCCAATCGACGTAGAAGATTTAAAATATCCGTACAAAATACAAGTTCATTTTCTTGAGTATAATACTTTCGGACTGTTATCTTTGAGAGGAAACTACTTTATCAGTCCATCATAAACATTGCATAAGGGCTGGGGCTTTTAACACGTCTGATTATTCAAGTGGTCTAAGATGAAAGACAAACTCTCAACTGTCTTATCTTCAATCCTACATATATCGCGGTCTATTGCGTATCTGGGGGAGTTTGTTGTGAATTTACCAGGAAACCCCCAACTACAAAATGAAAAATTAGACAGCAATAAACCTATAATAAAATGCAAATAATAACAAATCAAATCACATAATTGTATTCTAAAAAATGTTGCGCGAGAACATCTCTCAACATTACATCTTACGAATTAATGCAGATACTAAAACACTCAATTGCGTCAAAATTAGACGTGATAGGAAAAAATAGCATCATTTTCGGAATCAGGGCGGCGATTTCCATAAGAATTACATATTTTCTATTTTACCGCAAAATCATGTTGGCTAGGGTAATGTGCCGGTAATTTCGACCCACACGAGATCTTTTCTTCGTCCTTTCTTTCTTTCTTTCTTTCTTTCTTTCTTTCTTTCTTTCTTTCTTAATCCATTTACCGTCCATGGTTGGATTTTCCCTCGGATCTAGCGAGGGTTAACGCTTCTACCGCCACAAGGGCATTGTCCTGGAGCATGAGGGTTTTCGTCAGGGTTACAACTGGGGAGTAGAACCAGTACCCTGTCCAGGTGGTCTCACCTGCTATGCTGAACAGGGCCTTGTCGTGGGATGGGAAGACCGGAGGGGAGAGACGAGGGAGAGGGAAGGAAGCGGCCTTGGCCGTAAGTTAGCTACGTTCCCGCAATATGCCTGGAGGAGAAGTGGAAAAGCACGGGAAACCACTTCCAGGATGGTTCAGGTAGGAATCAAACCCCCTTTACTCAGTTGATCTCCCGAGGATGCGAGGACCCCGTTCTAGTCCTCGTACCACTTTTCAAATTTTGTGGCAGAACCGGGAATGGTAGTTAATCACACTAACCACTACACCGCAGAGTCGGACAGGGGTTCTTTTACTTGGCGATAAATCGATCGTGATCCGGATTCCCACTCGTTTATGTGCGAGCTTGCATTCGGGAGATAATGGGTTTGAACCCTATTGTCGGTAGCCCTGAAGATGGTCTTCGTTGTTTCCCGTCTTCACACCAGACTGCACCTTAAATTAAGGGCAGGATCGCTTCCTACTCACCCCTAGCCCTTTCAAATCGCATCGTCGCCATAAGAATTCTCTGTGTCGGTGCGACGTAAAAACAAACTGTATAAAAATTACTTTGTAATTTATTTAAATTCCATTTCAATTCTATTAATTTATTTAATTTTAACTACTTTAATGATTTTATTTTGTAATCAAAATGTGGTTAAGTGTATGAGCGAGTCTCGAGCCCTAATTTCGCCACTGAAAAGGACACTTATAAATAATTAAATAATCCAACAAGAGTTGACCATGGAAGGTCGACTAGAATAGATGGAAATGACGAGCCTGGCACAAGTAAGTGGAAGCAATGTCAGGACTCAGCTCGGCGAACCGTGGCCAACAACCCACGCTCCTAATTTGAGAGCTCCTGGTTCCGCTTTTGGTCACCCACCCACAGGGCGATGACACAACTAATCATAGATGGTAAAGGGAATGTGGACGTGAGTGGTGATGATGATTAGTGTTTTAAGAGGAAGTACAACTAGGCGACCATCCTCTACATAACACTAATCAGAGGGAAAAAATGGAAGGGGTCCGACACTTCAAAAAATGAAGCTATCGACCAAGCAAAAACCAGGACCATGAAAGGCGTGAAAATGAAAGACTCCCTAGACATCGCAAACCTAACAGCGTCGGGGTCGGAAAAGAACAAGAGTTGAAAAAGGAAGGTCGGATGGAAGAGATGAAAGTGAGGACCCTGGCACATATAAGTGCAAGCAATGTTAGTAATTAGCTGAGAATCCCGTGATCGCCAAACAACGTTCCGAAATTCAGAGCCCTTGGGGCCTCTTTTAGTGGCCTATTACGACAGGCAGGGAATACCGTGGGTGTTATTTTACCGCCCCCACCCACAGGGGTTTGCGTGGTCGTCAACCCACGCTCCCAGGTTAAGAGCCCATAGGGCCCCTTTTAGTCGCCTCTTAAGGCAGGCAGGGGATACCGTGGGTGTTATTCTACTGCCCCCACCTACAGAAGGTTGTGGTCGTGAGTGGTGTTGATTATCCTGCGTGTGGAGCCTTAACATCCACAACTCGGGAAATGTAAAACAGCTGAAATTATTGCAACATGAGAAGAAGGAAAAGAAGTAGAAGAGGAAGAAGAAGAAGAAGAAATATTCAGACATGGGGCTGGTGCACTTGAGGACCTCCGTAGTCCACCGTACTGAGCCGGGAACTAGCCCGCCAATTTGGGCTCAGAGAGCCAGCACTCGACCTTCCATCCCAGACAATCAGCCCGGCTATGTTTATATTCACAGCAGGCTCCTGACATGTTTATATTCCATCAATATCTGATATATATTACGGATCTCATGTTCGATATATTGTAGATTAACATTAGAAGAGCCTCTCACGTGGTTCCCGCCGAACACCTGGCAATTTATAAACTGTTCAAGTTGCTGGCCTTGTAAAACTACTTTCAATTAAAGCCTGTTTCTCGAACAAGAAGAATGCGTGCGTACCAATTTTTGGGTCGATGTCAAAGGTCTACCCATA
Source organism: Anabrus simplex (assembly GCF_040414725.1). Classification (NCBI taxonomy): domain Eukaryota; kingdom Metazoa; phylum Arthropoda; class Insecta; order Orthoptera; family Tettigoniidae; genus Anabrus; species Anabrus simplex. The sequence continues at coordinate 23,032,554 of NC_090270.1, read as the reverse complement.
TTCCTTCGTTCATACACGATAGCTTGGAGCGTGTAAGCTCACTTTGACATGGAGATTGAACTTTGACAGGCACTTGTGTCTCGACTATAATTCTTCACCGTTCTTCTTTTTAGTCTCGGAATAACCTCCACCGGGCGAGTTGGCTGAGCCGTTAGGGGCGCGCAGTCTATGAGCTTGCATCCAGGAGATAGTGGGTTCGAACCCCACTGTCGGCAGCCCTGAAGATTGTTTCCCGTGGTTTCCAATTTTCACACCAGGCAAATGCTGGCTCTGTACCTTAATTAAGCCCATGACCGATCCCTTCCCACTCCAAGGACTTTCCTATCCAATCCTCGCTACAAGACCTATCAGTGTCGGTGTAACGTAAAGCAAGTTATAAAAAAGGAAAGAGAACTTCCGTGCAGTAGTGTTTCCAAATCAGAGATGGAAACATAAAGACAAAGGTGTGCACAGCCAGCATTGCCAACCGTAGCCGAATGTGGCTAAATGTAGCTTAATTTAAGGCCACAAAGTAGGTAGTAGAATTGGGTGTAGCAGAATGTAGTCGAACTGAGGACCACATTGAAACCTAAGGCATCATCGCCGCCACTCTTTAACATTAGGCCAATTTTCGCAAAATCCGAAAATAGAACAGAGGTGGCACTATAAAATAATATGGATAGTTCAAATGAAATCAAGGTTGAATTGCTTAAAACAATATGTTACAATTGAACAAAAGAGTGAAATTAAAAATAAACACCTATACACAGGACAATGGCATTTTGAAGAAGAGCATCTAACAATGTCAAATCTTCTTCTTCTTTTCCGAATTTGGCCATCTATGGACCTTGGCCTTTCTTGTCTTCTCTTCGCAAAACCTCTTCGTTCTTCTCACCTCTCTCTCCACTTCGGAAATGAGCCTTTCGGACCTCCGTTTTAGTGGCTTCTCTTTAAATGATTTTAGACTGTCGACTCTTCTTCTGAACTCTCTTCTATTGTGGGTCATCTTCAGTGTAATTCCAACTTCTTGACCTCTACTACCCACTTGGAGGCGACCTTTGTTTTCTGTTCTAAGTTAAAATCCCACTTTGCTGACTCCTATTGTTAAGCTCATAACTTCCGTTACCTTTCTGGTTTCTAGTTATACCATCTAGCTCATCATCATTATTATCTTCGATAACATCACTACCACCATGTATAATTACAGTACTAATGCAGCTTTAAAACCTTTCGTAAATCATTTAAATTGTAATATTTTAAATACCTTGTTATACTATGTGCATATGTAACTGAATATTTGTAATATTATGTTATTGAAGAAAAGTGTATTTTTATTTCATTTATGACTTCATTTTACAAGGACTTTCACAAGAGATATTTTAATTTTTAATTTTAATTTAATATTTGTTTTATCTAATGTAAATGTATATGCGTTCACATCATTAGGTTTGTACCTGTCTGATGCAAAATAAATAAATAAATAAATAAATAAATAAATAAATAAATAAATAAATAAATGTATTTGAAGATCTTTTTGGTCAGCCGTTTGTGATCCATTTAGAATTTCAGCCATCGTTTCCGCATTGTGTCCGTGATATTTTCAGTGTACTTGAGTTGCGCTCTTCATTTCTCATTTTATTCCAAGTCTTCTGTGGTCCCAAAATTTTCCTCAGAATCATCTTTTCCTTCCTTCCGAGTTCTTCCAGCTCCCGCTTTCAAATATTTAAAATCAAGCACTCTGAAGCGTACATCCTTCCTGTTTTATTACCGAATTATAATGTCGGATTTTGGCTTTGTAGGATACCTGTTTTGTGTTAGCTTGTAGGCAAGATCTAACTTTCTGGCTCTTGCCTTGTTTGCCTCTTTATTCAGTCCGTTGAGTTGGATCCATTCTCCCAGGTATTTGAATTTCTCTGTCCTTGCCATGTTTTATCTCCATATACCTCTCGCTTTGGTGCTTGTCCTCCATATATTGCCTCTTCATAAGAAACTTTTAGACCCACTTTTTCGGCGATTTCATGCGGCTCTCCAGCATCCTTTGAGCATCTTTTCGGTTTTTGGCAAGGCTATCTGCAAAAGTTAAAGACTTGATTTCTCGATTCTGTCCTTTCTTCCTCAGGTGTATTCCGCTTACTCCTTCCAATTTCAGAGCTTCTTCCCAAGTTTTCATTATTTTCTGCAGTACGATAATGAAGAAGACCGGGGATAACCCGTCTCCTTGTCTGACCCCTGTCGTTATTTCAAACGGAGCAGAAATTTCTCCAAAACGTTTACTATACTTTCCGGATGGTGTCCGTCAGTGTTAGTTCTCTCGTATTCTTTTCAAGTCCAGACTCCTCTAACACACTAAATCAGGTTTGTGTATCAATCGAGTCGTATGCTTTTTTGAAGTCAACAAGGATTACCACGGTGTTCTCGCTCCTTATCGCTCTTCATCTGAGAATGCTTTTAAAGTTGAATATCTGTTCCGTGCACGACCTCCCCTTTCGTAAACCAGCTTGGTATTCTCCAATGAGGTGATCAGTTTGATCTTCATCTCTGTTCAGCAGCGCTTTAGAGGGTATCTCATAGGCGATTGGAAGAAGAGAGATCCTTCTGTACTTGTTCGGGTCCGTTCGGTTACCTTTCTTGTGGGGCGCATGTATGAGCGCACATTTTCAGTCAATCGGGATCTCTTCAGATGTCTTCAGTAAGGTCGTACATTCTTTCTGCAACGATTTCTCGTCCAGTCTTCAAAATTTCTGCCGTAATGCCATCTTCACCTGGTGCTTTTATCTCTTTGAGCTCCTTGATTATCTGCTTGACCTCGTCAAGGTTTGGAATCTGGATTGTAGTGAATTTGTTTCTGGGAATCTAGTCTTTCCAGAGGTTATTCGCAATTTAGCAGCGTTTTAAAACAGTCTGCTAAGAGCTGGCAGTTTTCGTTATTGTTAGTAACTATACTTCGTCTGTACGCTTGAAGCAAAGTCTTGGTGGTTGGTATCCCTGTAGCTCCTCTTTGACGGTTCTATAAAAGCCCCTGATGTTCTTTTTAAAACTCTTCTTCCATCTTTTCCGCCATATTTCTGTCATATTTTCTCTTCTCGGCTCTTATGATCTTGACTGTTCCCTTCCTTTCATTTGACTTAATATTTGATAAACGACGAAAATGAAAAAAATACTTAAAGACACATTAACAATGTAGTTAAAACACAACTTAAAGAAGGACAATTTAGTTGGAGTAGTGTGGTTGATCAGCTGCATCTACCATTGAAGAATGTCTACCTACAGCTCTGTTGTTCCTAATCTCATAAGATGCAGCAAGAAAGAATATGAAAATAGACTTCTATATTGATTTTTAATGAAATTCGTAGAAGAAAAAACATTTTCACATGTGTTCGTGCTTCCAAACACTGAGGGATTTTTAGTCCAAATTGTCTTAAGTAGTATTTTTCGCTGCACAGAAGTTTAAAAAATATCACCCCTTTTCTTGTCTGGTGTGTAGGAACGTATCGGATTATAGATGGTAAAGATCGAGTTGCAGATGTTCCTCGATCGTGACACCAAGAGCCTCAAGTAAAATAGTATATTGCTTTTCAGTCCTTCAATTTACTCGAATCGTGTGTTGAATTCTTCAATGATCTCTTGAATATGTGAACTGAAATCTGAAAAATCTGTAGTTTCCTGGTCTTTCTCCGCCGCTATTTGTAGACAACAAGGGCAATGTGTCAATTCACTGGCACTGACATTTGTGAGGGCTCATTTTCCCCCGAAGTTTTGATCAAGTGAATACTTAAAACAGGATATAATATTAAAGAATGAATTAGTTCTGATTTGGGTCTATATAGGGTATAAACATTAATACATTTTCGAACGAGCTGTGAAATTTTTTGTACATTTTCTTCACATTTCTTTTAAAGAAAATCGCGGGCCGCAAAATATGGCTTCTCTGAAAAAACTAATTTTTACTATTACAGCTGATCTAAACTCGCAATTTCATTTTACACAATAGCTAATAAATAAGCGCTTTAATTTGCTGAAGCTATGAAATCTGTGGTCAAAGATTAGCTGAATATTTTTATTTGAAATTGGCATTTAGCCCGTTTTACAGCCGAAGAATGGAGTTAGCCTGTTTTGCAAACGCCTATGTGGTCTGAGAATCTGTCTTTGAAAAATGATGCAAGTGTTTACAGAAAGAAAGGAGTATCCTCAAGCAACGTTGTCTATATCGCTATCATCCATAAATTCAAAATCTAGACATTCAGTGTTGTTTTCTTCATTTGGTGCTGCGTCTAATTGCAAGCTTTCTTGCTGCAGAAGAACTTCATTGAAGAAATCCAATTTCTCCAGTTGAGGCCATAATTTCCCAAAGTGCAATTCTAGGAACTTCTAGATGTCGTTCATTTTAGCCGGCTTCAGTTTGACCCCTTTCGTAATCAGATCATGTGTGAAACGTTTGCTTCGTTTGAAAAGAGTTTTGGGCTCTCCACATTCAAAATTGTAAAATGGCATGCCTTCTTGTTTGCTGTTTTGGTGATGATAAATTTCTTACTTTTTGAAATTGGAAATGCCAGCTTCTCGTACTCTTGGCGACGACGTTGGCGAGTTGCTTCCAATTTCTACTTCACAATCTTTCACCCCCAACGAAACTACCTTCGAAAAGTTTTCATTATGTTGATGTAGACCTTTCGGTTTTCAGATACCCTTGTGTTCTTAAACTTTCTCTCCAAGTTTCAGAAAGCTCTGTCGTGGGGGATGAATGAATGGCTGATGATCGGGAAACATTTCTATCCTTTGAATACAAGTTGCGTATATACTGGAGCCTCGCATAAGAACCAGTGTATCAGCATTCCAGCCACAGTCATATATTTTTTCTGATTGCCACGTCCATCCGAAAACAATCGTATTTTGATAATACTTTCCAAATCCACATGAACTAGTTGGTGATGTACAGTACACGTGATTTCGTTGGAGCTTTTAGCGAACTCATTCTCTAACCAAACGTAGGACGTGACGTTTTCTGGGGTCTGATTGCTTGTGGATGAGCCTTGGCAAACGATTAAGTTGCACAAGTAATAGTAAGCGACTTGTCGGGAACCTTTGGAAGCACTAATTTCTTGTGGCGTATGCTCTCCATCATTTTCTTCCTCATGTTTTACTGCGCCGGAGTGGGGGAACAAACAAATGCAGATCTCCGGTACCGCCAATTTAAACTTCTACAATCACAGCATTCATATTCGCATTTGAATTTTATTCCCTGAAGAGAGGACCTCGATTACATGATGGCCTTTTCTGTGGCCAGGTTTTCACGTGAACACAGCCTGTTCTGCAATCGCTGTGCAGTTGACCTGTTTTGCACTCTGAGTTAGCAGTCACTTGTCCCTTTTTTCAGCCGCAAACTATTTTAAAGGGCTTTTAGCCGAATTCCCTTGATAATAATTGATAATAATTGACAAATAATTCCCTTGATAGCCAATAAGAAACTCTGTCTAGCAGAGCCAACAAATCTATTTATTTTTAATTTTTGGTATTTGGACCGCTTTGGAAATGGGCGACTCATTTCTAATGATGAATACGGCACACAAACCCAACTCCAGTGCCAGCTGAATTAACCAATGAAGGTTAAAATCCCCGAGATGGTGGTGGTGATTATTGCTTTAAGAGGAAGTATAACCAGGCAACCATCCTCTATATAAGACTAATCAGAGGAAAAATAAATGGAAGGGGTCTGACTGTTCGAAAAATGAGGTATCGGCCAAAGGAAGACAAGGGCCACGAATAGCCCTCGAGTGCTCTAATACCGTTGGGGTCGGAAAAGAACAAGAGTTGACCAAGAGAGGTCGGATAGGATAGATGGAAGTGAGGAGCCTGGCGCAAGTAAGTGGAAGCAATGCCAGGACTCAGCGGAGGACACCGTGGTTGCCAACCTACGCTCCAAAGTTAAGAGCCTCTGTATCCCCTTTTGGTCGCTTCTTACGACAGGCAGGTGTGTTATTCTATCGCCCCCCCCCCACCATAGGGGGATCAAAATCCCCGAGTGTCGAGCTGAATGGCTCAGACGATTAAGGCGCTGGCCTTCTGACCCCAACTTGGCAGGTTCGATCCTGGCTCAGTCCGGTGGTATTTGAAGGTGCTCAAATACGTCAGCCTCGTGTCGGTAGCTTTATTGGCACGTAAAAGAACTCCTGCGGGACAAAATTCCGGCACCTCGGCGTCTCCGAAAACCGTAAAAGAGTAGTTAGTGGGACGTAAATCAAATAACATTATTATTATTAAATCCCCGACTCGGTCGGGAAACGAAACCGGGACCCTCTGGGCCAAAGGCCAGCACGCTAACCATTTAGCCACGGACCCGGACATTGTTCTCACTGTTCGTTACAAGGTTGTTTTCCGGTGGTGCAGCTTTTCTACTTACTCACGTTACCAATGTTATTGTGAATGTGTTTTACGTATGTCTTCAGCTGTTAAAACGCCGGTGTTTGGCCACCTGCATCCGCACCTTCGAACATCCCCTGGCTAATAAGAAGGAAACATTCTATTAGGCCTACTTCTACAAGAGCGTTCTCAGGGCGGGCTTCGTTGACGTTTAAAAAGCTACAGACGATGACGTGTTCCGAGGCGTTGCAGCTGCTGGCGGTAGGAACGCGAACACGAGGACGTAACAGGCACTATATCATATTCTGGAGTAATATTTTTCATCATGGCGGTACCACGTTTTGCAATATTATCATTATCACCTACAAAATAAAATTGTTCATCAAATGAAGCAACTGACATTCTGTAGCTTGTGGCCTCTGGAGGGGCCTGGTGTAGGTCTCTAGAGTTGACGTCTGACAGGCGACCTGCGCCCCTGAGAGAATGCGGCCATACATATGATGAATTTTAATGATGAAGACGGCCCACTCACCCAGCCCCTGAACCATCGGAATTAACAAATGAAGCTTAAATTCCCGGACCCGGCCGGGAATCGAACCCATTTAGCAATGGAGCCGGACATTTTGTAGAACGGAAAGAACTTGGCTCGAATCATTCAATGTTTACCGAACATGGCATGAAATTGTCCTGTTGAAAGGCCATTAGATAACATGGGATGAGTCCATCAACGTCTCTTTCCACGAAATGTTTCTTTACTAATTTCTTCAACCAAAATAAATCGTGCAATACACCCAAACTGCATGTTAAAAGTAACCTGCACAATAGCGTTTTAACTGTTCGTGTAGAATAGCCGCAAGTTTCGATCGCTGTTTAACAGCCGCGTTTTGACGGTCATGTATACTTTGCAAATTTTAACGGCGGCTTTTGAACATCTCATTTGGAATGGGCCTAACCGTCTGAAACGTGGCAGAAAACGTCGTCAGTATTCTCTCAGAAAGAAGCTCTTCTTGTCTTCCATTACGAAAACTGGACAACTTGAAATCAAGTCTCCATTGAAAAATCCCTTATCAATCAATGTGTGGATTTCAACGAGAGGGTGATTGGCATTTCTTCAACACAGAAGGCGAAAAGGATGGATTTTCGCTACAGACACTCAGTAATGACACCACGCACTTCTCTGGCTTAGGTGAGATTTGACTTTATCCTTGTGGTCTGATCTTGTGTTTATTTGAACTCGGAACCAGTTTAATATGCATGGGGAAAGGAGCTATGTTAGTGATCTAAATATGAACCCGCATCACCGAACTTCACAATCCACCACTATCAAGTTCTGCACGTATATACATATAAAATAAGAGTTTTGTCTGTACATTGTTCAGAATTTGAAAAGAATGGTATTTCTGTATCGGTCATGTCCACAGTAACAAGGAAATGCACTGTTTACTTTTCCGTAATTTCTGTCTGTCTGTCTGTCTGTCTGTCTGTCTGTCTGTCTGTCTGTCTGTCTGTCTGTCTGTCTGTCTGTCTGCCTGCCTGTCTGTCTGTCTGTCTGTCTGTCTGTCTGTCTGTCTGTCTGTCTGTCTGTACACGCATCACTAGAAAAAGGCTAAATATAATTTAATGAAAATCGGTACGTAAAGTCGGGGAATACGTCGCTACAATCTAGGCCATAAATAATTTACGCTGATAGAAATAGTAGTTTAGGGGAAGGCCTAAAATTTAATTTTCAAATATTTATGTTATTTGTGGTCCTATAGTAATGAAAATTGGTATGGAAAGTATGAAAATAAGTCCCTACAATCTAGGTTATAAATAATTTTATTCACGCTGAGTAAATGGGTAGTTTAGGGGAAGGTAAAAAATTTAATTCTTAAATATTTACGTTATGAGTGGTCCTATCTCAATGAAAATTGGTATGCATAGTCGGAGAATGAGCTACTATAATCTAGGTTATGAATTATTTCATTCACGCAGAGAAAAATGGTAGTTTAGGGGAAGGCCTAAAATTTAATTCTCAAATATTTATATTATTAGTTGTCCTATCGATAAATACTACATAACTAAAGTATATATAATTAAATTTCCGATCATTTATGTCTTATACATTTTTACCGTACCTGCTATGATAAGACAGATATTCATGAATTTGTAATTTTGTTGCTAAGTCCATATCAACGCCAAGCCACGAGAAAATTGGTTAACAGAATTTAATGAAAATCGGCATATAGAGTCTGGGAATAAGAAACAACAGTCTAAGCTATAAAAAAATGATTCAGCCTGGATGAAACTGTAGTTTAGGGGAAGGCCCTTAAAATGTAATCTTTAAATACGTCCGTATCGAAAAGTATTACATAACAAAAGTTATAGAGAATGCTATTTCCGATCATTTATGTTTTATTCAGTTTTACCGCACCGATTATGGTAAGAGTGGTATTTCAGATACGGAAGAAAACTAAATGTGAAGGCCTACAATATCGAAAGCGCATAACATTGATCAACTATAACATTACATTGACCATAGTTTGTTGTGATGTTCTTTGTCTCTTATGCTGCCTCCCAACTCCGATAGATGGGACTACTGCTGCGTACCGAGTATTACAGTCGACTGAATATTGGCGGGAAATAGCTGGAGAGTTAGAAAACTTAATTATTTAGCATGCCTCTGGTTCATACATTTTCTGATACAGCTGGTACGTAACACATTGGTCATAGTAGTATTCCATTTATTCGATCCCTGCTTTGACGCGCTGTTTTGAATGAGCAGTGTGCACACTTAAGGCAGAAGCTTACTCAGTAGTAATGGTGGTAGTATGGCCTGGTCTAGAATAACAATTTAGGCCTATTCCAAATTATAGCACCACAATTCACTAAATAACTCAAAATTCAACCCTAAAAAGAGCCGTTTCTTAAGAAAAGATTATTCTTCTTCTTATTCACTTTTATTAAATTATATATTCGTTTTATTCCGAATTAGCAGTGAAGAGGTAGTTTCTTCTTTGGCATAGAGGAAAAATTTGCCTCCAAGTCAGATAGATTTTTCCGCCGCCAGTGTAGTGAATTAAGATTTTCCGACTCATCGGGTACTCCTAGGAATCAGATTAGTAAAAGGGCATAGTTTTTGCCCTGGGACTCTCCACTAATCGACCTCTCCTCGCCGAAAAGAAAAAAATACAAAGAGTATTCATGGATCACGGCTGTCTGCGGCTTGATCATTCCAGCTCTGAAACTTTGGACTGATAGATCGGCAGCGTAGTCCTGTTCGTTAAACGTGAGAAAATGTGTGTTTTTCATTTGATCGAGTATTTCCCATGAAGGCATTGCATTTAATCGCGCCATTCCTACTGACGTCTTTGTAATGATATATGTTCATTTCAGTTGGGAAAACCACTAAGACAGTCTTTCTGAGGATTTAAAAATGCAGGTGGAGAGTGATTGTGACTGATGGTAAGTAAGCGGACTACCATTACAATGAAAGTTCCCTAATTCATTCTTCATATGAGAAAAGACGTTTGGTGACTTCGCCGTCGCGTTTCTAGGGTAACGTTAAGATCTATGCAATTTAATACAATCTTGCTCACAACGCGTACACTACCTAACCCAGAATTCGGTATACGATATAAAATTCCGTAGCGAAGCACGGGTACATCAGCTAGTAAACGATATGGGAGAAAGTGAGAGAAACAGGTACACGTGGGAAGTACTCCTGTTCATTTCCTGAAGCTAATAAATTGCCGTCCTCAAAGGTCGTACAGTACTTGACAGAGAATGCGCACGAAGGAATCTTGTCTCCTTCCTCCTGGCCGGCGGGAGAGACGCAGCTACCTCAGGGTCAACACTTGGACCGCCACAGGGCATCTCAGCGAACATTCCCGACCGACTTACGTAATGTAATATTACCTTCGACCACACGTGATGGAGCAAGAAAGTGTGGCCTGATTCATTCAATCTCACCATTTACTTTATTTCTTGTTTGCGTGATATATTTCTTCCTCCCTATGCAACTAGTTGTCAAATTATTCAGGACTAACCATTAGTACAAGGATTAAGGTGATTAAGGTGATTAAGGTGCATATAGATTAAGGATTAAGGGAAGGATAGCCGATTCAGAAAATGATGGAACCAACTAGAGGGCAAAATATCCTGGACGTGGTGGTGATAAAACCAGATGAGCTCTATAGAGAAACCGAAGTAATATATGGTATTTGTGATCATGAGGCTGTTTTTGTATTAGTTAAATATATATATAAAATCAAGTCGGTCTAGAGCGATGTACGAGGGCAGATCAGAAAATAAGTTGCACTTCTCAGTTATGGCCATTTATTACACCACCTATACAACAGCATCACAACTACAACGACATACACTGTAACGTCGACCACCGAGCTCCGTTTTGAGCTTACCGAACAGAGAAAGTCACATGGCGCTAGGTCGGGACTGTAGGGCGGATTTGCCAGACCTTCCACTTGAAACGCTGCAGCAGTTCTCTCGTTTGGCGGGCCTTATGAGGTGTTGCGTTATCGTGCAACAAAATCCCACCGGCGCTCAATTTCCGCCTGCGCTTCTCTTTAATCGCTTTACGCAACCGGTGCAACGTTTGACAATACGACGCCGCGTTGATCGTCGTTCCTTTCGGCATGAATTCCACGTGCAGCAAACCCTCCATGTCAAAGAACACTGTCGCCATAACCTTACCGGCTGAAGGTTGAACCTTGGCCTTCTGTCGTTGTGGTGAAGGGGTGCATCCATTCCATTGATGTTTGCTTCGTTTCGGAGGTGAAGTGGTGGACCCACATCTCGTCGCCTGTGACGATTCGCCGCACAAACCCGTTGCCGTCTGCGGCATAGCGTTGCAAAAATGCTAGGGAGGATTGGAAACGTTGTCCCTTGTGCTCATCGGTGAGAAGACGTGGGACCCATCTTTGACACAGCTTACGATATCCAAGGTCCTCGTGAACAATGGCAAACACACTGCCATACGACATCTTCAGTTGCGTCGCGATTCTCTCAGTTTAATGCGCCGGTTCTGTCTAATGATTGCATTCACACTGTTGACCTTTGCATGGGTTCTTGGCGTTGCGGGCCTGCCTTCGCGATGGTTGTCCGTGATATCCGTGCGTCTGGCTTCGAATTGCTGACACCACTTTACGATACCTTGCCGGAAAATCGCTCGCTCCCCATACACAGCACTAATTTCACGATGAATGTCCGTTCAGTTCTTTCTTTTGGGCCGTAGGAATCGGATTGTCGCACGCACCTCATATTTGGAGTGAACGTCCAGTTGACGCGCCATTGCATTTGACCGCTATTCACACAATACTAGACAAGACACCACAGCGACCTGCCTAACACACGTGTGGGCAGTGTCTTTCCCTTTCTCCGCTGTGCCCACATTTGTGACACACAGCGCGCTGTTGCGGCGCGTTAGTGCAACTAACCTTTTGATCCACCTACGTATATATAAATATTTAAAAATGAAAATAGACGTGAATTAATGAGGCACTTTCAGAAATCTCAGAATATTGAAACTTCGTACGGGAGAAGCTGGTGACCCCAGGATCCCTAGAAAAATCGAAAATTCCCTGAAGGGGGCACGCGGGGGCCTAAAATTTCAGTCTCAGCATAAGAACGCAGTCGTATAATTTATCCAAAGCGACAACCTGTAGATTTCGTGGGCTTAAAAAACTTCAGGAATTTCCTAATTAATATCCCCCGTCCCCCCAAATCAAGATGGCGGCACAACCTGCCACACGAGGTAGAAAATTGAAATTGAGCGACATTATAGCTTTTAGTCTCTAACCGAAGGAAAAATTCCAAGATTGTCAAATTTTTCACTTTTTACCCCCAAAGATATCGAAATATGGAGGCAATTTTAGTGGCTGATAAAACATTCCTTTTGAGGTATTTGTTGGCTAAACGGTAAGGCGTATCACAAAACGGATGGCGCAATCTCAGTTCAATTTGGAGTGATCTACATCTTTGGTCCTATGACATTTTATCGTATATATCTCTCCCTTATACGTTAGATTTGGCCGTAATTCTGGATTGTTCGTAAATTTGGTGAGTTTTACAAGTATATTTCATTGTTTGACACACTTATTGGAAAGATAGGGTCATCACGTTTGGTGCGCACATTGGCACGATCAGAGGCCATATGTGGACTGAATTTCAAGATTCTAACTTATACATAAGTATGCAAAAATAATGTAAAGCGTTAAAAATGTACCCAAATTTCACCCTATTGAAATTTTCGAACTCAATTTACTCCCTAAATATGGGAGATGCGAGGAAATGGTTTAGAAACAAACATGTACAGCGATAAAAGAGGCGTCTGATGGCGCAAAACGTTTGTGAATATCATGTACCGTTTAGGAGTAACTGAATCTTCTCGAAGTGGAGGTTTGCACTTGTACACGTGCTCATGGTTATCCATCATCTATATATCGGTCTCTAGCGATGTATATATAAACCGTGATTTTGCACTCCCACAAAATATGCACAACCAAACTTAATGGAAATCTACCTGTCATGCAAATCAATTTCTAAATCTTTTTTCTCATATGCATCATTTCGATACGATGATTAATAAGGGAGATAACATTAACGGACCGGTTTTCGGACTTAACTCAAGAGCGGGTGCGTGTAAAGCCTATTTCCTATAACTTGAAAACTACTGGAGATATGTGAACCAAACTTCATATTTAGTATCCGCCTGTCCGCAGGTAGGTTTTGAGATCCATACCATTTCAAATTCCAGGAATGGAGTGGGGATTCTTAGGGAACCGAAATAGTGATTTTTACTCTTCCAAAATATATACAAGACTAACCTGACTGGAAATCGACCAATCTTGATGGATAATTATTTCGAAAACTTTTTTCTCATGTGTACGTTTTCGATAGGAGGATGAATAATGGAGATATCATAAAAGGTTGGTTTTGCAGGCTATGTAGAATGCACATAGCCCAAAAGGTGTTGTACGTAGAGGAGATTATAAATAAAATCGTAACGACCCTGTGTCTGTACACTGACTATTTTGGCGAAAGTTTCGTACAGTTACCCACGGTGTCAGACCATGTAGAATTTACGCCTTAATGATCATGAATAAATTTTAAGCCAGTTATTTTTAAATGCATAGCATTAATCATATAACTATAAGTGAACTACATTTTCATACAGATTAAGAGTCACGAGTCAACGAATATCATCGTTGTTCTATCGTTGATACAGGGTAGCCTAGTGCTATCTGAATTTTGTCGCATATCTTGTACTAGGAGATCATGTGCATTACTTCAGAACTTTCTACAACAGGCTTATATAAGTAAACTATTTATTTATTTATTTATTTATTTATTTATTTATTTATTTATTTATTTATTTATTTATTTATTTATTTATTTATTTATTTATTTATTTATATATTTATTTATTTATTGCGGACTAGGGATCTCTGATCCCCATTACAGTGGAAATTGTTTACGTGTGTTTATTTTTCAATGTTTCAAATCAGTTTAATAATCTAAAATCTAAACTGTTATAATATTATATTTACAATGAGAAAGAAACAATATTTCATTCTAATTCTAACAAGAAACAAGTAGATAAAAACATAATTTCATAGCTAAACTAATCTAATAACCTAATATCTGAACTATCCTAATAGTATATTTACAATAAGAAAGGAACAGTATTTTATATCTAATCTAATTTGATCTTTACAAGAAGACTTCCTCTTAAAACAATAATCACCAATCACTTTACAAGAAGAGTAAAGTAAAAAATATTAAAACGTAATTTCATATCTAAACTATTATTTTTTCTAGCTCCAACGTTTATAATTACATTTATGGGATAAGGCTTGATGTAGAAAGTTTAAAATACATTTTGTGGTTCAAATCAGGATTACAATTCATTTAGAGAGTTTTCACGGAGATGGTGAATTGTTGTAAAAATTGGTCTAGAGGTACACAGAAGTCTAAAGAATTATTTTTCTGCACTGCACTGCACTACACTGCATAGCCTGTAGAGTGCCGAACTTTGTGAGCGATTGTTCTGACATTTTTATTCTGAAAAGGTACATTATTTGTCCTCGCATCAAAGCCAGGCACGTGAAAGCTCAAGAGGCATAAAAAGTCAGGGTTGTCAATAATAGAATTTACACTTTTGAACAGAAACTTCATGTCATCCTTTTGTCTCCTCAGTTCAAAGCTTTCTATTTAAAAATTTAGAAGTTCGTTGTATGCTATGTGTGAATAATTACTGTTTTTTTCGAAATGTTAAACATCTCTTTTGGAACTGTTCAGTCTGTGCAATAAATATTTTGTTTGCGGATTCCATACAACGCTTGCGTATTCTACTTTGAGCGTGAAGAGAGAGATATATCGGTAGGTTTTTAGGGTTTTAAAGGGTTTGACATTCCGCATCACAAATCCTAATGTGCTGTACGACTCATCAACTACTCCATATATCACATATGGATAACAGTAACTACGTGATCAAGTGTAAAAGTGCTTGATAATCTAAGGCACGGTTGCAAGGCATAGATATGTTTATCATGCTGTATATAAACTCGACGGATCATTTTTGGTGAACTCTGGCGCCCAAATTACGGACATTTCAGTTAATTAATTAATTTTGAAGTTCGAGACAAAGTAGAATCTTAAAATTACAATTGACGCACACGATTGGGGCGAGTATATCTTATGTAAGAAATAAAGCAAAGTGATCTCCGTACAGGCTATGAAGGCCCTTGGACGGGTGGAAGGTAAAGGCTTCCACTATCCGTAACCTCGGCACTTGATGGGGTAGAGAGGTTAGCTCTACGCGCAGCCGCCTTTGCCCTAAGGGATTAACCTGGTACTCATTTTTGTGTAGGCTGAGTGAACCAGAGCGCCATGGGCACCTACGTAAAAGGAAATTTCGTTTCTTAATCTTTCTACTTCTTGACGGGGAATCGAACGCACGTCCTTCTGGGTGAAGCGAGCACGCTTTTACCGCCTCGTCCAGGCAGCTCCTCAATTTTATACCAATAACTTTTACCGAGCTCAAAACATTTTAAGCAAGCCTCGGACCTTTGGGAGTAATGGAGTCCCACTCCCATTTGACAGGCGAGGGACTCCTTGGAAACAACTTTGCGAACGAAATGGAATTCGATGGGGAGCTATCAATATTAATGGGGCTAATGGAAGAAAGAAGGTAGAACTGGCTGAGTCAGCAAAGAGGATGCATCTGGATGTGCTAGGAGTAAGTGATATTCGGGTAAGGGGAGATAATGAGGAAGAGATAGGAGATTATAAAGTGTACTTGACGGGTGTTAGAAAGGGAAGGGCGGAGTCTGGGGTAGGGGTCTTTATCAGGAATACCATTGCACGCAACGTAGTTTCTGTAAGGCACGTAAATGAGCGAATGATGTGGGCAGATTTGTCAGTTGGAGGAATTAGGACAAGAATTGTGTCCGTGTATTCACCATGTGAGGGTGCAGATGAGGATGAAGTTGACAAGTTTTATGAAGCATTGAGTGACATCGTGGTCAGGGTCAACAGCAAGGATGGAATAGTGCTAATGGGCGATTTCAATGCGAGAGTTGGGAATAGAACTGAAGGATACGAAAGGGTAATTGGTAAATGTGGGGAAGATATGGAAGCTAATGGGAATGGGAAGCGTTTGCTGGACTTCTGTGCTAGTATGGATTTAGCTGTTACGAATACATTCTTCAAGCATAAGGCTATTCACCGCTACATATGGGAGGCTAGGGGTACTAGATCCACAATAGACTATATCTTAACAGACTTTGAATTCAGGAAATCTGTTAGGAATGTAGGCCTACGAGTTTTTCGCGGATTTTTCGATGATACAGACCGCTATCTGATCTGTAGTGAACTAAGTATCTCTAGGCCTAGGGTAGAGAAAGTGAAATCTGTCTGCAAACGAATAAGGGTAGAAAATCTCCAGGACGAAGAAATTAGACAGAAGTACATGGATATGATTAGTGAGAAGTTTCAAACAGTAGACAGTAAGCAGGTTTAGGATATAGAAAGTGAATGGGTGGCATACAGGGATGTTGTAATAGAAACAGCAAGGGAATGCCTAGGAACAACTGTGTGTAAAGATGGGAAAAGGCGAACATCGTGGTGGAATGATGAAGTGAGAGCAGCCTGTAAACGTAAAAAGAAGGCTTATCAGCAATAGCTCCAAACAAGGGCCGAGACAGACAAGGATTTGTACGTAGATGAAAGAAACAGAGCGAAACAAATAGTTGTTGAATCCAAAAATAAGTCATGGGAAGATTTTGATAATACCTGGAAAGGCTAGGTCAAGCAGCAGGGAAACCTTTCTGGACAGTAATAAAGAATCTTAGAAAGGGAGGGGAAAAGGAAATGAACATTATTTTGAGTAATTCAGGTGAACTCATAATAGATCCCAGGGAATCACTGGAGAGGTGGAGGGAATATTTTGAACATCTTCTCAATGTAAAAGGAAATCATCCTGGTGGTGTTGCAAACAGCCAAGCTCATAGGAAGGAGGAAAATGATGTTGGTGAAATTATGCTTGAGGAAGTGGAAAGAATGGTAAATAAACTCCATTGTCATAAGGCAGCAGGAATAGATGAAATTAGACCTAAAATGGTGAAGTATAGTGGGAAGGCAGGGATGAAATAGCTTCATAGAGTAGAAAAATTAGCGTGGAGTGTTGGTAAGGTACATTCAGATTGGACAAAAGCAGTAATTGCACCTATCTATAAGCAAGGGAACAGGAAGGATTGCAACAACTATCGAGGTATCTCATTGATTAGTATACCAGGCAAAGTATTCACTGGCATCTTGGAAGGGAGGGTGCGATTTGAGAGGAAGTTGGATGAAAACCAGTGTGATTTCAGACCACAGAGAGGCTGTCAGGATCAGATTTTCAGTAAGCGCCAGGTAATTGAAAAATGCTACGAGAGGAATAGGCAGTTGTGTTTATGTTTCGTAGATCTAGAGAAAGCACATGACAGGGTACCGAGGGAAAAGATGTTCACTATACTGGGGGACTATGGAATTAAAGGTAGATTATTAAAATCAATCAAAGGCATTTATGTTGACAATTGGGCTTCAGTGAGAATTTTTTTTTTTTTTTTGCTAGTTGCTTTACGTCGCACCGACACAGATAGGTCTTATGGCGACGATGGGACAGGAAAGGGCTAGGAGTGGGAAGGAAGCGGCCGTGGCCTTAATTAAGGTACAACCCCAGCATTTGCCTGGTGTGAAAATGGGAAACCACGGAAAACCATTTTCAGGGCTGCCGACAGTGGGGTTCGAACCTACTATCTCCCGAATACTGGATACTGGCCGCACTTAAGCGACTATAGCTATCGAGTCAGTGAGAATTGATGGTAGAATGAGTTCTTGGTTCAGGGTACTTACAGGGGTTAGACAAGGCTGTAATCTTTCAACTTTGCTGTTCGTAGTTTACATGGATCATCTGCTATAATAATTTCGTGTGGCTATTTCTAGCCAAGTGCAGCCCTTGTAAGGCAGACCCTCCGATGAGGGTGGGCGGCATCTGCCATGTGTAGGTAACTGCGTGTTATTGTGGTGGAGATAGTGTAATGTGTGGTGTGTGAGTTGCAGGGATGTTGGGGACAGCACAAACACCCAGTCCCCGGGCCATTGGAATTAACCAATGAAGGTTAAAATCCCCGGCCCGGCATGGAATCGAACCCGGGACCCTCTGCACCGAAGGCCAGTACGCTGACCATTCAGCCAACGAGTCGGACTGGATCATCTCCTGAAAGGTATAAAATGGCAGGGAGGGATTCAGTTAGGTGGAAATGCAGTAAGCAGTTTGGCCTATGCTGACGACTTGGTCTTAATGGTAGATTGTGCCGAAAGCCTGCAGTCTAATATCTTGGAACTTGAAAATAGGTGCAATGAGTATGGTATAAAAATTAACCTCTCGAAGACTAAACTGATGTCAGTAGGTAAGAAATTCAACATAACTGATTGTCGGATTGGTGATACAAAGCTAGAACAGGTTGATAATTTCAAGTATTTAAGTTGTGTGTTCTCCCAGGATGGTAATATAGTAAGTGAGATTGAATCAAGGTGTAGTAAAGCTAATGCAGTGAGATCGCAGTTGCGATCAGCAGTATTCTGTAAGAAGGAAGTGAGCTCCCAGACGAAACTATCTTTACATCGGTCTGTTTTCAGACCAACTTTGCTTTACGGGAGCGAAAGCTGGGTGGACTCAGGATATCTTATTCATAAGTTAGAAGTAACAGACATGAAATTAGCAAGAATGATTGCTGGTACAAACAGGTGGGAACAATGGCAGGAGGGTACTCGGAATGAGGAGATAAAGGCTAATTTAGGAATGAACTCGATGGATGAAGCTGTACGCATAAACCGGCTTCGGTGGTGGGGTCATGTGAGGCGAATGGAGGAGGATAGGTTACCTAGGAGGATAATGGACTCTGCTATGGAGGGTAAGAGAAGTAGAGGGAGACCAAGACGACGATGGTTAGACTCGGTTTCTAACGATTTAAAGATAAGAGGTATAGAACTAAATGAGGCCACAACACTAGTTGCAAATTGAGGATTGTGGCGACGTTTAGTAAATTCTCAGAGGCTTGCAGACTGAACGCTGAAAGACATAGCAGTCTATAATGATAATGTATGTATGTATGTATGTATGTATGTATGTATGTATGTATGTATGTATGTATGTATGTATGTATGTATGTATGTATGTATGTATGTAATTAATATTACATCTAATGGAAAAGCAATGGGAGTACGGGAATGATATGGTGATGACTGATGACGTTAATTGACATTGAAAAGGCATATGACAGTGTCAGGACAGTCTGGTGCAAAACGGAATTGGACAAGGATTAATAAAAATGGCCATGACAATGTATAAGGAATGTTGTAGTTGCGTGCAAACACAAGTTGGCAGGACAAGTTGGTTCAAAATAACTAGTGGGCTGAGACAGGGAAATGTTCCATCACCAATCCTGTTTACAATAGTAATGGATGACATCATGAGAACAGCAAAAACAACACACGGAGGAAGAGTAATGAACATGTTGTTATTTGTAAATGATATTGTGATTTGGGGAGAAGAGGACATGAATGTTCGAGAACAGTTGGATGTGGTGAATGGGAAGATCGAAGAATGTGGATTGCAAATAAGTGGAGAAAAGTGTAAAACTCTTGTTATGACTGGAGGGGAGAAGGAAGGGAAACGTCAGATTAGACTTGCAGATAAGCCCCTGGAAGTAGTGGAGACGTTCAAATACCTGGGGAGTGAATTAATGGAGAAAGCTCGACTGGATGCTGAGATTAGTAAGAGGATTCAAGCTGGAAGCTGTTTCTATCATAGTGTAAGAAACATGTTATGGGACAAAGATGTGCCAATGGAAGCAAAGGAAACTCTGTACAAGATGTATTACGTACCCATAACAACTTACGGAGCAGAAACTTGTACAATGACAGAGAAGGATGAGAGTTGAATACAGGCAGCCGAAATTAAGTTCTTGAGGAGTATGATACGGAAGAATAGAAGAGACAAAATAAGGAATGAGAAAATCCGGGAAGAAATTGAAGTGGAAAAAATGAATGTTGGAATAGAAAAGAGCCGACAAAGATGGTGTGGTCACATAAAGCGAATGAATGATGAAAGAATGCCAAAACAGGTCATGGAAATGCAAATGCAACGAAGGAGAGGCCACGGACGACTACGATTGAGATGGAAGGGCACAATCCAACGCAGTATGAGAGAAAGAAACCTGGACTGGGACACAGTGTTGGAGGAGGAGTGGTGGAAGGACCGAAGAAAGTGGAGAGGAACCATATTTGCCCCTATCCGGCTACAGCTGGATAATGGGACATGATGATGATGATGATGATGATGGTGATGATGAATTAATATTACAGAAGCAAGTGAATGGCACATATGAAGTTATCCTTACATCACTTTGCTTGCTATTTAACAACGAAAGACGATAAGCAATAAAATTAGTAAAGATTCGAACTGGTGTTTTCAGATCCAACGCTAAATATTACTTATTAATCGTCCGTCCAATTGCAGTAGTCCCACAAGAGTTCTTTAACGTGCCAGGAAATCTACCGACACGAACGGTGGCTAAGAGAAGAGAAACCACCCTCTGAAATAATTTCCAAAGTATAAGAAAGTTTAGATCACCGCGTCGCTCACTATCTAGACAACTGGGTTTGAACCTCTATTCGCTCGACTAGAAAGTAAGTGGTTAAGAACTAAGCGATGTCAAGCGAAGAGATATAGTTGAATTCCGCATTCAATTTCATGCTCTACTTGCAGTTATATACGTCGTCCGCTTGGACTCGGGGCGGAGTGGTCTAAGGCCACTGTGACACACTTGGATGAGGAAACAGTCTGTTAGCAGTGGACAGTTTTCTTTTTCTGTTAGTGATTTAAAGTCACATTACACGTGCAAATTTTTGGCGATGCGTGGTATAGAAGGATTGTGACAGCGCTGATTTATTTATTTTCGTCTCACCGATTCATAGACGCCTTATAGCGACAATTGGATAAGTTTGGAAAGGAAGCGGCCGTGGCTTCAATCAAGGCACAATTACGATATTTGCGTGGTGTGAAAACCACGGGAAACCGTCTTCAGGGCTGCTAAGTGGTGGTGGTGGTTGTTATTGTTTTCAGAGGAAGTACAACTGGGCAACCATCCTCTACATAACACTAATCAGAGAGAAAAAATGGAAAGGATCCGACACTTCGAAAAATGAAGATATCGGCCAAAGGAAGACAAGGGCCACGAAGGGCGAGAAGAAGAAAGACTCCCTAGCTTTCGCAAACCTAATAGCGTCGGGTTCGGAAAAGAACAAGAGTTGACCACGAGAGGTCAGATAGGACAGACGAAAGTGAGGAGCCTGGCAGGAGTAAGTGGAAGCAATGCCAGGACTCAGCTAAGGAGCCGGTGGTCGCCAATCTACGTTCCAAAGTTCAGAGCCCCTGGGGCCCCTTTTAGTCGCCTCTTACGACAGGCAGTGGATACCGTGGGTGTTATTCTATCGCCCCCACCCACAGGGGGTGCAGGGTTGCTAACGGTGGAGTGTGAACTCAGAATGTTCCGAAAGCAAGCTCACAGGTACGTGACCCGAACCACTTAGTGAACTCGCTCGGGGAATGTACAACATTGTGACTCTTTGTCGTAGTACGACACAGAATTTGTAAATTCGTTTGCTATAACAATAACGTAGCCTCAGGCTCACTGTCTAAAAAAAATCTGTAATAATAATAATAATAATAATAATAATAATAATAATAATAATAATAATAATAATAATAATAATAATAATAATTGCTCCTGGAGCAGTCACTGGATGGACTGAGTATTTTAGTGGTTGCTCTTGCCGGTTCTAAGCCCGGGTAAAGGAGGAGGGTTGGTTTTGACTACATATTTGGCCAACCGTAAAGGAGAATTTAGCCAGAAGACACCAAGAGTCACCTCTCGATCTCAACAATCGAGTTATAATCTTGTGATCATACCATTATGATCACCCCTGCATGTATCTTCAACTTGCAAAATTGGCATGATGGATAACACGTTATCACAGCAACGCTCCGCACACACCTAGTCCGGTTTCTCCCGATCGTCCGATTCTGGAGGATCGGGAGCATCATGCAGAGAAGAGTCGGAGCTTCTCAAAATCTCTTCGTCCCAAGAAAAGGACCTTCTTAGGTAATATTAATATTAATTTGACATTCAAATAGCCGCACTACAGGAAACGCGTTTCGATGGAAACTATTTTGACTCTGAAGAGTTCAGGATATTTAAAGGTAAACCTGCCATCAGGACCCACGAGAAGCTACCGCAACTAGGGACAGCCTTTGCAGTGCGAAAAACAATCAAATAATGACAACAAGAAAAACCCACAGAAAGCTGAAGCCTTCTGAGAACTCTTAGAAGAAACCACTAGCAATATTCCAAAACATCATGGGAAAATTTTAGTAGCTGATTTTAACGCACGGATTGGCAGAAAGAGGAAACACAAATGGTTTGCAGGCCATCACTTGGCATATCGGAGGGCGAATAAGAACGGAGAACCCCTTATAGACTTTTTTTAAACTTTCGCTTTGAAACTCATGACTACGTATTTTGTGAAACCTCCACACAAAAGAAAATATGGAAATCACCGAACCCGTTATTAGGGGAATTCCACATTGATCACATTGCAAGCTCCAGCAAAAGTCTGTGCGAGATCCAAAATGTCAGACTAAGGAAGGGAGTTGTTGACTCAGACCACCATCTATCGGAAATCAAAGTGAGATTCCAACCCAACCGATCCAGAGGTGGTGGTGATTATTGTTTTAAGAATTACAACTGGGCAACCATCCCCTATTAACACTAATCAGAAAGAAAAAATGGAAGGGATCAGACACTTCGAATGTTGAAAATATCGGCCAAAGAAAGACAAGGGCCACGAAGGGCGTGAAAAGGAAAGACTCTCTAGACCTCGACAGCTAACAGCGTCGGGGTTGGAAAAGAACAAGAGTTGACAAAGGAAGGTCAGACAGGATAGATGAAGGTGAGGAGCCTGGCACAAGTAAGTGGAAGCAATGCCAGGACTCAGCTAAGTGCCCTGTAGCCGCCAACCCGCGCTCCAAAGTTCAGAGCCCCTGGGGCCCCTTTTAGTCGGGTCTTACGACAGGCAGGGGATACCATGGGTGTTATTCTACCGCCCCCACCCACAGGGGGTCAACCGATCCAGACCTAAACATAGTAGACCTCAAAGAGTTGACCTAGAATGGCTTAAACGGAACATCTGCACCTTCTTACAAGACACACGAGAGCAGGATCCCAAAGGCTGGCCAGATCTACGCAAAACACTTCCAACATCAGCTCTGAATTTAGGACAGCCTCCGAGAAAACGAAAACATAGATGATGGAACACGACCTGTGATAAAGCCATTGATGATCGGATAAAAGCGTGGAATCAGTGAAATGGACATCAAACAACTGAAAAATGGGAGGCCTTCTTAAAGGTGCAGACAATTATCTCAAAAATAATCCGCCTGGAGAAACGAGCGTGTGACAAAAACGGACTCGTAGAAATCGAGCAAGAATTCCTCATAAAGAACACTAGGAATTTCTACAAAACCTTCCGTGAGAATTTATCCAGTTATCACTCAGCATCTTTATGTTTCAATCTAGCAGATGGAACATTAGAAACGAACACCAACGAGAACTGCACAATTCTAGCTCTCTACTTCCGAGACCTCCTCAACTGTGATCCTCCAAAAGAAAGTCTGAACTTCGAAAAGCCCGTGCCGAAACCTGATACACAAACCTTTACAATACAGGAATCAGCAGAGAGCATCCGATCGCTTAAAAATAATAAAGCCCCTGGAGAGGATGGCATCACCGTGGAGATGTGGTAACTAGGGGGTGATCTCGTAAGCAGAATTCATGCAATCCTAGTAGAATACATCCATTGCACAAAGAAGGCGACAAGGCGGATCCATACAACTACAGAGGCATATCCCTACTGCCGATCACGTATAAAATTCTTTCTAAAGCTCTCTTAAACTGTTTAGAAAAACAGACAGATAGCCTGATCGACGAATACCAAGCGGGTTTCAGGAAAGGTCGATCATGTGCTGAACAAATATGGAATTTGAAGACTAGATCCGTGAAACTACCAGCACGATCGTCACTTTGTGGACTTTAAGAAGGCATATGATTCTATGTCCATATGTTTCTATGTGGACAGGAAGACCAGAGAACTAATCCGGCAAACTCTCACGAATACGACTTCTAGACTGAAATTCCTTGGGGAAATTTCTGAGCGTTTTGAAATAGGTACGGGTGTTCGTCAAGGTGCCTGCATCTCCCCTATTTTGTTTAACTTCATTCTAGACAAAGGTATTGGAGAATAGGAAAGGGACTTTAAAGGTGTGAGCATCGGAAATTGGGAAGCAAGGTCAAGGTGTAAAGTTTAGCCTTTGCTGATGACCTAGCAATCATTACTAAGACCAAAGATGAAACCAGATAGGGCGTACAGAGATTACACAATATAGCATCAAAGGCAGGCCTCCAGATATCGTACGATAAAAACCAGTTCATGGAAAATCTACATCAACATAGCAAAAAACTCCGCTAGAGATGGAAAACGGCACAATTTCACAGGTGTCCTCCTTCAAATACCTTGGAGAAATCATATCACTATCGGGACTAGATAGTCGGGCCACGATAGAAAGAGCCACTGAACTCCATAAGGCGTGCAGATTAACGTGGAATTACTACAGCAATAGAGTCATACCACGTAATGCAAGATTACGACATTAGAAGACAGTTGTTTTGCCGGAAGCTTTATACGCCTCTAAAACCTTATCCGTTGGAGGTCACTCTAAAATTATAGAAATTGAAAAACAAGAAAAGAAAATTCTCCGGAAAATGTATGGTCCCACGAGAGAAAATGGAATGTTCATTAAGAGGAGAACAGCGGACCTCTGACAGGTTCACTGATGCCGCACGTAGGAGACACCTGACGTTCTACGGCCATATCTATTGCATGGGGAGCAACAGACTCGTCAAAAGATTATTTGAAGTAATCAATTCAAAGAAGGTCAAATTAAACTGGCTAGAAGAAACCAAGGTCGACCTCCAAGAAATGAACATCACGGGCGACATCATAGAAGATCGAGGAGCTTTTAGCACAATGGTAGCCAAGCACAAATTCGTGGGGAAATCTAAAAAGAAAACTAGTAGGAAGAGGTCCATTGAACGCAAGATGCAACACAGTGCATTCACGAAGAGAGGCTGCGAGGATAAGAAGGCGAAAACTCAGACCAATGAGCAAGTTCAAACGCGTTTTTGAGTGGGCATAACGAAGAAATAATAATAATAATAATAATAATAATTGTACCGGGCGGTACACCTCTACGACGCAAGTTCAAATCTTGCGCCAATTGAAACTTCTCTACTGGAGAAACCCGGAACTTTAAGAACTGAACTAACTCGACTGTTTATCAGAAAATATCACTGTATCTTTTTGATTTGCTTTTGTTTTTCAGTGATCAAGAAGTGTGGACATTCTCTAACAGATGTCTCTACCAAAAACTATGGTAATACACTCTGGTGCAATGGAATGAACTATCTTGAAGAAATTTTGTATTCATAAATTTTGTCTTTACTAAATTTTGTTCTGTGGTTTGTGGGTTGACAACATTAATCCTTTCTTTCCGCCTGTTTTGAATTTAGCCAATCAGTAATTTCTGTAGTTAATTTTCCTCCAATCATAGCTTTCTTCTTCAAATTTCCATGTGTAATTCTTAGTCAACCAATAAAAATTGAGTGGGTGTGTCTACTCATTCCTGAAAGGTCTCGAATTTTCCACGAGGGTATAAAAACTGCTGATTTTCTTGTCTCCGGGCCACTTCAGTAACATCTAGCTTAGTGTGTGGATATGTAGCAGGGGGCGGGAAGCGCCTCTTTCTTCGGGCAACAGATCTCCAACAAGGTAATGGCCTTTTAACATCTTTATTTCGTGCTAGCTCAGCAGTTTAACTCTCGGGGAGGGTTAGATACCTTTAATATGTAAACTATTAAACATGTAAACACTTTTCCTGGTAAACTTCAGTTTTCTTGAACTTTAATTCGGGGATAGAGAGTGCTTTACCCTCACGAGCTCCCCTTCATTTGAAATTGAGGTAACTACGTTTTCGCGACCGTTTCCTTTCTTCCTTAATGTATTAAAGTTTTCTCATGCGAGTCACCTCCCTAGCTTGGGATTAGCCCCTGTGTATCGGCCTAGCGCCACATAGGTTTTAACAAACTTTAGTGTAGGAGTGCAAGTACTCGCCTCCATTCAGTTTTGTATTTTGGGCCATTTGTTTAACCCGTTTTGTTTTCCTTCCTGAGAAGGCCCAGTAGATTGGGTACTAGATACCCCTGTGCCATTATAAGTGTGCCTTGAGGGCAGTTAGTGTAAAGGTAGTTTATGGCCTCTTAAATAGGCTCGAAAGATCGAGAGCGGGTCAGCTCTTTTTAGTATTTTGAAAGGTGCCTCGGGGAGGCGTGACATTTTGATTGCTGGGAGCTAATGCTCCATGTAATTAAGGGTATACTGCCCTTTGGTAATTTGTGGTTATGAGCTGAAGGCTCAGGAATTGTAACTTGGGGCACGAAGGCCAGAGCTTGTAAGAACCCGAAACTCGGGCTTTTCTTGTAAATCTACTCTGGTACCTGATTTTGTTATTTCCCCTAGTGGAAACTGGTTTAAGTTTTTATCTAATCTTGGACTTCTTGATTGTGTACCTGATTTAACTTCTTGTTATTTGTTGTACGCTCAAAATTCTATGTCACCATTGTTAAGTTTTGAAAATATAACCTTTATTGAAATTTTATTTCAATAATAATAATAATAATAATAATAATAATAATAATAATAATAATAATAATAATAATAATAATAATTAAGGCGTCAAGTCTATACGGTCTGACACCGTGGTAAGCCGGTTGGAATCCCGTTGGTGGAATAAATTTTCACCATCAGAATGTTGGCCGGCAGGGTAGAAAACCACAAGATTGCGTGCCACAAACCTGGATTAAATTCCAACCGTCTCCGCAGTGCTCATCACGGTGTTGTTGTTGTTGTTGTTGGTGGTGATTATTGTTTTAAGAGGAAGTACAAGTAGGTAACCATACTCTATATAGCACTAATCAGAGAGAAAAAATGGAAGGGATCCGATACTTCGAAAAATGAAGATATCGGCCAAAGGAAGACAAGGGCCACGAAGGGCGTGAAAATGAAAGACTCCATAGACCTCGAGTGCTCTAATACCGTCGGGGTCGGAAAGGAACAAGAGATGACCAAGGGAGGTCGGATAGGATAGATAAAAGTGAGGAGCCCGGCACAAGTAAGTGGAAGTAATGCCAGGACTCAGCCAAGGGCCCCGTGGTCACCAACCCACTCTCCAAAGTTCAGAGCCCGTGGGGCCCCTTTTAGTCGCCTCGTGAGTTGACAACCACGGTTCCCCGAGCTGCGTCCGGCATTGCTTACTTTTGCCAGCCTCCTCACTTTCATCTGTCCTGTCCGACCTCCCTTGGCGAACTCCTGTTTTTTTGCAACCCCGATGGTATTAGGTTTGCGAGATCCAAAGAGTCTTTCATTTTCACCCCTAGCATGACCCTTGTCTTTCTTCAGCCGATACCTTCATTTTTCTCTGTGATTAGTGTTAATAGAAGATGACTGCTCAATTGTACTTCCTCAAAACAATAATCACCACCACCCACAAATCCGAGTTTAGTATCCCATTTTATTTCAATATAAACGGTCCTCGAGGTGTGAAGACTGTGCGGTGATGACCTAGATCTCTGTTCGTGAGGTAGTCTTGACGTCCCATTGCGTCACCCAGCGAGTCCCTATAATGGGTCCAACGTGATAGTGCAGAGCTCTCCTTACGTAATGTGTTCGCTTCCTGGGCCAGCATTCTTCTGCGGAAAGTACTTTCTCTCGAGCACCGAGTACACGGGAGTGACGCTATCTCACCTCTACTTACGCGAGTCCCAGTACTTACATGTAGAGATGGTCGATAAATTACAGCCTGCTACTTTGTCACCGATATTTTTCTGCCACCCATATATCAGATACGCTCTGGCGGAAGTATCTGTGACAAAATATCGTTTACGTAGTGTACTTGAATCACGTTCACAAGTCTACCAGCGCTACCTAGGTTATAACGACCAACTACTTGAGTAAAGCGAACTTTTGTTTCAAAGGTTTCCCCAAGAGATAGCGCGATTGTACTTTTTAAACACAGAAAACAAGGCGGCGTTTTTAATTAATGAGAATAGGGTTCGATTGCTTTTACGTCAGTACCTTAAGTACTGAAGCCTATGGTTTATAGATAAGTTATATTTATAGAAAAGAAACTCTATTAAATAACTTTTCATTAATGTTAAATATATTTCACATTGATTAAAATAAATTGTAACAACAGGGAAAATCCGGCAGTTGCCTCACAGATCAAGGAAATCACCATTTCCATTCCTGTTTTTATGTGGTTGGTCTCTCAGTAAATCAGTACTGTTTTACTCACTGGTGCGTCGTGTAGTGAATAATTTTAATTAATTATTTTTAGTAGATAAATATAATAATAACACATGGATAGATAGATAGACAGACAGATAGATAGATTAATAATAATAAATAGAGTAGTACATAAATATTTTTAGTAAGAGACAACGTAATAGTTCTGTGTG
This sequence comes from Anabrus simplex, assembly GCF_040414725.1. Taxonomy (NCBI): domain Eukaryota; kingdom Metazoa; phylum Arthropoda; class Insecta; order Orthoptera; family Tettigoniidae; genus Anabrus; species Anabrus simplex. The sequence goes on along the minus strand of NC_090270.1, from coordinate 23,003,986 downwards.
GAGTTTTTTCACGGCTATTGACAATGAATATGCCAAGTTTGATATCTGCAGCCAGAAACTGTCTTGCCGAATATCTTTTACTAATTTAACAAAACATAATTATACAAAGAAAACATCCAGCTATATCTTATCCGTATAGAACAACAGAAGCCAACAAGTCCAGTACCAGTACTGTAAGACTATTATGTTCATTATGTTACATTCAATTAATTATTTTTATTCAGCCACTGTCATTGAGCCCAGCAGTCGCTATTCACACTCCATCAACCAGCACCCCTTCGACAGAAGTGCAAGAAGTCTGTCAGGTTCAGCCATGGTTGTATCAAAGTTCAATTGCAACATACATACCGAAAAAAGAGACCTTCTCTGAAAAAAAAAAAATGAATTTCAGCCTTTTCAAATAGTTGAAAACAAGGGTTTCAAGGCATTCGTCACAGCACTTAATCCAGGACATGTACTACTACCAAATCGACGGACGATTTCAAAAACTTTGAAGCGTGCGTTACATGACCAGTGTTTGAATAAGATAAAAAAATATGATGGAAGCTGTTGAGAAGGTGTGTATTACGACTGATTGTTGGACTTTCCTAAACAAAGAACGTTTTTGGCCATTACTGATCATTTCTTGTCTGATAATTTTGAGCTGAAATCTGTCTTGTTAGGATGTTCTGATTTAGAAGGATGCCATACAAGTGAGAATTTATCACTGGAATTACAAAAGATTATTCAGGAATACAAATTGGAAAATAAAATCGTGCTTGCAGTGTCAGATAATGCAGCCAACATCAAAACAGCCTGCAAGCAGTTGACTCATCACTTCCTTCTCCACGACATAGTAACAAGTTATTATAACTTATTTATAAACCATAGGCTTCAGTACTTAAGGTACTGACGTAAAAGCAATCGAACCCTATTCTCATTTATAAACGCCGCCTTGTTTTCTGTATTTAAAAAGTACAATCGCGCTATCTCTTGGGGAAACCTTTGAAACAAAATTTCGCTTTACTCAAGTAGTTGGTCGTTATAACCTAGGTAGCGCTGGTAGACTTGTGAACGTGATTCAAGTACATACACTCCTTTCTGGATTGCTGCCTGCTTCCTTTTCAAAGTTATCGAAATACTGATGTTTGTACACATTGTAGATAATTCGGTATCGGATCCTGATGATCCTGATGATTACAGACCTTCACTGGAAGCATTTTGGCTGTTTTGCTTACCAGCTCAATATAATTGTTACAAAGGCTATCCACCTAATCGATGGGCTCCTGAACAAAATGAGAATAATAGTGAAATTTTTTAAAGGAGTTCTCAAGCAACTGAAAAATTACTGAATTTCCACTCAAGTCAAAAAGTTAATTCTTGATGTACCAACAAGATGGAACTCCATATTCTACAGGTTAGAACGGTTTTGTTAGTTAGAAGATGCCATCAAAAGCACCGCAGCACTCACTGACAAAGATCTACCTGTTCTGAACTCCCAAGAGTGGAAAGTTATGCATGAAATGTGTAAAATATTACAGCCCCTGGAAAGTGTGACAAAATCAGCTAGCTGTTAAAAGTACATATCTGGATCACTTGTCATAGTTTTGGCCAATGGGTTACAGTCAGTTTATGAAAAATTTAGTACAGAAAGTTTTATTGACTTGTCGGAAAATATCATACAAACATTGAGCAGCTAATCAAACGAACCACTAAATCACAGAGGCGGATGAAGCAGGACATTACAGGGTGAAAATAAACTTCCTTAGGCCCGTATTCACCACAGAATGTATTATCTTGATTTACCAAAACTAAGTTTTCGTTTCAGTCTGAATGTGAACCGCAAATTGTTCATTCCGTTGGGTGTCAGGAAGAAAAAAAGGATCATAAATGATGTCCGCTACTGACCAGACACAAAGTGGTGGTGGTGATTATTGTTTTAAGCGGAAGCACAACTGGGCAACCATCTATATATATAAAATAAGAGTTTTGTCTGTACATTGCTCAGAATTTGAAAATAATGATATTTCTGTATCGGTCATGTCCATAGTAACAAGAAAATGCACTTTTTACTTTTCCGTAATGTCTGTCTGTCTGTCTGTCTGTCTGTCTGTCTGTCTGTCTGTCTGTCTGTCTGTCTGTCTGTCTGTCTGTCTGTCTGTCTGTCTGTCTGTCTGTCTGTCTGTCTGTCTGTCTGTACACGCATCACGAGAAAACGGTTGAAGAGAATTTAATGAAAATCGGTATGTGAAGTCGGGGGATGAGCCTCTACAATCTAGGCTATAAATCATTTTGTTCACGCTGAGTGAAATGGTAGTTTAGGGGAAGGCCTAAAATTGAATTCTCAACTATTTATGTTATTAGTGGTCTAATGAAAATCGGTATGTGAAGTCGGGGGATGAGCCTCTACAATCTAGGCTATAAATCATTTTACTAACGCTGAGTGAAATGGTAGTTTAGGGGAAGGCATAAAATTGAATTCTCAACTATTTATGTTATTAGTGGTCGTATTTAAAAAAAAAGGGTATGCAAAGTTGGGGAATAAGTTACTACAATCTAGGCTATCAATAATTGTATTCACGCTGAGAAAAATGGTAGTTTAGGGGAAGGCCTAAAATTTAATTCTCAAATATTGTTGTTATTAGTAGTCCTATCTTGATTAAAATCGGTATGCAAAGTCAGGAAATAAGTCGCTATGGTCTAGGCTGTAAATTATTTTATTCACGCTGAGTGAAATGGTAGTTTAGGGGAAGGCCTAAAATGTAATTCTCAAATATTTCTTATTAGAGGTGTAATCGATGAATGCTACATAACTAAGGTTATATAGTATTAAATTTCCTATTATTCATGTCTTATACATTGTTACCGTACTAGCTATGATCACAAAGATATTCATGAATTTGGATTTTTGTTACTAAGTCCATATCAGCGCCGAGTAACGAGAAAATGGGTAAACAGTATTTAATGAAAATCGGTATCTAAAGTCGGAGAATAAGAAACTACAGTTTATGGTATAAAATATTTTACAAATCACAGAGTCGAAAGAAAACTAAATGTGAAGGCCTACAATATAGAAAGCTCATAACATTGATCAACAATAACATTACATTGACCATTGCTTGTCGTGATGTGCTTTGTGTCTTCTGTTGCCCCTCATCTCCGGTAGATAGTATTACTGCTGCGTACAAAGTATTTTTTATTTGATTTACGTTGCATCGACATAGATAGGTTTTATGGCGACGATGGGATAGGAAAGGGCTAGGAGTGCCTTAGGCCTTAATTAAGGTACAGGCCCAGCATTTGACTGGTGTGAAAGTGGGAAACCACGGAATACCATCTTCAGCGCTGCCGATAATGAGGTTCGAATCCACTATCTCTCGGATGCAAGCTCACAGCTGCGCACCGCTAACCACACGGTCAACTCGCCCAGTCGTACAGAGTGTAACAGCCTGTCTGAATATTGATGGGAAGTAGCTGGGGAGTTAGATAACTTTCTTCTTTAGCATGCCATTCCCCTGGTTTATAAATTTTCTGATACTACTGGTACGTAACACACTGGATCATCATAGCATTCGGGCTATTCAATCCCTACTCTTAGGCACTGATTGGAATGAACAGTGTGCATATTTAGCGGAATAATGGCAGATGAGTGTTCATGGCAATCTGCGGCCTGGTCATCCCAGGTCTGGAACTTTGGACTATTAGATTGGCACCGCAATCTAACCGCAGCACCGTTCGTTAAAAGTGATAAAACGTGCGGCTTTCCATTTGATCAAGTATTGTATATGATAGCATTGCTTTTAATCGCTACATTCATACTTACGTTTTTGTAATGACCTTGTTGATTTCAGGTTAGGAAAACCACAAAGTCAGTATTTCTCAGAATCCCGTAGCGAAGCACGGGTACATCGGCTAGTTCTCTATATAACACTAATCAGAGGGAAAAAATGGAAGGGATCCAACACTTCGAAAAATGAAGATATCGGCCAAAGGAAGACAAGGGCCACGAAGGGCGTGAAAATGAAAGACTCCCTAGCCCTCGATACCTAATAGCGTCGGGGTCGGAAAAGAACATGAGTTGACCAAGAGAGGTCGGATAGGACAAATGAAAGTGAGAAGCCTGGCACAAGTAAGTGGAAGCAATGCCAGGATTCAGCTAAGGTCTCGGTGGTCGCCAATCCACGCTCCAAAGTCCAGAGCCCGTGGGGCCCTTTTAGTCGCCTCTTACGACAGGCAGGGGATACCGTGGGTGTTATTCTACCACCCCCACCCACAGGGGGGTCAGAAAAAAAGAAAGAAACGTAATATGACGTTCCAAGAGAAGGAAATGTTATTGAATTTGGTGGCACAAAGCATTAACATCACAGAGAAAAGAGAAATAATGTACAACGCAGCAGGATAAGCTTGACAGCTCTCTATTATTTCTATACTTGGCTGAATCCGTTGAAATTTAACGGAAGAGTGTGTCCTTGGTTCGGCAAAGTATATTTTTCTGGTACTTAAAAACTGTTGAATGACAGTATTTGATACAACATGTAGTTTGCAGTGTCTAATTACAGACTTCAGAATTTAACTTATAGACTGAAGTGTGTAGTACCTATTTGCAGATAAATTTAAGTCCAATGTCTCTGAAAGGCAGTGCTGTTAAAGTACCTCCTTTAATCTTACATTTATTTTCCTATGGCTCGCCGGCACCATTTGTACTTTAAAACTGTTAAGTGACTGAACTCAAAACATTACTACGTACTGCTGCCCATGGCTAAATACAGGTTGGGGTAAATATACACCAACATGGTCTAAAATCTGTCCTTGAGCTTTGTTAATCCTCATACTGAATGCAAGGCGAATAGGAAACCGGCGTCTTTTAAAATTAAATGGAAGAGTACTTTCGGATTCTGTAAAAGCAATTCTGGGAATCAAAACTCTCTATCCAACACTTAATCCCGTAATGATTTCGAGATCCAAACAATTGTCATGTATGTTTCGTAATTAATCTTGTTCCATTTAGAGGCCTCTGCGTAGCATTTAAGTTTCTTAATTACATTACAATTGCTCCAGGTTTTAATTAAAGGACATGAGGAGGCAAGCCACTAAGCTGTTCAGAAACTCTATGATGTACGTTCTGGCGTACCGGGTAGAAGAACTATAACTATAGAATTGATCTGATCACGGTGTTCTTTTTAGGGACAAGAATGGCAATTTCTTCTGGTGACTCAAATTTATTCCCACAAATTTCGGAGACGATGTCATGATTCGCGACTATAGGGGATGGTAAATCAATAACAGATTGCTCTGGCGATTCATAATCTGAAGGCCTTCGGGCTGAGCAGCGGTCGCTTGGCAGGCCAAGGCCCTTCAAGGGCTGTAGTGCCATGGGGTTTGGTTTGGTTTGGTTCTGGCGATTCATGATTCACTGAAGGATAATTTCCATTTTCAGCAAAAAATGAGAAAAGTCTAATTTTTCTGGTCTTGCTTTTTAAACAAATGAAATATTTTAAATTCTGACCAAAGACGAGAAAATTTAATACAGTTCTGAATAACAGCTTGTTTGGAAGCATGCCGAGCAACAGGCAGAACCTGTCTAAAATCTCCACCTAGAACACTAACTTCCCTCCAAAACAGATGGAATTACCATTGATGTCTTTCAAAAAGTCTGCTTACACACATCAGGGCATGCACATTAGCCATGGGCGCTTCATCCCATGTAGTCAGTCTTCTTGACCTGATATCATCTGCTACTTTACTGTTTATTTTTTAAGATGAGACAGAAGTTTGGTGTAATTTCAGTGGGAACTTAAATCTGCTGTGCACCGTACGCCCGTTGGGTGATAGCATGACAGCAGTTCCAGTCCATGACACTGGTATCACTTTTTAACCCAAATCAGTCCCTTGTTTTATGAGACATTGGTACAGGAATGTCTTGTCAGTACCGCCAAGACCATTTATGAAGTATGCAATACTTATATTCGTTGCATAGCGTGAATAATTTCATTAATGATGAATCTTTGTTTATCATTCGCTTTCTGAATAATTGAGTTATAATCAGTATCTGGAAGCATGGAAAATTCATTCAATTCAGTACGTGATAAGTCACTGATAACTGGCAACCATGTAATTTTGTCATCTTACTGATGTCGTGGAGAGTCAATTGATAAGCTATTTTCTGGTTGTGAAGACGTAGGGCCTAGGTAATCTTCACTATCTTTAAAAGTATCCCATAATTCAACTGAATTCGATGGTTATTGAAATATACAAATGAAGGGAAAAGTGTTTCAATTGACATGGCATTTGAAAAACTGACACTTCACGTAGACAACGATGCCATTCAGCATCGTTGTGAATTAACCTGCATTTCATTGCTGCTTCCTTGAATGTAGAATAGCGCACATTTTTGACTGTCATGATATCTTGAAAATAGGTGGCACGATAAAATTAAAGTATTATAAGCCACTATGAATCGATTGTCAACCTTCACGTCATTACCTTGAACGCGTTTGATAGTTCTTCCACTGTTATGCCCTGGATAAATGGGATAGCTGTTCACATTATCCCTTGTTTCGGCCATGAAACCGTTTGGGGACCCCTTTCTGCACTTCCCGTCTAACATACAAATAGAACTGGAATTGAGATGACCGCCAGGCCCATGTACCATATGAGACTTCACTACATTCACTACACTGTATCACGAGATCGGGTATATCCGCAGAAATGAGCTTGTCAATATCTGAGATGTCCCTGAACTTGAAATTTCCTTTTAGGTACACCAACAGATGGACATGGGGCCCATCTTTTGAAATTCAACAGTATGTAAAAACGGTTTTACTTCACCACATATTTGTGTTCGGTTTATTAAATGTAACAATTCCTTCAGTTCTGCATGAAATTCACGGACGGCGTTATCGGGACTACTGTTGGGAGTTCCATGTGGGTTTATACTGGTAGCGATTTCAGGCCATAATGGATTGCAAGTAAACGTTACAAAAATATCAGGCTTTCGAAATTTTCTTACCATTGCCATTGCATCTTGGTAATTTTGCATCGCATTTCGAGGGCTTCCCCTAAAAGAAGAAGGTATTATAACCATACGCCCAATCCTTGCATTCTCATGTACAACTCTTACATGCAGTGCGACTGCTAAACCTGCATGTGTGGCGACTCGTAGTCGTGTCTGTTCATTACGGACAAATTTCAGCCTGTCACCTTCCATGCGACAATAGTAATCAACAAGCAATTGTTGAGTTAATTTCCCAGCAATAATAACAGGATTAAAGTCTGTTTGGTGAATAACCCCGGACTTTATGTCTGTATGAAATATATTGTCTCATAGTGAATATAGTGATATTCTGGCGGATTTTGGTGTTCCGCTTTCCTCCAGCTGGTATTGAATTATGCCATCCTCTCTCTCTACATGGTCATAGGATCGCAATGCATGCTGTCAAGGTGGTGGTGGTGGTGATTATTGTTTTATGAGGAAGTTCAAGGTGGCAACCATCCTCTATATAACACTAATCAGAGAGAAAAATGGAAGGGATCCGACACTTCGAAAAATGAAGGTGTCGGCCAAAGAAAGACAAGGGCCACGAAGGGCGTGAAATTGAAAGACTCCCTAGCCCTCGGAAACATAGGATAGATTCAGGATCGGAAAAGAACAAGAGTTGGCCGGAAGGTCGGATAGGATAGATGAAAATGAGGAGCCAGCCACAAGTAAGTGGAAGAAACTCCAGGACTCAACTAAGGGCCTCGTGGTCGCCAACCCACGCTCCAAAGTTCAGAGCCCCTGGGGCTACTTTTAGTCGCCTCTTATGACAGGCAGGGGATACCGTGGGTGTTATTCTACCGCCCCCACCTACAGGGGGTCAAGCTGTCAAAATCTATATTTATAAGTCCGTTCTGTTTAGCATAAACGGTAACGTGTCTGTGAGAGAGTGGAGCACCATCGGATAACTCGAAAACAGTCGCTACCACAAAAAATGTAGGATAGTCATATCTCCGAGGATCTCTATGACGTTCGTGATAGAAGCGCATCACTAAATTTGTCTGGAAGCTATTTCTTGTTCCTTACTTATCTTTTGATGCATTAAAGGGTTACAGTCACTTAAGATACGGTGTATTCTTTCAAGAATATCTTCTGTTAAGGAGCTATTTGGTGCATTTCCAAGTCGGAATTGGTTAGCTTCAGAACATTCTGAAGCATATAACTGCCCATAGGAAGGGTTTCCTGCATTGCGAGGGTATAACTATGAAATGTTGTACTACACCTTGTATTTTAAAGCAATCAAGTCCACGACGCGAACGTAATTTTATATTTGCTCCATATGAGACAAAGGACAGTGTGTTATTATACTGATGAATGCTATCCCTGATACTGTTCATTACTCCCTGTGAACAAATCTAAGTCATCAGGTATGTGATCGACCATTAATTTCATTTTTTTATTTGAACGGCATGGACTAAAATAGCCAGACGAAGTTATTTCCGTAGAACACCAAGCAGTAACAGCTTTCATTACTACTGAAATACACCAAATTGAAGGAATTTATCTCAGGTGTTGTATTTGAGAAAGCACATTTCTACTGGATTAGAATAGGCTGAAGACTTCGGTAATTTATACGCCGAATTTTCCTTTCCTTCCGGTCGGTCAAGGACTTTTCCGTTTTTCATAATCATTCTCCCTCCCCCCGTGGGTGATATGTCTTGCACAGCATTCGACCTATACATAGTTTTGGATGTGACACGTAAAAGAGGAGAATTCTGTCGCCGTTTGAATGCTAGAAGTCATGCTGCACGTTCTCTCCTCTTACGTGTTTTCTGAACAGTATCATTTACTACGATTAATGGTGAACGTTGTAAAACATTAGAATGGAACTCCAAAACATTGTAATGACCAGCATCAACACCACCAGAAAAAAGTAGGTTACAAATATTGTTTCCAGTACCACAATCAAAACTTCTGTTCACCTCCGCGAACTCTGAATAAATAAACAGGGAATAACTGACCAGTACAATGTAATTCAACATGACTAGCATATTCACCGTCCAGAGATAACAAATTTTCGTAGTCATTTAAGCACAGCCCCAGATTTTGCCTGGTGTGAAAATGGGAAACCACGGAAAGCCAGGGCTGCTGACAGTGGGGTTCAAACCTAGTATCACCCCGCAGCCACCTGCTCGGTGATATACAGTACTTGTTATATAATAACTAGCAAATGTACCCGTGCTTCGCTACGGTATTCTACAATGTATACGGATATCGATTGCTGTACATGAAGTGAATAAAAAAAATTTAATTGCATGTCTCTTGGCGTTATCCGAGTAAAAGCATATGGAGGTCCGCAGACGTTGTTTCCATTGTAATGTGGAAGTTGCAGAGTTGTGATGATAACGACAGGTCCACTTGTCTGCCGCAATTCACTATGCGTCACGTCAGTCACATTTTGATGGGTAAATTTGCTTATAATCGGGGGCATCTATACCTAATGATAAAGAGAATCAGGTAAAAGAGTTTTTAAAAAATGCACGCTCCCTTGCCTTCCGCTAGTCAAATCAAGAAGGGAATTATGCATTACAATGGTACACAGGCGTTGGAGAACTACCCCATTCCTATTGCTAGTTAAAGTCAATGTGGGGAGTACTGATTACAACAGCAGACGCCCTCCTGCTGAGAGTCACTATTGATTTGTACAGTATTAATTACAATCTAAGACACACCCCTTTCTAGATCGCCACAAATCGACTTAAATTAATAAATGTAGATCGACATACGGAAGTACATGCAAGTTCACCTTTTAGCAGTTATTCTGTAAAACTGTTGTTAAATGGTGCATTCATACTGAAAAACGGATTGTATAAAAAGACGACTCTGGCCTCATTTAGCGATCTAAATGGCTGACCCTATGATATTTCCTCGTATCTCATCTATTTAAAGGCAAGATTATTTTAGAAACGTTGAATAGGGTGAAATTTGTGTAAGGTTTTCACACAGTGAATTACTTTTCAGATACTTATGCGACAGCTTCAAACATAGAATTTGGCTGGGTGGGCCAATATTCGTGTAGAATTTGATGATCCCATCTTTCCTGTAAGTGACTCAAACCATCAATACGTGTACAAAGTGCAAAATTTAGGTAAATCCAGAAATAGAGCCAAATTTAACATAAGGGATAGAGATACGATAAAAAGTATTGAATGATGCTTGTAATGATTTATCCAGGGTGACTGTGAGCTTATATCCCTCGGCCATGGCCACGCATCAATGGTTGCTAATTTCAGATGACCTCCTTCCTGTTAGTAGGTAATCACTATTGCATGATTCTGTGGTGGCGACCTGTCTGAATATGAATAGGAGAGTGTTGGGACAAACACAACTACCCAGTACCCGAGCCAAAAAGTCACCGACGCGGCCGGAAAAGAACTCGGGAGCCTCTGATCCGAAGGCCTCAACGCTGACCATTCAGCCAAGGATTTCGGCCGAGTGAATGAGAGATTGAATGAACAGAACACTCTGCTCTCGCAGACACGGCAGACCACTTACTGGGGAGAGAGTCAGTTTTGTTATTATTAGAAAATACCAAACATACTGCAGTTAAGAAACTATCACAAAAATAATTAAAGTATTCATTACTAATTCAGTACATATCCCATGAATGTTATTTAGACATATATTTAAAAGTTAGACAATCTTAACCTCCTGAGGTATTTCCTGGGGTTTAACTAAGTTATATAGTCAAGGATACCTCATCAATAACAACACGTATTTTCACTGCTTTCGTCCATTCTCTATTTAATAGCTTGGCAATTGTGTAAAGTTCAGGTTCATTTTCAGTGTTACCTATTCCCATCTATATCTTTCTTTCTGATATTTCTCGTGACTTTACAGTTTCCAGCAGACCTGCCATTTCCATGTGTTTATTGATAAAATGTCAATGACTATAGTGATTTATTCCTTAAGGCTTTATTGTTTCATACACCCAACAGCCACCGAACTATTCCTATCATTTCCCTCTTTGTTAACAGTTGAGTCCTTATTAATACATTTTCACTTATTTTTCAAAAATCTACTGGTGTTTCTTTGCTATTCCACGCTGTCCTTTTTCTTTGTCTTTATAGGCCTACGTCCTTCACTCTTTGGACCACCTTCTTTCAAAATCTCATGTCATCCCTTGATATACTCCTTTCCTAGTAGTACCACATTCCCATTTCGCCTAGTAGCTTCGTCACCCCATCCACCCAGTAGCCCTCATTGTTGCTGCTCTGATATGCTTAGAATTTCACTTCTGGCCTCGTTCTTAGTCTCAACCAAAACTTAACAATTCCTTTCACAATTCTCTACCCGTATATTCATCCCTTCGCAAATTATTATTGCAGTAGTGATTGGCAATTCATAATTTCTATATATACACATTATTAGGCCGGCCGTGAAAGTTTCAACAGTTACTCGTCCTCCTCTTTATGCCACACTGCGCTACTCTACAGGGTATTTCATATAAACCCAGTCCGACCGCACGCTGTGTGTACTCTGGGCTGCGACAGCTGCAGTATGGGAGTTCTTGACCTTGTAACCATCCTGCATGTGTTCGACCTGAATCTCGGCTGTTAACATGGGTGCGACTTTTATCACTGCAACACCATATTTTCGGATAAACGTTCTGGTTTCATCTTAATGGTCGAGTGAGTAATCATAATTCTCGCTATTGGTGTGCAGAAAATCCTAATGGTGTTTATGAAGATAGGAACATAGGTGTTCGGTGTGCTGTTAGTGCAAGACAATAACTGGGCCTATTGTTTTAGAGACGACAGTAAATGAAGAGAGGTACCAAGATGATATTCTTACGCCGTTCTTCCATCATTTAACGGAAGAGGAAAAATCGCGTGGGTGGTTACAAGAGTCATCCTCTGCTCATACAGCAGAAGATTCCCTTCTTACAATCTCGGAAGTGTTCGCAGACGGAGTGATCAGTGTGGTTCTATTCCCCCTCTTTCTCCAGATCTAACAGTGTGTGATATTTACTTTTGGGGTAAACCGAAAGGAAACGTTTTTCCAGGAATTCACTGTTGTAGGGCTGTGTAATCAATATTTTCATACGGGAATCCTGCTCTCAATGAATATCAATGATGAAATTTATGTTGTACTGAATCTAATCTATGGATAGAAGTCAAATGAGAAGGGTTCCATACAGGTGTACGGTAATCAAGTATAGGGCGTACAGACATACATACAGCAATCGATACTGTAAGTTTGAAATTTCTCTGGAATATCTAGTAATGATTTCTTACAAATATTTTCAATATGTTCATTAAATGATATGTTATAACTTAATAAACCACCAAGGTCGTTAACTTGTGAAACAGGAAATAGAATTTTGTTACTACTAAATTTGTACTGAAATGATGTTTTCTTCTTGTTTTTAACAAACTATATTATTTTACATTTTTCATTATTAAGTTTTAACGCATTTCCAATACAGTACTTTTCCAGATGTTGTAAATCTTCTTGAAGTTTTATACAGCCAAGAGGACAATTAATTCGCATAAATTCTTTTTTGCATCGTTCAAAATTTACCAAACTTAGAGATTTCTTTTCTGTTAAGGTGTAGCCCATCTTTTCCAAAGTCACTGCCTCTAGGCCAACTATTAGCATCGCCAAAATGGAAATCTCCATTACAGCATAACCAGTCAAGAGTGGAGTTTACAGCATCTATATAACGATAATCAACATCGTGCCGATATAAAACGCCACTGAGACAAAGCTTTGCCGCTGGAAACCTTCCTTCTATCGCAGAAAAATATTCGGTTTTCAGGTGTGAGAGGTCTTCTTTAACGAAAATGAAGGCATCCCATGGGGGTTTATCAGTTTATCAGCCATTATGTTACTGGGTGTTGACAAACTGTAAAGATCATTTTGCCAATATGAACAATCATGGCGTCAGGATTTTCCTTAATACTATCACTGTTCACATGTTCTGCAAGTTGACCCATTCATATACCTGGATAGCAGTACGCAATACCCTCTTCAACTTGGGGTCCAACATTTCTTATCATCGAGTCCCCCACTGTTACTGTACGGGCTTGTTTCTGTTTCGGTCGCCGACGGGATTTTGTTTGTCTTTTAGAGACTGCGGTTGAGTCACATTCTATGTGTACCTCTTGATCATTTGATTCTAGCACTTTAAAACCGTTTTGTGTCACTAAATTATTACTTACAACAGTGTATTTAAATGCAACATGTTTCCCGGTATGCCTAAAATTCTTCGACTTAACCTCTTCAAAATCACTTCCGTATTGTCTCGGCATTTCAACTTCATGTAGTATTAGGTTCCTCGACTCGAGGTGTGCATTTTCTATATCAATGGATAACATCTTTATATACTTCCAGAGGTCTTATCCTGAACCTCAAAAACGAGGAGTCCGAAGTGAGGTTATCAGAAACGAGATCGTCGGCCGGATCCGACTCTTCGCTACCAACCGTATTCTTAAATACGCATGCATAACGAGCATTGAGACTATCATTACTTCCGTCTTCAGTTCCATTGCACATCACACACGTATTATTATCGAACGTTTCACTCGGAGAGGAAACTGGATCACCGTTTGCCGCCATGTACAGTGCCAGAACTCAGCAAGAATGTGGTTACCAGATACAAAGCCTGAGGAAGAATGACACTTCCATCATCTTTTATAAGGTAACATTGTATACACGCTTAAAGCAGCTGCCGTGCGTTCGGTGTGGGTTTATATCAGAGACCCTGTATACTGACCGCGGCACAAGATATTCACCCAACGCGAGTTGTTTAGCCGCGCACAGTATTGTGAGGTAATTCTTAGGCTGTTTTTACTAGAAAAGAGTATTGTTTCCTTGGTAGAGTCCATCCGAAATATGCACGGCGCTCGAAGAGTTAAATATGAGGGTGGGGTGATGACCAAAGTTGGAAATGCCTACCAGTACGAAAATCATATTTTTGGATGTTTGAAATTTCTCGGTCCAAAATACGGCTCCTCTTAAAATCAAACACTGAAACCTTCCCGACTATTCCTGTCTTTATTGTAAATACCTCTCTTCAGTACATTACAGAATTATTAACGTTCGAATTGAGCATCTAAGGAGTGCGTGTTAACAATCAATTCCATTTTCATTGTCTACTAGCAGATCTTGTTCGTCTGCCGGGTTTGACGTCTTGCCAATATCTCTTAAGCCCATCAATTCAGCACTTCATTTTGCTCTTCTGGCAAAGTTCCTCTCCGTCTTCCGAGTTCTGACTTCTCATTTTAATTGCTGCTGTTATTGGTTCTGTCTTGCTGTAAACTTCATTCTTGGACCTTAATCGAACCTGCCCGTCAACACATTAGTTGCGCAAGATATTTTCGTAGTAGCCTGCGTTATCTCTTAAGTAACCGGTCGAATTCTCGTTTTCGATTCGCGCTTATAATCTCCGGAGCATACAAACGTTCTGGTCTCACAACCGTGCTAGTTTTATTTTATTAACTTTATAATCAACGCCTTGGCCTTCGGTTCCCGGGGACTTCGGTCCGATTCCCCGCCAGGTTGAATGGATTTAATCGTAAGTGTTTAACTCCATTGGCTCGGGGCTGGGTGATTGTGTTATATTAATCACCACCAACGCATCTCTCCTAATACGAGCAACAGTTCACGGGATCCTTGTAACAATAAATTATTTTTCTTCTTCTACCAATTTTCACACATCTCTGGGGTTGAGGGTATGAACTGTGTCGAACAGATGGATTTGGCCCTGTTTTGTAGTCGGATGTCCTTCCTGGCGTCAACCCTATAAAGAGGGATGTAATCACTATTGCGTGTTACTGTGGTCGTTGGTAGTATAGTGCGTTGTCTGAATATGAAGGGGAGGTGCTGGGACAAACACAAATTCCCAGTCCCCGAGCCAGAAAAATTAATCAGACGCGATTAACATCCCCGACACGCCAGGAATTGAACCCCGGACCCTCTGAACAAAAGGGCTCAAGGCTGACTATTCAGCCAATGAGTCGCGCCTTGAAACAATAAACTAACTAAATAATAATTACAACCACAAACGTATCTTGTAACGGTCGGACTTCTCCCTTAGATTTCAGGGAGGGTCACTGAAGAACTCCTTTAAACAATAATTTCTACCGTCAATACCACAGACAAACTTAATCTGCACAAGGAGAATTATCATTAAATACAAATTTCTCATCATGTTTTCCAATGTCTCGTTTTACAGGCTCTTCAGGAGCAACGGAAGTCCGCCGGCGATCAGAATCTAACAAGAAGAAAGACAGCCATGGCAAGGAGACGTCTGAGAGCTCTTCATAAAGCTGAAAAATATCCTCAATCCATACGATCAGATGAGGTATTGCATGCACCATTTTTAGGTGTGATGCTTGTGGTGAATCATAATTTAAATTCGACGCTATTATTAGAGAATTACAAGAGAGAGGAAAGAAGTACGACATATAAAAGTGAAATGGGAGAAAGATGGCCCTATTAAACACCAAAATACTATCCAAATTCTACAGGAGTTCTTAGCGAAGCCAGATATTCTGCATATCTCCGTAGTTTTATCAACGCGGAAGGAGTTAAATATGTGGGAAGACGAAATATTTACTAGTACACCTTTCATTAAGGAAACGTGTATCTAAACAGGACAGGAGCAATGTTGACCAGGTTGACCTGTCTTGTAGTGTGAGTGACAGGAACACGACCGATAGGAGGATAACCGAATGTGGATCAAGGAATTCCAAGAATATTACGCTGAAATCCAAAATCAAGTCCTCACGACAGGGACGAATCAATTATGCCAAAAAAGACTTGACAACGGCCCCCATGAATTGGATGATGATGAAAGGTGAGGCAGCGAAACTATTGCGTTGAGTTATCAAGAATTTAAAAAAATGTAAAGCAGAGAACAGAAGGTCAATCAGACGCAGCAGGGCCTCAAACAGAATGAGTAGTCTCCCTCATGATAAAACGAACATCGAAGTGAATGTTTGTTTTTAGCACTCATGCATTCGTTAACAAATAGCTAAATACTATGAAATTTTTTTGCATCTTTCTAGTTACTGACATGAAGTTGTTTCAACTTATCTACAAGATTGTCTTCAAGACCTCAAAACTTTTCTTTATATAGAACGTTCCCAAACATGCGAGAATTAAATGGGGTGGAGAGTACACAACAAAACACCACGAACCTTCCCTATGAGCATATGCCTAGACATTTTGAGCACATACTGTATTAGAATACATTATCCCTTTGGTACACCTAATAAAGCTATTATCAATACTTCCCACACTAGGTTTGGATAGTCTGTACCTTGTAAACCATCGACCGTAGGGCAAAAGATGTGTGCTCTCCACTCCACCCCCTTGATTACTTCCTACATGTTTGCGAACACCATGCATTATCGCGGCCAAATTGTAGTCCGACTTCGGGTCTACTTATTTGCGCCTCCTAATACAAAATCTGATGGGCTGAAAATTTCCAAGTCATCCAGTTGGCACGACAAAAATGTAATGATTTCTTTGCTAGCCTGTAATTTCATATAAATACAAATTAAGTTTTGTTTCCTGGGCTAATCTTAGAAACTGCTGGACAGCTTTGATGGAACTTTCACCGACGTATTTCTTATAGCCATAGGAGTAACCTAGACTACAAATTAATTCACGATAAGGACGAATCAATTATGCGGAAAAAGGCTTCACAACAGCAGCCATGAAGCGGATGAAGTGCATGGGAAGTAACTGCATCCTCTCACTCAGCGACCTAAACAACGTTTCACGACGTTGTGGTACTGACCCGTTGTGGTAGAGCATGCATCATATCCACCATCCCCCAAGTGGATACGACGGCCAAATTCTTTATGCTGTTGTTAAAAATTCGAGAATCATGCACGTTTCCCTTCCAACGTGCTACTGTGTCTAACAATTGACAATCAGCATCACGTATGACCTAGTACCCAGAATGTTATTTTGTTAAAAGACGCTGTTATAGCACGTATGGTTTCTTGTGTGTAAGTTACTTTGTTACCTGAACATTCAAACAAAACCACCCCTTCCAGTAGTATAATTTTGTGCGTTTTATTTATTTATTTATTTATTTATTTATTTATTTATTTATTTATTTATTTATTTCAAAGAGACTGTACAGACTTTGCCTACATGTTTGACCCTGTGGAATATCTATACCTAAACAAGTTTTCCGACTCCACTTGCTGGACAAAAACAGATAAGGAAACAGAAAACAAACCAATATAAATTTAGTATCAAATGGCCTACGGTCAGCTCAATTAGGAGATCCGTTATCCATGGTAATACGGCAGCCGTCTAAGAATGACATCCAATAAGATAAAATAAAACCACCGGCAGTACGACACATGAAATTTATTAAACCTTCATTTCATTCCTGGCTGGACTCGCAAACCTTGCACATTTTTCACGACCTACTCAGGTTGCTAACACAGCCATCATATTACAACAGTTGCCGCGTTAGTGTGCCACCTTCTACTCACGTTGCACTTTTCCGCCTTAACTGCTTGCTTGTTACCAGTACACATTATCAAACTTCACCTCCAAAACAACCTCTTATAACAACCATAATCACATATTAATTTCGACCCTTCAATTCACTTACTATATACCATCAACTCAGCCTCTTATTCCTCATCTCTCTAACCATCATGTTTCACTATTCATCAATCTTTACATTCCACTACATCAACCGCTTATCATAACCACTTTATTATAAAATTCCATAGTAATCACTCTCAGCAACCTTCACTCAGAATTACCATATACCAGACATAATCACAGATAATTTCCTCCCTCCAATCCAATTATGTCCACCAACCACTTTTCGTAAGATACATGCAATAAAACAGCAAGCATCATCATACTATTCATACCTACTGTATACCAACCATAATCACATATTAATTCCGTACTTAATTTCATTTACATATCAAGCCAGTCTCCACATTAAAATAAATTATGCTGTCACGTCTTACCATACCCAAAATTTATCAACTATACTTCACTACCTCACTTTTCATCCCTCTTTCAATCACACTTCTTATTATAAACATAATCAATCTTAGCAGCATTCACTCAATATTACCATAATACTCTTGCCATTCAAACATATACCAACCAGCCTCACATATTAATTTCGTCCCTCCAATTCACTTACTATATACCATCTACTCGACCTATTATTCATCATCTCCCTAACCATCATTAACCATACATAATCTCAATACCCAACTCTTGAAGATATTAAGAACATAATCACTCTATGCACCCTACACTCAAAATTACCATCACCAACTATCGTACTTTTCTTTCGTATCAATTAACCAACACTCACATTTCAGGCCATACTCACTTAAAATTACCGTACCATCTCTACATCATATACCATATCGAGTTCAATGTACACTACAATTACATTTAGCATACCGTACAGTTAACAAACACAATCGCTCATCGTCACCACCAATCCCAACTCGTTTGCTTAACCTTAATCACACTATACCTTCCAATCTAATTATATATGACACCATTACCTAACTTACTAATGCTACTTGACTTTCTTCTCGTCACTATGCCTTCCTCGCTTTTGCCCTTCTTGCCCCACATTTCCTTTAGACTCATACTTCTACCTTCAATGATAGTTCGGCTTGCGTCTGCCTCCTCCCTCACACCGTTATTTTCGCTATGCGTGTGACTACTTGGCTTTTCTTTTGCACTTCCCTCCTCCAGCACTCCCCTGATTCCTTCTAGCATCGCGTCCATCAGCACTTCCCTGTATCTTTCGGTCACCGGCTCTATACTGTCACCCTGTCCGACTCGTTGGCTGAATGGTCAGCGTACTGGCCTTCGGTTCAGAGGGATCCGGGTTCGATTCCCGGCCGGGTCGGGGATTTTAACCTTAATTGGTTAATTTCAATGGCTCGGGGGCTGGGGGTGTGTGGCGTATTCAACATTAGAAATCATCCTAGGTAGGGCACTCATCTTCATCTTCGCAGACATAGAGGTCGTCTAATAGAAAACGACCTGCACCAGGCCTCTCCTGAGGTCATACGCCATTATTATTACTATTATTATTATTATTATTATTATTTTTACTGTCACCCTCCCTGACTCCTTTTATAACTTCTTCTAAGATTTCACTGTTATTCGGTGTCCAACTCGTTGGCTGAATGGTCAGCGTACCGGCCTTCGGTTCAGAGGACCCCGGGTTCGATTCCCAGCCGGGTCGGGGGTTTTAACCTGAATTGGTTAATTCCAATGTGCCGGGGGCTGGGTGTTTGTGCTGTACCAACATCCATGCAACTCACACACCACACATAACACTACCCTCCACCACAATAACACGCAGTTACCTACAAATGGCAGATTCCGCCCACCCTCATCGGGGGGTCTGCCTTACAAGGGCTGCACTCGGCTAGAAATAGCCACACGAAATTATATACTGTTATTCGGTGCTCCTCTCTTTCTACCATGCACGAACTCGCCGGTCCTACTCATTTCATCCTGCTTTAGGCACTCCTCCAAGACCTGAAGATTCGTCACTATCCAATATCGAGTCCGTTTTCCAATTGGTCAGCACCAGTATCTGGCCCCTAATGTACGCCCTCAATCCTTGCAGTCTTGCCCTCACTAGATGTTTTTAAAATTTTATCATTCTTATTCGCATCTCTTCCCATATCCCTCTTAAGGGTATGTTTATGCTGCAGCTTCGCTGCTGGCACATGGATGCTCGCCCTAGCATCTCGCTGCTGACTATAGCCAGGCTGCTCGCCATGGCGCTTTAACCCTGCGGCAGTCCCGCGCGCACGCTGCTGACAGTCCGGCTCCATGGCTAAATGGTTAGCGTGCTGGCCTTTGGTCACAGGGGTCCCGGGTTCGATTCCCGGCAGAGTCAGGAATTTTAAAGACCAATGGTTAATTTCGCTGGCGCGGGGGCTAGGTGTATGTATCGTCTTCATCATAATTTCATCCTCATCCCGGCGCGCAGGTCGCCTACGGATATCAAATCAAAAACCTGCATCTGGCGAGCAGAACATGTCTTCGGTCTTCGGACACTCCCGGCACTAAAAGCCATACGCCATTTTGTTTCTTTTTTTTTTTTTTTTTTTTTTTTTTTTTGCTGCTGGCAGCTCTCAGCTATATCGAAAATTCAAAACAGAGGAACTGATAGTTAAGGCGGTTTGTATTTTGCATAATTTGATTATAGATATAGAGGGCATGAACACTTAAAGACTACGAAGACGTACTTCCAAGTGCTATCCCGTCGAGGAGAAACAATACAGGTCCAGCTGAAGCTTTTGAGGTGTAGAAAAATTCAGAGAATTGTTTAACGAGTGAGTCGCAGTTCTGTTGGCGAGTGTATCCTGCAATAATTTGGTGTACTGAATGTGAAATAAATGTGTTAAATGCTTCGCGTGATTTTTCAGTGCATTTCTACTGCGGGAGCTGATTGAGGAATGAAGCTACAAATGCTTCATTTCGTAATTCAAAAGTCCACCTCTCTGGTGTAGTGGTTAATGTGATTAGCTGCCTCCCCCGGAGGCCCGGGTTCGATTCCCGGCGCTGCTACGAAATTTGAAAAGTGGTACGAGGGCTGGAAGTGGGTCCACTCAGCCTCGGGAGGTCAACTGATAGAGGTGTGTTCGATTCCTACCTCAGCCATCCTGGAAGTGGTTTTCCGTGGTTTCCCACTTCTCCTCCAGGTAGTAGACGTGGGATCCCTCGCTGAGCCCGAGGGAGAAACCGACCCTGGAGGTTAAACAAATTAAGGAGAAGAAGAAAATGAGAATTTTGAATAATGTAAAATAAGGGGTTATGGAGTTTCTCACTTTGACTTTAATTAGGTCTCCTAAACAAAATGTGTTTACAGATAGAAAAATAACTGTCGAACTTTCCATGAAAAACGAGGTACTTCATATAAATCAACTGCTTGTAATGATAGAGGTCCCCTAAATGGCAAGAATAAAAGAACAAAGGTGACGAAATCGTTCCGCGTTCATTTGCCACGTCATTCCATAGTTTGATGATGATGATGATGATGATGATGATGATTCTTGTGGTTTATAGTGGGCTAACATCTAGGTCATCGGCCCCTGATGGTACGAGATGAGACGAAATGGATTAAAAGTTATAATTAACCCACTGACTAGGATTAGAAAAATGATAATGATGAGGAAAATTATAATGAATTTAAAATAAGTAGTGGATCTAATTCGCAATGCCTTATTTTCTTCTAAAATTAAAAGGAGTAAAACGTAAAACAAAATTGAATAAGGCACTGACATAGAAGTAAAATTAAATATTTAATTCAAATTAAAAATACACAAAGATAAACACATAGTCAATAGAAAACAATAGGTTTTTTGCTATTTGTTTTACGTCGCACCGACACACATAGGTCTTATGGTGACGATGGGATAGGAGAGGCCTAGAAATAGGAAGGAAGTGGCTGTGGTCTTAATGAAGGTACAGCTCCAGCATTTTCCTGGCGTGAAAATGGGAAACCACGGAAAACCATCTTCAGGGCCGCCGACAGTGGGGTTCGAACCCAATGTCTCCAGGATGCAGGCCCTCAGCTGCACGCCCCTAATCGCACGGCTAACTCGCCCGGTAGAGTAAAACAGTAGTTAACAATTAACCAATTAAAACACAAATAGAAACTTCACTTTTAAACATGATAAAACAAGCCACTCTCCCTCATAAAACGTAGAAAAAGGTCTACTGGCCGCTCGTCATCTCGTCACTCCTTTTATCCCATATGAACCTCTTATGATGATCCGCATATCACATGTTCCAAATCGCATTGCGTTCAAAGACAGGTTCAGATAGCAAGTGAGCAAGTGACCACTGAAACTGTGTGTAGAGTGCGAAGAGAGGAAGAGTGGGAGAGCGGGTGACCTTGAAATAACCATTCACAGTCCAAGTTACAGGATAGCTGGCGATGTACAAGGTTCGAAAATCAAACGTGTTTGAGAGCATAGATGTGGCGAGGATAGCAGCCAGCAGCGCAGCTATGAGCCGGGCTCCAGGGTAAAAGCACCCACTGATATCCATTGGTTTGTGTACCGGGCGGTACACCTCCACGCCTCTAGTTCAAATATTGCGCCCGTTGAAACTCCTCTACAGGAGAAAGCCTGAACGTTAACAAACTGTATTAACTCAACAGTTTCTCCGAAGATAGCTCTGTATGAATTTTGATGTGTTTTTGTTTGTATTTGATCAAGAAGTGTGGACGTTCTCTACCGGATGTCTCTACTAAAAACTAAGATTACGCACTCTGGTGCGAAGGAATGAACCTTCTTGAAGAAATTTAGTATTCATAAGTTTTGTTTTTACTATATTTTATTCTATTATCTTTGGGTTGGCAACATTAATCCTTTCTATCCGCCTGTTCTGAATTTAGCCAATCCCAAATTTCTTTAATTTATTTCCAACCAATCATGTATGTCTTCTTCGACATAGATATGCTGCTCTAAGCTATCCAATAAAAGCGAAAGGGTGTGTCTACTCATTCTGAAAGGTCTCGAATTTTCCACGAGGGTATAAAAACTGCTGATTTTCTTGTCTCGGTGCCACTTCCGTAACATCTAACTTAGTCTGTGTGGATATGTAGCAGGGGGCGGGAAGAGCCTCTTTCTTCAAGCAGCAGTTCTTCTACAAGGTAATGGCCTTTTAACATCTTCATTTCTTGCTAGCTCAGCAGTTTAACTCTCGGGAGGGTTCGAAACCTTTAGTATGTAACCTACCTTTTTAAAATGTAAATTATTTTCTATCTATGTAAAATCTATAAATTTCTTTTACTTTAAAGCGGGGATAGAGAGTGCTTTACCCTCTCGAACTCCCCTTCATTTTGAAATTGAGGTAACTACGTTTTCATAACCGGTTCTTCTCTTCCTTAAAATATTCAAGTTTTCTCATACGGGTCACCTCCTTAGCTTGGGATTAGCCCCTGTGTTTCGGCCTAGAGCCACTTAGGTTTTAAAAGTGTATTTAGGAGTGCAAGTTCACGCCTCCAATCCCTTCTGTACTTTGGGCCAGTAACTTAACCTGATGTTTTGTTTTCTTCATGCGAAGGCCCTGTAGGTTGGATATTAAATACCCCTGTTTCTTTGTATGCCTTGATGGCAGTTTGGATAAGAGTCTGTTATTGCATTGATAGGCTTGAAAGATCGAGTGCGGGTCAGCTCTTTATGGTGTTGTGGTAGAGGTGCCTTAGAGAGGCTTGAGGTTAATAGCTGGGAGCAAGTGCTCCTTGTATTTAGGGGTTTTCTGCCCTTTAGCAATTGTGGTTGTGAGCTAGAGCTCAGAAATTAAACTTGGGGCTCGAAGCCCAAATCTTGTAACGAACTGTAATTTGTTAATTTGTTGATCTGCTACTTGGTACCTGTTATACTCTGTTACTTGTTGATTTTGAAAAGAAAATATAACCTTTGTTAAAGTTTTAAATTAACTTTAATTTTGTAGTTGAGACCTATTCCAGCCCGCACCTTCTTTCACCTCTAACTACCACGGATATCTCCGTAACAGTTTGTTTCGTCATCGCCTATCATCGAGCTGCGAGGATTGGCGATGTGCCAGCAGCCAGGCTGCAGCATAAACGTACCCTAATCCACATATTTTCATTATGTAGATTTCCGACGTTTCTGGTCGCTATGTCCGCCATCAATGGGGATAGTAATGTCCCTATTACCGGTCTGCGCCCCCCCCCCCCATCATGCCTACTCTCTCAGCGTCATCTATATCGACCTCACAAAAATTAATTTTCATTTTATTTTGAATGACACCTACCACTTTATAAATAACGTCCACTTTAGCTTCTGCCTTCTCTTGCTGCACACCGTAAAAAAATATGGATTTCTTCCTACATTCTTGACAGTTACTTAGTAGTACAATTTCTCTCTCACAGTTTTCCATTTTTGCTTTAGTTTCGTTCGTGTTTTCCTGAATCCATAGCCTCGTCTTTTCGTGTTCCTTAACTTGGTTAACTGTTCAAACGGACACAGTTCCCCCACTACCTCCTTAACCACTTTCCGCATAACTTCTAAGTCCTCCCAGCTCATGTTTCCACTGCTGTGAGGGTCTGGATTTTCTTCCACGTCCCCAATAACCAGCAGCACAGTGACCACCGCTGCCACCAACAGCGTCTCACCCTTCAAAACCATCTCTAATTCACCTTTCTCACTTTTGGTTGATTCCATCTTCCTTCTTCCCAGCCATATTCCTATAACGACCCTATATTGCTCTATGCCGATCATCTTCCTCGTCACACTCCACTCGACCCGTCCGCTCCCCAACTCCCCTCACTGAGTACACTCCGTTCGCGGTGCTTGCTCAGGCTAGACTGTCGTTGTGCGTCTTACCTTCCAGGATATTATTATCCGAATACGCGTCCCAAGTATGATTCCGCTAAGGCACAACATGTTTGTAATGATGCTTGTGATGTAGATTACTCATGTTATATGGCACATCAAGAAGATAACATAGGCTGTTAATACATACAATAGACTGATACAGCTCCAGGAACTCACCAAGATCTTTCTGCCAGAAATCTTCGTTCTTCAGCAGAAAATCTATGTACTGAGGTAACTGAGATATCTTAGATAATTCGGATGATATAAGGTTATGTTAGCTCACAATCATGGGATACATTATTTCAACACTACAGTATTATTATTACTAAATGTATTATATACATTAAACAACATGTATTAGCTGTCGATATACACTCTGCAAATGCGTGAATTTGGCTCCTAGTAGTAGGCTATATTATCTTATAGGTACGCCGCAGATATTTCAAAGTCAGTGATATATATAGGCCTATACATTTTTATTTTTATTCTTTTGCTATTTGCTTTACGTCGCACTGACACAGATAGATCTTATGGCGACGATGGGACAGGAAAGGCCTAGGAATGGGAAGGAAGAGGCCGTGGCCTTAATTAAGGTACAGCCCCAACGTTTGCCTGGTGTGAAAATAGGAAACCACGAAAAACCATTTTCAGGGCTGTCGATAGAGGGGTTCGAACTCACTAACTCCCGGATGGGAGCTCACAGACGCGAGCTCCTAACCACACGGCCAACAAGCCCGGTATTTTGTGGGAAGTAACTGGCACTGATTCAAAGACTGCAAAAAAGCTTTACCAGCTCCTCTTACAAGACCGCGGCTGTCAGAGAATGCAGTGCTCTGTGTCTTTCCCAGCTGTCCATCATATGTATCATAAATTTAAACTTAGTTTAATGAAATTATTCTTTCAATCCTACCTGGTGTAAGAAAGATATCTGTAAATTACTAAATTAAAAGATCTAAAAATTGTTTTTGTTACTAGTTAGGATATAATTTAGTGCCTTTCAATTATATACCAGTTTTTGTTTACATTATAATTTGTATTACTGTCGTAGTTTCATTTTAAATTCTATTGTGACTTTGAACATGTTCGAAATTTTTACATTTTGAATGTAAAGCATATGCGCAATGTCTAGAGCCCCTCAAAGTGAGTTTTGTTGGTTGGGGCCTTTCATGAATAATCACTTTCTTTCATGTCAAGAGAAGATATTTCAACCCTATTACTATTATTATTGAATATATCATATGCATTAAACCACATGCATTAGCTGTTGATATGTAGGCCTATACACTCCGTAAATGCACGAAGAAGCAGAATAAAGAAGTAAATTGTAGACAGGCAATAGACAGAGCAATTGAAGATAGTATCAGCAGCCATGCTTCACATACTGAGAGAGAAAAGTAAAATAAACATGTTGATGTACTGTGATGAAGGAAACACAAGTTAGTATTCCGTACATGGATACATCTAAGCAACCACATTGGATAGAATAACAAATCATTGAAGAGGACAAGACCCTAAAGGTTTTTAGTACGGTATAAATTAATGTTCTAATGTATAATATGTAGACAAAATTGCCAACATTTAAATTGGGATATGATAAAATTGTGACAAGTGACATACGAGCGTCTGCTTAATTCCTCTATATCACGGGATGGGTGTTTCTGCTCGTCATATCTTCAAATACATATCACACAGTAAACATCAGAGAAACAGGCGATAGCGAACACATCCCTCAACAAAGGCCAGACTCTTAGATTGTTGAATTAAACAAGGAGTTCTGTTACCAAGCAATACTCTGTATTAAAAGCGAAAATGGAGACGATAAGAAATGTGTGCCACATGAACCCAATGCTGAGGGAAATAGAAACACGCATTAGTGATTCTATTTTCAGTTATTTTAATATGGTTGGAAAGAAGTTTGCAATATCTCGGTGCAGCAGCACCTTACCAACAGTTACCTTCACTACTACCAACGTCAACAACCCTCGTCGTCCTACACGAGTTGGCGGCAAAAAGCGAAAATACAGCGAGGCATTGGAGGCAGAAGAAGATCCACAGTGGTGCCCCAAGAAACCCTGTTTGGAGCAATGTTACATACAGAACCGAAGTTTCAACTGGAGGATGCGGGTGGCGGCCAGGAACCGCTACCGGCGATGGAGTTTCCTACTCGAGAGGGCACTCCCCGTGCACAACATCCAGCACGAGGAAAGGACCGTCCTTGGGCTGTTCCTCTCCTCTGGCCAGAGGAAGAGGACAGCCCATATGGCGGCATTAGGACCGGACGACCGCTGCCCTCCGAGAAAGAAGCCGCGCATGGCAGTAGCTCAACCAGCGCTGCGACGGAGTTTCGCATTCCACCAGCGAAACTATAATGTCGCAGAAGCTACTACCTCTCCATGTCGCGAGAGCTCCATCGTTAGTTCCTGGCACGCGGGAGGCGATGGACATCGAACAGTCGCCGAAACCAGCTCTGCCCTTGTCCTCCATCCAACCGGAAACATCTGAAGGTTGGATGGACACTGAAGAGGCAGCAGTTGCAGGCGACGGAGGGTCCAGCCCAGCCCATGAACCGCCCTCCTGTGAACAATCGGCTGCATCCGGAACATTGAGGCACAACTCCAACTGCTGCCACAGCGTAGCGCCTCATCATGCTGTGAGAGGGTACAGGGGCCGGGGGGCGGGGGGCAGGGGATACCGTGGGTGTTATTCTATTGCCACACGCACGGGAGGAACCACCACCATCGTAGCATCTTCGAAGGATGTGCGGTGAAATAATTCTGCCCAAAAGGTTTATCAGAAGAATCAATATTTCTTCTTAGATCTTCGCAGCCGGAAGTAATACTGTTATCCGTGGTGCCTCGGTCTACAGTTCCGCGTCCTCGGTTGGTGAGTAGTCAACGTTTTGCCATCATTGCAGTAGGTTTTTCCACGGTAAATGGATAACGAACCATCGTTTCAAAGAACCACCCGCCAAAACTAAAGCGGTCTGGATTCACTTATATCTGTGCGCTTCTGCGCCCCTCTGCTAGTCTTGTAATAGTTTTGTAGTTGCAATACGAAAGAATAATTATTTTAGGAGAGATGTAGAGGAAGTAAGTAGACTGGTCTGTGTTTTTGTCGTTATTAGGAATTGTGGTTATTTGGTTTTAATGTTGCTATTTGAAGTATCAGGGAGTTCTCGGATTTCGATGTTTGATATGAATTTTTAAAAATTAATTAATTTGCATTATAGTGTGATGGATGAACTAGCACTTTGTGATTGGTTGACTGGCAGAGGATTTGGTAATATTTGGACATGTGTGTTCTCCCATCCTGGCAATGACCACGCCAAATGCTCCTGAATTAAACCGTAAAGCGAGACTTTATCGCTGTCCTTCGCGGCATTAATTTAAATAATGTATTATTAATTCTTGAGTGTTAGTGACATGATTTGTAATTTGGACAAATGCAGCATAGAATATAGCAGCTCTGAAATTCACCGCCTCGCCTTAAAACTAGAATTCCAGTGCTTCAATAAGTTAACTGGACTAGATAGAGTAGTTTGCAGTTTAGGTTAAGATCAGATGGTTTAATGATAATGCGGTGGGTTTCACGAGGCAGATTCAATGGTCGTTTATATTTTCTTATAAGCCTTATATGTATAGAACTAGTATCATAGATAAGGCTAGTGTTATACGGTATATATTACACTAGTCTACAAAAGACATGTTTTTTTTCTGTCACTTGGATAAGAAAAGCTGAATTCAGATTTATTTTCAGAATTTCATGTGATAATAGATTTGGTTAATGCTTATGTATTAGGGCCCTTTCACAAGATCCAATGCTTTCCACTCCACTCCACTCCACCAGAACCTCAGAGGTGTAGAAAAAGGCCGATAGCATTCACACGAGACACTTCGTGTGGCGCAACCTCCGTCCACTCTTGTCAACAGCAGACTGCTGTCAAGCGGCCTGAGGTGTCTTCCAGTCTGGGCGACCGAAAGCTCACTAAATCAGATAAACTCGTTCAGACGGTCAACATATGAGCCACAAATTCGAAGATTTCGTTTCAAAATATCGGTTTCATTCGTAGACACTGAAACGTTAATAATAGAAATATAAAATCGCCCTTGTCTGTGGGATTAACGAACGACAGGCTATTCAAATAAAATTAAATTAAAGGCTTCAAATGTGGAATGAAGTTTCCCATGAAATGATTCCAAATTTTGCCGAACGGTACAACTCCAAAGAGAGGGAAGTTGATAACTACAGTAATAGACTATATGTGTTATATGTTAACTATTTATTCGATATTACAATATGATGGGTTATTGACAAATAATTAATCAAGGTTTTTTAGCAGTTTTTAATTCAAAAGAACGGCTTCATATTATATTACATAATAACATTTTCTTATTCGGACAGAGCACGATAGCTGCATTCGCTTAAGTGCGGCCATTATCCAGTATTCGGGATATAGTGGGTTCGAACCCAACTGTCGGCAGCCCTGAAGACAGTTTTCCGTGGTTTCCCATTTTCACAGCAGGCAATGCTGGGGCTGTATCTTAATTAAGGTCACGGCCGCTTCCTTCCCACTCCTAGCCCTTTCATGTCCCATCAACGCCATAAGACCTATCTGCGTCGGTGTGACTTTCAGCAACTTGTAAATAAAAACAATCTTATTAGTGGGAACTACCAGTGTTCTATTTATAGAAGTTAGGTGTAGGTAGCAAGGCCATACTGGTAGCTCACTCAGTCGTTCAAGCGGTCAAGATTGTATGCGTCACAGGTTCGAAGTTTTTGTTTCAAAATATCGGTGGAATAGCCTACATATTCTCATGTTGGTGTTCTGACGCTATAAACTTATTTCAAAGATTAACAACAATTCAAACAAATTCCCACTCATACGAAAGTAATTAAAAAACATTATTGGACCACTGGTACGTTCATCTAGAAGAACGATGAGCTCCTCATTCTAGGTGATATGAATTCAATGGATAGACCCAATGAACTGTAGTACTCTTTTTTCAACTCAACCTTCTTTTCGTAAGAATATGAATCCCAAGGATAACGCCCGTGTTCATGGACTACATTCAAACCGAGATGCTTAATATGTGGTGGGGACTAAAAGTTGCCGGCAAGTTGACGGAAGTGGACCTCAAGGATAAGCAGAGTGTTTGAGAAGTGGACTGGCGTGGCGTGGCGTGGCGTGGCGTGGAAAGCAAGTGGACCGTGTGAAAGGAGATTTAATGTGTTTGGCAGGAAGACTTCGAAACGAAAAAAAAAAAAAAGACTGCCAGTACTGATACCGTGACCCTATGAAAGACAGAACACGATGTTAGACATCGGAGGAAGTATCCAGAGAAGAAAAATCAGAAAAGGGGTAAGGCTGGGCTGCCCTCTCTCGCAGTACCTTTCTAATATATTCATGGAAGAAGCCATACATACGTTTAACGCAAATACCAAAGGAAAAGAATTCAATGGACACCATGTCCAGTGCATTCACTTTGCAGATGAAATAGCAATTGCAGCAGACTCCGAGAAGGAGTAGTCCAAGATGCTGAATGTATTGTCATCAGCATTGTCAGATTCATGCTTAAAACATTAACCAAGATATTAGATGTGAGTAAATAAATTCACACCAACATCAAGCTTACCGACAAGATAGTGGAACAAGTTAACAGTTTATAGGAGCCGGATTACTAATGAGAACAGAGGCAGAAAATAGGTAAAAAAAATGCGAATAACGATTGCCAAACAGGCATTTCGTCATAAGAGAAATCTTATAATCACGTAGAATTTAGAGTTTTGAATTAGGCAGAAAATTGTGATTGCTCTTGTATGGAGTGTGCTATTGCATGGCTGTGGATCTCGGACAATCAGAAATCAGGTTTGGAAACGACTGGAAGCGTTTGAGATGAGGTCCTGGAGACGAATTCTGCGGATGAGATGGATTGAAAAGAGAGCAAAAAAAGCGTTCTGCCAAAAATTGAAGGGAAGAGAGAACTGACGCCAACAATAACGAGAAAAAGAGCTGAACTCACTGGCCAAAACTTGGGACATTATACCTTCCTTACCAATCTGCTGGAAGGGAAAATCGCGGAGAGGAAAGGCCGAGGACGACCGAGGAGAAAATTCCTCCAAGACTTGGCACAGAGTTTTCTTTATTGTTCCTGTTATGATATGCGATATTGAGCTGAGGACGGAGAACATTGGTTGCCTTTAGACAATGATGATGATGACACAGGCACCAAAGAAATGAGCAACATAATAGAAAGAAGAAAGGGGCCGAAACGTACCTAAAAATATTTCTTTTCCCATTTGCCGCAAAAAATTCCCACAGGAACATCTCTTCGTAAAGTCCAGCAAAAGTCCAGCAGTAGTCGGACAACTTTGCGGCCCTACAATTAATTATCTTGATAAAGTTTTTCCATTTGAGTATCCTGGTGGAACCGTTTACGTGTTCGTCACTAATGGCACCAAGGTTTTCAGGAATAAGGCCAAATGATCGTTCAAGAAATGTAGTTTAAGTGACAAGTTACTTCCAATACGGTGCTATGATCACAGTAGTTCTTGTACGATATCGCGATAGTTTTCTGCCTTGTGGTTGCCTGAAATGTTCTTACAGACACTTATGAAAGACAGAAACATTATTCTTTCACACAACTTAATAAATCAAGGAAGTGTTCATCAGTCATTAATTCCCTAATTTGCGGTCCTACAAATATTCCACCCTTTATTTCTGCTTCACTGATCCTAGGGAACTTCTCTCGCATGTACGTGAATGCCTGTGATGTTCGGTCTACAGCTTCGACAAAACGTTGATGAAACCCAATTTAATGAGCAGCGGAGGTAGATAGACACTTTTTGAGTCCACAGGAGCAGTGTTCATCGTGTGCAGTAGGTAATTCCGAGCAGGCCGTTTGTGTCTGTCGCACTCGCCATTACTTTGTATACCATAGCTGCATGCAGAGCAGAACTGCAATTACCTTGATATCTCCACAAATGTGCCTTTTGTATTTCTCATACTGTATAAGTGTGTGTCATAATCTCCTTCAGGTTAAGTGCAAGAACAATCGGAACAGGAGGAGAGTGTTCCCCTTGTGAAGAAGACGAATAATCCACAGTTCTAGCCCTTCAGACAAGCAACTCAGTGTTGAAACATCCTGGGGATATGAGCTACGAATTTTAGGTAAATAAAATATGATAATATATCTTTTACTTATTCCTAAAAATGACAATCCTTTTCTTAATCATCGCCAACGGCCGTAGCCGTGTTGAAACACTGGATCTCGTGAGCTCTCCGAAGTTGAGGAACAATGGGCGTGGTCGAGATTTGGATGGGTTGCCACGCGCTGTTTGTGGGGGGGGGGGGGTAAGGGAATGGAGGAGCTGAAAGGAACTGGACACCATACCGTACGTACACTCCGGCTCAGGCACACCTCTACCGAGGTTTTCGATTACAATGTGGTCGTGAAAATTCAATATTCATTGACTTGGCCCTCAACGGGCAACTTAAACGCACTCTACATTGTGATGGTGGTAGTACCAGACCTGTAGCTCAGATCCTTTCCAACAGAACAAAGATGGCCTAGGCCACCATAGCTCAATTGGTACAGCAACCGACGCGAAATCGGGAGGTTGTGGGTTCGGATCCCACTGGTGTCTGGTTGGCCATTTCTTGTTCTGTACTTAACATCTCTTCATCACGTACTATATGTACGTAACACGACCTAATAGGTTGAAAGTCGCTTTCGATTACAATGTGGTCGTGAAAATTCAATATTTATAGCTGATATGATGGAAAGGAGGCAAATTCTCATGAAGGTGATGGATGAAAGATAAAGCAAATAGAAAGCAACAGGAATAAAACACCTCCTTCTAGACTACAAACTATACTAGTCTGGAAATAACTTGGAGTCAAGAAATGGAGTGGGCTTTATACTTTATAAAGATATTGATGTTTGTGGCCAGATCGAATTTGTAACTGATGTAATAATTGATGTGCCAGTAAATGGGAATGGACACAAATATCATATAATAGGAAAATGAAATATTACAGGAGTTCAATAGATATTTCAATCACTCACTGAACTGTAACACAACTGGCGATACACAAGATGACCCTCTAAACTCTATAAATTATAATGTAGAAAGTTTGACCAGGCTGGAAGAGGAAACAGCAATATGTAGAATGTAAAACAACAAGTCTGTAGGATCGGATAAGTTCAGTGTGGACATGATCAGAGCACTTGGAGAACGTGGAATAAATGGCTGCATACATTACTAAATAAAATTAGGGAAGAAAATGAAATCCCAGGACTGGAGGCAGGAAGTAATTATTCCACTATTTAAGAAAGGTGACCGAAAGACGTGTAACAACTATAGAGGCGTAACCCTTCTATCTCATGGGTAAAAATATGTGAGACCATCCAGGAGAGAAAAATAGGAAAATTTGTTGAACCGAAATTTGAGGAAGAGCAACATGGATTTGGAACGAACAGTTCAACGGTACACCTCATTTTTTCGACCAGAATGGTCTTTGAAAAATACTCGGAGAAGTATAAAACGGTTATAGTCGTATTCCTGGATACTGACAAGGCGTATGATCATGTACCACGTAAGCACGTATGAGAATGTCTGAGATGTAAAGAAGTGCCAATGAGATTATAGCTCGAGTAAAACAACTATATCGAGAGACAAAGAGCTGTGGGAAAATTCAAGGAGGCAGGTCAAATTGCTTTGAAACCAAGAGCGGATTCCAACAAGGAAGTTATCTATCACCACTTCTCTTCATTACTGTAATGGCTGAGGTTACCAAAGCACTGAAAATGAAGGATCAGACAATAAATGCACTTTTATTAGCTGATGATGTAATGCTAGGCGTGAGACGGAAGCACAAGTTCAAGCTAAACAAGACCTTTGTTTAGAAGAATTTCAATGAATGGGAAAAATCATCAGCCGACCAAAAACCGTTTGTTTACTGCTGAGTCGAAATCCTGCGAGTGAAAAATGTAGTAGACATTATCAATTACTTCAAATACGTAGGGAGCTTCGTTTCTTCTGACAATACCTTACACCAAGAAATAGGCAATAGAATACAAGCTGCATCAAAATTCTA
The DNA here is from genome assembly GCF_040414725.1 of Anabrus simplex. NCBI lineage: Eukaryota > Metazoa > Arthropoda > Insecta > Orthoptera > Tettigoniidae > Anabrus > Anabrus simplex. Next base: position 22,970,541 of record NC_090270.1, on the reverse strand, counting down.
CCTCTCCGTTCGTCAATTACTTCGGGATGACTCATTTCCCCAAACTTGCAAGCTCACACATAGCATGCACCAATTCTAACATACGGACTGGAAGCAGCAACGTTGACTAGATCTGCAAAAAGTCACCTACAGGCCACTAAAATGAAGTTCCTTTGGTCGTCTCCAAAAGACAAGGAGAGATAAAATAAGGAATGAAAGAATTCGGCAACATCTTGGATTGGACAGGAGCCTGTTGGAAACATTAAAATTAAGCAGATTACTATTGTATGGACATATGAGAAGGATGGCTCCAATTAAGACCCCAAGAGCAAGCAATGTTGGTGGTAAGAGATCCAGAGGAAGGCCTCGTGATAGTTGGGAAAAGTAAATTTTCAAACACCTTGCCAAACGCGATGTAAGTTGGCAGCAAAATATAGGACGTCAGCCGTGGATGGACAGGACGAACTGGATGAGGCTCGTGAACACCCGCACCTGGCTTGCTGGAGCGGAAAATCGATTATGATGAGTTTGATTGAGCTATACAAGACTCATCAATTGAAGAATTGTAACAGTTCAAATCCCGTTACAAGGTAATATCTGTATTTTATTATTATTATTGCGTCTGTGATATTATTATTTTTATTTTTATTATTATTATTATTAATATTATTATAATTATTGTATCAGCATTATTATTATTATTATTATTATTATTATTATTATTATTATTATTATTATTATGTCCGTATTATTATTATTTTATCTGTGAGATTACTATTATTTTGTTATAATTATTATTCAATTCCATTATGCACTGCTTGTCGCTTGCAGGATTATACTTAGATGTATGCATATATACGTGTGTGTAAAATAACACTCAATACATGTACAGTGAGAATTGTTATATATCAGATGTTGGATATGGCATCGTTACATTGTGAAATATTGCTGGCGATTCTGCCAAGGCATTGCTACGTCATGGCTACGTCATCGTGAGCTTTCAGCAATGCGCTCAGAGACTCAGCCACCCCAGGGGATTTCACCATTACATGCAACAGTTGTGCGAGTATGTCATTGTTATTTCTGGAGATTACGTAGCTGTGTCAACCAACGTCTATATAAGGTGGATGCATATTGTAGCGTCAGTCATTAGTTAAACGGAAGCTGAACAGTGCAGAAGTCTACGAGATGAAGAGGCCTCAGTCGGTCAGTCAACGAGTCTGAACGAGAGATGGTCATTGAGAGAGTGAGGCCAAAGTTAGTTGGTCGGTTACTTAGTTGAAGACACGGACGCAAGGGCTTACCATGGAGTCAGAGAGGGCAACCCTGGACATGCCATGACGTGATACCATATTGACTTACAAAGAAGTCAGATGATATGGAGAAGAAGCAGTCACAAGGATGTATCACCAAGTTAGGGGTGACACATTTACAGTAAACACCAGATCAAAGGAATACGTCGTAATTACACTCAAAGTGTTGAAGGTACAGTCAAGTGAATCAGTGAGGGAAATATTTCGTATAAATTGTTAAATGTCCGGTCAAGGAGAATTCAAATTCATGCCTAGTTTCTTTCAGTTGCAATGTCATAATTTCATATTCTCATCTGTTTTATCACAACAAGACTCACTATTTTTTAATATATTATTTAAATAATATATTTTGTTCTATCAAACGAATTCATAGTTTTATTTCAATGACAGTAAAATATCTTAACCTCAAAATTAATGGGGAAACCGAACGCCAATCTCCTTTTCCCAGAACTTATATGGTATATTGTCAAAAGTAAGCTTATTACCCCCCACCCTAGAGATAGTCAAGAGTCTCATTCTATTATTGCTGCACTGAGTGGCAGCTGGCGCCCTTCAAATAACGTATGTGTAAGTAAGCAGGTAACAAGTAAGTGTGAGTACAAGGTCCGACGACTGTGTATTTTATTTAATGAATGTTAATTTTCATAATTTCAATTTTAAATGCAGATATTTCATATTTTTCAAGTTAAATGCAGTTTAATATGTTTGTAAAATTAGTCAGCGACTTAGGAAGGTTTCAGGCTTTCCGGGCCCGCTAGCCCTTCGACTTTCGGTTTAATGTTTTTCGTAGCATGGGGACCCCTACTTTGACTGCTAAAAATGTTTTCAATAATCAAATTAATATGGGGAAGAAAAATACGTGTAAATGGAGAAGAGTACACAGGAGTTCCGAATTAAGTCGTGCCAAATGAAAAAAATATTCTAAGGGCTACAAGTTTATGAGAGGGAGTGTGTGTCCATACATGCAGAGGAAGAGAAATTTCACTTTGTGCAGTGTTATCACACAGTAATAATATAAATAATAACAATAATATGCTATCATAAGAATATAAATAACTTTTTCATTATTTGATGGAAGAAAGGGGTAACTTAATTTTGCGTCTGAGTTTATATCGCAAATTACAGCTACAGAGGACCAGTGGAAATTACAATTCAAAAATATGAGTTTCAAAATTCTTCAAACCTTACAAAAATTTCAAATCTATTTTCTTGCGACAGGGTCGCAAGTCTTCACTCCTGTCGTATCCCGGCCAACAGGTGAGACGCCGAGCGGTGAGTGGAATCACCTGATGGCTAACAACAGTACTAAAAACGAAAGGGATATACGATGGTAATTTATAGGCGTTAGGTAAGTTGGTTGTTAAGAGTTGAAACTCATATGATTTCCTATATATGTGCGTATATTGACAGATGATGTACAAAGAATATACACGTACAATTGAAGTCGGTCACGTATTGTGACGTACTGGAACTAGCCTTCCTCAGAACGGCTACTCCAAGTAAATGCAAGTGGACTCTAAAGCATTAGAGTACCACTGAAATTTTAAGCGATGTTAAAAACAGAGTATCGTGAAATCTCACAGAGATTCCTCAAGCTTTAAGTTGCCAACTACGATAAAACCCAGAAGAACTAGGGCTTAAGTCGAGAATCAAAGTATGAATGGTGAATACCAAGTGTTAGCACCACCGTTCAACCTGATCTACTAAGAAATATTCTAAGTAGCGAGACCGCTTGGAGAATTGATCGCAACTCTCTAACGTGAGCGGAAGGCAAGGCTCCCAAAGCGAAGACTAATGCAATAAGACGCTTGTTCCTTCAATTACATACGTATTTAAAGGGACTAGCAATATGATATGAGGGTCTCCCCTCCTCTCAGATAAAGCCTTACTGGCTTACTATTGGTGCTACCATCTCCCCCCTGTATCTCAAATCCCACACTATGCACGTGGCAATATTTATTAACATGAACTTGACTTCTCGCCCTTAAACCTATGCTCATAAAATAACTCCCCCATTTCTAATACTTGTCATCATAAACATGACACTGCGTCCCGTTTCACTTAATTGGGTCGCCCATTAATTTTAAGTATGGTATCCTTCAAACTAACCCCTTTTCTTGCCATCTCCAGACGACAGGACGTGACTTTTTAGATTTGTCCGTATCGACTTCCTCGTGAGACCTCTTGACCTCACACAACTCTGTTTTTAACTGTCATTCTATATCACCCCCAACACATGGCTGCTCCGACAGCAAGGCCAATGGATTGAGTTACCAAAATAATCACTATGTATTTCTTATGTGCTGCTACTTGATGAAGGTTCGTGTCCTTGGACATGACACCTCCCCCCTTAGGAAAGAAACTAGTTGCCACACATGCAACTGGTTTCCACCTGAGTACACGTACATACAGGGTTAATTACCGCATGTACCTTACATAGCACATTACATTTTAGCAATATTACATTACATTTCATAGATACACTTCAACTTATTACATTTTGACATTAATACAATTCTCTTTACCCTTCATACAATTAATGTTCATAATACATTTCACATTAAAATTAACATATTTTTTCACAGTAAACCATATTGCATTAATACATTTCAATTCATATATTCCACAGTACATGTAGTACTTAATATAACATAGTTTAGATTTAACATCTAATACGTATCAATTTATATGTTTCACAGTACATATAACATTTCATTTTTTTATTTCACAGTACTGATATAACTCATTTACATTTTACATTTCACATTTTACAGTGATTAATACATATCAATTTATATATGTCACAGTACATATAACACTTCATTTTTTTCATTTTACAGTACTTAATATCACGCATTTACATTTCACATTTTTTCATTTCACATTTCACAGTAATTAACACATATCAATTTATATGCTTCACAGTACATACAACTTTACCTTCCAGCCTTCTCTGGTCGGTTTTTACTTCCGTACCAAACTCTTGGAATGGCCGGCTTCGAGATTGCAATAGCAACTCGGTTCCCCTGACTATACTTCTTGAGTAAGTCTTACAAACTTGTGCAGTCACTGCTGACACATTATCCGTACCAAACTCATAGGAATGGACGCTTGGACCGTGCCTCTCTCGACACGTCCGAACTGTGCCTCCTTAGGCCAGTCTCACAAATTTTTGTGCAGTCATTACTGACACATTACCCAAACCAGACTCATAGGAATGGACGCTTGGGTCTTGCCACCCTCGACAAGCCCGAACTGTGCCTCCTTAGGCCAGTCTCACAAATTTTTGTTCAGTTATTACTGATACATTACCCGTACCAAACTCATAGGAATGGACGCTTGGGTCTTGCCTCGCTCGACAAGCCCGAACTGTACCTGTTAGGCCAGTCTCATGAAATTTTACCTTAACATAAGGTTGCCTGTTCGACTCTGCCCCTTGGCAAGTCTTTTTTTCTTACTTTAATAATTTTAAAGTTACATTTGTTACATTACAGCCTTAACACTGTCTTACTAGTGATTCATTACTTATACAATGGTCATTGAAATTTTTACTTTACTAATGTGGTTACGCTCCCTCTTTATTGCCTCCTTGGCTCTCTGATGAGAGACCTTTCATTAAGCTCTATACTGGAAGTAGTAAGATCTGTCATACTTCTACCCCTGCGCTCATTTACGCGCTTACCTCTTACATACTCCTGTCTATCAAAGTGCACTGTGACGTCCTCGTCTGAACAATGTGAGTTAGGACTATTAATTATAGTTTGGCGGATACATACCTTTCCGCAACACTCATCTCCTAGCTCTGACAGTTTATGAGCAAGTCTAAATCTTTTGCAACAACAGCAGGAACATAATAATAACAAAATAACAGCAATTGTTCCTCCACCTATATAAGACAGAAAATTCAACTTATCCAATTTATGATTTTGCTTTAATTCATCCTCCTGTTCAAGTATTAATTTTTCAACTGCCTCTACTTTATGACTTGCTAATTTTAATTCCTCTGCATGGTGAAGCACATTTACCAACGGTATCTTTCCTTCATCCTGCAATTGACTCAATTTAGTGTTAATTCCTAAATGATCGCAACAGTCATACTGTAACAATAGATCAGGTACAAACCCTTGATCTTTGGTACTATTTGTTTTAATTACATTTGAAGATTGAATTTTTGATTTTGGCCCAAAGGCCGTACATCTATTAAACATTGTTATTATTCCTGTACCTGTTAACTTAGCATCACTTGTGTGCAACTCTTGACATACTACTGTTATTTTTACCTCCCGTGGAGCGATATAAATCCATTTATTTTCTCTTAAGGGAAACCACATTACTTCTTGTACTCTAATTACATTTTTTTGACAATCTTGTGGCATAACCTGTGCCCCTGTCAACAATTTTACTACACATTCCTCATGTGAATGAGCTAGTTTGATAGCAAACTCTTGTTTGCATACCTTAAGTTTATCATTCAACCTCTTACAATTATTAATTTGATTTTCAGTTAACATTACATAATTTTGCCTGTTCTGGTCCAAAAGAATAAATTCATTTTCACTATTAATAAAAACAAAGTTTTCTACCTCACCATTCACTCTTGTTGGGAATGGTATAACCTTAATAAGATCATATTTTACCTTATCTACCAAAGGTACCTTTACAATGTAACCAAGTATCTCTTTAGTAATGAACACTTCAATCTCTGCTATTCTAGTTATTAAATAGCCATAAGCCAGTCTCAACTCAACAGGTAATGTCATTCCTGGTGGGAAATTATTCTGTGCCTTTGAAAACGACTTTATTATATCACTAGGACTTATAATCTGAGGTTGTAAGACTCCCTTTTGAGCCAACATTATTCCATTTAACAGAATCTCATAATGATCTTTTAATTGCGCTAAGAATCCTTGCGTGTCAATTAAATGCCTATTGACCGCGATTTCAATCTCCGTTCTCCTAAATGCGCTTTCTATTTGCTCAGTCTCATCCTTCAGATATCCCCGTATTGTTGCTATATTATCGCTTAATTCTTTTTCGTTCTTAGCGACGTCATACAATGAGCTATTCATTGATTGTAACGTACTTTTTACTACAATCATCTGTTCTTTCGCGACTTTTAACATCGACAAATTCTCTGATTCAAGATCCTTAATGTGACTTTGATAATAGGCTGCATCTCGCGAGTCTAAGGTTCCAAATAAAATTTTAGCAATACTTCCTACAAAATTAAGAACTCCTCGCTTCATTCTATTCTGATCTGAATTTTCTTTCTCCTCAGTCTTAGTTGTTTGTCTTATTAATTCACGCAAATTTTGAGTTTTATTTAATTGCATAATTAAAAGCTTTACCTCATTCTCACACGTATGTGTTAAATTTACTTCCAGTTCTGAACACAATCTCATGGTTCTCTGAATGTATTTCTTACCAACATTATACGCATCATTTAACGCTTCTAAATTTACATAAGTTACTACCTTCCATTCAGTGTTATAGAGTTGAACTTCACCTAGCTTGTCGAAATAAACCCCTGGGGTGGACTCATATGGTTGGAGCTGGAAATCAATTGCCTTTCCTCCTTTCGTAAATATCGCCATCACTGCGATCGCCGCTGCTATCAGCGCCATTGACCTGCAAGTAACAGATTTGTGTTACCTTGCGTTGCCTATAATTTATTACTGGTTGTTCACAATGTATTTACATACAATTTTCCTTCTCATTTAAATATATAACTTTAATCGGTTACTGTGTACTGTAACGCACTTCCCTCGCTTATTCATATTCAAAACGCAGTTCACTCCTGAAACTCCCTGTACTGTGTACGGGCCAACAAAGTTTGGACTTAATTTTTTGCTACGACCTCGCCTTACTGAATCATTTCTTAAAAGAACTTGGTCTCCTATCTTAAACGTTACTTCGTTTATTCTTGTATCATACTGGACTTTATTTTTCAACTTGGTTTCTATTAGAGTTTTACGTGCTACCTCGTGACTTTCTCTAAGCCTTCGAGCTAATTCCTCCACATAGCTTTCGTGTTCATTATAATTCTTCTCGTTTGGTTTTCTCTGCAATGTCCCTGGTATATTCGCCTTTCTTCCAAATACTAATTCAAATGGTGTGAAATTAGTTGACGTACTTTTCGTTGTATTGTATACAAAAGTTGCCATTGAAATGAACTTATCCCAATCGTCTTGGGTTCCACATACATAGTGTCTCAAAAATTCAGCTAATACTGCATGAGACCTCTCTAAACTTCCGTTTGACTGTGGCCTAAATGCGGCAGTATGAATCTTCCTAATATTTATTAATCTACATAATTTCTTCATTACTTCGCTCAAAAAGTTGCTACCTTGGTCAGTTAATATTACACTTGGTATTCCAAATGTTCGTACTACATTGTCCATCAATGCCCTTGCAACTGTCTCTGCTTCTTGATTTTTCATTGGCACTGCTACTAAGTACTTCGATAACTGATCTTGACACGTTAAAATAAATTTGTTTCCGTCGAGTGTAAGTGGAAGTGGTCCAACCACATCTAACGCTATTTTCTCAAACACAATCCGCGGTGTGTCTGTGATTACCATACTCGCCTTCGTATCTGGCTTCGTAAACTTATTAGTTTGACATGAATGACATGATCGAATGTATTGCTCTACATCTCTCTTCATTCCTGGCCACTCAATATAATCTTTTAACCTAGCATACGTGCGTGTAATGCCTTGGTGTCCTCCAACTAAAGATGCATGAAATTCTTTCATAATCTCTTTCTTTTCATCCTCTGTTCTCTGTGAATTTCTCATCTGTTTCCATTTCTGAAACTTCTTCTTGTTCAACCTCATCTAATTTGTGTATTCGGCTCAGTGCGTCTGCATTTGTATTTAACTTTCCTTGTTTATAAACAACATCGAAATCGTATTCTGCTAACTTCAATCTAAATTTTAGCAATCTTGAGGTTGGATCTTGCACATTAAATACCCATTTAAGTGGTTTATGATCCGTCACTACAGTGAACTTTCGTCCTAAGACATACGGTCTAAAATACTTTACTGCAAATACAATTCCTAACATTTCCTTTTCTGTTGTTGAATAATTTCTTTCTGCCTTATTCAATACTCTAGATATGTATGCTACTGGCAAATCGCTTCCTACCTTCCCTTGCGACAATACTGCGCCTAACGCTTCGTTGCTTGCATCGGTTGTTACAATAAACGGCTTCTCGAAATCTGGATATTGTAAAATTGGACACGTTATCAACTTATTCTTTAAAGTCTGAAATGCTTCCTCTTGTTTAGTTTCCCATTTATAGTCTACTTCTTTCTTTAAAAGTTCATACAGTGGTTTAGCAATTTTGCTATAATCTGGTATAAAACGTCTGTAATATCCCGATAATCCCAAAAATCCCTTAAGTTGTTTCGTGGTCGTGGGTTGAGAAAATCTCTCTTAACTTCTCAAAAACGTCGATCATTTATTATTATTATTATTATTATTATTATTATTATTATTATTATTATTATTATTATTATTACAGTGAATCTCAAAGTAATCATATAATTTAATTTCATTTAATAGACATTTAATTCACTTACTTCCGCTGACACATTTGTCATTAATCACATGAACGTCACTGACATACGTTTATATCAAAAATTCCGATATAATGCTGAAAATACTGTGGTTTTTGTAATATAATTAGCATAAACACTTAGTTCCATTTACTCCTCTAATTGATCTCATGAACGTCATTTGCATAAATTTATATCAAATGCCTAATACCGAAAATGTGATCTTTTCAATATATTTTCTCTGCTTCAACTTGATAATAGCTATTGGCTAAATCAATCGTCGAGAAATAATTCGCTTTCCCTATTGAGTTACTTAACTCCGTAGTACCTGGTATAGGGTACATGCTACTGATCGTAATCTCGTTTAATTTTCTTTCTAAATAAAATCTATCATTAAATTCTGGACACAATTCAAATATCCTTTCTCTATCACTCTTTAGCATATGATCTGCCCTAATTAGTTCGATTAATCTTCGAGTTCTCGATTGTGAACATTTCTGTGCGTCACTTTTTTCTACTTTCATTACGTGCGCAATTTCGTCTTGTCCTATGTTATACATAGTTTCCGTTCTCGGACGTACTTTTATTACTTTAGCTTCTCTAATTTCTATTTGATGTTTATCACCATTTACTTCTATGAATTCCTCCGTGAAATTAATTACCGAATCTTTCAATAAATCTCTACCTATCAATCCGTCTTGTGACAGCTGAAATTCATCATCTACTACATGCAATTTGCATTGAGATGTTCCCAAAGTTACCTTCGCGGTTCCACACGTGAATAGTGTTCCTTTGCTAACTCCTAGCAATTTTAATCTATCACTTGTATCTATCTTTATTTCCTTCGGTACGCATTGTTTCTTTATTACACTTATTTCTGAGCCTGTATCGATTAAAAATCGAAAAGGTCCGTGTACATCATTTATAGATAGTAAAACTGTCCCTTCATTGTTATTACACTTATTGTGTACTTGGCCTATGTGAACACTTTTAGGACCTATAACCGGCCTTGCGTCATGATCCTGTTCTAGTTTTCCGCCTGCTTATTCTCGTAACCTTTACCCTTGTAATTAGTGAATTGCTGCGGTTTACTACTTTTACAATTTTTCTCTACATGCCCTGTTCTCTTACAACGTTTACAAACTATTACTCTGCACTCTCGTGAATAGTGCCCGTCCTTATTACAATTGTAACACGTTACTGCCTTAACTTTTTTTGGTCGCATTTTAAGAAAACATGAGGATGCCGAATGTCCTTTCTTATTGCAATTACTACAATATTTATCTCTCCTAACTGATTCACCGTGCTTTTCTTTACTTGAGAGTACGGCCGACTCTTCTTGGGCCGCTACCTCAACTGCTAAACCGAAATCATCCGTAATGTTCCTACTACGGACAATCGTTTGAATGCTTTTATCAATTAATCCTTGTACAAAACATGATATCCCTAACTCTCCTATTAAATTCGCTCTATGAACTTTTGCCTCCGGTTCGACTCTTGCCGTGGCAACTTCTTTAAGTTCGCTTACCATTGCATCCATTCTCGAACCCCAAGCTATTACAGATTCATCTTTATTTTGCTGTGCTTTAAACATTTTACATGCGTAATGATCAATAGTCCTACGCTCTCCATAATTTTCAAACAAAGCTGCCTTCGCTTTTGGCCAGCTCGTCACATCCTGTCTTACTAATAACTTGCTTCTAGCTTCACCCGTTATTCTGGTAAGAACATATTTAAAAAACAGCGGATGTTCATCCGGTTGAACAAATTCTATTGCTGAATCTACATTTGCACAGAACTCTTTCAACCTACTCCGATTTCTCCCGTCAAAAGGATCTCCGATTAACTTGAACGCTTGATTGATATTAATATAATTGTTATCTGAATTATCACTGGCACTTCCCACTTCAGAATTAGACATACTGATTTTGAGTTTGGCTTACCTTACAATATTTGGTCTTCTACTGCGTGCTGATGGTGAGCTGACGACGTGCAGGTACGCCGGGTCGATTGCGTCTTCCTTCCTTGGACTCCTATGAATCCCTCTGCTACTCCGTGGGCCAGCCCTTGCGCCTTCTTGGTTCTGCTCTCTGTCTGCTTACGGACTTCTTCTTCCTCCTGCCGACCGCCCCTCAGTCTACTAGGATAGACAGCCGCTGGACTTCTTCTTTCTCCGTTGGACCGCCCCTCAGTCTACTAGGATAGACAGCCTCGGGACTTCTTCTTTCTTCCGACCGCCCCTCAGTCTACTAGGATAGACAGCCGCTTAGGAAACCACCAACGCCTGGTTAAGAGTTAAACAACCCTGGATGGACGTCGAACTCAGGACCAACCCCACAAAACTGACACCAGTTTTTCTTCTCCTGTCGTATCCCGGCCAACAGGTGAGACGCCGAGCGGTGAGTGGAATCACCTGATGGCTAACAACAGTACTAAAAACGAAAGGGATATAAGATGGTAATTTATAGGCGTTAGGTAAGTTGGTTGTTAAGAGTTGAAACTCATATGATTTCCTATATATGTGCGTATATTGACAGATGATGTACAAAGAATATACACGTACAATTGAAGTCGGTCACGTATTGTGACGTACTGGAACTAGCCTTCCTCAGAACGGCTACTCCAAGTAAATGCAAGTGGACTCTAAAGCATTAGAGTACCACTGAAATTTTAATCGATGTTAAAAACAGAGTATCGTGAAATCTCACAGAGATTCCTCAAGCTTTAAGTTGCCAACTACGATAAAACCCAGAAGAACTAGGGCTTAAGTCGAGAATCAAAGTATGAATGGTGAATACCAAGTGTTAGCACCACCGTTCAACCTGATCTACTAAGAAATATTCTAAGTAGCGAGACCGCTTGGAGAATTGATCGCAACTCTCTAACGTGAGCGGAAGGCAAGGCTCCCAAAGCGAAGACTAATGCAATAAGTCGCTTGTTCCTTCAATTACATACGTATTTAAAGGGACTAGCAATATGATATGAGGGTCTCCCCTCCTCTCAGATAAAGCCTTACTGGCTTACTATTGGTGCTACCACCTCCCCCCTGTATCTCAAATCCCACACTATGCACGTGGCAATATTTATTAACATGAACTTGACTTCTCGCCCTTAAACCTATGCTCATAAAATAACTCCCCCATTTCTAATACTTGTCATCATAAACATGACACTGCGTCCCGTTTCACTTAATTGGGTCGCCCATTAATTTTAAGTATGGTATCCTTCAAACTACCCCCTTTTCTTGCCATCTCCAGACGACAGGACGTGACTTTTTAGATTTGTCCGTATCGACTTCCTCGTGAGACCTCTTGACCTCACACAACTCTGTTTTTAACTGTCATTCTATATCACCCCCAACACATGGCTGCTCCGACAGCAAGGCCAATGGATTGAGTTACCAAAATAATCACTATGTATTTCTTATGTGCTGCTACTTGATGAAGGTTCGTGTCCTTGGACATGACACTCCATACATGGCCACCACGCGATTTCTTTTTTACAATTGTCTTTTACGTTGCACCGACACAGAGAGGTATTATGGCGACAATAGGAAAGGGCTAGGAGTGGGAAGGAAACGGCTGTGGTCTTAATTAAGCTACAACCTCAGCATTTGCGTAGTGTGAAAATGGGAAACCACGGGGAACCTTCTTCAAGGCTGCAGACAGTGGGGTTTGAGCTCGCTGTCGCCCGGATATAAGCTCACAGCTGCGCGCCCCTAACCGCACGGCCAACTCGCCGGTACATAAGGCGGTTTTAATAATAATAATAATAATAATAATAATAATTACGAATGTCAACCCCTTTTTCCTGTTCATGGTATGGGGTCGGGGATGAGGTGAGATGAATTATATGGAATGTTTTCACAGCCGGATTCCCTTCCCACCGAGCTCGATAGCTGCAGTCGCTTAAGTGCGGCCTGTATCCAGTAATCGGGAGATAGTGGGTTCGAGGCCCCCTGTCGGCAGCTCTGAGGATGGTTTTCCGCGGTTTCCCATTTTCACACCAGGCAAATGCCGGGGCTGTACCTTAATGAAGGCCACGGCCGCTTCCTTCCAGTTCCTAGGTCTTTCCTATCACATCGTCGCCATAAGACATATTATCTGTGTCGGTGCGACGTAAAGCAAATAAAAAAAATTCCCTTCCTGACACCAACCCCACTTGAGGAGCTAATGTAGATGAAATGAAGAACGGTGGATGAAACAATAAACAAGGTGGAAGGAATATGAACTCCCCCAGCATTTGCCTGGAGGTGAAAAGAATTGTGAGAATAGCTGCACACGCGTAAACACTCCTCTCGCTAATAATAATAATAATAATAATAATAATAATAATAATAATAATAATAATAATAATAATAATAATAATCAAGTGATCATTCGCTTCTACCACCAAAAACCCCATTCCATTCTTATTCAACTCCTTCCACCATCACTGCTCCAAACAGAACTAATCTCTTGCCCACAAGCCCACAAAAGGGACTGCCCTGAACTCCAAGTGAGGAAATTAACCCTGTAGATGGATCACGTTTAGCTGCCTGGCTACCCATGATCGAGTGATTTTTATGTTTTCAGGAACTGGATCTAACTGCAGTACCTCCACGCACTATCTGGTGGATGTGTCCGAAGTTGCTTTCATCTGAATGCGATGTTCCGAGAGACAGCTTCACTGGAGTCAAGAAAGTAGGCATCAGCGACGAATACGAAGCATCTTCTGTTTCTCGTGAGTCGATGGAATATTCTCCTATGGGAGCCGCATTCATATATCCTGCTGCTGAGGCTATAGGTTCTGTTGTCCTCCGCGCTGAGTTTCAGACACCTTCATGTTCCACATAACGCCCAATCTTATTCACAGCAGCTAAGGTCAATTCACAAGGCAACTCCACCCAGGAAGACATTTCTTTGCAAGCAAATTTGGTCTGGAGCAAGGCCTTGTAGTAGATACATCTGTAAAGTATACGAAATGTGTCAGAACGTATGTCAAATGTCAGCAAGGTACGGAAGAGGATGCCAGAATGACGTCGGTCATAGACACGTGGATACCATTGCAGGAGGACAAATTGACTCGCTGGATATCAGCAAAAATCCAATACCAAAAAGAACGTAAGCACAACGCCGGAGGGTGTGTTTGTCATCAGTACGTGGAGGAAACGGAAGAAATATAGAAACTGCAGATTTGAGAATCAGTGAGCGTTCAACATCCACACAGCAGCAAGAAGCAAAAGATTATTTGCATGTAATCCTCGGAGATAATAGAAACACAACTAAGAATCATCAAGAAGCAAAGCAGAGTAAATTTCCATAATACGAAAAACTATTTCAATGTAAGAAGAAATTCGAAATTTGCTTTAGCACAAAATTGTTTATTAATTACTTAAAGGTAAGGGACCAATCTCATTTCTCCGAGGACAGAAACACTCCTCGTAAAATGAACAGTGATAATAGCAACATCGACGGGAATGTGAGACATGTCTCGTCCTCTCAAACCGCATCGAGAACTGGGCAGAATAAGGAGCATTTGAGAGACACAATGTTATACTTTCTGATAGATTCAATAGAGAACAAAAAAATGTTACTGTTATTTGGTGCACTTAAACCTCCTATAAGTGTTAATGAATCATATCATAGACATTCACCTAGCATCACATCAGAACACTCAAATGAACAAAAGCATATCAAATAATACCACCTACTTCTTATGCTGAAGGAGAAAGCTACGATTGGCAGTCTACTCAAATCGAATCCATCACTTTGCAACCAAAAAGTTCGCCACATCATGCCACCTCATACAGCCAGGGAATCGGCTGGCAGTGTTTCGTTTGTGGATGACTAGAGAAATGAATCAAAGAAAACTCACCGGACAAAGTATGTCATGAAAAACTCTATCACGCATTTATAAATAAATGAGTAATCATAATATTTCGCTGAACTGTGGGGAGTTACTGGAAAATTTGCATGAATCTTACCTTCCACCTCGAATTCCGAAAACGTCTTCAAAATTTGCAGCAAAGCGGCCACGAAAGATCTTTTGAAGTTTTGAATAAATTCTGATATGTTAAGTACCCTTTCAGAAATGATGACATACATTACTGACAATCAAGAGATGGTACGCAGATACCATTTGTTAAGTTGGTAATCAACGTCCATGCGAATCAAAATTCTTGTTGCACCTTGTACCTTCCTACCTCACTGACTAACGGTGTAATTCAGGTTATAAACAACAACCCTCTAACAAAATATCCAAGAATTGTTGGTAATATTCGAACTTCCTACTTCCCTTATAACAGGCAAGGGTAAGCCATATTCGCTTGCTGACAGCTGCTCAACAATACTTACCCCAATCATGTAATTAGGCGCTAAGAAACTTGCTCGACAAAGGACCTCCTAATTGCTCATGATCAACGAGGTGAACAAGGAGAACGTAATTACCAAATGTCCCTTCACTCTTAACAAAACACACATTCTCACACTAAGAACACTGATGTCGTGCTGAAAATCACATCGGAAGACGGGGAGAACTGGACAGAAAAAGCAGCATTTCAGAGGCACATTCTGATAGATTAAATCGAGAATACAAAAGCTCTTTTACTGTCATTTTCTGCACTTAATCCTTTTAAAACTCTTAATGAAACTCACCATCCTCGACACATCATAGGCTTTTACCTATCGTCACATCAGAAGGATCAAATGAAGAAGAAACATATCAAATAATACCATCTACGTATTATATTGAAGGAGAAAGCTACGATTGGAAGTCTACTCAAATCGAAGCCATCATTTTTGCAATTAAAACTGTCGCTACTACATGCCACGTCATACTGTCGAGGAACGGACTGACAGTGTTTCGTTTGTGGATGAAGTTACTGGAGGTTTACGCCCGACTCATTCCATCTCAGACGCCATTCGTTCTGTGAACTAGAGAAATGATTGAAGGAATAATCTCCGGACAAAGCACGTCATGAAGGACCATGTCACACATTTATAAATGAATGACTATTCATAAGATTTCTCCTAAATCATGGGGAGTTACTGGAAAAGTTGCATAAGTCCTACCGTCCATATCAAATTCAAAAACGTTCTTCAAAGTATGATGTAAGAATACTGCGAGGGATCTATTCAAGATTTGAGAAAAATCTGATAGGGTTATGAATCGAACAGACTGATGAAGACGACAGAATTTCTCAAGTTGTGTCAGAAAGGCGATAGCTCTTTTAGAACGGGGAATGTGGGAATAGAATTTCGATCATGGCTAAGGCAGAGGACAATTTTGAAATGCATTTCACGGGTAATAATTCTTCCCGAATTGTAACAACAGGCAACTTCCCTACATCAGTAATCATCTCCATTATTCTATGAATACATACGAACTGCCTTCAGTATGAAAACCATGAAGTCCCACTCTTCTGATCGAGACAAGAATGTTTTCTGGAGAGCCCGAGATACCGATGCTGAAATATTACCCTCGCAGAAATGATGACATACATTCACTCACTACCACAGCATGGCACCCATGTTTGGACAGAAATGGATACATCTGGTCAGGTTTGTGATCAATTTCTATGCGAATTAAAATCCTTGTTGCGCCTGAAACCTTCCGACCTCACTGGCTTACGGTGTAATTCAGGTTATAAACAACGACACTCTACCAAAGTATCCAGGTATTATTGGAGATGTCGGAGCTTCCTACTTCCCTTACAACAGGCATATGTAAAGCGTATTCGCTTGCCTCAGCTGTTCAACTGTAAAGTTACCTCTTTCATGTAATTAGGCACTAAAAACAACAGGCTCGTCCCAGAACGTAATTTCCAAATGTCTCTTCACTCTTGACAAAACAGATTCTCACACTAAGAACAGTGATGCCGTGCTGAAGATCGCACGGGAATACGGGGATGTGATCAAAGAATACGAAGGATCTGGAGAACTAATAATTCCAGTGCTCCGGCTGGAGGGACGAGATGCTGGTGGACTGGATTCCTTCTGCATCGAAGCGCAAGTGGTATAGCGTCGACATTGAATTCCGAAGAGAAATCATCGTAAATAATCTTCAAGAAAAGGTAAGGCTTTCTATTTCGTTTTAGTTCGTTATCAAGCACCTGCTTGATGTAGCTCATAAGTGGAGCTCGGGACTTGAAGACCTATACATTGCCCAAAAAGACATAAAATATCCAGAAAGGGCCTGAAAAGTTTTTATGACATATTTAATGTTTAAGAATGAAAAAATTCAGGAGGTCTGCAACATACGGTTAGAAAATACATCAGTGGAATACTTCTGCTGTAAACCGTAGATATTACATATTTTAGATGTTTATAGATTAAAATAAGTTAAAAAAGGAATTCCACGTTTGAACAAAAGGTCTTGCAGAATTTAGATTGATTTTTTTTTTTTCATCTAAAATTAATTCAGTAAACCCGCAATGGGTATTCTTGAAACATAAACTGAAATTAATATAACTGAAATCATATTTGTCTTAACCGCACCAGGGTTACGGAAACCGCACCTGTGTCGGCTTTGAAGTGTATCGGAGTAGTCACCTCCAGGTTCTCAGCTGTAAAAGATCTTTGGTTCTCAGACAGCGCCCAGTAACTTGCCTCCTCATCGGTAGCAAGTGAGATCTTCCTATTCAAAACACATTAAATTTTTCTCAATATTTCATTAATTTTGCACGTAATTGGACACCCCTGGATTTTTTCAAGCACTAGTTTCATTTTCACTCTTTTCAAATTTCTGTATGTACTAGAGAAAAGATATTTCAGAGGTGTTGGATGATTCGAATTGAGAACGGGCAGTAAAAATGTACAGTAGTTGAAAGAACGTGAAGTTGCAAAAAAGCCGTTATGATATAAAAATATCTTTAAAAGTGACCAAAAGCCAAAAACTCCGAAAACGCAATTCAGGTCAAATAAAACCCATCATTTTCTGGCCTACGATGGCCCGGATTGAACATATATTGTGTTGGGCGTCTTCTTCGAATACCCGAGAGGAATTTTTCCTCAATCCCAGCTCCTCTGTATATCTATCGCAGTTCGGTTCTTGTTACTGTCGGGTGCCGGTTTGAGAACAGTCTCCATGCCACATCCACGATCTGTTGTGTATGTTCGTACTGATATTGACAGGAGCCTGGGGGAACAGTTACATGAGGAATGTGCCCAGGAAGAACAGACATCCAGTTGGCGTGTCTGCACGCTAGTTGAGGCCGTACGATTTTCCCCCTTCTGATTTATTAACTCCTAATATCTATTCTTCCAACGTAACTTGTTCTAGCTCATCTTCTTCACTTTCTCTGTACTCTTTAATAAGAAATCCAGTGGCTTGCCTTTTCAGGTTCTCCGTTTCTGAATGGCCTTTAATTTCGAAAATGCTATCAGAAACAGAGAGTACTCAGTTTTCTTAAAATCAACTTCATCCTGGCCCTTTGGCTAATCTATTGATTCAGTGTTGTCTTCTTTGTATCCTCTCGATAACTTGGCTTTGATGCAAAATTTCAGCAACGATTCCGTCTGCAATAGAGATTGCACTTTTTCGCTCCACTTCGGCGGTTCCGTTTCGTGGTCGTATGCCTGAAATTTGAAAACAAGTACAAATACTTTTAAATGGTAATATGTCGCGTCATTTAGGTGACAGTGGCTGTGATACAGCGGTTCTTAGAATGAGGAGCTCTTTGTACCCAAGGGTGAAGCCACGGAGACTTAAACCTTTAGTATACTTTTAGTAGTTCTTCTTATATGAAGCTACAAAAGATCGTTAGCGATCTCTGAGGACGATACTTGAAGGGTAATTAGCTTATGAAATCCCATGTCTCCACCAGCGATCATGCTCAATTGGAATGCTAGCATTTCTATCTATAGCCGGACAACGTAATTTCCATTGCAGCTGTGCATTTCACAGAGATAGCCTGTCTATCGTATCCTATTCCTTCTGAGAGGATTTTCAGAGGCCATTGATACGGCGTGAGTGTCTATTTCCTATGCCCCTTTTAGGAGTCCTAATGAACAGAAGTCCATTGGTAGCCTTCACCGGAACGTCAGTAAAAGGAATTGCACGGATTCCAGTTTCCATCTCCATCCTCTATAAGAACAGACGAGTCGAACGACAGGCGTGGCTTGATGGTTTATCTTGATGTATCCATACATGATTTGTCGCCCTCCCATACAGTGTTGGGATATCTGTGTTAAAACATCTTGGTGATAGTATGTAGAGTTCACCTTCACATTATTAGTGACACGGCGAATGGTTAACTGGCCATTCTACCAGTATCCAGCGATGATCATGAAACTCGTTGGGAAATTTTCCTGGCTTCCTTTATACAATATTTCGAATATTTCAGACACAGCCGCAAGTTTGTCAGTTTCCTTTCTTTGTTCCCTCGTATCTTTACAATCAAACCTAAGACAAGAAAGCAGAAATAACAAGCGCTTTAGAGTCATTGTTGCTGGAAATATGTTTCTACCAGTGTGATCACGCGCGTATAATCCTTCCAAATGTTCATGTCCAATTTTGAAAATCCCAGCTAAATACAAAAGACCAAGGAATGCCCTAATCTCCTGATTATTCGTTTCTTTCACAAATGATGCTTTTTGCAGGCAAGAGTAGCCATTCATTCTCCTTGTGTACTGTACAATCATGTTATCCCTGAAAATGCAGTTCCAAGCAGTTTCTGTGCTCATTGTAGCACATTCCATTGCTGGACCTCGAAGTCCAGGTAGATGCGTAATTATATTGTGTCTTCCGGTGCGCCCCCGAATACCTGGACTGGTACTCCACTTATATCCACTTCTACCGAGAAAAAAAAATGATTCACAATTATTTTCACCCTTTCATCATCCGAGGTAGCACTTTGTTCGCTTTCAGTATCATGTTCACTTTCAATTGCTAACTCTTCTTCTTCTTCGTTCACTTCGCAGAGAATTTTGAACACATCATCTTCTGTTAATCCTCCTGCTATTTTTTGAACTGAAATCAAGCAGAAACAAAAGTATAAAACACCGCATTTCATACAATTACTAATGAAAAAATGTGTAGGTAAACATAAATACACTTACATTTAAAGTAGGCTGGGGTCAGAATGACCTTATGCATACCACTACTTTATAGAATTAAAAAAAAAACTTTACAGCAATAAAATGAAACGTACACTTCATCAAACGTTTAATAGAAGATTGGAAATAGAGTACACGGAGCGTCAAGTATCTGACTGTCTTCAACAATGAAACACCATGATTTCAGTGGCGGCTCGTGAAAAAATCATCCTACGTGTTACAAAAAACAAGCTAAATACGCTGTTTTAAATCTGCACTTTGCCATGATGAACAACGCATACTTCAAATTTGGTAATAATAATAATACAACTTTTCTCACAATTTATAACTCAGAACAAACAAAAACAATATTAATTTGGAAGCAGATGAATACCTCGACAACTGTCTACGAGATAAATAATTCATTCGAGAAATATTGTTTTTACTAACCTAATGGCGCAACTTACACCAGTGCAAATAGAATAATGGGAATATAGATCCTCACTAAGAACACTGTCCGCCTCTGTGGTGTAGTGGTTAGTGTGATTAGCTGCCACCCCCGGAGGTCCGGGTTCGATTCCCGGCTCTGCCACGAAATTTGAAAAGTGGTACGAGGGCTGGAACGGGGTCCACTCAGCCTCGGGAGGTCAACTGAGTAGAGGTGGGTTCGATTCCCACCTCAGCCATCCTGGAAGTGGTTTTCCGTGGTTTCCCACTTCTCCTCCAGGCGAATGCCGGGATGGTACCTAACTTAAGGCCACGGCCGCTTCCTTCCCTCTTCCTTGTCTATCCCTTCCAATCTTCCCATCCCTCCACACGGCCCTGTTCAGCATAGCAGGTGAGGCCGCCTGGCCGAGATACTGGTCATTCTCCCCAGTTGTATCCCCGACCAAGAGTCTGAAGCTCCAGGACACTGCCCTTGAGGCGGTAGAGGTGGGATCCCTCGCTGAGTCCGAGGGAAAAGCCGAACCTGGAGGGTAAACAGATGATGATGATGATGATGACTAAGAACACTAATTTAATTTCACTTTATATACACTGCAGTGGATAAATAATTTGATAAATCTCCGTATAAACTTTAGCACTAACACAATGACAGAAAAAACATGCACCAGTAATATAACCGTGAGATTAAAAACCGCACAAAGCAACTGAAAGAGCTGCCAACTAATTCATTGAGACCTCCCCTATTACCAGAGTAAATGTCTGGCTCCATGGCTCCATAGCGCGCTGGCCTTTGGTCACAGGGATCCCGGGTTCGATTCCCGGCAGGGTCTGAAATTTTAACCATCATGTATGTGTTGTGTATGGTGTATGTGTTGTCTTCATCATCATTTCATCCTCATCATGACTCGCAGGTCGCCTATGGGAGTCAAATCCAAAGACCTGCATCTGGCGAGTCGAACATGTCCTCGGATACTTCCGGCACTAAAAGCCATACGCTATTTCATTTCACCAGAGTAATTACATTGTAATGCGGGATAACATTTAGGGTCAGTCAAAGATTCTTTGACTCACCAACGAATTCCTTATTTTTGACACAAAAGGAAGATGGATATTTTAATAAGCATGTGTGAGATAGATTGCCTCCACTTACGCTTTACTTTCGAGCAAGGTCTGTCTAGGGAGGTCTGGTCACGCTACCACAATCCTTTGCGGTGGCGGCCATATTGGGTCTCAAATATAGTTGTTACGTGGGCGTGCCCGATGTAATACTGTGAGTTATTACTTGTGTTTTGAAGAAAAACGGGATACTGCGCCGCACCAAATTGTCAAAATAAGACAACTGACGGAATTAGAGTGTTTCGCTTCCCGAGAGATAAGCAAAGGAGAGCTCAGTGGGTACAAAACTGTAGGCGTGACAAATGGCAACCTACAGATATTTGCTTCTTGTGCGAGGTTAGTGAAATTATACATTCGTATTATTCCTGAATAACAGTATGTTTATATGAAAACGATGTTTTATATTTATAGGTCTTATTATGTGTATATACTTCTTTTTTTTGCTAGTGGCTTTACGTCGCACCGACACAGATAGGTCTTATGGCGACGATTGGAAAGGAAAGGCCTAGGAGTTGGAAGGAAGCGGTCGTGGCCTTAATTAAAGTACAGCCCCAACATTTGCCTGGTGTGAAAATGGGAAACCACGGAAAACCATCTTCAGGGCTGCCGACAGTGGGGTTCGAACCCACTATCTCCCGGATGCAAGCTCACAGCCGCACGCCTCTAACCGCACGGCCAACTCGCCCGGTGTATTTTCTTCTAGCATCATTTTGAGGAATCGCAATTTGAACTAAAGAGGGTAGATGGACGGAAACTACTCAAGTGGAATTCCATCCCAACAATTTTCAAAGTCCCTAATCCACCGAAGTCTTTGACATATAATAGGAAACCTCCCAAAGAAAGGGAATTGTCTTTCAAAACAAGCAGGAAAAGTAACAGGAAATGTGTAATACTAGTATTGATGTTTATGAAAATTTCCTTTTCATGTGTCTGGCTCCATGGCTAAATGGTTAGTGGCCTTTAGTCACAGGGGCCCCAGGTTCGATTCACGGGGGGTTCAGGAATTTTAACCATAATTGGTCAATTTCGCTGGCACGGGAGCTGGGTGTATGTGTGGTCTTCATCTTCATTTCATCCTCATCACGACGCGCAGGTCGCCTACGGGAGTCAGATCAAAAGATCTGCACCTGGCGAGCCGAATTTGTCCTCAGACGCTCCTGGCACTAAAAGCCAAACGCTATCTCATTCCATTCCTTTTCATGTAAACTAGAGACAGTACCATTCTAACCCTACGTGCAACGTAGAAATGTTTCACAGATATTTGAAATGCTTGTTCCTGTTCAATTACCAATTATAATCACAACAAACAATAGGCCTATCACTTCAAACCAACAATTTATGTCCAGCTGGCCATCATTACAACGATTGTGTTGATAATAAAAGACAAAGACACCTCCGTATAGGCCATGAACGCCCTTGGAGGAGTGGAAGGTAAAGGCTTCCACCATTGTTAACCGCGGCACGTGATGGGGTAGAGTGGTTAACTCTACGCCCGGCCGCCTTTGCCCCCAAGGAATTAACCTGGTTCTCATTTTTGGTGTAGGCTGAGTGAACCTCAGGACCATATGCACTTCCGGAAGTGGAAATCTCGTTTCTTAAATTGTCGATTTCCTGACGGGGATTCGAACCCACGTCCTTCCGGGCGAACCGAGCACGCCTTTACTGCCTCGGCCAGGCAGCTCCTGTTGTATTGATAATAGCAGTCTTACTGTACTGCAGTTATTATTTACAGCTAAATTTCATTCATCTTGAATGCTCTATAGAGTACATTATATGGCTGGACAAATACTTAAAGATCACAACACTCGCTTCACTCGCACTAACCAGCTACTGTAATTTAATGTATCGTAGCCTAACATAATATCCTAATGTAATCCCTAAAATAGCCTAACCTAGGTTAACGCAACTTAATAGTGATTGAATTCCTATTTCTTATGAAATCGTGTCTACCAATGGCTTTAAATTTCTTACCCATTATTATTATTATTATTATTATTATTATTATTATTATTATTATTATTATTATTATATGCACGAATATTAGGACTCAGCTAAGAGCCCCGTGGTCGCCAACTCACGCTCCCTGGTTAGGAGAGCCTGACGCCCCTTTCAGTCGCCTCTTATGACAGGCAGGGGATACCGTGGTTGTTGTTCTATTTCCCCCACCCACGGGGGAAATCTATTTTGGGTTGTGACTACGAGGCCCTTAGCTGAGTCTTGATATTTCTTTCACTATTCTAGCCCATCCGACCTCCCCTGGTCAACACTTTTTCTTTTCCGACCTCGACGGCATTAGCGCATTCGAGGCCTAGGAAGTTTTTCATTTTCACGCACTTTGTGGCCTTTATCTTTCTTTTGCCGATACCTTCATTTTTTCGAAGTTTTGGTCCCCTTCCATTTGTTTTATTCTGATTAGTGATTATAGAGGATGGTTGTCCAGTTGTACTTCCTCTTAAAACAATAATCTTGCATCCGGGAGATAGTAGGTTCGAATCCCACTATCGGCAGCCCTGAAAATGGTTTTCCGTGGTTTCCCATTTTCACGCCAGGCAAATGCTGGGGCTGTACCTTAATTAAGGCCACGGCCGCTTCCTTCCAACTCCTAGGCCCTTCCTATCCCATCGTCGCCATAAGACCTATCTGTGTCGGTGCGACGTAAAGCCCCTAGCAAAAAAAAACAATAATCACCATCACCACTTTGTACTATATAGCTGCATGGGTTATCAATAAACTAGTTAAGAGTAGCTAAGAACATCACTCCTGTTGTATACGTGCAGAATATTCTTGCCTTAGAACCGAAAGAAATACCACACGAATGGATAACAACAGTTACCATACATAATTTAATGCACTCAACTCAAGAGGCATTCAGTGTTTGTCAACATACTGGGGTAACCTTTTAGAAACGCAGTATCGGAAATTACTCTCTTAATAAAAAAAACGCTGAAGGTAATTTATTACAACCGTCGTTTAGTACTTTAAATACAGTACTTCAAGTTCAGTATTTCATGTACCGGTAATCATAATATGACACAGGTACTGTATCTACAGATTTCTATGTTTCTGTCAGTAAGATTACGTATTTGACAGATGTTATTAATTAAAAAACACAGTAAGACAAAGTTGTAAGAAAGTAAAAGGGAAAAACATGAGCTTTTCTGTTGATTCTTGTTTCTCAAAAAAGAAAAAAAAAGAATTTCAGGCTCTGTTAATTATCTTCCTATTGAAATAGCTGTGGATGTATTCATATCATTTAAGTGTTATACAGTTATATATACATGGCCAGGAGATGCCCAATTCAATTCTTTATCAAAATTGGTTGGTATTTTGTTTTTATTTCACTGTACGGTACTGAAATCCTCTAAATTCGAATACACTTACCTTTGGTTACGCTCGCTTAAAGACCCAATATGGCGGCTCCATAAGTAGCATTCGTGACTTGACCTCCCTAGACAGACCTTGCTTTCGAGCCCAGACGATGCTACTCTCTAGTGGCAGACTCGCTTACCACGTTCAACATCAAGGTAGCAAGAGACATCGAGTACTTCTATCCCCTTGCGGGAGAGGAAGTAACTATAGACGGGATCAGTGAAAGTTGATCCCGGTTTATGGTATACTCCGCTGGCTAGGGGGAGTGTTGCAAGCTTGACTGCGCCTGCGTATTGCTTCCTTCAGGCTATAGGCATGGGCTCACTTCACATGAGCACGAGCCTTGTTCCCCAGGAGAAAGGCGCTAGGTGTTCAACATATCTCGTCCTGGTTTTCACAAAACACACCACCTCAGTCTACAGTATATGATCGGACCGGAATCTCTACACGTCGACAGTCTTACGTCTACATATCAAGAAGTTTCTGGAAGTTACGCGATGACTCCTTCACCGCCGCCATCACCAACGCGATCACGTTCACCCAGGTCGCCACCAAAGGACATGGAAACTACTCAAACCAAACAACCTCGTCGTTTATCGGAATCTGGTTCTGGAAGTCCTGATGGAGAAAGGAAAAGAATTTGTCCGACACAATCCCTGATACAACGTTCTCCAGGCTCTGTCGAAACCTCACCGGGATCTCATGCTCGTCTGGAATCTTCTGGAACGGACCTTGGGATTCATTTGCTGGGCCCTGGACCATCGACCGCCCACCAACTGCCCACCCTGTTGGACCAACCTGCAACGTACATGCCTGCACATGTACGTAGTTATGCTCAGGCGGCGCAAAACCCAGCAATACCACCTAATATTCGCCAGCGCAGTATTGTTACTCCAACGCTCCAGCCAACTGTTCAACCGCCTTTCTATCTGATAAAGCTTACAAATCTGGACATCACCAAGGCCAACGTCAGGTGCATCTATCAACTAATTGCAAAATTTACGCCCAATCTTCAGGATTATAAACTTGAAATCCAACGGTCGAGAGATGGTTATAATCTTAAAACCTGCCAACCATTTTACCATCACTTCATGAATAACATCGGAGCTCATCAACTGGGGACACATGCACGGGCCACTAATGTCACCACACAGCGTCCAACACAACGTCCTGCACCGCCCACCCGACCAGCAACAATTCTATCTGTGGTTGCTTATGGAGTCGACCGAGACTACACCGACGATGAGGTGGCTGCTCAACTCCAACTCGAGGGTCACCACATCTACCGAGTCATCCGTATTCGGAACGCTCAAGGACCCACTTCCTTGGTTCGCATTCTATCACGCGACGTCTCGACGCTCGACGCCCTGCTCCGTGACGGCGCCATGATCTACGCCCGGCGCCATCGGGTGGAACCCTCCAGAACATCGCCACCTCAGAAGATCCGCTGCGGGACGTGCCAGAGGTTCGACCACGCCCCAGGGACACCATGTGTTCATCCGGAGGTATGTGCCATCTGTTCACGTGAGGAGCATCCTACTCATGCTTGTCCCAATAAGTCGAATCCAAAATGTGTTAATTGTAATCAAAATCATCCTGCTTTCAGTTATAAATGTCGTTCCAAACCTGCTCCTGAACCTGATCATCCTGAAACCGTTGTCCCTGTTCAATCTCAAGACCTACCTACCCCTGCCTCTTCCTCCTTCCTCCTCCCTCCGAGTTCTGAGAACATCATTCGTTTTATTACGATGGTGTTACAGAACGTCCTCCCCTTCCATCGCCCACACATCCTCAATCAGATCCAGCTAGCGGCTCGATTGGTTTTGAACACTCATGTCGACGTGGCGTACTCGGGGAATAAAATGCATTTTGCATTTTTTCCCCTAAGTACTGTTCACTTTATGCGTTAGCGTATTGAAGCTTTACTATGCCAACATAAGATCTCTTAAGTCCAATCGGCCGCTGCTGGACACCTCCCTTTCATTGTATGCCCCGGATATTTTTGTTCTGAATGAGACATTTCTGACGCCGGCTCAAATGCCTCAATTTCCCCGGTTTACTTTCTATCGCGCTGATCGTCCGACTCAAGGCCGTGGTGGCGTGGCTATCGGCGTCAGACGGGATTTTACTGTTATTCAGCACTACTTTCACTTCCCTACTAATTTCTCTGAATATCTAATACTCGAAGTAATTACTCCTCAGAAAACCATTACGGTAGCTACTCTCTACATACCGTCTAAACCTTTCATTCCCTCTGATTTTATTAAATACATAGACGCTACATTTTCTGAATATATTATAGTTGCAGACCTTAATGTTACTTCATATACCCCTACTCAAATCTCCGAGTTCACTAATTTATGTACGTCTCTCCGGGGCATGCGCTTCCATTTTCCTTTCCACACCCTCCCCGCCAATAATTCCACCCCTGATGTCCTCCTTCTTTCTCCCTCCCTTGCCACATCTATCACCATCCAGCAGCTCGTTTCTATAGGTAGCGATCACGCCCCAGCCCTTCTCACCTTTCCTGGTGTTCTTCCCCGTCAGACCTTACCCCCTCCTCGCCCTCCCCCTACTCGTCGTTTCAATCACACTAATTGGAATACTTATCGCACTACTCTCACTAACTTACTCAGTGATGCTGTACCGCCTACTAATATTCCCACTCTATTCGCCCTAATTTCTAAAATAGAGCGAGCTATCCTTACCGCAGATTCTCTTCATATTCCTCGTCACTCCTACCACCCCTCTAAACCTCCTATACCCCCCACAGCTCTCCGCTTATTGCAGCTAGCTCATGACTACTTTACTGCATATACTCGAATCAAGGACCCTACTACGCTCCAACAACACCGCCGAACTTTACGCCACGCGCGCTCATATATTAAAGCTATTAAACGTAAAATGTGGATGGACAAGTGTACTGAGCTAGCTGATTCTCACGACCCTCGACGTTTTTGGACGACTTTTCGAAAACTAACCAAAACTACCAACCCTCTTCCTCGCTACCCTATTACACATCCCCCCACTCATCCACAAACTGACCAAGACAAGGCTAATCTTTTCGCTGACTATTATCAAACTGTGTTTTCCCCCTCCCACGCCCCTAATTTCCATCATCCTCACGAACCTACCATCATTGCTTACTCTGATCCTAACCTCCCTGAACTTCAACCTTCATTCCTCCATTTTTCTCATGTTGATTATACTCATCCATTAAATGCTCCCATTACACCCACTGATATCCGGCTTTTCCTGAAACATCGGAAAAACACCTCCCCTGGCTCCGATACCATCTCATATCGTCATATTCAAGAAGCCCCTCCTATTCTTTTTTATCTTCTTAGCATTATTTACACCTACATTCTTTATACAGGCGCGTACCCCGATCATTGGGGTAACGCCAATCTTCTCCTATTCCTAAAACCCCATAAACTCCCATCTGACATTCGGTCTTATCGCCCAATCTCCTTACTCCCTGTCCTCAGCAAGATCCTAGAAGGGATTCTGAGTAGGAGACTTTCCTCCTATCTCGACTCTCTAGGTCTTATTCCATCCTCTCAAGCCGGTTTTCGATCCCATCATTCCACTCACGATCACCTCTTTCACATATCCTCTTCTCTCAATGCCTATCTTCGCCCCCGTAAAACTGCCGCTTTAGTTTGCCTCGATGTGAATAAGGCTTTTGATTCAGTCTGGCATGCTGGGTTGCTTTTTAAGTTACGCCATCTTCCCATTCCTATCACTATCATTCGATTTATTTTCAACTATCTTCAACATCGATCAGCACAGATCCTCATCCGTGGTACCCGTTCCTATTCCTTTCGTATGACTGCGGGCGTAGCCCAAGGTTCCCCACTTTCCCCACTTTTATATATTTTATATACTTATGATATCCCACATCCCGACCCCCCTTTAAGACTCTATCAATATGCCGATGATCTGGCTATCCTTGCACTTACACCTACTACTGTTACTCTTACCCGTTATTTACAGACCTACCTCTCCGTTCTAGAATCCTGGTTCGACGCCTGGCATATTGCTGTTAATCCCACCAAGACCCAATTTATTGTATTTCGGAAAAAATCCCGCCTCACTAGACCCCGTCACCGAGTTCTTTTAACGTTGTATAATACTCCACTAACAGAAACTAATACCCTAATTTACCTTGGTATTCAATTCCAGAACAACCTTCATTGGAAACATCATTTAACACAAGTATACAAACGTGCCCTTCAACGCTTCCGAGCCCTTCGTATTCTCACTGGTAAAACGTGGGGCCTCCGTCCTTCCCAAATCCTCACAGTTTATAAATCTTTTATTCGCCCTGTCGTAACATACAGTTCCTTGACCTGGCTCACAGCTGACAGACAACAATACGTGACCTTGCTTAAACTTGACAGACATGCTATGCGTATTGCATACCATCTCCCCTTTGACACCCCTTCTGCTGACTTCCAACCTCTTTATTCTTTCCCCACCATCCTTACTCATGTCCATGATCTTCGTCTCAAATACTTACAATCTGCCCTAGCCATCAATCACTCTGCGATTAAAGAAGCCCTCAACCTTTCTCCTCTTGCCACCGCTATCCTTAATAATGACCGCTCTCCTGCTATCTCTTACCTTTTCCCCACCCCTATCACGTAACTTCCCCCCCTGTCCCACTGCCTTTTTATTCTAATTTTTCTTTTACTGGATATTACGATGCTCCTCGCGGCAGTGGTACCGGCCTCCAATATCTGTGTCTGAGTGCTTTACGACACTACCAGTGTCATCTCTATCCGTGTTCATTTTCAATCATTCTGTGTTTTTCGCGTCCTCATTGTTCCACTAGTGTACGTCCATTTCTTTCTGCTTCCACCATAGTGTTTTTCGTATCGTACGTCAAGATGAACTGAAGACATTTCTCTCTCAGTACGATGTGTTGTGCGTTTATACTTTGTGCCAATCGAAATCAATGAAAAATAGACTGACATGGAAGAAATCACATAATATTTCCTTGTTATATACTTGTTTTTTTTTTTTTTTTCTCTGCTTCAATCTGTATTTGATTATGTTTTGTTTTCAGTATGTACGAGACATACTTCTATGTATGTGTTTCAAAATTCTACTTTTATGTACTCACTCACCGGCCAAAGAGCTACATGTTTAGCTGGTGGCCCGCCTGCCCCTTACCGGGCAGGAATGAAATAACTATTTGAATAAAGAATAAATCACAAAACACAAATTCATATCGTACTCAAAACAACGAAAAGGCACCAGGATAATTGTACTGTACATAAATAACATTCCTTACAGTTCCAAGCTACGTCCTGGAGCCCGGTAGCACGTACTGACCGGCCGCCACTGCATGATTTTTAAAAAATGTAACGGTAATTTTGACCCCGCCCTACCAGTTGATGGTTAGTAAAACGTCTTCGTGATCATGCTGCACGCAAACGCTATACAAATAAATGTAAAACAAAAACTCACACACTATTTCAGTGCATAAAAGAGAGTCGTAAACGTAAGAAAAGTGCTCTTATATTTTTCTACAATTGAAAAAAGGTATTACTGTACAACTTATGTTAATAGATTATATAACATGTACTGTGTTTGTTTTTAAGTTTTTTTCGGATTATCGGGGGATTAGGAGCGTCGAACAGTTCATTCCATTTCATTGCCCTCTCTACTTCGAATTGATTTTCCTCAAAATGTGCCTGCAAGGAAAGATTATAATCAAGATATGGTCAGTAAAAGTAGTTTGATAGACAAGCTCTATATAATGAACTTGGTGATTACTACTTCTTTTGTTTTTCTAGCAAAAGTTATACTAACCTTACACCACTGTTCGCTGACACTTTGCCCTCCTATTCTTACCTCTCGGGCAGCTAAACAATCCAGACACTTTTAGTATGTCAAGAGAGCGCAGCGAGTCAGCGTCTCGAGCGGAAAGCGTTGGGTGAAGTTGTAACGGACATATTTCGCCTTTGTAAGCCTAAAATCGGCATTGTGTATTCAAATTGACGCTGTAAAATAATTTCAGGTGTATTTACAAACAATAACAGTGATTAGTATACACCTGCACCAGTTGTAACCGTGTGTCTATCAAGCATTGTATATCTTGAAGCCTGTACGTCGCCCTTTAAGAGGCCCGCCTCCCCCTTCAGCGGAGGAATGACAACATTGCTACAGCACAGCATTTCACCTCATTCCTGGGGTTAAGATGGATACTCGTAGTAACTTTTAATGTTTATTCATTCATTTATTTATTTCCAGACGGTGCCTAGAAATTATGTAAGAACCCCAAATAGAGGCCAGTGGAATGATGAAAGCCTCCAATTAGCAATGGAACACGATAAAATAGTGGCATCCACTGTTTTCCAATTCTCAGGCGTATGCGACTCCAAATAGGTCCTTGAAAAGGCAGATAGAGAAACAAATTAAAGAAAGACATTTAAACATGTATTCAACAACCAATTTACATTTAGTTTCAAACCAAGAAATAATATATACATAAATAAAAAGTAAATAAAATAAAATGTGGTATTACAGAAGAGTGCTGTGGGTGAGATGGGTAGAGTGAGTCACGAAACAACACGTACTGAGAGGAGAACGAGCAGGCGGAGGGATAGAATGGTGCGATACACCATGTTCAGTTCGGTTTTGAAGGAAGTGTAGGAAGGGGTACACCAAGATATGAATATGACAAAACAGATTAGAGTAGCTTTAGGATGTAGTAGATACGTACAGAATAGTGTGGCAAGGACTGCTGCATCAAATCACTTTATGGACTGATGACCCAAACTATATTACTTTTTGGTATTGTGTTTGGTTTCTTAGGTTAACTGTGAGCAGAAAACGAGGAACAACTTGTATTGTACACTCACGGTCAGAATTCCGGGTGAAAAAGGGAACATAACATAGATTTTGGCCAGCCCTGAGAATCGAGAAGAAACAAGCGGGGCAACGTCACATGCCTTCGTCTTCCAGGAGGTTAAGCGATCCACTCCTCTGCCGGGAAGTGAGTAAGATGTTTCTAATTAAACATTCTGGTTATAGAGGCTTTTCCTCATCAAGGAAAACAATTAATTGCTATTTCATTGTGAAGGAACGTGCACGATGCAGTACATTATTTAGAATCTCGTTGTTCTCAAAGTTACAGACAGTCAAAGAATAATCCCAGCTATAATTATGAGCGGCCATTTCAAAGAAATTCTATTTTTCATTGAAGAGGCAAAATATATTTTTGCGCCCAGGAAGTGTTCATTTTATTTATTCACATATTTTTCTTAAAAATTGCACTCACATATTAAGCTGAACAGGAACCTTTTGGGGAGATGGGAAGAGCAGAAGGGATAGTCAAGGAAGAGGGAAGGAAGCGGCCATGGTTGATTCTTCCCTTGGACTCAGTGAGGAATCTCACCACTACCGTCTCAATGGCAGTGTCTTGGGCGTGAGACCTTGGGTCGGGGATAAGGACCAGTACCTCACCCAGGAGGCCTGTTATGCTGAAGAGGGACCTTGTGGGGGTGGGAAGAGCAGAAAGAATAGTCAAGGAAGAGGTCATTGTTTTAAGGTGGGGACCATACCGGCATTTACCTAGAGGAGAAGAGGGAAATCACGTAAAACCACTTCGAGGATGGCTGAGGTGGGAATCGAACCCCCTTCTACTCACGAAACCTCCCGAAGTTTAGTGGACCCCGTTCTAGCCTCGTACCACATTTCAAACTTCGTGGCAAAGCCGGGAATCGAAACCGGGCCTCCGGCGGTGGCAGCTGCACACACCACCACACCACAGAGGCGGGCTTTCTATAACTGAAGCGTGCGGGCGAACTACGGGGCAAGCGCCACTGAGAAAATGTGTAGGAGGGGCACATGCTGCATCTACCTAGGACGGACTGTGCACATGTGCACTTCTCACAACCAGAAAGACTAGGATTCACGACAGAAGAGGCCTCAATTTTGACATTCCACCGACAATTCCTTCTTTGCTCAAGTTCGCACTTGTCACATTGTTTCACTCTATTTCACACAACCAGAAAGACTAGGATTCACGACAGAAGAGGGCCCAATTTCGATATTCCACCGACAATTCCTTCTTTGCTCAAGTTCGCACTTGTCCCGTTGTTTCACTCTATTTCACACAACCAGAAAGACTAGGAATCACGACAGAAGAGGCCCCAATTTCGATATTCCACCGACAATTCCTTCTTTGCTCAAGTTCGCACTTGTCACATTGTTTCACTCTATTTCACACAACCAGAAAGACTAGGAATCACGACAGAAGAGGCCCCAATTTCGATATTCCACCGACATTCCTCCTTTGCTCAAGTTCGCACTTGTCTTGTTGTTTCACTTTATTTCACACAACCAGAAAGACTAGGAATCACGACAGAAGAGGCCCCAATTTCGATATTCTACCGTCAATTCCTCCTTTGCTTAAGTTCGCACTTGTCACATTGTTTCACTCTACTTCACACAACCAGAAAGACTTGGATTCACGACAGAAGAGACCCCAATTTCGATATTCCACCGACAATTCCTCCTTTGCTCAAGTTCCCACTTTTCCCGTTGTTTCACTCTATTTCACACAACCAGAAAAACTAGGAATCACAACAGAAGAGGCCTCAATTTCGATATTCTACCGAGAATTCCTTCTTTGCTCAGGTTCGCACTTGTCCCGTTGTTCAGCCGCACGCTTCAATTGTTTTTAATAAAAGACATTTTAATAAATGTCAGTGAAAAACTACGTCTTTAAATGAAATACGAATCACCTTTTGTAGTGAACGTTACATATCCTTCATCCTAATTTCTCGCGTCCAAATTTGATATCTGCGGATATTTTAGTGCAAAATGTATAAGTTCTTCTTTTGATTGAGCTCGCGGACGTAGTAACGTAGTTTAAATTAACAGGGCATATAAAGCCAAAAATATGGGTCATTCTTTGTTACGACGGTTAAGCTCGAGGCCATTTGATAATGAAGTCATGGTCGAGACCACTAACATTGCAGCACACAAGGATGACAAAGAAACAGGAGAATTTGACACTCGATGAGTTGACATGTCTCTCCCCGCTCTTCAGTTGTGTGCATGTGCTCTGATGAACAAGCCGATACTGGGCACTTCTGAGAGCTGTACAGATTCCCTTGCCTGAAGGCCACTGGAGATGGTTTGCGAAAACTCACATTTCAATTTGCCTATGGGAATAATAGTCCTCATCACTTCAACAAGGATGTTTACATGGTAGGATGGGATTGGTTGCAGTCATTCTTGAGACGTTCCCCTGGTCTTGTGAAGAGGAACACCCAAAAACTTACTGTCGACAGGTCACTGGCTTTCAACAGAGGAGGCATTGAAAATTATGAGAACGTTATCTTCAGAATCATTCAATTGATAAACCAGGTTACAATTTATTATGGGTGACTATGATTTTCAGGTGAACCCTAGTACTGAATTGGTCATTGCTGAAAAGGGTTCCCGAATGGTAAATGAAATGACCTATGGAGAAAATGGGGAAACCATTAAAGTAATAGCATGTTGCAATGCTCAACGGTATTTTTGTCACCCCCACCAAGTTTGTATTTTGAAGGAAAAGTATAAAAAACTTGAGTGGGGTGATTCTCTTCCGAATGGCTCGAGAGTTTGCATGAACGACAACTTGAGATATGAAAATTCAGCAATTTTCAATTTGTGGTTGAAGGAACACTTCATTCGAAGGAAACAACAAGGTAAAGTTTCATTAATACCAGAAGATCATACGTCTTTTAGTTCTGATATTGAACGTGTAGATAGCTTGCTTCCTCATTCGACCCATTCTCTACAGTCGCTAAATCACTGAAGCACTTCTTCCACAAGGCAACGCGGATTTCGGTGGTATCTCATCCAGGCAGGAAAGTGTAAAGAACTCAGTTTGCACCTTTACTGAAAAAGGCGTGGCAAAATTGGTGTCAAATGACCCTGTAGAAAAATGAAATATTGATTGATTGATTGATTGATTGATTGAAATGAGCATAAACATATTGTCTCTTATAAGCTGAACGGGCAAACAATTAGTCACTCTATGGAGATGGATCGTTAAGCCTGTACGAATGGCGCAGCGAACGAGTTCATGATCAACCGCACGCGCACTTCCTCTACGTGACCATAAGGCAGTAGCGATCGGGAAGATAGCGACGTTTCAAGTTGACAGTGTACGTCAACACGGGTAAATGTAAGAATGTGACAGAGTGGCATGAAGGGGCAATTGTGTTTGACCGTGTCCATGTCCATACGGTGCGTGAAGTTGTTGATGTTTCGCAGCGGACACTCCAACGTGTCTACAAGAAGTGGTTTGCTATACGCGGCCACGCAACAGATCCTGACTGAGAGGGAGCGGAGACAGGAATTGCTGCAGGTCCATCTCAACATCTTCGAACGTGGACAGTAGTTGATTGACGGAACGTAATTTGGCCTAAAGAATCATGTTTTTGCCAGTATTCCAATGACGCACGTCGTCGCGTGCACCGAAGGCCAAATGGAGCATTTCATCCTGAATGTGCGCAAGGTCACGTTCAAGCCGAAAGTAGGTCTGTGATGTTTTAGGAGCGTTTGTCGTGTCATGGATTGGACCCGCTCACTTAGGTGACTACTAACATGAGCCAGAATATTTATTTAAACACTCCGGATGATCAGGTGTTGCCTTTCAGTCAACGAATATGTGCCTGGATTTATGAACGCCCCCTCCTACATTATAACATCTCGATTGGCCTGCAAAGTCACCTGACTTGAACCCCATTGAGAATCTGTATGACAAGTTGGAACAGGTGGTAAAACGCCGGCATCAGCATCTCCGCAATTTGGTGGAATTGCGCGATCAAATCTTCAGCGAGTGGCTAAACCTGGATGCGACGTACCATCCAGTCCAGAGGCGGAGTTACACGGTGCTGAATGATGCTTGTAATGATTTATCCAGGGTGACTGTGAGCTTATATCTCTCGGTCATGGCCACTCATCAACGGTGCTAATTTCAGATGACCGCCCTCCTGTTAGTAGGTAATCACTATTGCGTGTTTCTGTGGTGACGACCTATCTGAATATGAATAGGAGAGTGTTGGGACAAACACAACTACCCAGTACCCGAGCCAAAAAGTCACCGACGCGGCCAGAAAAGAACTCGGGAGCCTCTGATCCGAAGGCCTCAACGCTGACCAATCAGCCAAGGAGTCCGGCCGAGTGAATGGGAGAATGAATGAACAGAACACTCTGCTCTCGCAGACACGGCAGACTACTTACTGGGGAGAGAGTTAGTTTTGTTATTATTAGAAAATACCAAACATACTGCAGTTAAGAAAGTATCACAAACATAATTAAAGTATTCATTACTAATTCAGTACATATCCCATGAATGTTATTTAGACATATATTTTAAAGTTAGAAATGTTAACCTTCTGAGGTATTTCCTGGGCTCTAACTAAGTTATATTTATAAGGATACCTCATCAATAACAACACGTATTTTCACTGCTTTCGTCCATTCTCTATTTAATAGCTTGGCAATTGTGTAAAGTCCAGGTTCATTTTCAGTGTTACCTATTCCCATCTATATCTTTCTTTCTGATATTTCTCTTTACTTTACAGTTTTCAGCAGACCTGCCATTTCCATGTGTTTATTGATAAAATTTCATTGACTATAGTGATTTATTCTTAAGGTTTTATTGTTACATACACCCAACATCCACCGAACTATTCCTCTCATTTCCCTCTTTGTTAACAGTTGAGTCCTCATTGATACATTTTCATTTATTTTTCAAAAATCTACTGGTGTTCCTTTGCTATTACACGCTGTCCTTTTTCTTTGCCTTTATAGGCCTACGTCCTTCACTCTTTGGACCACCTTCTTTCAAAATCTCATGTCAACCCTTGATACACTCCTTTCCTAGTAGTACCACATTCCTATTTCGCCTAGTAACTTCCTCACCCCATCCACCCAGTAGCCCTCATTGTTGCTGCTCTGTTATGCTTAGAATTTCAGTTCTGGTCACGTTCCTAGTCTCAGCCAATACTTAACAATTCCTTTCACAATTCTCTACCCGTATACTCATCCCTTCGCAAATTATTATTGCAGTACAGATTGGCAATTCATAATTTCTATATTTACACATTATTAGGCCGCCCGTTACTCGTCCTCCTCTTTATCGCCACACTGCGCTACTCTACAGGGTCTTTCATATAAACCCAGTCCGACCGCACGCTGTGTGTACTCTGGGCTGCGACAGCTGTAGTATGGGAGTTCTTGGCCTTGTAAGCAGCCTGCATGTGTTCGACCTGGCAATAATTAGTCGCCAGTCTGAATCTCGGCTGTTAACATGGGTGCGACTTTTATCACTGCAACACCACATTATCGGATAAACTTTCTGGTTTCATCTTAATGGTCGAGTGAGTAATCATAATTCTCGCAATTGGTGTGCAGAAAATCCTAGTAGTGTTTATGAAGTCCCTCATTATGATAGGAACATTGGTGATTGGTGGGCTGTTAGTGCAAGAAGAATGACTAGGCCTAATGTTTTTTCGAGACGACAGTAATTTCAGAGAGATACCAAGATGATATTGTGAGGCTCTTCTTCCATCATTTAACGGAAGAGGAAAAATCGCGTGGGTGGTTACAAGAGTCATCCTCTGCTCATACAGCAGAAGATTCCCTTCTTACAATCTCGGAAGTGTTCGCAGACGGAGTGATCAGTGTGGTTCTATTCCCCCTCTTTCTCCAGATCTAACAGTGTGTGATATTTACTTGTGGGGTAAACCAAAGGAAAAGTGTATCCAGGAATTCACTGTTGTGGGGCTGTGTAATCAATATTTTTATGCGGTAATCCTGCTCTAAATGAATATAAACGAAGAAATTTATGTTGTACTGAATCTAATCTATGGATAGAAGTCAAATGAGAAGGGTTCCATACAGGTGTACGGTAATCAAGTATAGGGCGTACAGACATACATACAGCAATCGATACTGTAAGTTTGAAATTTCTCTGGAATATCTAGTAATGATTTCTTACAAATATTTTCAATATGTTCATTAAATGATATGTTATAACTGAATAAACCACCAAGGTCGTAAACTTGTGAAACAGGAGACAGAATTTTGTTACTACTAAATTGGAACTGAAATGATGTTTTCTTCTTGTTTTTAACAAACTATATTATTTTACATTTTTCATTATTAAGTTTTAACGCATTTCCAATACAGTACTCTTCCAGATATTGTAAATCTTCTTGAAGTTTTATACAGTCAAGAGGACAATTAATTTGCATAAATTCTTTTTTGCATCGTTCAAACTTTACCAAACTTAGAGATTTCTTTTCTGTTAAGGTGTAGTCCATCTTATCCAAAGTCGCTGCCTCTAGGCCAACTATTAGCATCGCCAAAAAGGAAATCTCCATTACGGCATAACCAGTCAAGAGTGAAGTTTACAGCATCTATATAACGATAATCAACATCGTGCCGATATAAAACGCTACTGAGACAAAGCTTTGCCGCTGGAAACCTTCTTTCTATCGCAGTAAAATATTCGGTTTTCAGGTGTGAGAGGTCTTCTTTAACGAAAATGAAGGCGTCCCATGGGGGTTTATCAGTTTATCAGCCATTATGTTACTGGGTGTTGACAAACTGTAAAGATCATTTTGCCAATATCAACAATCAGGGCGTCAGGATTTTCTTTAATACTGTCACTGTTCACATGTTCTGCAAATTGACCCACTCATATGCCTGGATAGCAGTACGCAATACACCCTTCAACTTGGGGTCCAACATTTCTTATCATCGAGTCCCCCACTGTTACTGTAAGGGCTTGTTTCTGTTTCGGTCGCCGACGGGAGTTTGTTTGTCTTTTAGACACTGCGGTTGAGTCACATTCTATGTTTACCTCTTGATCATTTGATTCTAGATTTTTAAAACCGTTTTGTTCAATAAATTATTACTTACAACAGTGTATTTAAATGCAACATGTTTCGGGGTATGCCTAAAATTCTTCGACTTCACCTCTTCAAAATCACTTCCGCGTTGTCTTGGCATTTCAACATCATGTAGTTTTAGGTCCCTCAACTTGAGGTGTGCATTTTCTATATCAATAGATAACATTTTTATTATTTCATATTTAGATGATAGTTCAGTTTCCAGAGATCTTATCCTGAACATCAAATTCGAGGAGTCCGAAGTGAGGTTATTGGAAACGAGATCGTCGGCCGGATCCGACATTTCGCTACCAACCGTATTCATAAAGAGCATTAAGACTGGTCTTTAGTTCCATTGCACATCACACACATATTATTATCGAACATTTCACTCGGAGAGGAAACGAGATCACCGTTTACCGCCGTCTACAGTGCCAGAACTCAGCAAGAATGTGGTTACCAGGCACAAATAATCCGGGAAGGACGACACCTCCAGCGTCTTTTATAAGGTAACATTGTATACACGCTTCAAGCAGCTGCCGTGACGCAGAGTACAAACACCGTGTGTTCGGTGTGGGTTTACACTCAACTGACCGCGGCACAAGATATTCACCCAACGCGAGTTGTTTAGCCGCGCACAGTATTGTGAGGTAATTCTTAGGCTGTTTTTACTAGAAAAGAGTATTGTTTCCTTGGTAGAGTCCATCCGAAATATGCACGGCGCTCGAGGAGCTAAGTATGATGGTGGGGTGATGACCTACGTTGGAAATGCCTACCAGTACGAAAATCACATTTTTGGATGTTTGGCCTTTCTCGGTCCAAAATACGGTACCTCTTAAAATCAAACACTGAAACCTTCCCGAATATTCCTGTCTTTATTGTAAATACCTCTCTTCAATATACTACAGAATTATTAACGTTCGAATTGAGCATCTAAGGAGTGCGTGTTAACAATCAATTCCATTTTCATTGTCTACTAGCAGATCTTGTTCGTCTGCCGGGTTTGACGTCTTGCCAATATCTCTTAAGACCATTAATTCAGCACTTCATTTTGCTCTTCTGGTAAAGTTCCTCTCCGTCTTTCGAGTTCTGACTTCTCATTTTAATTGCTGCTGTTGTTGATTCTGTCTTGCTGTTAAATTCTTTCTGGGACCTTAATCGAACCTGCCCGTCAACCCGTTAGTTACCCAAGATATTTTCGTAGTAGCCTGCGTTATCTCGTAAGTAACCAATCGACTTGTCGTTTTCGATTCACGCTTAAAATCTCCGAAACATACAAACGTTCTGGTCTCATAACCGTGCTTGTCTTAGTTTGGTTCCTAGATTCAGTCAGTCGGTACGTCCGTTCTAGTTTTATTTTATTAACTTTATAATCAACGCCTTGGGCTTCAAACCCCCGGGGCCCTCGGTTCGATTCCCAGCTAGTTTGAATGGTTTTAATCGTAAGTGTTTAACTCCATTGGCTCGGGGCTCGGTGATTTTGTTATATTAATCACCACCAACGCATTTCTCCTAATACGAGCAACAGTTCATGGAATCTTTGTAACAATAAATTCTTCTTCTACCAATTTTCACACATCTGTGGGGTTGAGGGTGTGAACTGTGTCGAACAGGTGGATTTGGCCCTGTTTTGCGGCCGGAGCCCTACATGACACCAACCCT
The DNA here is from genome assembly GCF_040414725.1 of Anabrus simplex. Lineage (NCBI taxonomy): Eukaryota > Metazoa > Arthropoda > Insecta > Orthoptera > Tettigoniidae > Anabrus > Anabrus simplex. Next base: position 22,930,168 of record NC_090270.1, on the reverse strand, counting down.
ATATAGAGGGATGTAATCACTATTGCGTGTTACTGTGGTCGTTGGTAGTATAGTGCGTTGTCTAAATATGAAGGGGAGGTGTTGGGACAAACACAAATTCCCAGTCCCCGAGCCAGAAAAATTAATCATACGCGATTAACATCCCCGACACGCCAGGAATTGAACCCCGGACCCTCTGAACAAAAGGGCTCAAGGCTGACTATTCAGCCAATGAGTCGGACCTTGAAACAATAAACTAACTAAATAATAATTACAACCACAAAGGTATCTTGTAACGGTCGGACTTCTCCCTTAGATTTCAGGGAGGATCACTGAAGAACTCCTTTAAACAATAATTTCTACCATCAATACCACAGACAAACTTAATCTGCACAACGAGAATTATCATTAAATACAAATTTCTCATCATGTTTTCCAATGTCTCGTTTTACAGGCTCTTCAGGAGCAACGGAAGTTCGCCGGCGATCAGAATCGAACAGAAGAAAGACAGCCATGGCAAGGAGACGTCTGAGAGCTCTTCATAAAGCTGAAAAATATCCTCAATCCATACGATCAGATGAGGTATTGCATGCACCATTTTTAGGTGTGGCGCTTGTGGTGAATCATAATTTAAATTCGACGCTATTATTAGAGAATTACAAGAAAGAGGAAAGAAGTACGACATATAAAAGTGAAATGGGAGAAAGATGGCCCTATTAAACACCAAAAAGCTATCCAAATTCTACAGGAGTTCTTAGCGAAGCCAGGTATTCTGCATATCTCCGTGGTTTTATCAATGCGGAAGGAGTTAAATATGTGGGAAGACGAAATATTTACTAGTACACCTTTCATTAAGGAAACGTGTATCTAAACAGGACAGGAGAAATGTTGACCAGGTTGACCTGTCTTGTAGTGTGAGTGACAGGAACACGACCGATAGGAGGAGAACCGAATGTGGATCAAGGAATTCCAAGAAGATTACGCTGAAATCCAAAATCAAGTCCTCACGACAAGGACGAATCAATTATGCCAAAAAAGACTTGACAATGACCCCCATGAATTGGATGATGATGAAAGGTGAGGCAGCGAAACTATTGCGTTGAGTTATCAAGAATTTTAAAAATGTAAAGCAGAGAACAGAAGGTCAATCAGAAGCAGCAGGGCCTCAAACAGAATGAGTAGTCTCCCTCATGATAAAACGAACATCGAAATGAATGTTTGTTTTTAGCACTCATGCATTCGTTAATAAATAGCTAAATACTATGAAAAATTATTGCATCTTTCTAGCTAATGATATGAAGTTGTTTCAACTTATCTACAAGATTGTCTTCAAGACCTCAGAACTTTTCTTTATATAGAACGTTCCCAAACATGCGAGAATTAAATGGGGTGGAGAGTACACAACAAAACACCACGAACCTTCCCTATGAGCATACGCCTAGACATTTTGAGCACATACTGTATTAGAATGCAGTATCCCTTTGGTACACCTAACAAAGCTATTATCAATACTTCCCACACTAGGTTTGGATAGTCTGTACCTTGTAAACCATCGACCGTAGGGCAAATGATGTGTGCTCTCCACTCCACCCCCTTGATTACTTCCTACATGTTTGCGAACACCATGCATTATCGCGGCCAAATTGTAGTCCGACTTCGGGTCCACTTATTTGCGCCTCCTAATACAACATCTGATGGGCTGAAAATTTCCAAGTCATCTAGTTGGCACGACAAAAATGTAATGATTTCTTTGCTAGCCTGTAATTTTATATAAATACAAATTAAGTTTTGTTTCCTGGGCTAATCTTAGAAACTGCTGGACAGCTTTGATGGAACTTTCACCGACGTATTTCTTATAGCCGTAGGAGTAACCTAGACTACAAATTAATTCACGATAAGGACGAATCAATTATGCGGAAAAATGCTTCACAACAGCCACCATGAAGCGGATGAAGTGCATGGGAAGTAACTGCATCCTCTCACTCAGCGACCTAAACAACGTTTCACGACGTTGTGGTACTGATCCGTTGTGGTAGAGAATGCATCATATCCACCATCCTCCAAGTGGATACGACGGCCAAATTCTTTATGCTGTTGTTAAAAATTCGAGAATCATGCATGTTTCCCTTCCAACGTGCTACTGTGTCTAACAATTGACAATTAGCATCACGTACGACCTAGTACCCAGAAAGTTATTTTGTTAAAAGACGCTGTTATAGCACGTACGGTTTATTGTGTGTAAGTTACTTTGTTACCTGAACATTCAAACAAAACCACCCCTTCCAGTAGTATAATTTTGTGCGTTTTATTTATTTATTTATTTATTTATTTATTTATTTATTTATTTATTTATTTATTTATTTATTTATTTATTTATTTATTTATTTATTTCAAAGAGACTGTACAGACTTTGCCTCCATGTTTGACCCTGTGGAATATCTATACCTAAACAAGTTTTCCGACTCCACTTGCTGGACAAAAACAGATAAGGAAACAGAAAACAAACCAATATAAATTTAGTATCAAATGGCCTACGGTCAGCTCAATTAGGAGATCCGTTATCCATGGTAATACGGCAGCCGTCTAAGAATGACATGCAATAAGATAAAATAAAACCACCGGCAGTACGACACATGAAATTTATTAAACCTTCACTTCATTCCTGGCTGGACTCGCAAACCTTGCACATTTTTTCACGACCTACTCAGGTTGCTAACACAGCCATCATATTACAACAGCTGCCGCGTTAGTGTGCCACCTTGTACTCACGCTGAACTTTTCCGCCTTAACTGCTTGCTTGTTACCAGTACACATTATCAAACTTCACCTCCAAAACAACCTCTTATAACAACCATAATCACATATTAATTTCGACCCTTCAATTCACTTACTATATACCATCAACTCAGCCTCTTATTCCTCATCTCTCTAACCATCATGTTTCACTATTCATCAATCTTTACATTCCACTACATCAACCGCTTATCATAACCACTTTATTATAAAATTCCATAGTAATCACTCTCAACAACCTTCACTCAGAATTACCATATACCAGACATAATCACAGATAATTTCCTCCCTCCAATCCAATTATGTCCACCAACCACTTATGGTAATATACATACAATAAAACAGCAATAATCATCTTACTATTCATACCTACTGTATACCAACCATAATCACATATTAATTCCGTACTTAATTTCATTTACATATCAAGCCAGTCTCCACATCTAAATAAATTATGCTGTCACGTCTTACCATACCCAAAATTTACCAACTATACTTCACTACCTCACTTTTCATCCCTCTTTCAATCACACTTCTTATTATAAACATAATCAATCTTAGCAGCATTCACTCAATATTACCATAATACTCTTGCCATTCAAACATATACCAACCAGCCTCACATATTAATTTCGTCCCTCCAATTCATTTACTATATACCATCTACTCGACCTCTTATTCATCATCTCCCTAACCATAATTAACCATACATAATCTCAATACCCAACTCTTGAACAAATTAAGAACATAATCACTCTTTGCACCCTACACTCAAAATTACCATCACCAACTATCGTACTTTTCTTTCATATCAATTACCAAACACTCACATTTCAGGCCATATTCACTTAAAATTACCGTACCCATCTCTACATCATATACCATATCAAGTTCAATGTACACTACAATTACATTTAGCATACCGTACAGTTAACAAACACAATCGCTCATCGTCACCACCAATCCCAACTCGTTTGCTTAACCTTAATCACACTATACCTTCCAATCTAATTATATATGACACCATTACCTAACTTACTAATGCTACTTGACTTTTTACTTCTCGTCACTATGCCTTCCTCGCTTTTGCCCTTCTTGCCCCACAGTTCCTTTAGACTCATACTTCTACCTTTAATGATAGTTCGTCTTGCGTCTGCCTCCTCCCTCACACCGTTATTTTCGCTATGCGTGTGACTACTTGGCTTTTCTTTTGCACTTCCCTCCTCCAGCACTCCCCTGATTCCTTCTAGCATCGCGTCCATCAGCACTTCCCTGTATCTTTCGGTCACCGGCTCTATACTGTCACCCTGTCCGACTCGTTGGCTGAATGGTCAGCGTACTGGCCTTCGGTTCAGAGGGATCCGGGTTCGATTCCCGGCCGGGTCGGGGATTTTAACCTTAATTGGTTAATTTCAATGGCTCGGGAGCTGGGGGTGTGTGGCGTATTCAACATTAGAAATCATCCTAGGTAGGGCACTCATCTTCATCTTCGCAGACATAGAGGTCGTCTAATAGAAAACGACCTGCACCAGGCCTCTCCTGAGGTCATACGCCATTATTATTATTATTATTATTATTATTATTATTATTATTTTTACTGTCACCCTCCCTGACTCCTTTTATAACTTCTTCTAAGATTTCACTGTTATTCGGTGTCCAACTCGTTGGCTGAATGGTCAGCGTACCGGCCTTCGGTTCAGAGGACCCCGGGTTCGATTCCCAGCCGGATCGGGGGTTTTAACCTTAATTGGTTAATTCCAATGGGCCGGGGGCTGGGTGTTTGTGCTGTACCAACATCCATGCAACTCACACACCACACATAACACTATCCTCCACCACAATAACACGCAGTTACCTACAAATGGCAGATGCCGCCCACCCTCATCGGAGGGACTGCCTTACAAGGGCTGCACTCGGCTAGAAATAGCCACACGAAATTATATACTGTTATTCGGTGCTCCTCTCTTTCTACCATGCACGAACTCGCCGGTCCTACTCATTTCATCCTGCTTTAGGCACTCCTCCAAGACCTGAAGATTCGTCACTATCCAATATCGAGTCCGTTTTCCAATTGGTCAGTACCAGTATCTGGCCCCTAATATACGCCCTCAACCCTTGCAGTCTTGCCCTCACTAGATGTTTTTAAAATTTTATCATTCTTATTCGCATCTCTTCCCATATCCCTATTAAGGGTATGTTTATGCTGCAGCTTCGCTGCTGGCACATGGATGCTCGCTCTAGCATCTCGCTGCTGACTATAGCCAGGCTGCTCGCCATGGCGCTTTAACCCTGCAGCAGTCCTGCGCGCACGCTGCTGACAGTCCGGCTCCATGGCTAAATGGTTAGCGTGCTGGCCTTTGGTCACAGGGGTCCCGGGTTCGATTCCCGGCAGGGTCGGGAATTTTAACCACCAATGGTTAATTTCGCTGGCGCGGGGGCTAGGTGTATGTGTCGTCTTCATCATAATTTCATCCTCATCCCGGCGCACAGGTCGCCTACGGATGTCAAATCAAAAACCTGCATCTGGCGAGCAGAACATGTCTTCGGACACTCTCGGCACTAAAAGCCATACGCCACTTTTTTATTTTTTTATTTTTATTATTATTTTTTTTTTCTGGCAGCTCTCAGCTATATCGAAAGTTCAAAACAGAGGAACTGATAGTTAAGGCGGTTTGTATTTTGCATAATTTGATTATAGATATAGAGGGCATGAACACTTAAAGACTACGAAGACGTACTTCCAAGTGCTATCCCGTCGAGGAGAAACAATACAGCTCCAGCTGAAGCTTTTGAGGTGTGGAAAAATTCAGAGAATTGTTTAACGAGTGAGTCGCAGTTCTGTTGGCAAGTGTATCCTGCAATAATTTGGTGTACTGAATGTGAAATAAATGTGTTAAATGCTTCGCGTGATTTTTCAGTGCATTTCTACTGCGGGAGCTGATTGAGGAATGAAGCTACAAATGCTTCACTTCGTAATTCAAAAGTCCACCTCTCTGGTGTAGTGGTTAGTGTGATTAGCTGCCTCCCCCGGAGGCCCGGGTTCGATTCCCGGCGCTGCTACGAAATTTGAAAAGTGGTACGAGGGCTGGAAGTGGGTCCACTCAGCCTCGGGAGGTCAACTGATAGAGGTGTGTTCGATTCCTACCTCAGCCATCCTGGAAGTAGTTTTCCGTGGTTTCCCACTTCTCCTCCAGGCAGTAGAGGTGGGATCCCTCGCTGAGCCCGAGGGAGAAACCGACCCTGGAGGTTAAACAAATTAAGGAGAAGAAGAAAAGGAGAGTTTTGAATAATGTAAAATAAGGGGTTATGGAGTTTCTCACTTTGACTTTAATTAGGTCTCCTAAACAAAATGTGTTTACAGATAGAAAAAATAACTGTCGAACTTTCCATGAAAAACGAGGTACTTCATATAAATCAACTGCTTGTAATGACAGAGGTCCCCTAAATGGCAAGAATAAAAGAACAAAGGTGACGTAATCGTTCCGCATTCATTTGCCACGTCATTCCATAGTTTGATGATGATGATGATAATGATGATGATGATGATGATTCTTGTTGTTTATAGTGGGCTAACATCTAGGTCATCGGCCCCTGATGGTACGAGATGAGACGAAATGGATTAAAAGTTATAATTAACCCACTGACTAGGATTAGAAAAATGATAATGATGAGGAAAATTATAATGAATTTAAAATAAGTAGTGGATCTAATTCGCAATGCCTTATTTTCTTCTAAAATTAAAAGGAGTAAAACGTAAAACAAAATTGAATAAGGCACTGACATAGAAGTAAAATAAAATATTAAATTCAAATTAAAAATACACAAAGATAAACACATAGTCAATAGAAAAGAATAGGTTTTTGCTATTTGTTTTACGTCGCACCGACACACATAGGTCTTATGGCGACGATGGGATAGGAGAGGCCTAGAAATAGGAAGGAAGTGGCTGTGGTCTTAATTAAGGTACAGCCCCAGCATTTTCCTGGTGTGAAAATGGGAAACCACGGAAAACCATCTTCAGGGCCGCCGACAGTGGGGTTCGAACCCAATGTCTCCAGGATGCAGGCCCTCTGCTGTACGCCCCTAATCGCACGGCTAACTCGCCCGGTAGAGTAAAACAGTAGTTAACAATTATCCAATTAAAACACAAATAGAAACTTCACTTTTAAACATGATAAAACAAGCCACTCTCCCTCATAAAACGTAGAAAAAGGTCTACTGGCCGCTCGTCATCTCGTCACTCCTTTTATCCCATATGAACCTCTTATGATGATCCGCATATCACAGGTTCCAAATCGAAATGCGTTCAAAGACAGGTTCAGATAGCAAGTGAGCAAGTGACCACTGAACCTGTGTGTAGAGTGCGAAGAAAGGAAGAGTGGGAGAGCGGGTGACCTTGAAATAACCATTCACAGTCCAAGTTACAGGATAGCTGGCGATGTACAAGGTTCGAAAATCAAACGTGTTTGAGAGCATAGATGTGGCGAGGATAGCAGCCAGCAGCGCAGCTATGAGCCGGGCTCCAGGGTAAAAGCACCTACTGATATCCATTGGTTTGTGTACCGGGCGGTACACCTCCACGCCTCTAGTTCAAATATTGCGCCCGTTGGGGATTTAAATGAGACTATGGAATGGGTATGTGGGAAACTGGGAGTGAAATTTCTAGATCCTAATGGGTGGGTAGGAGATAGGGATCTGCGCTCGGATGGCCTTCATTGAAACCGCAGTGGTACGTATAAGTTAGGAAATTTGTTTGGAAGGGTAATAGGGAGGTACATTCAGGGAAACGGGATGGCCTAGGGAGCGGTGATAAGGGAACAGGGAACTGGAAATCAAGTAGGGATGACATAAAGTTGTTAGTGCTGAACTGTTGAAGTATTGTAAAGAAAGGAATAGAATTAAGTAATTTAATAGATATATATTTACCAGATATTGTAATAGGAGTTGAATCATGGCTGAGAAATGATATAATGGATGCAGAAATTTTCTCACGGCACTGGAGTGTGTATCGTAGAGATAGGATAGGAAATGTGGGAGGGGGAGTTTTCATTCTGGTGAAAGATGAATTTGTAAGCTACGAAAAAGTTAAAGATGAGACACATGAAATTCTAGGTGTAAGGCTCATTTCTAAAGATAATAGGCAACTTGATATATTTGGAGTGTACAGATCGGGAAAGGGTAGCACTGATGCGGATTCGGAATTATTTGATAGGATAGTCAGCTATGTGGGAAACGACATGGAAAGAAATGTGATTGTAGCGGGAGATCTGAATTTGCCAGATGTCAATTGGGAAGGAAATGAGAACGACAGGAAGCATGACCAACAAATGGCAAATAAGTTAATATGGGAAGGACAGCTGATTCAGAAAGTGATGGAACCAACCAGAGGGAAAATATCCTGGATGTGGTGCTGATAAAACCTGATGAGCTCTATAGGGAAACTGAAGTAATAGATGGTATTAGTGATCATGAAGCTGTTTTTGTGGTAGTTAAAAATAAATGCGATAGAAAGGAAGGTCTTAAAAGTAGGACTGTTAGGCAGTACCATATGGCTGATAAAGCAGGCATGAGGCAGTTTCTAAAAAGTGACTATGATCGGTGGAAAACGGTAAATAAAAATGTAAACAGGCTCTGGGATGGGTTTAAAGAAATTGTTGAGGAATGCGAAAACAGGTTTGTACCTTTTAGGGTGGTAAGGAATGGTAAAGACCCACCTTATTATAATAGAGAAATAAAGAGACTAAGAAGGAGGTGCAGACTGGAAAGAAATAGAGTTAGAAATGGCTGTGGAAGTAAGGAGAAATTGAAGGAACTTACTAGAAAATTGAATCTAGCAAAGAAGACAGCTAAGGATAACATGATGGCAAGCATAATTGGCAGTCATACAAATTTTAGTGAAAAATGGAAGGGTATGTATAGGTATTTTAAGGCAGAAACAGGTTCCAAGAAGGACATTCCAGGAATAATTAATGAACAAGGGGAGTGTGTATGTGAGGATCTTCAAAAGGCAGAAGCATTCAGTCAGCAGTATGTAAAGATTGTTGGTTACAAGGATAATGTCGAGATAGAGGAAGAGACTAAGGCCAAAGAAGTAATAAAATTTACATATGATAACAATGACATTTACAATAAGATACAAAAGTTGAAAACTAGAAAAGCGGCTGGAATTGATCAGATTTCTGGGGATATACTAAAGACAATGGGTTGGAATGTAGTACCATATCTGAAGTACTTATTTGATTATTGTTTGGTCAAAGGAGCTATACCAGATGAATGGAGAGTTGCTATAGTAGCCCCTGTGTATAAAGGAAAGGGTGATAGACATAAAGCTGAAAATTACAGGCCAGTAAGTTTGACATGCATTGTATGTAAGCTTTGGGAAGGCATTCTTTCTGATTATATTAGACATGTTTGTGAAATTAATAACTGGTTCGATAGAAGGCAATTCGGTTTTAGGAAAGGTTATTCCACTGAAGCTCAACTTGTAGGATTCCAGCAAGATATAGCAGATATCTTGGATTCTGGAGGTCAAATGGACTGTATCGCGATTGACATGTCTAAAGCATTTGATAGGGTGGATCATGGGAGACTACTGGCAAAAATGAGTGCAATTGGACTAGACAAAAGAGTGACTAAATGGGTTGCTATATTTCTAGAAAATAGATCTCAGAGAGTTAGAGTAGGTGAAGCTTTGTCTGACCCTGTAATAGTTGAGAGGGGAGTTCCTCAGGGCAGTGTTATCGGACCTTTATGTTTTCTTATATATATAAATGATATGAGTAAAGGAGTGGAATCGGAGGTAAGGCTTTTTGCGGATGATGTTATTCTCTATAGTGTGATAAATAAGTTACAAGATTGTGAGCAACTGCAACGTGACCTCGAAAATGTTGTGAGATGGACAGCAGGCAATGGTATGTTGATAAACGGGGCTAAAAGTCAGGTTGTGAGTTTCACAAATAGGAAAAGTCCTCTCAGTTTTAATTACTGCGTTGATGGGGTGAAAGTTCCTTTTGGGGATCATTGTAAGTATCTAGGTGTTAATATAAGGAAAGATCTTCACTGGGGTAATCACATAAATGGGATTGTAAATAAAGGGTACCGATCTCTACACATGGTTATGAGGGTTGTAGTAAGGATGTAAAGGAGAGTGCATATAAGTCTCTGGTAAGACCCCAACTAGAGTATGGTTCCAGTGTATGGGACGCTCACCAGGATTACCTGATTCAAGAACTGGAAAAAATCCAAAGAAAAGCAGCTCGATTTGTTCTGGGTGATTTCCGACAAAAGAGTAGCGTTACAAAAATGTTGCAATGTTTGGGTTGGGAAGAATTGAGAGAAAGAAGAAGAGCTGCTCGACTAAGTGGTATGTTCGGAGCTGTCAGCGGAGAGATGGCGTGGAATGACATTAGTAGACGAATAGGTTTGAATGGCGTTTATAAAAGTAGGAAAGATCACGATATGAAGATAAAGTTGGAATTCAACAGGACAAACTGGGGCAAATATTCATTTATAGGAAGGGGAGTTAGGGATTGGAATAACTTACCAAGGGAGATGTTCAATAAATTTCCAATTTCTTTGAAATCATTTCGGAAAAGGCTAGGAAAGCAACAGATAGGGAATCTGCCACCTGGGCGACTGCCCTAAATGCAGATCAGTATTGATTGATTGATTGACTGATACAGGAGAAAGCATGAACTTTAACAAACTGTATTAACTCAACAGTTTCTCCGAAGATAGCTCTGTATGAATTTTGATGTGTTTTTGTTTGTATTTGATCAAGAAGTGTGGACGTTCTCTACCGGATGTCTCTACTAAAAACTATGATTACGCACTCTGGTGCGAAGGAATGAACCTTCTTGAAGAAATTTAGTATTCATAAGTTTTGTTTTTACTATATTTTATTCTATTATCTTTGGGTTGGCAACATTAATCCTTTCTATCCGCCTGTTCTGAATTTAGCCAATCCCAAATTTCTTTAATTTATTTCCAACCAATCATGTATGTCTTCTTCGACATAGATATGCTGCTCTAAGCTATCCAATAAAAGCGAAAGGGTGTGTCTACTCATTCTGAAAGGTCTCGAATTTTCCACGAGGGTATAAAAACTGCTGATTTTCTTGTCTCGGTGCCACTTCAGTAACATCTAACTTAGTCTGTGTGGATATGTGGCAGGGGGCGGGAAGAGCCTCTTTCTTCAAGCAGCAGTTCTTCTACAAGGTAATGGCCTTTTAACATCTTCATTTCTTGCTAGCTCAGCAGTTTAACTCTCGGGGAGGGTTCGAAACCTTTAGTATGTAACCTACCTTTTTAAAATGTAAATTCTTTTCTATCTATGTAAAATCTATAAATTTCTTTTACTGTAAAGCGGGGATAGAGAGTGCTTTACCCTCTCAAACTCCTCTTCATTTTGAAATTGAGGTAACTACGTTTTCATAACCGTTTCTTCTCTTCCTTAAAATATTAAAGTTTTCTCATACGGGTCACCTCCTTAGCTTGGGATTAGCCCCTGTGTTTCGGCCTAGAGCCACTTAGGTTTTAAAAGTGTATTTAGGAGTGCAAGTTCACGCCTCCAATCCCTTCTGTACTTTGGGCCAGTAACTTAACCTGATGTTTTGTTTCCTTCATGCGAAGGCCCTGTAGGTTGGGTATTAAATACCCCTGTTTCTTTGTATGCCTTGATGGCAGTTTGGATAAGAGTCTGTTATTGCCTTGATAGGCTTGAAAGATCGAGTGCGGGTCAGCTCTTTATGGTGTTGTGGTAAAGGTGCCTTAGAGAGGCTTGAGGTTAATAGCTGGGAGCAAGTGCTCCTTGTATTTAGGGGTTTTCTGCCCTTTAGCAATTGTGGTTGTGAGCTAGAGCTCAGAAATTAAACTTGGGGCTCGAAGCCCAAATCTTGTAACGAACTGTAATTTGTTAATTTGTTGATCTGCTACTTGGTACCTGTTATACTCTGTTACTTGTTGATTTTGAAAAGAAAATATAACCTTTGTTAAAGTTTTAAATTAACTTTAATTTTGTAGTTAAGACCTATTCCAGCCCGCACCTTCTTTCACCTCTAACTACCACGGATATCTTCGTAACAGTTTGTTTCGTCATCGCCTATCATCGAGCTGCGAGGATTGGCGATGTGCCAGCAGCCAGACTGCAGCATAAACGTACCCTAATCCACATATTTTCATTCTGTAGATTTCCGGCGTTTCTGGTCGCTATGTCCGCCATCAATGGGGATAGTAATGTCCCTATTACCGGTCTGCGCCCCCCCATCATGCCTACTCTCTCAGCGTCATCTATATCGACCTCACAAAAATTAATTTTCATTTTATTTTGAATGACATCTACCACTTTATAAATAACGTCCACTTTAGCTTCTCTCTTCTCTTGCTGTACACCGTAAAAAAATATGGATTTCTTCCTCCGTTCTTGACAGTTACTTAGTAATACAATTTCTCTCTCACAGTTTTCCATTTTTGCTTTAGTTTCGTTCGTGTTTTCCCGAATCCATAGCCTCGTCTTTTCGTGTTCCTTAACTTGGTTAACTGTTCAAACGGACAGAGTTCCCCCACTACCTTCTTAACCACTTTCCGCATAACTTCTAAGTCCTCCCAGCTCATGTTTCCACTGCTGTTAGGGTCTGGATTTTCTTCCTCGTCCCCAATAACCAGCAGCACAGTGACCACCGCTGTCACCAACCGCGTCTCACCCTTCAAAACCATCTCTAATTTACCTTTCTCACTTTTGGTTGATTCCTTCTTCCTTCTTCCCAGCCATATTCCTATAACGACCCTATATTGCTCTATGCCGATCATCTTCCTCGTCACACTCCACTCGAGCCGTCCGCTCTCCAACTCCCCTCACTGAGTACACTCCGTTCGCGGTGCTTGCTTAGGCTAGACTGTCGTTGTGCGTCTTACCTTCCAGGATATTATTATCCGAATACGCGTCCCAAGTATGATTCCGCTAAGGCACAACATGTTTGTAATGATGCTTGTGATGTAGATTACTCATGTTATATGTCGCATCACGAAGGTAACATAGGCTGTTAATACATACAATAGACTGATACAGCTCCAGGAACTCACCAGGATCTTTCTGCCAGAAATCTTCCTTCTTCAGCAGGAAATCTATGTACTGAGGTAACTGAGATATCTTAGATAATTCGGATGATATAAGGTTATGTTAGCACACAATCATGGGATACATTAATCAACACTACAGTATTATTATTACTAAATGTATTATATACATTAAACCTCATGTATAAGCTGTCGATATACACTCTGCAAATGCGTGAATTTGGCTCCTAGTAGTAGGCTATATTATCTCATAGGTACGCCGAAGATATTTCAAAGTCAGTGATATATATAGGCCTATACATTTTCATTTTTATTCTTTTGCTATTTGCTTTACGTCGCACTGACACAGATAGATCTTATGGCGACGATGGGACAGGAAAGGCCTAGGAATGGGAAGGAAGAGGCCGTGGCCTTAATTAAGGTACAGCCCCAGCGTTTGCCTGCTGTGAATGTAGGAAACCATGAAAAACCATTTTCAGGGCTGTCGATAGTGGGGTTCGAACTCACTAACTCCCAGATGGGAGCTCACAGATGCGAGCTCCTAACCACACGGCCAACACGCCCGGTATTTTGTGGGAAGTAACTGGCACTGATTCAAAGACTGCAAAAAGCTTTACCAGCTCCTCTTACAAGACCGCGGCTGTCAGAGAATGCAGTGCTCTGTGTCTTTCCCAGCTGTCCATCATATGTATCATAAATTTAAACTTAGTTTAATGAAATTATTCTTTCAATCCTACCTGGTGTAAGAAAGATATCTGTAAATTACTAAGTTAAAATATCTAAAAATTGTTTTTGTTACTAGTTAGGATATAATTTAGTGCCTTTCAATTATATTCCAGTTTTTGTTTACATTATAATTTGTATTACTGTCGTAGTTTCATTTTAAATTCTATTGTGACTTACGGATATCACACTTTGAACATGTTCGAAATTTTTACATTTTGAATGTAAAGCATATGCCCAATGTCTAGAGCCCCTCAAAGTGAGTTTTGTTGGTTGGGGCCTTTCATGAATAATCACTTTCTTTCATGTCAAGAGAAGATATTTCAACCCTATTACTATTATTATTGAATATATCATAAGCATTAAACTACATGCATTAGCTGTTTATATGTAGGCCTATACACTCCGTAAATGCACGAAGAAGCAGAATAAAGAAGTAAAATGTAGACAGGCAATAGACAGAGCAATTGAAGATAGTATCAGCAGCCATGCTTCACATACTGACAGAAAAAAGTAAAATAAACATGTTGATGTACTGTGATGAAGGAAACACAAGTTAGTATTCCGTACATGGATACATCTAAGCAACCACATTGGATAGAATAACAAATCATTGAAGAGGACAAGACCCTAAAGGTTTTTAGTACGGTATAAATTAATGTTCTAATGTATAATATGTAGACAAAATTGCCAACATTTAAATTGGGATATGATAAAATTGTGACAAGTGACATACGAGCGTCTGCTTAATTCCTCTATATCACGGGATGGGTGTTTCTGCTCGTCATATCTTCAAATACATATCACACAGTAAACATCAGAGGAGCAGGCGATAGCGAACACATCCCTCAACAAAGGCCAGACTCTTACATTGTTGAATTAAACAATAAGTTCTGTTACCAAGCAATACTCTGTATTAAAAGCGAAAATGAGGACGATAAGAAATGTGTGCCACATGAACCCAGTGCTGAGGGAAATAGAAACACGCATTAGTGGTTCTATTTTCAGTTATTTTAATATGGTTGGAAAGAAGTTTGCAATATCTCGGTGCAGCAGCACCTTACCAACAGTTACCTTCACTACTACAAACGTCAACAACCCTCGTCGTCCTACACGAGTTGGCGGCAAAAAGCGAAAATACAGCGAGGCATTGGAGGCAGAAGAAGATCCACAGTGGTGCCCCAAGAAACCCTGTTTGGAGCAATGTTACATGCAGAACCGAAGTTTCAACTGGAGGATGCGGGTGGCGGCCAGGAACCGCTACCGGCGATGGAGTTTCCTACTCGAGAGGGCACTCCCCGTGCACAACATCCAGCACGAGGAAAGGACCGTCCTTGGGCAGTTCCTCTCCTCTGGCCAGAGGAAGAGGACAGCCCATATGGCGGCATTGGGACCGGACGACCGCTGCCCTCCGAGAAAGAAGCCGCGCATGGCAGTAGCTCAACCAGCGCTGCGACGGAGTTTCGCATTCCACCAGCGAAACTACAATGTCGCAGAAGCTACTACATCTCCATGTCGCGAGAGCTCCATCGTTAGTTCCTGGCACGCGGGGAGGCGATGGACATCGAGCAGTCGCCGAAACCAGCTCTGCCCTTGTCCTCCATCCAACCGGAAACATCTGAAGGTTGGATGGACACTGAAGAGGCAGCAGTTGCAGGCGACGGAGGGTCCAGCCCAGCCCATGAACCCCCCTCCAGTGAACAATCGGCTGCATCCGGAACATTGAGGCACAACTCCAACTGCTGCCACAGCGTAGCGCCTCATCATGCTGTGAGAGGGTACGGGGGACGGGGGGTGGGGGGCGGGGGGCGGGGGGCGGGGGGCGGGGGGCGGGGTGCGGGGGGCGGGGGATACCGTGGGTTTTATTCTATTACCACACGCACAGGAGGAACCACCACCATCGTAGCATCTTCGAAGGATGTGCGGTGACAGAATTCTGCCCAAAAGCATTTCTCAGAAGATCCAATCTTGCTTCTTAGATCTTCGCAGCCGGAAGTAATGCTGTTATCCGTGGTACCTCGGTCTACAGTTCCGCGTCCTCGGTTGGTGAGTAGTCAACGTTTTGCCATCATTGCAGTAGGTTTTTCCACGGCATATGGTTAACGAACCATCGTTTCAAAGAACCACCCGCCAAAACTAAAACGCTCTGGATTCACTTATATCTATGCGCTACTGCGCCCCTCTGCTAGTCTTGTAATAGTTTTGTAGTTGCAATACGAAAGAATAATGATTTTAGGGGAGATGTAGAGGAAGTAAGTAGACTGGTCTGTGTTTTTGTCGTTATTAGGAATTGTGGTTATTTGGTTTTAATGTTGCTATTTGAAGTATCAGAGAGTTCTCGGATTTCGATGTTTGATATGAATTTTTAGAAATTAATTAATTTGCATTATAGTGCGTTGGATGAACTAGCACTTTGTGATTGGTTGACTGGCAGAGGATTTGGTAATATTTGGACATGTGTGTTCTCCCATCCTGGCAATGACCACGCCAAATGCTCCTGAATTAAACCGTAAAGCGAGACTTTATCGCTGTCCTTCGCGACATTAATTTAAATAATGTAATATTAATTCTTGAGTGTTAGTGACATGATTTGTAATTTGGACAAATGCAGCATAGAATATAGCAGCTCTGAAATTCACCGCCTCGCCTTAAAACTAGGATTCCAGTGCTTCAATAAGTTAACTGGACTAGATAGAGTAGTTAGCAGTTTAGGTGAAGATCAGATGGTTTTATGATAATGCGGTGGGTTTCACGAGGCAGATTCAATGGTCGTTTATATTTTCTTATAAGCCTTATATGTATAGAACTAGTATCATAGATAAGGCTAGTGTTATACGGTATATATTACACTAGTCTACAAAAGACATGTTTTTTTCTGTCACTTGGATAAGAAAAGCTGAATCCAGATTTATTTTCAGAATTTCATGTGATAATAGATTTGGTTAATGCTTATGTATTAGGGCCCTTTTACAAGATCCAATGCTTTCCACTCCACTCCACTCCACTCCACTGCACCAGAACCTCAGAGGTGTAGAAAAAGGCCGATAGCATTCACACGAGACACTTCGTGTGGCGCAACCTCCGTCCACTCTTGTCAACAGCAGACTGCTGTCAAGCGGCCTGAGGTGTCTTCCAGTCTGGGCGACCGAAAGCTCACTAAATCAGATAAGCTCGTTCAGACGGTCAACATATGAGCCACAAATTCGAAGATTTCGTTTCAAAATATCGGTTCCATTCGTAGACACTGAAAAGTTAATAATAGAAATACAAAATCGCCCTTGTCTGTGGGATTAACGAACGACAGGCTATTCAAAGAAAATTAAATTAAAGGCTTCAAATGTGGAATGAAGTTTCCCATGAAATGATTCCAAATTTTGCCGAACGGTACAACTCCAAAGAGAGGGAAGTTGATAACTACAGTAATAGACTATATGTGTTATATGTTAAATATTTATTCGATATTACAATATGATGGGTCATTGACAAATAATTAATCAAGTATTTTTAGCAGTTTTTAATTCAAAAGAACGGCTTCCTATTATATTACATAATAACATTTTCTTATTCGGACAGAGCACGATAGCTGCATTCGCTTAAGTGCGGCCATTATCCAGTATTCGGGATATAGTGGGTTCGAACCCAACTGTCGGCAGCCCTGAAGACAGTTTTCCGTGGTTTCCCATTTTCACAGCAGGCAATGCTGGGGCTGTACCTTAATTAAGGTCACGGCCGCTTCCTTCCCACTCCTAGCCCTTTCATGTCCCATCAACGCCATAAGACGTATCTGCGTCGGTGTGACTTTCAGCAACTTGTAAATAAAAACAATCTTATTCGTGGGAACTACCAGTGTTCTATTTATGGAAGTTAGGTGTAGGAGTTATATCCCTCACCGGGAATAGAACCCTCACCCATTAATACTAGTGTATTCGGCTTCTAAAAGCTACTTTTATTATTATTATTATTACTGCTGCTGGCATACTGTATGAGTGTCAAGCAGTTTCAACAGACCTTAGGCAAACTAGTGACCAATACTGGTGAGTCAAGATGTGAGTAAGTTTCAATAACAACTCAGAGTCCAAGATGACACATATCCTGACACATATCCTCAGGCTTGGCAGAATCAGCCCAAACCTTTCCGTGACGTATGTGCCCCACTCCCTGGTGCCATCAGAAACCCCTTCCTAAACTCCTAACTCTTTGCTACACATATCCCCTCTTCCCTGGTAATCAACCAGTACGAAGACAATGTATCCCACCCAGAGGGATTGACACGTGACTGCCCTAATTCATATAAAACCCTGGACTCCAAATGGAAAAGGCCTCTTGGAATGTAGTCAGTTAAGAACTACCAACTAATTGAGTTGGCTGTTAGGCGTCAGGCCTCAGAACGTATAAATAGACTTTAAATCTTCAAATGTAATAAGTGTTAGTAAATTAATAAATACAATATTGGACACCTTCGTTTCATTTGGAATAAGATATACTCAGACTCGTGGAGAACCTGTGAGGACCTAGCTTAACAACCCAACAAGCTAACCACGAACTTGTTAAGCGACAAACTTAACTGGGGGCCTGTGGCCGGGATTTGATACACGATCGCCACAAGATCTACGTGCTAGTTGGACAAAGTATTCAGACAACGATCCAGAATCGCCTTTCGCTACTTGTCCGGCAAGCCAGTATCTTCCCGCAAACTACTGAAGTCATCTATTCCATTTGAACCAGCCAGCTAGAAGGAAGTGGAACTGACAACCTCACTGGAGGCCTTTCGACCACAACCGACTACGCCAGCTTGAAGGAAGGAAGCTAGCCGACAACGCTCCAGAAGCGCCTTTCGACAGCAACCAACCGCCATCGCTGTACGTGCGTACCGACAACTCCGCAGAGGGGCCTTTCGATAGCACGACAACGCAGAAGGAAGTCCAACCGACTACACAGCTCAAGGAGAATGCAGTCCATGCTGATCATCATTTCCTGCCTGTGAGTTACATTTAAAGTACCTATTTGTAATGCCTGAATATTGCCAGTAATAACATCATTCATCTCTTGTAGTTGAGCAAGAGCAATAATAATAATAATAATAATAATAATAATAATAATAATAATAATAATAATAATAATAATAATAATAATAATAATAATAATAATTTTCAATTATTTCAACTAATCAGTCAAATAAAGTCACTACAATGACTGAGACAGAAATGCTTTCAAAATTTGAATATGCCCAAATTCAGTTGCTACCTGAATTTAACGGAAGCGCATCTTGTAGTTTAGACTATTTCATAGCGAGATGCGATAGTTTTATAAATACTCACAAGAGAGCCCTTACAGTTCCCAACGCAAATATTATTAACGAATTTTTATTTAATGTCGTTAAATCCAAATTAAAAGGAGAAGCTAGTAGTATTTTGGATCTCGATGCGAACTCTAGTTATGAGAAATTTAAGGAGAAATTAATTAGAAAATTTGGTGATGTCAAAGATGAGAGATTATTAGTACAGGAAATTTCCAACTGTTTCCAAAAGAGAAACGAGAGTTACACAGATTATCATGACAGGTTGGACACTTTAGTCCTCCAATGTAAAAGTTTATGCAAATTGAACTACAGAGACCAGATCTTGGAGCTCAAGTTGAGAGAGCTAGATGATCTGAGTCTGAACACTTTTAAAGCAGGTATTTTAGAACCGTACCGAGCGTACCTACGGTATGCTCAAGTTACAGACTTAAGTCAAGCATTAAGACACTGTAGGACCTATGACAATGATAGAGCGCACGAAAGTTACATGGATCAATTGAGAGGGACACCGAAATATCCTCTCAATAACAGTGCCAGTCACAAGCCATTCATGCAGACACAACCTAACAGGAACAATCAAACGACACAACCACTAAACCATGCCACTCACAATCCATTTATGTATCCAAGACCACAGAACCATTACTTTCCTCAAATGCGACCTATCGCCAGCCAATCAAACCAACAATTCAGAAATCCTAACCAACAACCAAACTTCAGACCCTTCCAAGGTCCGAACCCACCTACTGCCAGACCACAGAACCAACAACCTTTTAAGCCAATGAACCGACCTTATCCTACACCAAATAACCTTGCCCGACGCTTCACGACCAATAATCAAAGGTACCCAACACCTATGTCAGGGGTATCTACCATCAGAGGGAATGTAAATACACACGCAGAGGAGACTAACGAATGTGACTATGTACCACCAGAATATTTTCAGGAGGCACAGTCATCAGACTACACTCAGGAAACTCAACCCCACGAATACGAGTTCGAATACGACACAGTCGATTCATCACTACCTCAGAATAATTATGAAAACCAAGAACAGAGTCAGGATTTTCACTTGGTCCCGCCATCTCAAGCGAAGACCTAAATAACATAAGAAACGCTCCCAAACTGCCGTTCATCACTCTATTTGGATTCAAAATCTTGATAGACAGTGGTGCTTGTCATTCAATAATGAACCCATCGATAGCACATGAATATTTTGCAGAATATTTGTTCCGAGAACCATTCTGCATACAATCTGTTCATTCGGAAACAATAGGTGAAGAAAACATACAATTCCCCATTTTTTCAGAATATGAAATTGACACGCCCGTAGATTTTCGAGTCATGAAATGGCACGAATATTTCGACGCGCTAATCGGAACAGCTGATTTTGTTAAACTAGGTGCAAAAATAGATTATAAATCAAACCTAGTTACATTAGACAACAAAGACATACCATTCTATTTCCACTCGAACAACAAGCAAGTGAATTTTCATCCTTCACCAGACATGCAAAAACTTGCGATCCCTGTCAATATTGAACAAGCGAATGTATATATTCCAAAGCTTGAACATGAAGGAATATATTTTGCAGATGCAATGTTGCATGCAGAAAACTACCAGGTCATGTACCCCAGTGAAACACAGTTAAAACAAGAATTTAACAAACCAGTGTTAGTTGAACCTTTAGAGAACATTACGATACAGCCACTAGAAATAAATTCTATCTCAGACCGTGATATTCAAGAATCTCTCCACAAGGAAGTAGCCTTCCTAGACCATGTTGTTTCACAGAACGGAGTAAAACCTAATCCCGAAAAAATCAAGGCAGTTAAAAGTTACCCTATTCCCAAGACCACCAAAGAAATCAAACAATTCTTAGGACTAGCGGGTTTCTATAGGAAATTTATAAAGGACTTTGCTAAAGTAGCATATCCAATGACCCGTTGCCTAAAGAAGGGATCAAAAATCGATGCAGAAAACCCTGAGTACAAATCTGCATTTGAAACACTAAAGACCCTTCTAATAAATGCTCCAGTCTTAGCTTACCCAGATTTCGAAGAACCATTCGTGTTAACCACAGACAGTTCAGACTTTGCCACAGGGAGTGTTCTCACACAGAAGGGACACCCTATTGCCTATTATTCCAAAACCCTAAACCCCGCTGAAAGAAACTACTCCACCATAGAGAGAGAATTGCTTGCCATCGTAGAAAGTAGTAAGCATTTTAAACCTTACTTATGGGGACGACACTTTCATGTGGAAAGTGACCACCGTCCACTGCAATGGCTTTTCACCCTAAAGGATCCCAGTTCAAGACTCTACCGCTGGAAAATGAAATTAGGAGAGTTTGACTTTGACATAAAATATGTTAAAGGGAAAACTAACTATGTCGCAGATGCTCTTTCCAGAATACAAGTAAATGTAAATGATGAAACAGTTTCTAATGTACCCATCCCCGGAGATGATACATACCAGAATGAAATGGACAATGAAACTGTACATTCAAATCAAGAAGATCCCATTTTCACTCTAAAAGCATCAGAGAGAAATTTGAATCAAAACCGTAACCAACTTATCATAAAATATGGTAACTTTCCCAAAATCCTTGAACAAAAACTATTCAAGAAATATACCCGCCATATCATGATAGTAACAGAGAAAAACCTCCAACAAGATTTGAATAGTCACCTACTCAAAATTATTAACACGTCAAACAGATATGCCGCCTACTTTGACGACGTAACACTCGAAATCCCATTCATTAGGGTATGTCAGAAATTATTTACGTCAGAATTAATAATCATTAGGACGTCTAAATTTCTAGAAGATATTGAAAGCTCAGAGACTCAGAAACAGTTGATATTACAATACCATTCAATAAACCACAATGGTATCATTGAAACATTTGAACATTTTCGAACCAAGTACTATTGGCCACATTTGAAAGAACAAATTAGAAATCTAATTAACCAATGTAACTTATGTCAGAGAAATAAATATGAAAGACACCCTAACGAAGTACCAAACCAAGGCCCTATTACAGCCGACCACCCGTTCGCTCTGATTCATATTGATACTTTTCATTTTGAACGGAACCGCATTTTAACTATACTAGACGTATTCTCTAAATACGGACAAGCGTATTTACTATCCAATGGCACAGCCATGGCAGTTCTGAATCAACTGCAAGTGTATTTCTCACACCATGGATATCCCAAGAGAATTACCCATGATCAGGGAGGAGAATTTGAGAATAGCTTAATTACAGAATACTGTAAAGCTACTAACATTGAATATCATGCCACTACACCTCTGAATTCATCGTCTAACTCCCCGGTAGAAAGACTGAATTCGACCCTCCTCGAAAAACTGAGAATCTCAAGAGATCATGATAAATTCACTCCACTCCCACAGCTAATAACCACTGCGATCACAAATTATAATTCTTCAATTCACTCCACAACCAAACAGCCACCATTCAATGTTCTATACGGCCCGTATTACAAAGCACTAAATCATATCTTCTCCTCGTCTCCAAAAATTAATGAATATATTGAGAGACAAGGAAACCAGATGAAAATCTTAAATGAGAATAAATCTGACCCAGCAAAGCCCATTTTCAAACACTCCTATCAAATAGGTGAACAGGTATATGTCCTAGACCCTCTAACCAGAAATAGGAAGTCCAAAAACCTATATAATGAAGGCACAATAACCAAAATCGAAAAGAACCGAGTATATTGTAAAATGAAAAATGGCAAGACCCATGTCAGAAACTTCCGTGACATTAAACCTAAAAGGAAATCTCTTCCCGTTCCAGATTCCTACCAGGATATGCCACCATCTACACCAAACCCATAACCACATCAGGATTTTATGCGGACCCCATGGGATCTGTATTGGTAATCGATAAGTACCATAAATTCATGGTTCATTTCAATCTTACTACCTTAAAAGAATCATATAAAATTATTGATGATACTGTCTCTAGTCTTGTATTGAAAAGCAATAATACTTTTCCTCACTTAATATACGAGTTAACTGAAATAACCAAAAATACCAAAAAAGAATTAAATAAGCTAATACCCAGTACTTCTAACAGAACTAAACGAGGTTTAATAAACGGACTAGGAAAAGTAATTAAGTTCATCTCTGGCAATCTAGACCAGGACGATTTAGATAATTTACAAAATCAATTAAACACTTTAAAACAAAGTCATTATAATGAAATCAAGCATATAAATAAACTAGTATCATTTACAAATTCAATTGCTCAAAAATTTTATGATGAAATGAATCATGTTAATGACAATATGAAGGTAATTCAAGGTATACTTCGAACAGAAGACTTCAAGATAAATCTACTAGAAAACATCCAATACGTGTTACTGTGTATTAACAAAATCCGAAATATCATACGAGTGCTTCAAGAAACCATTAGTCTTTCATTTCACGAGATGACAAATGTAAAAATGCTATCAAGAAAAGACTTAACTAACATTGTCAAACATTTGTTATCAATCTATCCTACACAGAGTATGATCCATACCGATCAATATAATCAGTATGAAAACCTAAAAATGTCAAAAACTCAAGTCCTTGTGCTGGACGAAGAAATGATAATAATCCTTTCCATGCCAATCACGGATGGAAATCAATATAAATTATATGATTTAACCCCTGTACCCACCATTAATAATGTTATACTTGTCCCATCTGAAAAATACTACCTACAAGGTCCAATTATGAAATGGTCTACCGTACCATGTGTTAAGAACACCCTATCATACGTATGCTTATATTATAACACCAGAATCACAAACTGCAACTTAACAAATACTGCAGGATGTAAATTTGCTTCTGTAAAGAATGATGTAAAATTATTTAGACCGCTAAACAAAGAACATATTCTGTTCTTTACAAGAAACCCAGAGGTAATCTTACAAACATGTCCAGAATCCCAGAAATCCATCCAGATTTCTGGACCACAGGTAATTTATTCCAATGAATCTTGCCCTATCTCCAGTATGGGAATAACTTTACAACAAAAACCTACTAATTACATCCATACTTATCCTTTCCTAGGTATCCAGGAGGAACCTTTAATTAAGAATGAAATTACGTTTCATATTTCTCATTTAGATGTAAAGAAAATGAAACTAGACTTAAAACCCATCCGTACAACCTCCATTGATAGAAAAACATTTGTGTCTACTAATGTCATCCTTGTTTTACTAATAATAGGAAGTATTACAATCATGTTCAGAAAGAAAATGTATAAATTATGTAAAACTGTAAAAATTAGGAATAAGAAAAATGTAAATGTTACTGAGGACAGTAACATGAAAATAAGGGGGGAGGAGTTATATCCCTCACCGGGAATAGAACCCTCACCCATTAATACTAGTGTATTCGGCTTCTAAAAACTACTTTTATTATTATTATTATTACTGCTGCTGGCATACTGTATGAGTGTCAAGCAGTTTCAACAGACCTTAGGCAAACTAGTGACCAATACTGGTGAGTCAAGATGTGAGTAAGTTTCAATAACAACTCAGAGTCCAAGATGACACATATCCTGACACATATCCTCAGGCTTGGCAGAATCAGCCCAAACCTTTCCGTGACGTATGTGCCCCACTCCCTGGTGCCATCAGAAACCCCTTCCTAAACTCCTAACTCTTTGCTACACATATCCCCTCTTCCCTGGTAATCAACCAGTACGAAGACAATGTATCCCACCCAGAGGGATTGACACGTGACTGCCCTAATTCATATAAAACCCTGGACTCCAAATGGAAAAGGCCTCTTGGAATGTAGTCAGTTAAGAACTACCAACTAATTGAGTTGGCTGTTAGGCGTCAGGCCTCAGAACGTATAAATAGACTTTAATCTTCAAATGTAATAAGTGTTAGTAAATTAATAAATACAATATTGGACATCTTCGTTTCATTTGGAATAAGATATACTCAGACTCGTGGAGAACCTGTGAGGACCTAGCTTAACAACCCAACAAGCTAACCACGAACTTGTTAAGCGACAAACTTAACTTAGGTAGCAAGGCCATACTGGTAGCTCACTCAGTCGTTCAAGCGGTCAAGATTGTATGCGTCACAGGTTCGAAGTTTTTGTTTCAAAATATCGGTGGAATAGCCTACATATTCTCATGTTGGTGTTCTGACGCTGTAAACTTATTTCAAAGATTAACAACAATTCAAACAAATTCCCACTCATACGAAAGTAATTAAAAAACATTATTGGACCACTGGTACGTTCATCTAGAAGAACGATGAGCTCCTCGTTCTAGGTGATATGAATTCAATGGATAGACCCAATGAACTGTAGTACTCTTTTTTCACCTCAACCTTCTTTTCGTAAGAATATGAATCCCAAGGATAACGCCCGTGTCCATGGACCACATTCAAACCGAGATGCTTAATATGTGGTGGGGACTAAAAGTTGCCGGCAAGTTGACGGAAGTGGACAGCAAGGATAAGCAGAGTGTCTGAGAAGTGGAGTGGCGTGGCGTGGCGTGGCGTGGAAAGCAAGTGGACCGTGTGAAAGGAGATTTAATGTGTCTGGCAAGTGGCACTCTCACGCAGGAAGACTTCGAAACGAAAAAAAAAAAGCTGCCAGTACTGATACCGTGACACTATGAAAGACAGAACACGATGTTAGACATCGGAGGAAGTATCCAGAGAAGAAAAATCAGAAAAGGGGTCAGGCTGGGCT
Source organism: Anabrus simplex (assembly GCF_040414725.1). NCBI lineage: Eukaryota > Metazoa > Arthropoda > Insecta > Orthoptera > Tettigoniidae > Anabrus > Anabrus simplex. The sequence continues at coordinate 22,904,565 of NC_090270.1, read as the reverse complement.
GCCCTCTCTCGCAGTACCTTTCTAATATATTCATGGAAGAAGCCATGCATACGTTTAACGCAAATACCAAAGGAAAAGAATTCAATGGACACCATGTCCAGTGCATTCACTTTGCAGATGAAATAGCAATTCAGCAGACTCCGAGAAAGAGTAGTCCAAGATGCTGAATGTATTGTCATCAGCATTGTCAGATTCATGCTTAAAACATTAACCAAGATATTAGATGTGAGTAAATAAATTCACACCAACATCAAGCTTACCGACAAGATAGTGGAACAAGATAACAGTTCCTAGGAGCCGGATTACTAATGAGAACAGAGGCAGAAAATAGGTAAAAAAATGCAAATAACGATTGCCAAACAGGCATTTCGTCATTAGAGAAATCTTATAATCACGTAGAATTTAGAGTTTTGAATTAGGCAGAAAATTGTGATTTCTCTTGTATGGAGTGTGCTATTGCATGGCTATGGATCTCGGACAATCAGAAATCAGGTTTGGAAACGACTGGAAGCGTTTGAGATGAGGTCCTGGAGACGAATTCTGCGGATGAGATGGATTGAAAAGAGAGCAAAAAAAGCGTTCTGCCAAAAATTGAAGGGAAGAGAGAACTGATGCCAACAATAACGAGAAAAAGAGCTGAACTCACTGGCCAAAACTTGGGACAATATACCTTCCTTACCAATTTGCTGGAACGGAAAATCGCGGAGAGGAAAGGCCGAGGACGACCGAGGAGAATTCCTCCAAGACTTGACACAGAGTTTTCTTTATTGTTCCTGTTATGATATGCGATGTTGAGCTGAGGACGGAGAACATTGGTTGCCTTTAGACAATGATGATGATGACACAGGCACCAAAGAAGTGAGCAACATAATAGAAAGAAGAAAGAGGCAGAAACGTACCTAAAAATATTTATTGTCCGTTTTGATGCGAAAAATTCTCACAGGAACATCTCTTCGTAAGATCCAGCAGTAGTCGGACAACTTTGCGGCCCTACATTAATTATCTTGATAACGTTTTTCCATTTGACTATCCTGGTGGAACCGTTTACGTGTTCGTCACTAATGGCACCAAGGTTTTCGGGAATAAGGCCAAATGATCGTTCAAGAAATGTAGTTTAAGTGACAAGTTAATTTCAATACGGTGGTATGATCACAGTAGTTCTTGGACGATATCGCGATAGTTTTCTGCCTTGTGGTTGCCTGAAATGTTCTTACAGACACTTATGAAAGACAGAAACATTATTCTTTCACACAACTTAATAAATCAAGGAAGTGTTCATCAGTCATTAATTCCCTAATTTGCGGTCCTACAAATATTCCACCCTTTATTTCTGCTTCACTGATCCTAGGGAACTTCTCTCGCATGTACGTGAATGCCTGTGATGTTCGGTCTACAGCTTCGACAAAACGTTGATGAAACCCAATTTAATGAGCAGCGGAGGTAGATAGACACTTTTGGAGTCCACATGAGCAGTGTTCATCATGTGCAGTAGGTAATTCCGAGCAGGCCGTTTGTGTCTGTCGCACTTGCCATTACTTTGTATACCATAGCTGCATGCAGAGCAGAACTGCAATTACCTTGATATCTGCACATATGTGCCATTTGTATTTCTCATACTGTATAAGTGTATATCACATTCTCCTTCAGGTTAAGTGCAAGAACAATCGGAACAGGAGGAGAGTGTTCCCCTTGTGAAGAAGACGAATAATCCACAGTTCTAGCCCTTCAGACAAGCAACTCAATGTTGAGAACATCCTGGGGGCATGAGCTACGAATTTTAGGTAAATAAAATATGATAATATATCTTTTACTTATTCCTAAAAATGACAATCCTTTTCTTAATCATCGCCAACGGCCGTAGCCGTGTTGAAACACCGGATCTCGTGAGCTCTCCGAAGTTGAGGAACAATGGGCGTGGTCGAGATTTGGATGGGTTGCCACGCGCTGTTTGTGGGGGGGGGGGGTAAGGGAATGGGGGAGCTGAATGGAACTGGACACCATACCGTACGTACACTCCGGCTCAGGCACACCCCTACCGAGGTTCAGACCTGCCTCTGGGCAGAATTCACCCTTACCTTAACTTACTCTTGATCATCGATATCCGGTCGATTAGATTAGCAGTTTGCCTTTTCCTACCACTACGAGCGCTAATCTGAGTCAATGCAGAGTTTCACTTAGGCACTTATAACTACATTCGGTGTAGACATTCAAAAAATCAAAAACAACCTGAAGGTATTGAACCAAGGAACACATTACACAAGAAATTATGTGAATATGTAAACCTGGCTAGGATTTGAATCAGCAAGGAAACAAGTAACGAAACAAGCGATTTTAGGCTGATTTTTCTGCAACTGCATTTAGGCCGGAAATGATTTTCGAAATTTCTTTTGTTTGATAGGAAAAACGGATTTTGAAAATCACCTCCGGCCTAAATGCAGTTCCGAGAAAAGAAGAGCCTAAAGTCGCTTGTTTCTTTACCCGTTACCTTCTTGATGTTTTAGTTTGATAGAGTATATCCGGTCAGGTACATCCTGCTACAGTATGCGGCAGTAGACGACTGTCTAGCCGACGGCTGGGCGGCCGTTACCAAACCTGACAAACTAAGGGAGAACCAATAGCTATGGGCAGAGGAGTTCACCCTTAGGGGCTTGTTGAAGCCTTTGTGTAGGAAATGACACATGCAGTCACCAGGAAGCGGCTGCCTTGCAGATGTGGGAGGGGACTGCTAAAGTCCAAGGGAGATTCCTAGCAAACCTGTTGGAGAGTATTTGCAATCGCTTTGAAGTCAATTACGATCCTCAGATCGAAGAACTCAAGACATCGACAACAGCTAGGGGTGTATGGCGGCTTACAGCTTGATTTTTCAAAAGCTACGAAACCCAAATCAAGACCCTGTTGCCGGACTGGAACGTTGAACATTCTAACACTGACAAATAAAACTGAAGATATAGCTGATATGAAGGAATGGAGGCAAATTCTCATGAGGGTGATGGATGAAAGATAAAGCAAATAGAAAGCAACAGGAATAAAACACCTCCTTCTAGACTATAAACTATACTAGTCTGGAAATAACTTGGAGTCAAGAAATGGAGTGGGCTTTATACTTTATAAAGATATTGATGTTTGTGGCCAGATCGAATTTGTAACTGATGTAATAATTGAAGTGCCAGTAAATGAGAATGGACACAAATATCATATAATAGGAAAATGAAATATTACAGGAGTTCAATAGATATTTCAATCACTCACTGAACTGTAACACAACTGGCGATACACAAGATGACCCTCTAAACTCTATAAATTATAATGTAGAAAGTTTGACCAGGCTGGAAGAGGAAACAGCAACATGTAGCATGTAAAACAACAAGTCTGTAGGATCGGATGAGTTCAGTGTGGACATGATCAGAGCACTTGGAGAACGTGGAATAAATGGCTGCACACATTACTAAATAAAATTAGGGAAGAAAATGAAATCCCAGGACTGGAGGCAGGGAGTAATTATTCCACTATTAAGAAAGGTGACCGAAAGACGTGTAACAACTATAGAGGCGTAACCCTTCCATCTCATGGGTAAAAATATATGAGACCATCCAGGAGAGGAAAATAGGAAAATTAGTTGAACCGAAATTTGAGGAAGAACAACATGGATTTGGAACGAACAGTTCAACGGTACACCTCATTTTTTAGACCAGAATGGTCTTTGAAAAATACTCGGAGAAGTATAAAACGGTTATAGTCGTATTCCTGGATACTGACAAGGCGTATGATCATGTACCACGTAAGCACGTATGAGAATGTCTGAGAGGTAAAGAAGTGCCAATGAGATTATAGCTCGAGTAAAACAACTATATCGAGAGACAAAGAGGTGTGGGCAAATTCAAGGAGGCAGATCAAATTGCTTTGAAACCAAGAGCGGAGTCCAACAAGGAAGTCATCTATCACCACTTCTCTTCATTACTGTAATGGCTGAGGTTACCAAAGCACTGAAAATGAAGGATCAGACAATAAATGCACTTTTATTAGCTGATGATGTAATGCTAGGCGTGAGACGGAAGCACAAGTTCAAGCTAAACAAGACCTTTGTCTAGAAGAATTTCAATGAATGGGAATAATCATCAGCCGACCAAAAACCGTTGGTTTACTGATGAGTCGAAATCCTGCGAGTGAAAAATGTAGTAGACATTATCAATTACTTCAAATACGTAGGGAGCTTCGTTTCTTCTGACAATACCATACACCAAGAAATAGGCAATAGAATACAAGCTGCATCAAAATTCTACCTCTCCGTTCGTCAATTACTTTGGGATGACTCATTTCCCCAAACTTGCAAGCTCACACATTGCATGCACCAATCCTAACATACGGACTGGAAGCAGCAACGTTGACTAGATCTGCAAAAAGTCACCTACAGGCCACTAAAATGAAGTTCCTTTGGTCTTGTCTCCAAAAGACAAGGAGAGATAAAATTAGGAATGAAACAATTCGGCAACATCTTGGATTGGACAGGAGCCTGTTGGAAACATTAAAATTAAGCAGATTACTATTGTATGGACATATGAGAAGGATGGCTCCAATGAAGACCCCAAGAGCAAGGAATGTTGGTGGTAAGAGATCCGGAGGGAGGCCTCGTGATAGTTGGGAAGAGTAAATTTTCAAAGACCTTGCCAAATGTGATGTAAGTTGGCAGAAAAAGGAAGGACGTCAGCCGTGGATGGACAGGACGAACTGGATGAGGCTCGTGAACACCCGCACCCGGCTTGCTGGAGCGGAAAATCGATGATGATGAGTTTGATTGAGCTATACAAGCCTCATCAATTGAAGAATTGTAACGGTTCAAATCCCGTTACAAGGTAATATCTGTATTTTATTATTATTGCATCTGTGATATTATTATTATTACTATTATTATTATTATTATATCAGCATTATTATTATTATTATTATTATTATTATTATTATTATTATTATTATTATGTCCGTATTATTATTATTATTATTATTATTTTATCTGTGAGATTACTATTATTTTGTTATAATTATTATTCAATTCCATTATGCACTGCTTGTCGCTTGCAGGATTATACTTAGATGTATGCATATATACGTGTGTGTAAAATAACACTCAGTACATGTACAGTGAGAATTGTTATATATCAGATGTTGGATATGGCATCGTTACATTGTGAAATATTGCTGGCGTCATGGCTACGTCATCGTGAGCTTTCAGCAATGCGCTCAGAGACTCAGCCGCCCCAGGAGATTTCACCATTACATGCAACAGTTTCAGGCGTTGTGCGAGTATGTCATTGTTATTTCTGGAGATTACGTAGCTGTTTCAACCAACGTCTATATAAGGTGGATGCATATTGTAGCGTCAGTCATTAGTTAAACGGAAGCTGAACAGTGCAGAAGTCTACGAGATGAAGAGGCCTCAGTCGGTCAGTCAACGAGTGTGAACGAGAGGTGGAGAAGACTCAGTGAGCCATTAATCATTGGTCATTGAGAGAGTGAGGCCAAAGTTAGTTGGTCGGTTACTTAGTTGAAGACACGGACGCAAGGGCTTACCATGGAGTCAGAGAGGGCAACCCTGCACATGCCATGACGTGATACCATATTGACTTACAAAGAAGTCAGATGATATGGAGAAGAAGCAGCCACAAGGATGTATCACCAAGTTAGGCGTGACACATTTACAGTAAACACCAGATCAAAGGAATACGTCGTAATTACACTAAAAGTGTTGAAAGTACAGTCAAGTGAATCAGTGAGGGAAATATTTCGTTTAAATTGTTAAATGTCTGGTCAAGGAGAATTCAAATTCATGCCTAGTTTCTTTCAGTTGCAATGTCATAATTTCATATTCTCATCTGTTTTATCACAACAAGACTCACTATTTTTTTAATATACACTGACTGACAGAGCAAATGCAACACCAAGAAGGAGTGGTCAGAACTTTATGCCAATTGCAGGGTAGACTGACGTCACTGAGGTATGCTCATGATGTGAAATGCGCCGCTGTGCTGCGCACGTAGCGAACGATAAATGGGACACGGCGTTGGCGAATGGCCCACTTCGTACCGTGATTTCTCAGCCGACAGTCATTGTAGAACGTGTTTTCGTGTGCCACAGGACACGTGTATAGCTAAGAATGCCAGGCCGCCGTCAACGGAGGCATTTCCAGCAGACAGACGACTTTACGAGTGGTATGGTGATCGGGCTGAGAAGGGCAGGTTGGTCGCTTCGTCAAATCGCAGCCGATACCCATAGGGATGTGTCCACGGTGCAGCGCCTGTGGCGAAGATGGTTGGCGCAGGGACATGTGGCACGTGCGAGGGGTCCAGGCGCAGCCCGAGTGACGTCAGCACGCGAGGATCGGCGCATCCGCTGCCAAGCGGTGGCAGCCCCGCACGCTACGTCAACCGCCATTCTTCAGCATGTGCAAGACACCCTGGCTGTTCCAATACCGACCAGAACAATTTCCCGTCGATTGGTTGAAGGAGGCCTGCACTCCCGGCGTCCGCTCAGAAGACTACCATTGACTCCACAGCATAGACGTGCACGCCTGGCATGGTGCCGGGCTAGAGCGACTTGGATGAGGGAATGGCGGAACGTCGTGTTCTCCGATGAGTCACGCTTCTGTTCTGTCAGTGATAGTCACCGCAGACGAGTGTGGCGTCGGCGTGGAGAAAGGTCAAATCCGGCAGTAACTGTGGAGCGCCCTACCGCTAGACAACGCGGCATCATGGTTTGGGGCGCTATTGCGTATGATTCCACGTCACCTCTAGTGCGTATTCAAGGCACGTTAAATGCCCACCGCTACGTGCAGCATGTGCTGCGGCCGGTGGCACTCCCGTACCTTCAGGGGCTGCCCAATGCTCTGTTTCAGCAGGATAATGCCCGCCCACACACTGCTCGCATCTCCCAACAGGCTCTACGAGGTGTACAGATGCTTCCGTGGCCAGCGTACTCTCCGGATCTCTCACCAATCGAACACGTGTGGGATCTCATTGGACGCCGTTTGCAAACTCTGCCCCAGCCTCGTACGGACGACCAACTGTGGCAAATGGTTGACAGAGAATGGAGAACCATCCCTCAGGACACCATCCGCACTCTTATTAACTCTGTACCTCGACGTGTTTCTGCGTGCATCGCCGCTCGCGGTGGTCCTACATCCTACTGAGTCGATGCCGTGCGCATTGTGTAACCTGCATATCGGTTTGAAATAAACATCAATTATTCTTCCGTGCCGACTCTGTTTTTTCCCCAACTTTCATCCCTTTCGAATCACTCCTCCTTGGTGTTGCATTGTCACTGTCAGTCAGTGTATTATTTAAAGAATATATTTTGTTCTATCAAACGAATTCATAGTTGTATTTCAATGACAGTAAAATATCTTAACCTCAAAATTAATGGGGAAACCGAACGCCAATCTCATTTTCCCAGAACCTATATGGTATGTTGTCAAAAGTAAGCTTATTACCCCCCACCCTAGAGATAGTCAAGAGTCTCATTCTATTATCGCTGCACTGAGTGGCAGCTGGCGCCCTTCAAATAACGTATGTGTAAGTAAGCAGGTAACAAGTAAGTGTGAGTACAAGGTCCGACGACTGTGTATTTTATTTAATGAATGTTAATTTTCATAATTTCAATTTTAAATGCAGATATTTCATATTTTTCAAGTTAAATGCAGTTTAATATGTTTGTAAAATTAGTCAGCGACTTAGGAAGGTTTCAGGCTTTCCGGGCCCGCTAGCCCTTCGACTTTCGGTTTAATGTTTTTCGTAGCATGGTGACCCCTACTTTGACTGCTAAAAATGTTTTCAATAATCAAATTAATATGGGGAAGAAAAATACGTGTAAATGGAGAAGAGTACACAGGAGTTCCGAATTAAGTCGTGCCAAATGAAAAAAATATTCTAAGGGCTACAAGTTTATGAGAGGGAGTGTGTGTCCATACATGCAGAGGAAGAGAAATTTCACTTTGTGCAGTGTTATCACACAGTAATAATATAAATAATAACAATAATATGCTATCATAAGAATATAAATAACTTTTTCCTTATTTGATGGAAGAAAGGGGTAACTTAATTTTGCATCTGAGTTTATATCGCAAATTACAGCTACAGAGGACCAGTGGAAATTACAATTAAAAAATATGAGTTTCAAAATTCTTCAAACCTTACAAAAATTTCAAATCTATTTTCTTGCGACAGGGTCGCATGTCTTCACTCCATACATGGCCACCACGCGATTTCTTTTTTACAATTGTCTTTTACGTTGCACCGACACAGAGAGGTATTATGGCGACAATAGGAAAGGGCTAGGAGTGGGAAGGAAACGGCTGTGGTCTTAATTAAGCTACAACCTCAGCATTTGCGTAGTGTGAAAATGGGAAACCACGGGGAACCTTCTTCAGGGCTGCAGACAGTGGGGTTTGAGCTCGCTGTCGCCCGGATATAAGCTCACAGCTGCGCGCCCCTAACCGCACGGCCAACTCGCCAGTACATAAGGCGGTTTTTAATAATAATAATAATAATAATAATAATAATAATAATAATAATTACGAATATCAACCCCTTTTTCTTGTTCATGGTATGGGGTCGGGGATGAGGTGAGATGAATTATATGGAATGTTTTCACAGCCGGATTCCCTTCCCACCGAGCTCGATAGCTGCAGTCGCTTAAGTGCGGCCTGTATCCAGTAATCGGGAGATAGTGGGTTCGAGGCCCCCTGTCGGCAGCTCTGAGGATGGTTTTCCGCGGTTTCCCATTTTCACACCAGGCAAATGCCGGGGCTGTACCTTAATGAAGGCCACGGCCGCTTCCTTCCAGTTCCTAGGTCTTTCCTATCACATCGTCGCCATAAGACATATTATCTGTGTCGGTGCGACGTAAAGCAAATAAAAAAAATTCCCTTCCTGACACCAACCCCACTTGAGGAGCTAATGTAGATGAAATGAAGAACGGTGGATGAAACAATAAACAAGGTGGAAGGAATATGAACTCCCCCAGCATTTGCCTGGAGGTGAAAAGAATTGTGAGAATAGCTGCACACGCGTAAACACTCCTCTCGCTAATAATAATAATAATAATAATAATAATAATAATAATAATAATAATAATAATAATAATAATAATCAAGTGATCATTCGCTTCTACCACCAAAAACCCCATTCCATTCTTATTCAACTCCTTCCACCATCACTGCTCCAAACAGAACTAATCTCTTGCCCACAAGCCCACAAAAGGGACTGCCCTGAACTCCAAGTGAGGAAATTAACCCTGTAGATGGATCACGTTTAGCTGCCTGGCTACCCATGATCGAGTGATTTTTATGTTTTCAGGAACTGGATCTAACTGCAGTACCTCCACGCACTATCTGGTGGATGTGTCCGAAGTTGCTTTCATCTGAATGCGATGTTCCGAGAGACAGCTTCACTGGAGTCAAGAAAGTAGGCATCAGCGACGAATACGAAGCATCTTCTGTTTCTCGTGAGTCGATGGAATATTCTCCTATGGGAGCCGCATTCATATATCCTGCTGCTGAGGCTATAGGTTCTGTTGTCCTCCGCGCTGAGTTTCAGACACCTTCATGTTCCACATAACGCCCAATCTTATTCACAGCAGCTAAGGTCAATTCACAAGGCAACTCCACCCAGGAAGACATTTCTTTGCAAGCAAATTTGGTCTGGAGCAAGGCCTTGTAGTAGATACATCTGTAAAGTATACGAAATGTGTCAGAACGTATGTCAAATATCAGCAAGGTACGGAAGAGGATGCCAGAATGACGTCGGTCATAGACACGTGGATACCATTGCAGGAGGACAAATTGAATCGCTGGATATCAGCAAAAATCCAATACCAAAAAGAACGTAAGCACAACGCCGGAGGGTGTGTTTATCATCAGTACGTGGAGGAAACGGAAGAAATACAGAAACTGCAGATTTGAGAATCAGTGAGCGTTCAACATCCACACAGCAGCAAGAAGCAAAAGATTATTTGCATGTAATCCTCGGAGATAATAGAAACACAACTAAGAATCATCAAGAAGCAAAGCAGAGTAAATTTCCATAATACGAAAAACTATTTCAATGTAAGAAGAAATTCGAAATTTGCTTTAGCACAAAATTGTTTATTAATTACTTAAAGGTAAGGGACCAATCTCATTTCTCCGAGGACAGAAACACTCCTCGTAAAATGAACAGTGATAATAGCAACATCGACGGGAATGGGAGACATGTCTCGTCCTCTCAAACCGCATCGAGAACTGGGCAGAATAAGGAGCATTTGAGAGACACAATGTTATACTTTCTGATAGATTCAATAGAGAACAAAAAAATGTTACTGTTATTTGGTGCACTTAAACCTCCTATAAGTGTTAATGAATCATATCATAGACATTCACCTAGCATCACATCAGAACACTCAAATGAACAAAAGCATATCAAATAATACCACCTACTTCTTATGCTGAAGGAGAAAGCTACGATTGGCAGTCTACTCAAATCGAATCCATCACTTTGCAACCAAAAAGTTCGCCACATCATGCCACCTCATACAGCCAGGGAATCGGCTGGCAGTGTTTCGTTTGTGGATGACGTTATTTAAGGTGTACGCACTGCGGATTCCATCTCAGACGCCTTTCGTTCTGGGAACTAGAGAAATGAATCAAAGAAAACTCACCGGACAAAGTATGTCATGAAAAACTCTATCACGCATTTATAAATAAATGAGTAATCATAATATTTCGCTGAACTGTGGGGAGTTACTGGAAAATTTGCATGAATCTTACCTTCCACCTCGAATTCCGAAAACGTCTTCAAAATTTGCAGCAAAGCGGCCACGAAAGATCTTTTGAAGTTTTGAATAAATTCTGATATGTTAAGTACCCTTTCAGAAATGATGACATACATTACTGACAATCAAGAGATGGTACGCAGATACCATTTGTTAAGTTGGTAATCAACGTCCATGCGAATCAAAATTCTTGTTGCACCTTGTACCTTCCTACCTCACTGACTAACGGTGTAATTCAGGTTATAAACAACAACCCTCTAACAAAATATCCAAGAATTGTTGGTAATATTCGAACTTCCTACTTCCCTTATAACAGGCAAGGGTAAGCCATATTCGCTTGCTGACAGCTGCTCAACAATACTTACCCCAATCATGTAATTAGGCGCTAAGAAACTTGCTCGACAAAGGACCTCCTAATTGCTCATGATCAACGAGGTGAACAAGGAGAACGTAATTACCAAATGTCCCTTCACTCTTAACAAAACACACATTCTCACACTAAGAACACTGATGTCGTGCTGAAAATCACATCGGAAGACGGGAAGAACTGGACAGAAAAAGCAGCATTTCAGAGGCACTTTCTGATAGATTAAATCGAGAATACAAAAGCTCTTTTACTGTCATTTTCTGCACTTAATCCTTTTAAAACTCTTAATGAAACTCACCATCCTCGACACATCATAGGCTTTTACCTATCGTCACATCAGAAGGATCAAATGAAGAAGAAACATATCAAATAATACCATCTACGTATTATATTGAAGGAGAAAGCTACGATTGGAAGTCTACTCAAATCGAAGCCATCATTTTTGCAATTAAAACTGTCGCTACTACATGCCACGTCATACTGTCGAGGAACGGACTGACAGTGTTTCGTTTGTGGATGAAGTTACTGGAGGTTTACGCCCGACTCATTCCATCTCAGACGCCATTCGTTCTGTGAACTAGAGAAATGATTGAAGGAATAATCTCCGGACAAAGCACGTCATGAAGGACCATGTCACGCATTTAAAAATTAATGACTATTCATAAGATTTCTCCTAAATCATGGGGAGTTACTGGAAAAGTTGCATAAGTCCTACCGTCCATATCAAATTCAAAAACGTTCTTCAAAGTATGATGTAAGAATACTGCGAGGGATCTATTCAAGATTTGAGAAGAATCTGATAGGGTTATGAATCGAACAGACTGATGAAGACGACAGAATTTCTCAAGTTGTGTCAGAAAGGCGATAGCTCTTTTAGAACGGGGAATTTGGGAATAGAATTTCGATCATGGCTAAGGCAGGGGACAATTTTGAAATGCATTTCACGGGTAATAATTCTTCCCGAATCGTAACAACAGGCAACTTCCCTACATCAGTAATCATCTCCATTATTCTATGAATACATACGAACTGCCTTCAGTATGAAAACCATGAAGTCCCACTCTTCTGATCTAGACAAGAATGTTTTCTGGAGAGCCCGAGATACCGATGCTGAAATATTACCCTCGCAGAAATGATGACATACATTCACTCACTACCACTGCATGGCACCCATGTTTGGACAGAAATGATACATCTGGTCAGGTTTGTGATCAATTTCTATGCGAATTAAAATCCTTGTTGCGCCTGAAACCTTCCGACCTCACTGGCTTACGGTGTAATTCAGGTTATAAACAACGACACTCTACCAAAGTATCCAGGTATTATTGGAGATGTTGGAGCTTCCTACTTCCCTTACAACAGGCATATGTAAAGCGTATTCGCTTGCCTCAGCTGTTCAACTGTAAAGTTACCTCTTTCATGTAATTAGGCACTAAAAAAACAGGCTCGTCCCAGGACCCTCTGGTCGCTCGTAATCAACGAGGTGAACAAGGAGAACGTAATTTCCAAATGTCTCTTCACTCTTGACAAAACAGATTCTCACACTAAGAACAGTGATGCCGTGCTGAAGATCGCACGGGAATACGGGGATGTGATCAAAGAATACGAAGGATCTGGAGAACTAATAATTCCAGTGCTCCGGCTGGAGGGACGAGATGCTGGTGGACTGGATTCCTTCCGCATCGAAGCGCAAGTGGTATAGCGTCGACATTGAATTCCGAAGAGAAATCATCGTAAATAATCTTCAAGAAAAGGTAAGGCTTTCTATTTCGTTTTAGTTCGTTATCAAGCACCTGCTTGATGTAGCTCATAAGTGGAGCTCGGGACTTGAAGACCTATACATTGCCCAAAAAGACATAAAATATCCAGAAAGGGCCTGAAACTGAAAAAAGGGCGTAAAAATGCGATCCAAATTCATTCGTGATTTTAGTTTTTATGACATATTTAATGTTTAAGAATGAAAAAATTCAGGAGGTCTGCAACATACGGTTAGAAAATACATCAGTGGAATACTTCTGCTGTAAACCGTAGATATTACATATTTTAGATGTTTATAGATTAAAATAAGTTAAAAAAGGAATTCCACGTTTGAACAAAAGGTCTTGCAGAATTTAGATTGAATTTTTTTTTTCATCTAAAATTAATTCAGTAAACCCGCAATGGGTATTCTTGAAACATAAACTGAAATTAATATAACTGAAATCATATTTGTCTTAACCGCACCAGGGTTACGGAAACCGCACCTGTGTCGGCTTTGAAGTGTATCGGAGTAGTCACCTCCAGGTTCTCAGCTGTAAAAGATCTTTGGTTTTCAGACAGCGTCGAGTAACGTCCCTCCACATCGGTAGCAAGTGAGATCTTCCTATTCAAAACACATTAAATTTTTCTCAATACAGTATTTCATTAATCTTGCACGTAATTGGACACCCCTGGATTTTTTCAAGCACTAGTTTCATTTTCACTCTTTTCAAATTTCTGTATGTACTAGAGAAAAGATATTTCAGAGGTGTTGGATGATTCGAATTGAGAACGGGCAGTAAAAATGTACAGTAGTTGAAAGAACGTGAAGTTGCAAAAAAGCCGTTATGATATAAAAATATCTTTAAAAGTGACCAAAAGCCAAAAACTCCGAAAACGCAATTCAGGTCAAATAAAACCCATCATTTTCTGGCCTACGATGGCCCGGATTGAACATATATTGTGTTGGGCGTCTTCTTCGAATACCCGAGAGGAATTTTTCCTCAATCCCAGCTCCTCTGTATATCTATCGCAGTTCGGTTCTTGTTACTGTCGGGTGCCGGTTTGAGAACAGTCTCCATGCCACATCCACGATCTGTTGTGTATGTTCGTACTGATATTGACAGGAGCCTGGGGGAACAGTTACATGAGGAATGTGCCCAGGAAGAACAGACATCCAGTTGGCGTGTCTGCACGCTAGTTGAGGCCGTACGATTTTCCCCCTTCTGATTTATTAACTCCTAATATCTATTCTTCCAACGTAACTTGTTCCAGCTCATCTTCTTCACTTTCTCTGTACTCTTTAATAAGAAATCCAGTGGCTTGCCTTTTCAGGTTCTCCGTTTCTGAATGGCCTTTAATTTCGAAAATGCTATCAGAAACAGAGAGTACTCAGTTTTCTTAAAATCAACTTCATCCTGGCCCTTTGGCTAATCTATTGATTCAGTGTTGTCTTCTTTGTATCCTCTCGATAACTTGGCTTTGATGCAGAATTTCAGCAACGATTCCGTCTGCAATAGAGATTGCACTTTTTCGCTCCACTTCGGCGGTTCCGTTTCGTGGTCGTATGCCTGAAATTTGAAAACAAGTACAAATACTTTTAAATGGTAATATGTCGCGTCATTTAGGTGACAGTGGCTGTGATACAGCGGTTCTTAGAATGAGGAGCTCTTTGTACCCAAGGGTGAAGCCACGGAGACTTAAACCTTTAGTATACTTTTAGTAGTTCTTCTTATATGAAGCTACAAAAGATCGTTAGCGATCTCTGAGGACGATACTTGAAGGGTAATTAGCTTATGAAATCCCATGTCTCCACCAGCGATCATGCTCAATTGGAATGCTAGCATTTCTATCTATAGCCGGACAACGTAATTTCCATTGCAGCTGTGCATTTCACAGAGATAGCCTGTCTATCGTATCCTATTCCTTCTGAGAGGATTTTCAGAGGCCATTGATACGGCGTGAGTGTCTATTTCCTATGCCCCTTTTAGGAGTCCTAATGAACAGAAGTCCATTGGTAGCCTTCACCGGAACGTCAGTAAAAGGAATTGCACGGATTCCAGTTTCCATCTCCATCCTCTATAAGAACAGACGAGTCGAACGACAGGCGTGGCTTGATGGTTTATCTTGATGTATCCATACATGATTTGTCGCCCTCCCATACAGTGTTGGGATATCTGTGTTAAAACATCTTGCTGATAGTATGTAGAGTTCACCTTCACATTATTAGTGACACGGCGAATGGTTAACTGGCCATTCTACCAGTATCCAGCGATGATCATGAAACTCGTTGGGAAATTTTCCTGGCTTCCTTTATACAATATTTCGAATATTTCAGACACAGCCGCAAGTTTGTCAGTTTCCTTTCTTTGTTCCCTCGTATCTTTACAATCAAACCTAAGACAAGAAAGCAGAAATAACAAGCGCTTTAGAGTCATTGTTGCTGGAAATATGTTTCTACCAGTGTGATCACGCGCGTATAATCCTTCCAAATGTTCATGTCCAATTTTGAAAATCCCAGCTAAATACAAAAGACCAAGGAATGCCCTAATCTCCTGATTATTCGTTTCTTTCACAAATGATGCTTTTTGCAGGCAAGAGTAGCCATTCATTCTCCTTGTGTACTGTACAATCATGTTATCCCTGAAAATGCAGTTCCAAGCAATTTCTGTGCTCATTGTAGCACATTCCATTGCTGGACCTCGAAGTCCAGGTAGATGCGTAATTATATTGTGTCTTCCTGTGCGCCCCCGAATACCTGGACTGGTACTCCACTTATATCCACTTCTACCGAGAAAAAAAAAATGATTCACAATTATTTTCACCCTTTCATCATCCGAGGTAGCACTTTGTTCGCTTTCAGTATCATGTTCACTTTCAATTGCTAACTCTTCTTCTTCTTCGTTCACTTCGCAGAGAATTTTGAACACATCATCTTCTGTTAATCCTCCTGCTATTTTTTGAACTGAAATCAAGCAGAAACAAAAGTATAAAACACCTCATTTCATACAATTACTAATGAAAAAATGTGTAGGTAAACATAAATACACTTACATTTAAAGTAGGCTGGGGTCAGAATGACCTTATGCATACCACTACTTTATAGAATTTAAAAAAAAAACTTTACAGCAATAAAATGAAACGTACACTTCATCAAACGTTTAATAGAAGATTGGAAATAGAGTACACGGAGCGTCAAGTATCTGACTGTCTTCAACAATGAAACACCATGATTTTAAAAAAATGTAACGGTAATTTTGACCCCGCCCTACCAGTTGATGGTTAGTAAAACGTCTTCGTGATCATGCTGCACGCAAACGCTATACAAATAAATGTAAAACAAAAACTCACACATTATTTCAGTGCATAAAAGAGAGTCGTAAACGTAAGAAAAGTGCTCTTATATTTTTCTACAATTGAAAAAAGGTATTACTGTACAACTTATGTTAATAGATTATATAACATGTACTGTGTTTGTTTTTAAGTTTTTTTCGGATTATCGGGGGATTAGGAGCGTCGAACAGTTCATTCCATTTCATTGCCCTCTCTACTTCGAATTGATTTTGCTCAAAATGTGCCTGCAAGGAAAGATTATAATCAAGATATGGTCAGTAAAAGTAGTTTGATAGACAAGCTCTATATAATGAACTTGGTGATTACTACTTCTTTTGTTTTTCTAGCAAAAGTTATACTAACCTTACACCACTGTTCGCTGACACTTTGCCCTCCTATTCTTACCTCTCGGGCAGCTAAACAATCCAGACACTTTTAGTATGTAAAGAGAGCGCAGCGAGTCAGCGTCTCGAGCGGAAAGCGTTGGGTGAAGTTGTAACGGACATATTTCGCCTTTGTAAGCCTAAAATCGGCATTGTGTATTCAAATTGACGCTGTAAAATAATTTCAGGTGTATTTACAAACAATAACAGTGATTAGTATACACCTGCACCAGTTGTAACCGTGTGTCTATCAAGCATTGTATATCTTGAAGCCTGTACGTCGCCCTTTAAGAGGCCCGCCTCCCCCTTCAGCGGAGGAATGACAACATTGCTACAGCACTGCTACTTCTCGTCCACTGCCATATTCGACTGGCATCTCACCTAATTCCTGGGGTTAAGATGGATACTCGTAGTAACTTTTAATGTTTATTCATTCATTTATTTATTTCCAGACGGTGCCTAGAAATTATGTAAGAACCCCAAATAGAGGCCAGTGGAATGATGAAAGCCTCCAATTAGCAATGGAACACGATAAAATAGTGGCATCAACTGTTTTCCAATTCTCAGGCGTATGCGACTCCAAATAGGGCCTTGAAAAGGCAGATAGAGAAACAAATTAAAGAAAGACATTTAAACATGTATTCAACAACCAATTTACATTTAGTTTCAAACCAAGAAATAATATATACATAAATAAAAAGTAAATAAAATAAAATGTGGTATTACAGAAGAGTGCTGTGGGTGAGATGGGTAGAGTGAGTCACGAAACAACACGTACTGAGAGGAGAACGAGCAGGCGGAGGGATAGAATGGTGCGATACACCATGTTCAGTTCGGTTTTGAAGGAAGTGTAGGAAGGGGTACACCAAGATATGAATATGACAAAACAGATTAGAGTAGCTTTAGGATGTAGTAGATACGTACAGAATAGTGTGGCAAGGACTGCTGCATCAAATCACTTTATGGACTGATGACCCAAACTATATTACTTTTTGGTATTGTGTTTGGTTTCTTAGGTTAACTGTGAGCAGAAAACGAGGAACAACTTGTATTGTACACTCACGGTCAGAATTCCGGGTGAAAAAGGGAACATAACATAGATTTTGGCCAGCCCTGAGAATCGAGAAGAAACAAGCGGGGCAACGTCACATGCCTTCGTCTTCCAGGAGGTTAAGCGATCCACTCCTCTGCCGGGAAGTGAGTAAGATGTTTCTAATTAAACATTCTGGTTATAGAGGCTTTTCCTCATCAAGGAAAACAATTAATTGCTATTTCATTGTGAAGGAACGTGCACGATGCAGTACATTATTTAGAATCTCGTTGTTCTCAAAGTTACAGACAGTCAAAGAATAATCCCAGCTATAATTATGAGCGGCCATTTCAAAGAAATTCTATTTTTCATTGAAGAGGCAAAATATATTTTTGCGCCCAGGAAGTGTTCATTTTATTTATTCACATATTTTTCTTAAAAATTGCACTCACATATTAAGCTGAACAGGAACCTTTTGGGGAGATGGGAAGAGCAGAAGGGATAGTCAAGGAAGAGGGAAGGAAGCGGCCATGGTTGATTCTTCCCTTGGACTCAGTGAGGAATCTCACCACTACCGTCTCAATGGCAGTGTCTTGGGCGTGAGACCTTGGGTCGGGGATAAGGACCAGTACCTCACCCAGGAGGCCTGTTATGCTGAAGAGGGACCTTGTGGGGGTGGGAAGAGCAGAAAGAATAGTCAAGGAAGAGGTCATTGTTTTAAGGTGGGGACCATACCGGCATTTACCTAGAGGAGAAGAGGGAAATCACGTAAAACCACTTCGAGGATGGCTGAGGTGGGAATCGAACCCCCTTCTACTCACGAAACCTCCCGAGGTTTAGTGGACCCCGTTCTAGCCTCGTACCACATTTCAAACTTCGTGGCAAAGCCGGGAATCGAAACCGGGCCTCCGGCGGTGGCAGCTGCACACACCACCACACCACAGAGGCGGGCTTTCTATAACTGAAGCGTGCGGGCGAACTACGGGGCAAGCGCCACTGAGAAAATGTGTAGGAGGGGCACATGCTGCATCTACCTAGGACGGACTGTGCACATGTGCACTTCTCACAACCAGAAAGACTAGGATTCACGACAGAAGAGGCCTCAATTTTGACATTCCACCGACAATTCCTTCTTTGCTCAAGTTCGCACTTGTCACATTGTTTCACTCTATTTCACACAACCAGAAAGACTAGGATTCACGACAGAAGAGGGCCCAATTTCGATATTCCACCGACAATTCCTTCTTTGCTCAAGTTCGCACTTGTCCCGTTGTTTCACTCTATTTCACACAACCAGAAAGACTAGGAATCACGACAGAAGAGGCCTCAATTTCGATATTCCACCGACAATTCCTTCTTTGCTCAAGTTCGCACTTGTCACATTGTTTCACTCTATTTCACACAACCAGAAAGACTAGGAATCACGACAGAAGAGGCCCCAATTTCGATATTCCACCGACATTCCTCCTTTGCTCAAGTTCGCACTTGTCTTGTTGTTTCACTTTATTTCACACAACCAGAAAGACTAGGAATCACGACAGAAGAGGCCCCAATTTCGATATTCTACCGTCAATTCCTCCTTTGCTTAAGTTCGCACTTGTCACATTGTTTCACTCTACTTCACACAACCAGAAAGACTTGGATTCACGACAGAAGAGACCCCAATTTCGATATTCCACCGACAATTCCTCCTTTGCTCAAGTTCCCACTTTTCCCGTTGTTTCACTCTATTTCACACAACCAGAAAAACTAGGAATCACAACAGAAGAGGCCTCAATTTCGATATTCTACCGAGAATTCCTTCTTTGCTCAGGTTCGCACTTGTCCCGTTGTTCAGCCGCACGCTTCAATTGTTTTTAATAAAAGACATTTTAATAAATGTCAGTGAAAAACTACGTCTTTAAATGAAATACGAATCACCTTTTGTAGTGAACGTTACATATCCTTCATCCTAATTTCTCGCGTCCAAATTTGATATCTGCGGATATTTTAGTGCAAAATGTATAAGTTCTTCTTTTGATTGAGCTCGCGGACGTAGTAACGTAGTTTAAATTAACAGGGCATATAAAGCCAAAAATATGGGTCATTCTTTGTTACGACGGTTAAGCTCGAGGCCATTTGATAATGAAGTCATGGTCGAGACCACTAACATTGCAGCACACAAGGATGACAAAGAAACAGGAGAATTTGACACTCGATGAGTTGACATGTCTCTCCCCGCTCTTCAGTTGTGTGCATGTGCTCTGATGAACAAGCCGATACTGGGCACTTCTGAGAGCTGTACAGATTCCCTTGCCTGAAGGCCACTGGAGATGGTTTGCGAAAACTCACATTTCAATTTGCCTATGGGAATAATAGTCCTCATCACTTCAACAAGGATGTTTACATGGTAGGATGGGATTGGTTGCAGTCATTCTTGAGACGTTCCCCTGGTCTTGTGAAGAGGAACACCCAAAAACTTACTGTCGACAGGTCACTGGCTTTCAACAGAGGAGGCATTGAAAATTATGAGAACGTTATCTTCAGAATCATTCAATTGATAAACCAGGTTACAATTTATTATGGGTGACTATGATTTTCAGGTGAACCCTAGTACTGAATTGGTCATTGCTGAAAAGGGTTCCCGAATGGTAAATGAAATGACCTATGGAGAAAATGGGGAAACCATTAAAGTAATAGCATATTGCAATGCTCAACGGTATTTTTGTCACCCCCACCAAGTTTGTATTTTGAAGGAAAGGTATAAAAAAATTGAGTGGGGTGATTCTCTTCCAAATGGAAGGAGGGTTTTCATGAACGACAACTTGAGATATGAGAATTCAAGAATATTCATATTGTAGCTGAAGGAACACTTCATTCGAAGGAAACAACAAGGGAAAATTTCATTAATACCAGAAGATCATACGTCTCTTAGTTCTGATATTGAACTTGTGGATAGCTTGCTTCCTCATTCGACCCATTTTCTACAGCCGCTAGATCGGTGCTTCTTTAAACCACTGAAGCACTTCTTCCACAAGGCAACGCGGATTTCGACGGTATCTCATCCAGGCAGGAAAGTGTAAAGAGCCCAGTTTGGACCTTTACTGAAAGAGGCGTGGCAAAATTGGTGTCAGATGTCACTGTGGAGAAATGAAATGATCATAAACATATTGTCTCTTATAAGCTCACCGGACAAACAATTAGTCACTTTTAGAGCAAACGGACGGATGGATCGTTAAGCCTGTACGGATGGCGCAGCGAAAGACTTCCGTGCTCAAACGCACGCGCACTTCCTCTACGTGACCATAAGGCAGTAGCGATCGGGAAGACATTCACGTTTCAAGTGGACAGTGTACATCAACACGGGCAAATGTAAGGATGTGACAGAGTGGCATGAAAGGGCAATTGTGTTTGACCGTGTCCATGTCCATACGGTGCGTGAAGTTGTTGATGTTTCGCAGCGGACACTCCAACGTGTCTACAAGCAGCGGTTTGCTACACGCGACCACGAAACCGATCCTGACTGAGAGGAAGCGGAGACAGGAATTGCTGCAGGTCCATCTCAACATTGCGACGTGAACTGCATGCAATGAAATGAAAATTTGGAGTCGGTTACCTAGCAAGAGGCCATTGCTCACACAGGCACATGAAGCTGCGCGCCTCCAATGGACTAGAAATCTTCGAACGTGGACAGTAGTTGATTGACGGAACGTTATTTGGTCTAAAGAATCGTGTTTTTGCCAGTATTCCAATGACGCACGTCGTCGCGTACACCGAAGGCCAAATGGAGCATTTCATCCTGAATGTGCGCAAGGTCAGGTTCAAGCAGAAAGTAGGTCTGTGATGTTTTAGGAGCGTTTCCGGATGATCAGGTGTTGCCTTTCAGTCAACATCTGCATGATTACTATGTTACTGGTACCCCGATTTTTCAAGATGAAACCAGCAAATTTCATCGGGCTAGACGAATATGTGACTGGATTTATGAACGCCCCCTCCCACATTATTACATCTCGATTGGCGTGCAAAGTCACCTGACTTGAACCCCATTGAGAATCTGTGTGACATGTTGGAACAGCTGGTAAAACGCCGGCAGCAGCATCTCCGCAATTTGGTGGAATTGCGCGATCAAATCTTCAGCGAGTGGCTAAACCTGGATGCGACGTACCATCCAGTCCAGAGGCGGAGTTACACGGTGCTGAATGATGCTTGTAATGATTTATCCAGGGTGAGTGTGAGCTTATATCTCTCGGTCATGGCCACTCATCAACGGTGCTAATTTCAGATGACCGCCCTCCTGTTAGTAGACAATCACTATTGCGTGATTCTGTGGTGACGACCTGCCTGAATATGAATAGGAGAGTGTTGGGACAAACACAACTACCCAGTACCCGCGCCAAAAAGTCACCGACGCGGCCGGAAAAGAACTCGGTAGCCTCTGATCCGAAGGCCTCAACGCTGACCAATCAGCCAAGGAGTCCGGCCGAGTGAATGAGAGAATGAATGAACAGAAAAGAGCACTCTCCTCTCGCAGACACGGCAGACCACTTACTGGGGAGAGAGTCACTTTTGTTATTATTTGAAAATACCAAAATAGCTGCCTCTGTGGATCAGCGGTAGAGTGTCGGCCTCCGGATCCCAAGATAGCGAGTTCAAACCCGGCAGAGGTAGTCGGACTTTTGAAGGGCGGAAAAAAGTCCATTCGACACTCCATGTCGTACGATGTCGGCATGTAAAAGATCTCTGGTGACACATTTGGTGTTCACCCGACAAAATTCATTAAATCTCAGCCATAGACGCCCAAGAGAGTTTCGGCTTACTCGGTCTGCCACCTACTGGGGGCCTAGAGTAAAACGGAACGTCGAAATTGACGAGCAGACAGCCAGATGGCGTCAAATAGAAATGTCTGCACACGGTAGCTGAGGCCATACGATTATTATTATTATTATTATTATTATTATTATTTTTATTATTATTATTACCAAACATAATTAAAGTATTCATTACTAAGTCAGTACATATTCCATGAATGTTATTTAGACATATATTTAAAAGTTAGATATTTTAACCTTTTGAGGTATTTCCTGGGCTCTAACTAAGTTATATTGTTAAGGATACCTCATCAATAACAACACGTATTTTCACTGCTTTCCTCCATTCTCTATTTAATAACTTGGCAATTGTGTAAAGTTCAGGTTCATTTTCAGTGTTACCTTTCCTTTTTCCCATCTATATCTTTCTTTCTGATATTTCTCGTGACTTTACAGTTTCCAGCAGACCTGCCATTTCCATGTGTTTATTGATAAAATTTCATTGACTATAGTGATTTATTCTTAAGGTTTTATTGTTACATACACCCAACATCCACCGAACTATTCCTCTCATTTCCCTCTTTGTTAACAGTTGAGTCCTCATTGATACATTTTCATTTATTTTTCAAAAATCTACTGGTGTTCCTTTGCTATTACACGCTGTCCTTTTTCTTTGCCTTTATAGGCCTACGTCCTTCACTCTTTGGACCACCTTCTTTCAAAATCTCATGTCAACCCTTGATACACTCTTTTCCTAGTAGTACCACATTCCTATTTCGCCTAGTAGCTTCCTCACCCCATCCACCCAGTAGCCTCATTGTTGCTGCTCTGTTATGCTTAGAATTTCACTTCTGGCCTCGTTCTTAGTCTCAACCAATACGTAACAATTCCTTTCACAATTCTCTACCCGTATATTCATCCCTTCGCAAATTATTATTGCAGTACAGATTGACAATTCATAATTTCTATATATACACATTATTAGGCCGGCCGTGAAAGTTTCAACAGTTACTCGTCCTCCTCTTTATGCCACACTGCGCTACTCTACAGGGTCTTTCATATAAACCCAGTCCGAGCGCACGCTGTGTGTACTCTGGGCTGCGACAGCTGCAGTATAGGAGTTCTTGACCTTGTAACCAGCCTGCATGTGTTCGACCTGAATCTCGGCTGTTAACATGGGTGCGACTTTTATCACTGCAACACCATATTTTCGGATAAACGTTCTGGTTTCATCTTAATGGTCGAGTGAGCAATCATAATTCTCGCTATTGGTGTGCAGAAAATCCTAATGGTGTTTATGAAGATAGGAACATAGGTGTTCGGTGTGCTGTTAGTGCAAGACAATAACTGGGCCTATTGTTTTAGAGACGGCAGTAAATGAAGAGAGGTACCAAGATGATATTCTTACGCCGTTCTTCCATCATTTAACGGAAGAAGAAAAATCGCGTGGGTGGTTACAAGAGTCATCCTCTGCTCATACAGCAGAAGATTCCCTTCTTACAATCTCGGAAGTGTTCGCAGACGGAGTGATCAGTGTGGTTCTATTCCCCCTCTTTCTCCAGATCTAACAGTGTGTGATATTTACTTTTGGGGTAAACCGAAAGGAAACGTTTTTCCAGGAATTCACTGTTGTAGGGCTGTGTAATCAATATTTTCATACGGGAATCCTGCTCTAAATGAATATAAACGAAGAAATTTATGTTGTACTGAATCTAATCTATGGATAGAAGTCAAATGAGAAGGGTTCCATACAGGTGTACGGTAATCAAGTATAGGGCGTACAGACATACATACAGCAATCGATACTGTAAGTTTGAAATTTCTCTGGAATATCTAGTAATGATTTCTTACAAATATTTTCAATATGATCATTAAATGAAATGTTATAACTGAATAAAACACCAAGGTCGTTAACTTGTGAAACAGGGGACAGAATTTTGTTATTACTAAATTTGTACTGAAATTATATTTTCTTGTTTTTAATAAACTATATTATTTTACATTTTTCATGATTAAGTTTCAACGCATTTCCAATACAGTACTTTTCCAGATGATGAAAATCTTCTTGAAGTTTTAAACAGTCAAGAGGTCAATTAATTTGCATAAATTCTTTTTTGCATCGTTCAAAATTTACCAAACTTTGAGATTCCTTTTCTGTTAAGGTGTAGCCCATCTTTCCCAAAGTCGCTGCCTCTAAGTCAACTATTAGCATCGAAAAAAAAAAAAAAGGAATCTCCATTACGGCATAACCAGTCAAGAGTGGAGTTTACAGCATCTATATAACGATAATCAACATCGTGCCAATATAAAACGCCACTGAGCCAAAGCTTTGCCGCTGGAAACCTTCTTTCTATCGCAGTAAAATATTCGGTTTTCAGATGTGATAGGTCTTCTTTAACAAAAATGAAGGCATCCCATGAGGGTTTATCAGTTTATCAGCCATTATGTCACTGGGTGTTGACAAATTGTAAAGATCATTTTTGCCAATATGAACAATCAGGGCGTCAGGACTTTCTTTAATACTATCACTGTTCACATGTTCTGCAAGTTGACCCATTCATATACCTGGATAGCAGTACGCAATACCCTCTTCAACTTGGGGTCCAACATTTCTTATCATCGAGTCCCCCACTGTTACTGTACGGGCTTGTTTCTGTTTCGGACGCGGACGGGATTTTGTTTGTCTTTTAGACACTGCGGTTGAGTCACATTCTATGTTTACCTCTTGATCATTTGATTCTAGCACTTTAAAACCGTTTTGTGTCACTAAATTAATACTTACAACAGTGTATTTAAATGCAACATGTTTCCGGGTATGCCTAAAATTCTTCGACTTAACCTCTTCAAAATCACTTCCGCATTGTCTTGGCATTTTAACATCGTGTAGTTTTAGGTTCTTCAACTCGAGGTGTGCATTTTCTATCTCAATTAATAACATTATTGTTATTTCATTTTTAGATGATAGTTCAACTTCCAGAGATCTTATCCTGAACCTCAAAAACGAGGAGTCCGAAGTGAGCTTATCGGAAACTAGATCGTCGGTCGGATCCGACTCTTCGCTACCAACCGTATTCTTAAATACGCATGCATAACGAGCATTACGAGGCCGCCGGAGCTGGAACGGCCGGCCACCAGCTCAGTAGTTGTTGTAATATGGGTCAAAAGTTTGTAAGAGTTTCTATAAGGAAACGGAACAAGGTAAAATTATTTTGTTTTTATAGCGTACGGTAGTTTGTGATACACTTCTCATTAGTGTAAAAGCATTTTAAAAAGAAATGCAAGTATAGTTATAAAATGGTAGTTAAAATAACGAATCTCCATATGAAATTGAGCTCTGAACCGTGGATTTACTAAACTTGTTTTAAGTCAAGGTGGTGTTCAAATTAGAAGCAAACTATACCGTAGGGAAGTTTATTTTTTTTCTCTAAGCGGCTACTTTAACATACTTCAAAATTAGGGATTCTTTATATATATTTAATCGTGATTTTAATAAAGCTCTGCTTATTGACTTCCGAGTGTCAGCCGAATTCTAGTGCTGGTAGTTCAGCCAGTTTCCGCCAGATGCCGCAGCGTCACAAAGCCTTGTCCTTGAAGAGGGATGATGACAGATTAGCTCTTATACATGCAGGGATGTGGTGAGTGAGATCTTTAGCTGCTATCAGTTGCTTCCTCACCCTTGCTTCATAACAGGCGGCAGTGGACACGCTGACATACTTCGTTACTCGCTAGGTGTGGTATGACCTTTCAATAGCACGTTATATTTTTTACTGAGTGCAATGGAATGGCAAATTGTTTGATTTGTACTAAGACATTAAACTTTATAAAAAATTTAACACTGGGCGAGTTGGCCGTGCGGCTGTGAGCTTGCATCCGGGAGATAGTGGGTTCGAACCCCACTGTCGGCAGCCCAGAAGATGGTTGTGCGTGGTTTCCCATTCTCACACCAGGCAAATGCTGTGGCTGTACCTTAATAAAGGCCGCGGCCGCTTCCTTCCAACTCCTAGGCCTTTCCTATCCCATCGTCGCCCTAAGATCTATCTGTGTCGGTGCGACGTAAAACCACTAGCAAAAAATATTAACATTCGACATTATTCTTTAAAACACGCCGAAGAATATGACAAATATGTTGGTGAAGAGCACCATGAAATTGCGAATGAACTTAAAACAGATGCCTTATCTGAGATAGATGTTACCTGGCTTTAATGAATTGTCTTTGTTATATTAGTGACGCAATGATGCTTACTATTCAAAATAAGACAATTAACTAATTTTTATGGTAATTGTAGATCGGAGGTGAATCGTCAGTTCGAATAAGCTACAACATATCTCACTAAAAGAATGGCTAAATGGCGTAACGTTACAGAAAGAGATGCAGTAATGGTTGAGAATCCGCATACTGAATAGTAGTTGCTAGTAGAAAAAGAATAAATTGCTATAAATATACGTTGTTCCTCTTTCAGTTGTAGCCTATTACAATATGGGCAGTGGCGGGTCTAGATACTTAAAAACCGAGCTGGATAGCTGCAGTCGCTTAAGTGCGGCCAGTATTCAGTATTCGGGAAATAGTAGGTTCGAACCTCACTGTCGGCAGCTCTGAAGATGGTTTTCCGTGGTTTCCTATTTACACACCAGGCAAATGCCGGGGCTGTACCTTAATTAAGGCCACGGCCGCTTCCTTCCCACTCCTAGCCCTTCCTTCTCCCATCGTCGCCATAAGACCTATCTGTGTCAGTGCGACGTAAAGCAACTAGCAAAAAAAATAATAATAATAATAATTATTATTATTATAATAATTGGGCGGGGTGGGGGGCTGTTTGGAATTGAAAGTCTTGGTAACGGAATTCAAAAGAAAAGTAACCATGTTTATGAAAATACAATGGGCAACATTAGCACAACCATTAACATATTTACACTGACTGACAGAGCAAATGCAACACCAAGAAGGAGTGGTCAGAACTTTATGCCAATTGCAGGGTAGACTGACGTCACTGAGGTATGCTCATGATGTGAAATGCGCCGCTGTGCTGCGCACGTAGCGAACGATAAATGGGACACGGCGTTGGCGAATGGCCCACTTCGTACCGTGATTTCTCAGCCGACAGTCATTGTAGAACGTGTTGTCGTGTGCCACAGGACACGTGTATAGCTACGAATGCCAGGCCGCCGTCAACGGAGGCATTTCCAGCAGACAGACGACTTTACGAGGGGTATGGTGATCGGGCTGAGAAGGGCAGGTTGGTCGCTTCGTCAAATCGCAGCCGATACCCATAGGGATGTGTCCACGGTGCAGCGCCTGTGGCGAAGATGGTTGGCGCAGGGACATGTGGCACGTGCGAGGGGTCCAGGCGCAGCCCGAGTGACGTCAGCACGCGAGGATCGGCGCATCCGCCGCCGCCAAGCGGTGGCAGCCCCGCACGCCACGTCAACCGCCATTCTTCAGCATGTGCAAGACACCCTGGCTGTTCCAATATCGACCAGAACAATTTCCCGTCGATTGGTTGAAGGAGGCCTGCACTCCCGGCGTCCGCTCAGAAGACTACCATTGACTCCACAGCATAGACGTGCACGCCTGGCATGGTGCCGGGCTAGAGCGACTTGGATGAGGGAATGGCGGAACGTCGTGTTCTCCGATGAGTCACGCTTCTGTTCTGTCAGTGATAGTCACCGCAGACGAGTGTGGCGTCGGCGTGGAGAAAGGTCAAATCCGGCAGTAACTGTGGAGCGCCCTACCGCTAGACAACGCGGCATCATGGTTTGGGGCGCTATTGCGTATGATTCCACGTCACCTCTAGTGCGTATTCAAGGCACGTTAAATGCCCACCGCTACGTGCAGCATGTGCTGCGGCCGGTGGCACTCCCGTACCTTCAGGGGCTGCCCAATGCTCTGTTTCAGCAGGATAATGCCCGCCCACACACTGCTCGCATCTCCCAACAGGCTCTACGAGGTGTACAGATGCTTCCGTGGCCAGCGTACTCTCCGGATCTCTCACCAATCGAACACGTGTGGGATCTCATTGGACGCCGTTTGCAAACTCTGCCCCAGCCTCGTACGGACGACCAACTGTGGCAAATGGTTGACAGAGAATAGAGAACCATCCCTCAGGACACCATCCGCACTTTTATTGACTCTGTACCTCGACGTGTTTCTGCGTGCATCGCCGCTCGCGGTGGTGCTACATCCTACTGAGTCGATGCCGTGCGCATTGTGTAACCTGCATATCGGTTTGAAATAAACACCAATTATTCGTCCGTGCCGTCTCTGTTTTTTCCCCAACTTTCATCCCTTTCGAACCACTCCTCCTTGGTGTTGCATTGTCACTGTCAGTCAGCGTATTTCAAATACGTTATATCTGTAAATTATCAATTTCTTTATTAATCAAGGAATTTTAAAATAATTAATTCACTAAAACCGAGCCCCCAGCCCCGCCAAGGCTAGAATCGCCACTGGATATGGGTTTAAATCTACGTTTGTTACTAGTGTGCACGGAAACTCACCGCTGCACTGCTTCCCTTGCTCACGATACGAGGCTTGCAGGCGGACCTCCCCTCTTTCTGCATTACAACCCTCCTTGAGGCTCCGTGCACGTGTCACTGTTTGTAATACCCATTCCAGCTGGGACAGATAAAACGCAACCGTTTCGGGAACACAACCGTTGTTGAATGAAACAATTACAAGAATATAATATAACCGTTTTTCAGTTGCAGTGCGGTGGTGGTGATTATTGTTTGGTTTTTTGCTAGGGGCTTTACGTCGCGATTATTGTTTTAAGAGGAAGTACAACTAGGCAACCATCCACTATATAACTCTAATCAGAGAGAAAAAATGGAAAGGATCTGACACTTCGAAAAATGAAGGTATCGGCCTAGGAAAAGGGCCACGAAGGGCGTGAAAATGAAAGTCTCCATAGGCCTCCTTACGTAATACCGTCGGGGTCGGAAAAGAACAAGAGTTGACTAAATGTGGTCGGATAGGATAGATGAGAGAAGAGAATATCGTCTATTGCAGCTGGTTATTCAAGGAAAGATACAAGGCAAAAGATGACCAGGAAGAAGGCGCATTCCTTGGATTGATAATTTGAAAACTTGGTTCAACTGTTCCAGTACTGAGCAACATCCAAAGCAAGAATCTGTATGATGGTAGCCGATCTTCTGAAAGGAGATGAACCGAGCTCGATAGCTGCAGTCGCTTAAGTGCGGCCAGTATCCAGTATTCGGGAGACTGTAGGTTCGAACCCCACTGTCGCCCCCTGTGGGTGGGGGTGGTAGAACAACACGCACGGTATCCCCTGCCTGTCGTAAGAGGCGACTAATAGGGGGCCCAGTGGCTCTGTACTTTGGAGAGTGGGCTGGCGACCACGGGGCCCTTAGCTGAGTCCTGGCATTGCTTCCACTTACTTGTGCCAGGTTCCTCACGTTCATCTATCCTATCCGACCTCCCTTGGTCTACTCTTGTTCTCTTCCGACCCCGACGCTATTAGGTATTCGAGAGCTAGGGAGTCCTTCATTTTCGCGCCCTTCGTGGCCCTTGTCTTCCTTTGACCGATATCTTCATTTTTCGAAGTGTCGGATCCCTTCAATTTTTTCTCTCTGATTAGTGTTAATAGAGGATGGTTGCCCAGTTGTACTTCCTCTTAAAACAATAATCACCACCACCCCACTGTCGGCAGCCCTGAAAATGGTTGTCCGTGGTTTCCCATTTCACACCAGGCAAATGCTGGGGCTGTACCTTAATTGAATCGATTATTTCAGAAACAGTCAAGCGCCAAGTCTGTAATTTTTGGGAAAATGAAAAAACTGTCTAGCATCAGACAAAATGTTATGGTAGGGGTTTTAATAGTTTAGCACGAAAGTATTATATCTCTTAATAATTTCTGCCTAAGGAAAAATATTTTGTGCCTATTAACTTTGCTATAAAAAACCGGCAAAATATTTCCACTTAACTGGTTTCTGAAATAAACGAGTGTTGCAAACATGCTATAAAAAACCGGCAAAATATTTCCACTTAACTGGTTTCTGAAATAAACGAGTGTTGCAAACATATTTTTATGGGATAAAAGGGATTTTGTCATAAACCCCATACTTGTTTAAAAAAAACATATTTTAATAGGTTTAGACTGTATTGCTGATACAAAAGGATGAAATCAGCAATGCCTGCACATCATGACAAGAAGTAATCAGTCCTCATAAACAAACTCCACAGCACATTCTGTCTCTGTATTAGGCCATTGTAAAATGCTGTCATAAGTGTTCATATTCCATCAGGTAAGGTTTTAAGGCATTTAATTCACGTATCGTCTTGATATTGATGGGCACCTAAAACAAACAGTAACAAAGAATAATGTAGGGCTCAGACCAGGTATTTCCTTGTCTGAGTAAGAAATATAACCTTCTCCTTTTACCCTTGCATTCCGAATAATATTGCGCGTGTGAGTTCGTTTGTCTACCACTCCTCGTTTCCTTTTTAGATACAGGTTCGTCTTCTGAATTTTTTTTTTTTTTTTTTTGCTAGTGGCTTTAAGTCGCACCGACACAGATAGGTCTTATGGCGACGACGGGATAGGAAAGGCCTAGGAGTTGGAAGGAAGCGTCCGTGGCCTTAATTAAGTAACAGCCCCAGCATTTGCCTGGTGTGAAAATGGGAAACCACGGAAAACCATCTTCAGGGCTGCCGACAGTGGGATTCGAACCCGCTTCTGAATTTTCAGACATATCACTAAGAGTATAAAAAACACTGCACTAAACAAAAGAAACATTTATTGAATCAGTTGTTCACAAAACTAGGAACATGCGATTCCAGAAACACAACAATGACGAGAAAAACAGATGAACAGCTGGTTATTCTGGATTCAGAACAGCAGCATCAAACGGAAAGGCACCAGCAGTTTACCGCAGAAACCAACCAAGCGGTGTCACTTAACTGGTTTCTGAACTAAATACGAAATTCAACGTAATGCCTGACTATTATAGGACAACGTTTCTTGACTGGTTTCAGCACCAAACTGTGCGTATACCCACTTAGTAACATATTCTGCCATTAACACATTTTTCCATTTTTTGGCACTTGACTGCTTTCTGAAATAATCGATTCAATGAAGGTCACGGCCGCTTCATTCCCACTCCTAGCCCTTTCCTGTCCCATCGTCGCCATAAGACCTATCTGTGTCGGTGCGACGTAAAGCAACTAGCAAAAAAAAAAAGATGACACTTGACGAAGAGGGATATATCAAAGTGAGGAGCCCGGCACAAGTAAGTGGAAATAAAGCTAGGACTCAGCTAAGGGCTCCGTGGTCGCCAACCCAGACTCCCAAGTTCAGAGCCCATGGGGCCCGCTTTAGTCGCCTCTTACGACAGGCAGGTGATACTGTGGGTGTTATTTTACTACCCCCACCTAGAGAGGGAAGTTGCAGTGCCCCTCAGCTGTGGCGTTCTTTACCAGCACCGTTTCAGAGTTTCATAACGGGTAGGTATACAAAACCGTCGTTTACAATTCTTGTATTTCTTGGAAATGGGGTTTTCCAACGTAACTAGAATAACTCACAGGTCAGATAGGTCATTCCGGTGAGCAGCGTTGCTATTGGCTAAAGCGCCTGACGTCACCGAAAGCGAGAATGAAGTGGTATTCTTTTGAGCTTAGTAGGTACTCTAATTACACTCCACTCAAGTCATGAAATACAGAACTAATGGATCTATAGATAATGTAACATTTATTATTTAAAATTTATACGAAAACATACGACTTCAAATCCGTCTTCGTAAAGACAAAGAGACTCTCACAACGGCTCGAAGGTTGGAACGCAGGCCTTCTGGCCCTTGGTAGGTTCGATCCTGGCTGAGTGCGGTGGTATTGGAAGGTCGACACGTTAAGGAACTCTTGCGGGACAACATTCCGCCACCTCTGCGTCTCCGAAAACAAGTTATTTTATCGAATTCAAATTTTAACACAATATGCAATGGGATATTTTATTGTATATATATTTCAGAACTGTTTGTTTCCAACTGTTAAAAATTTGTAAGGCTTTTTTTTTTTTACTCAGGGTTGTTGGAAAATTCCGTTCTTGGTCGCGTTACAATCTTTATCGTATGTCCAAAGTATCATTGTGTGACTAAAAAATGCGTAAATGAATTCTTCTGTTATATCAGTTTGTATTCTCATTGGATAGAATTATATTATGTATCACTGACTGGCCGGTACAGGGAAAGACGTGAGGCGGGGACGGGGTTGATGCACTACTTCATTTCAACATCGGAAACAGTGTCCGGCGTGCTGGCCGTTGGTCACAAGGGTCCCGGGTTCGATTCCCGGCAGGGTCGGGAATTTTAACCATAATTGGTCAATTTCTCTGGCATGGGGGCTGGGGGTGTGTGTCGTCTCCATCATCATTTCATCCTCATCACGACGCGCAGGTCGTCGCCTACGGGAGTTAAATCAAAAGACTTGCATCTGGCGAGCCGAACTTGTCTTCGGACACTCCCGGGACTAAAAGCCGTACGCCATTTCATTTATTTTTGTCGGAAACAGTACCTTATTTTGACTGTTTTGCTCAGCACTAACCCACGCTCAATAATTTCCTGGAATGTTTCGCATTCCGTACAAATGTCAACACCATCAGCTCCGTGCAAGTACTGTATCACAACTTCCTGGTGACAGACTATGTGACGCTGGAGGGTGAGAGGGGAATCGCTCGCTCGGCCTTGGCCTTTCTTACTGACATCTATGCACCCGCGATGTAACTATCAGTGGAGTTAGTTGTCGACAGCATCGAGACTAGTGGCGATATTTTGAAATAAAAGGTGGATCTAGAACTGACTCCGGCCGCCTCTTAAGACTATCATTACTTCCGTCTTTAGTTCCATTGCACATCACACACATATTATTATCGAACATTTCACTCGGAGAGGAAACGAGATCACCGTTTACCGCCGTCTACAGTGCCAGAACTCAGCAAGAATGTGGTTACCAGGCACAAATAATCCGGGAAGGACGACACCTCCAGCGTCTTTTATAAGGTAACATTGTATACACGCTTCAAGCAGCTGCCGTGACGCAGAGTACAAACACCGTGTGTTCGGTGTGGGTTTACACTCAACTGACCGCGGCACAAGATATTCACCCAACGCGAGTTGTTTAGCCGCGCACAGTATTGTGAGGTAATTCTTAGGCTGTTTTTACTAGAAAAGAGTATTGTTTCCTTGGTAGAGTCCATCCGAAATATGCACGGCGCTCGAGGAGCTAAGTATGATGGTGGGGTGATGACCTACGTTGGAAATGCCTACCAGTACGAAAATCACATTTTTGGATGTTTGGCCTTTCTCGGTCCAAAATACAGCACCTCTTAAAATCAAACACTGAAACCTTCCCGACTATTCGTGTCTTTATTGTAAATACCTCTCTTCAATACATTACAGAATTATTAACGTTCGAATTGAGCATCTAAGGAGTGCGTGTTAACAATCAATTCCATTTTCATTGTCTACTAGCAGATCTTGTTCGTCTGCCGGGTTTGACGTCTTGCCAATATCTCTTAAGACCATTAATTCAGCACTTCATTTTGCTCTTCTGGTAAAGTTCCTCTCCGTCTTTCGAGTTCTGACTTCTCATTTTAATTGCTGCTGTTGTTGATTCTGTCTTGCTGTTAAATTCTTTCTGGGACCTTAATCGAACCTGCCCGTCAACCCGTTAGTTACCCAAGATATTTTCGTAGTAGCCTGCGTTATCTCGTAAGTAACCAATCGACTTGTCGTTTTCGATTCACGCTTAAAATCTCCGAAACATACAAACGTTCTGGTCTCATAACCGTGCTTGTCTTAGTTTGGTTCCTAGATTCAGTCAGTCGGTACGTCCGTTCTAGTTTTATTTTATTAACTTTATAATCAACGCCTTGGGCTTCAGTCCCCCGGGGCCCTCGGTTCGATTCCCAGCTAGTTTGAATGGTTTTAATCGTAAGTGTTTAACTCCATTTGCTCGGGGCTCGGTGATTGTGTTATATTAATCACCACCAACGCATTTCTCCTAATACGAGCAACAGTTCATGGAATCTTTGTAACAATAAATTCTTCTTCTACCAATTTTCACACATCTGTGGGGTTGAGGGTGTGAACTGTGTCGAACAGGTGGATTTGGCCCTGTTTTGCGGCCGGAGCCCTTCCTGACACCAATCCTATATAGAGGGATGTAATCACTATTGCGTGTTACTGTAGTCGTTGGTAGTATAGTGCGTTGTCTGAATATGAAGGGGAGGTGTTGGGACAAACACAAATTTCCTGTCCCCGAGCCAGAAAAGTTAATCAGACGCGATTAACATCCCCGACACGCCAGGAATCGAACCCCGGACCCTCTGAACAAAATGACTCAAGGCTGACTATTCAGCCAATGAGTCGGACCTTTGAAACAATAAACTAACTAAATAATAATTACAACCACAAACGAACCTTGTAACGGTCGGACTTCTCCCTTAGATTTCAGAGAGGATTACTATATCATTGACTGACTCCTTAAACAATAATTTCTACCATCAATACCACAGATAAATTTAATCTTCTCAAGGAGAATTATTATTAAATACAAATTTCTCATTATGTTTGCCAAATGTCTTTTTTACAGGCTCTTCAGGATCAACGGAAGTTCGTGGCGATCAGAATCGAACAAGAATAAAGACAGCCATGGCAAGGAGACGTCTGAGAGCTGTTCATAAAGCTGAAAAATATCCTCAATCCAGACGATCAGATGAGGTATTACATGCGCCATTTTTAGGTGTGGTGCTTGTGGTGAATCATAATTTAAGTTCGACGTTATTACTAGAGAAGAACAAGGGAGAGGGAAAGAAATACGACATATTAAAGTGAAATGGGAGAAAGATGGCCCTGATAAATACCAAAAAAGTTTCCAAATTCTACAGGAGTTCTTAGCGCAAGTCAGATATTCTGCATATCTCCGTGGTTTTATCAATGAGGAAGGATTTAAATATGTGTAGAAGACGAAATATTTACTAGAACACCTTTCGTGGAGCAAAAGTGTATCTAAACAGGACAGGAGGTAGGTTATCCAGGTTGTTCTGTCTTATAGTGTGACAGGAACACGACCGACAGGAGGAGAACCGAATGTGGATCAAGGAATTCCAAGAACATTACGCTGACATCCAAAATAAGTTCCTCACGACAAGGGCGAGTCAATAATGCGGGAAAAGACTTGACAACAGCCCCCATGAAGTGGATGATGATGAAAAGTGAGACAGCGAAACTATTGCGTTGAGTTATCAAGAATAAAAATGTATAAGGCAGAGAACGGAAGCTCAATCAGACGCAGCACGGCCTTGAAGAGAATGAGTACTCTCCATCATAATAAAACGAACATCGAAGCGAATGTTTGTTTTTAGCACTCATGTATTCATTAATAAATAGCTAAATACTATCAAAAATTATTGCATCTTTCTAGTTAATGATATGAAATTGTGTCAACTTATCTATAAGAATGTCTTCAAGACTTCAAAACTTTTCTTTAAATAGAACGTTCTCAAACATGCGAGGAGTAAATGGGGGTGGAGAGTACACAACAAAACAACACGAACGTTCCCTATGAGCATATGCCTGGACATTTTGAGCACATCCTGTATTAGAATGCAGTATCCCTGTGGTACACAAAATTAGGCTATTGTCAATACTTTCCGCACTAAGTTTGCAAAGTCTGTACCTTCTAAACGATCGACCATAGGGCACATGATGTGTGCTCTCCACCCCATCCCCTTGATTACTTCCTACATGTTTGCGAACACCATGATTTATCGCGGCCAAATTGTAGTCCAACTTGGGGTCCACTTATTTACGCCTCCTAATACAAAATCTGATGGACTGGGAATTTCCAAGTCATCTAGTAGGCACGCCAAAAATGTAGTGATTTCTTTGCTATCCTGTAATTTTTTATGAATACAAATTAAGTTTTGTTTTCTGGGCTAATCTTAGAAACTACTGGACAGCTTTGATGGAATTTTCACCGACGAATTTCTTATAGCCATGGGAGTAACCTAGGTTACAAAATAATTCACGATAAGGACGAATCAATTCTGCGGAAAAAGACTTGACAACAGCCACCATGAAGTGGATGAAGTGCATGAAGTTGTCTCCCAGTGGTATATTATCTCTTAGGTACGCCACAGATATTTCAAATTGGGAAGTAACTGCATCTTCTCATTCAGCGACCTAAACAACTTTTCACGACGTTGCGGGACTGATCCTTTTGTGGTAGAGAATGCACCATATCCACCATCCTCCAAGTGGATACGACGGCCAAATTCTTTATGTTGTTGTTAAAAATTCGAGAATCATGCACGTTTCCCTTCCAACGTGCTACTGTATCTAACGTTCGACAATTATCATCACGTATGACCTAGTAACAAGAACTGTATTAAGTAAGTTAAAAGACGCTGTTATAGTACGTACGGTTTATTGTGTGTAAGTGTAAGTTATTTTGTTATCTGAATATCAAATAAAATTACCATTTCCTGTCATATAATTTTGTGTGTCTTATCATTTTTTATTTATTTATTTATTTATTTATTTATTTATTTATTTATTTATTTCAAGGAGACTGTACAGAGTTTGCATCTATGTTTGACCCTGTGGATACCTAAACAAGTTTTCCGACTCCACTTGCTGGACAAAACCAGATAAGGAAACAGAAAACAAACCAATATAAATGTAGTAACAAATGGACTACGGTCAGCTCAATTAGGAGGTCCGTTATCCATGGTAATACGGCAGCTGTCTAAGAATGACATGCAATAAGATAAAATAAAACCATCGGCAGTACGGCACATGAAGGCTATTAAACCTTCACCTCATTCCTGGCTGGACTCGCAAACCTTGCACATTTTTCATGACCTACCCAGGTTTGCTAACCCAGACATCACATTTCAACACCTGCCGCGTTAGTGTGCCATCTTCTAATCACGTTGAACTTTTCCGCCTGAACTACTTCCTTGTTACCAGCACACATTATCTAACTTCACCTCCAAAACAATCTCTTATACCAACCATAATCACATATTAATTTCGACCCTTCAATTCACTAACTACATAATTCAACTCAACCTCTTATTCCCCATCTCTCTAAGCATCATGTTTCACTATTCATCAATCTTTGCATTCCACAACATCAACCTCTTATCATAACCATTTTCAATAAAATTCCATAGTAATCACTCTTAGCAACCTTCACTCAGAATGACCATATACCCGCCATAATCACAGATAATTTCCTCCCTCCAATCCAATTTTATCCAACAACCACTTATCGTAATATACATACAATAAAGCAGCAATTAACATTTTACTATTCATACCTATACCAACCATAATCACATATTAATTCCGTACTTAATTGCATTTAAATTTCAAGCTAGTCTCCACATTAAAATAAATTATGCCATCACGTCTTACCATACCCAAAATTTACCAACTATACTTCACTACCTCACTTTTGATCCCTCTTTCAATCACACTTCTTATTATAAACATAATCACTCTTAGCAGCCTTCACTCAATATTACCATAATACTCTTACCATTCAAACACATACCAACCAGCCTCACATATTAATTTCGTCCCTCCAATTCACTTACTATATACCATCAACTCGACCTCTTATTCATCATCTCTCTAACCATCATTAACCATACATAATCTCAATACCCAATTCTTGAACATATTAAGGACATAATCACTCTTTGCACCCTACACTCAAAATTACCATCACCAACCATCGTACTTTTCTTTCATATCAATTAACGAACACTCACATTTCAGACCATATTCACTTAAAATTACCGTACCCATCTCTACATCATATACCATATCAAGTTCAATGTACATTACAATTACATTTAGCATACAGGTAACAAACACAATCGCTCATCTCCACCACCAATCCCAACTCGTTTGCTTAACCTTTTCCAGTCTAATTATCGTGTGGAGGAGTTTAATGATCTGGGTGTAATTCTTAGTAACAGGAATGGCTTATCCTTTGAGAAACACACTGATGGTATTATAAAGAAATCTTTCAGACTCCTGGGGGTTTGTCAAAAGGAATTGTAAGGATTTCAGTAATATTGCATGTGTCAAAACACTGTTTTGTTCCCTGATGAGACCCTGTCTCGAGTATGGTTGTGAGGTGTGGCTCCCGTATCAGAAAGGCCTCATACACCATCTCGAGAGAGTACAGATAAGGTTCATGAAGTGGATTAGTTTTGGATTCCTCGGCATGCCACTCTCTTCAAGCAGGTATGAAGAATTTGTAAACATTCTTGGAATGAATACGCTGACAACGCGCCGAAAATGTGCGAACGCAATGTTAGTGATTAAATGCTTGAAGAGTAAAGTGGACTGTCCGGCTATACTGGGGTTGATCCCACTTCATGTTCCAAGCCCAAATGTAGGACGGTTGCACATGAAAATATTCTTGGTTCATGTAAGCCCGTAGGACCATAAATCAGCTGGAAGGGTCACTCGACATTTTTACCACCCTTCCACTACAATGCGGAAAGTTCTTCCCAAGGGTGGAACGTGATAATTTTGTAAATTATGTAAATAATCTGTAGAAAACATGTGAAGATTTATATCTCTTTGTATATATATATGTATATACTTTTTAAATTTTTAATTAATTTAGTTATTTAATTTAATTTTTAATTTAATTTTTAATTTAATTTTCTATTTATCATCTGTGATTGGGACATCCTGTAGGTGGTAAATAAATATATTCTGTTCTATTCTATTCTATACATGACACAATTACCTAACCTACTTACTAATGCTACTTGATTTTTTACTTCTCGTCACTATGCCTTCCTCGCTTTTACGCTTCTTGCCCCACAGTTCCTTTAGACTCATATTTCTTCCTTTAATCATAGTTCCTCTTGCGTCTGCCTCCTCCCTCAAACCATTATTTTCACTATGCGTGTGACCACTTCTCTTTTCTTGTGCACTTACCTCCTCCAGCACTCCCCTGATTCCTTCTACCATCGCGTCTATCAGCACTTCCCTGTATCTTTCTGCCACCGCCCTTATACTGTCACTCTCCCTGACTCCTTCTATAACCTCTTCTATGATCTCACTGTTGTTCGGTGCTCCTCTCTTCCTATTATGCACGACCTCGCTAGTCCTACTCATTTCATCCTGCTTTAGACACACCTCCAAGGCCTGAAGTTTCGTCACTGTCCAATTTCGAGTCCATTACCCATTGGTCACCGCTAGTATCTGGCCCCTAATATATGCCCTCAACCCTTGCAGTCTTGCCCTCACTAGATGTTTCTTTACAATTTGTCATTCTTACTCGCATCTCTTCCCATATCCCTCTTAATTCACATTTTTTCATGCTGTAGATTTCCGGCGTTTCTCGTCACTATGTCCGCCATCAATGTGGATAGTAGTGTCACTATTATCGGCCTGCGCCCCCTCACCATGCCTACTCTCTCAGCGTCATCTATATCGACCTCAATTAAATTAATTTTCATTTTATTTTGAATGGCATCTACCACATTATAAATAACGTCCACTTTAGCATCTTCCTGCACACCGTAAATAAATATGGATTTCTTCCTCCGTTCTTGACAGTTAGCTGCTATTTCTTTCTTCAATATCATCACCTCCTCTTCCATATTTTATATTTTCTCCCTTAGTAATACAATTTCTCTCTCACTGTTTTCCATTTTTGCTTTAGTTTCGTACGTGTTTTCCTGAATCCATAGCCTCGTCTTTTCGTGTTCCTTAACTTGGTTAACTGTTCAAACGGACAGAGTTCCCCCACTACCTCCTTAACCACTTTCCTTATAACTTCTAAGTCCTCCCAGCTCATGTATCCACTGCTCTGATGGCCTGGATTTTCTTCCTCGTCCCCAATAACCAGCAGCACAGTGACCACCGCTGTCACCAACCGCGTCTCACCCTTCAAAACCATCTCTAATTTACCTTTCTCACTTTTGGTTGATTCCTTCTTCCTTCTTCCCAGCCATATTCCTATAACGACCCTATATTGCTCTATGCCGATCATCTTCCTCGTCACACTCCACTCGAGCCGTCCGCTCTCCACTCTTACTCCACTCACCGGACACACTCCGTTCCCGGTGCTTGCTTAGGCGAGACTGTCGTGCGCCTTGCCTCCCAGGATATTATTATCCGAATACGCGTCCCAAGTATGATTCCAATAAGGCACAACATGTTTGTAATGATGCTTGTAATGTAGATTACTCATGTTATATGTCGCATCACGAAGGTAACATAGGCTGTTAATACATACAATAGACTGATACAGCTCAAGGAACTCACCAAGATCTTTCTGCCAACAATCTTCGTTCTTCAGCAGAAAATCTATGCACTATGTACTAATTAGATCATTCGGATGATATAAGGTTATGTTAGCTCACAATCATGGGATACATTATTTTAACACTATTATTATTACCATTAAACCACATGGATTAGCTGTTGATATATAGGCCTATACACTGCGTAAATGCACGAAGAAGAAGAATAAAGAAGTAGAATGTAGACAGAGCAATTGAAAGTATCATCAGCAGGCATGCCTCACATACAGACAGAAAAAAAGTAAAATAAACATGTTGATGTACATGTTGATGTACACAAGTTAGTATTTCGTACATGGTTACATCTAAGCAACCACATTGCATAGAATAGGCAATCTTTGAAGAGGACAAGACCCTAAAGGTTTTAATACGGTATAAATGTTCTAATGTATAATATGTAGACAAAATTGCCAACATTTAAATCGGGATATGATATAATTGTGACAAGTGACATACGAGCGTAAATGTAGGTGGTACTTTCGCAACGACTAAATAGTGTCTGAGGTTTCACATAATCCATACAGTGAATGATATATATCTAAACAGTGTTCCTTCTCAGCAGATTGTGTTGTCAATGGTGTATAGTAAGAAAGGAGTAAATTGTGAAGGAAAATTTAATCATTGCTTGCTCCGCTGGGAGACGCCATTTTGGTCAGGGAATTTTTTTACTACAGAAAAAACAGCTCAATTTTCTTCCAATGAACACTTATCTCATTGGCCCCAGCTGACGTATAGAAATTAAACCATACAGAACAACAGCTTAACTAGAATAAACACATTGACTGATTCATGTAGGGTTGTGCATTTCAATATCCAACAACCTAAGAATGAATAGTTCATTCATCTTCCTTATCTTTAAATTCCAAGCGTCATGCCGGCCAATTCGGACAACGAACCAATCTCAACAAACAAAAACGAATCAAACTGTGGTGCATGCAATAAAATGTTTGAATCTCAATGTAATGCTATTCAGTGTGAAGGCCCTTGTAACAAATGGTATCACAAAGATTGTGCGAAACTCACAAACGGAGAATTTGAAATTATGAAAAGAGCAAAATGTAACTCACTTGGCTTCGTGACATCTACAAACATAAACTTTTGGATTTTAAAGAGAAAAATAATCCGCTCAGTCAAATGAATGAAAAAATTGAAAACATATTGTCCTTTCTTTCTACATACATGACTACAATAATTGAAAACACTGTTCGAAAACTTCTAAATCGAAAACAAAAATCAACGGTTATAAACGAAGGCCCTAAAAGGCCAGCCACCTCCAATTCCTATCCAACAAATAGCCAACGCTGCACAAAATCATGTCCTTCAGAACTCTAAAAGAGATACTACTACATCTTCTCATCAAGATTTAAACAGAAAAACGGGAGAAGAAGGAAGAAACTATACAGAAGCATTGAGAAGAAATGAGATCCCGTGATACCTTAAGGCAACAATAGGCACAATGCAATCAACCGAAGGGGAACTTCAGGCTGGAGCTAAACATGCTTGGTTCTATGTCGGCATTTGTGCAAACAAGGAATTACCACTGTAACTGAATGTGAAGAATTACAAACGAAAGCTTACCATCAGGCATTACACATAGGAATATTATTTACAGACCTTACAAAAGTGGAAAAGGCGGAATTCTGGCCCAGAGATGTCCTTGTAAGACGGTATCGATTTCAACGCTCAACCGGGGCACGCTTTGATTTTTAATCTACTTTTGTGGAATTTCGAAGGTCTAAAAAATCTCCCCAAATTGATACGGCACCTGTTGATTCATTAACAAGACAAGATATACTCATTTTTACGGAAACCTTCTTAACAGACGATATGGGACTTCAAGGATTCAACGCAACTCATGCACTTGCAAAACAAAAATAATTAAGTAGACCGTTGGGTGGTGCCTCCTGCTGTTAAAAACCACGTTTCGGAAAAATTCAAAAGGTATTCAGTGATGAAATTGTAGTAATACGTTCAGATCTGATTACAATAGTAGGTCTATACCTGCCACCCGATACTCCCATAGAAGACGTTATAGAATCTACAATGGAAATAACAACCAAATTGATACATCAAGAAGTATAATATGTCGCGAGCACCGATTCGCAACACGTCCTTCCGTGGGAAATTATGGGGCGAGCGCATCGAACAAGATTCGATCCGTAACCTCCCAATCATAAATCCCTAATACTCATGAGTAGTTTAAGTGTAATATATAAGAGGAAGATACAGCAAGAAACAGTGGAAGTGAATGAGTAAATGTAATAGAATATCAGTACAGTGAATAAGTGCAGAATTGCAATTAC
Source organism: Anabrus simplex (assembly GCF_040414725.1). Taxonomy (NCBI): domain Eukaryota; kingdom Metazoa; phylum Arthropoda; class Insecta; order Orthoptera; family Tettigoniidae; genus Anabrus; species Anabrus simplex. The sequence goes on along the minus strand of NC_090270.1, from coordinate 22,861,475 downwards.
AATTAAAAGCATTTCTTAAAGATAGTCTCAACTTGGAACATTTCAGTGAGCTGAGAATGAGGCAAACTTGTGCAATCAGAATATTGGTCAGAGAAACAAGTAAACAGACTACAAGGTCATAGTTAGAAGCTTTTAGAGGGTGGACCAGGAAAAGCAAACCTGTTGTTGGTCACGTAGCAAGGTGCCCTGTAAAAATAAGAACGCACGCTGTGGTGCAATAATTCTTTCTAGAAAGAATCTCTGGTAGGTCACCAGTCACATGTACATCCATGAGATGGGTGGGACCACACTTGAAGTAACCAATAGGAAACTAACAGATCAGTAATGTGAGGGAACATAGTAGTAGGGGATGACTTGTTCCAGAAGCTCAGAGAAATGGTAAAGGGGAGTGACAAGGGAGCCTCTTGGTCATTCGGTCATTCTGCATCATTCTGTCATTCTGGTCATTCTTTCGGTAGTAATTCTGGTGTCATTTAGGCAGTTATTCTATTAACATTGGAAAGGAACGTTCTCTTGGGAAGGGACAGACACTAGATCACTTGGCAGAGAAGAGACTCTCTAGAATAAAGTCAGTGAAGATAGCAGTATATGGAGTTAGTCGGATTAGGCAGGAGTTGAGCCTGCCATCAGTTAGTGAAGACAGCAGTATAAGAAGTTATTCAAATTAGGCAGCAATTAAGACTGTCAAGCAGTAGTACTGGTTAGTAGTGTTCTACAGGGTAAGGTACAGAGACAATACATAGAGAACTCACTGAGTGTTCGAAGGAGACTGTAGCTTCAGTTAGTATTCACCTTAGAGTTCTGTGTTCGAGTCCTGAAACCGTCAAGGAAGATTCATAGGAACATCACAACGAGGATTCAAGAGAGAAGCAAGAAGAAAGAAGCTTTATAACCCGAGATAAGTATCAACTAGTTAAGAAACTTTAAAGACTGAAGGGAATTTATAAATGTTGTAAAGTGAATCATAGAAATGTGTGTATTTTCCAAGGAAGTCAGAGACTGATAAACTGGTTATTTAAAAGTAATATTGAGAAGAGAATAATTACAAGTGAGATGTAATATTATTGGAAGGGTATATTTGATAGTTTGTTTAAATAAATTAGACTAAGAATTTAATGGTGTCAGAAAGTGTCTTATATAAAGGTCAATCTGATATACGAACCCAAGTCCTCAGCCTGTCCTGTTCATAGAATACGACAAATAATAGCTGGTGATTTTAACTGCAGAATAGATATTCAGAATCAGAGACAACAGATTCTTTTGCAGACAATGGATGAAGAAGGTTTCAAGCTAATCAATAAGCCAGAAGATAAAACCTATTTCGCATCAAACGGATGCAGTAAAATGGACCTTATATTTTACAGAGGTCAACGGATGAAAATCTTAGATTACAACTGGAGCACTCTCAAATCAATTATCCCGTTCAGAAAACATTGTCCAGTATCAATAAAAGTGGAAATCTTATCTTCTGCGAAACTAACTACCCAGCCACATCACTCTGGCACAAGAAAACTAGATGAAACGAAGCTCGCTGCAGTCTTGGATCCAACATCACTTGAGAAATAATGAACTAGACGCGGCGGCTAAGACACTAGAAAATATCTTTCTAGACGCAGTTATTCCATATAAAAAGAAGAAATCCCAAATATGGTTTGATTCACAATGCTTTCAAGAAAGACAACGAACTTTACACTTCTTAAGGATCGCAAGAGAAACTAATCGACAAGAAGATCTCTTGAAATACTCTTTGGCTAGAAGAAATATAAAGACCTCATACAAAAGAGAAAGTTAAACCATATAGAAACTAAAGGTAGAGAACTTGCAGAGGTAGCAAAAGGAGATCCATTTATAGCATTAAGAAAAAGAAAATCACAACATGTTAGTAACATAGACATGCAGTCTTGGGAATCCTATTTCTCCAAAATTTCAAACATTTCTGGTGACCATTTGGCCTTCAATTTTGACTCTAATGACAGTGAAGACATTAACTCATAAGTTTTTACCAATATTGAAGAGGAACAAGTTATTAAATCAGTCAAAAGGAAAAAATCTGCAGGTCCTGGCCACATATTTAACGAACATATAAAGCAAACGGTAGATCTATTCTTGGACATTTCGACAAAATTATTAAATAAATGCGTTGAACTTGGAAACATCCCCCATAGTTGGAGCAAATCGACAATCAAAGTATTATATAAAGGCAAAAGGTGATTCAGAAGATCCGAATTCATATAGGGGTGTCGCACAGGAAAACAATATATTAAAAATACTTACCAAGTTACTAATAAATAAATTAACTGGAGAACTAGACAACAATTTCCCAGAGGAGCAATTTGATTTCCGTAAAGGCAGAAGCACACTACACGCAATAAAAAAACCTGAATTATGGTATAGAAGAATCTTTGAGACATCCAAAAGGGAAGCCCTACTGTGTATTTATTGATTATACAGAAGTTTTTGATGTACTAGACAGACAAGTACTATTTCAGAAACTCGAAAAAATTCTTGGGAAAGTACACCCACTAGTTAAATTATTAAGAAATATTCTAGCATTCAACTATACTCCGCACGGCTTTACTTCTAAATTGACGTTTCGCAAAACAAATGAGCATCGCTTTACATTTGTTGCCAGCGCGCTACTGCCGCGAGAACAGCTGATGCAATACGACCACTGCAAACAGCCCTTGTAAAATGTAATACCATTCTCTGAAAAGCTAATGAATCTGGATTGAAAACAAATTCACAAAACTACACTTACTAACATCATTCGACACTAAAAGGAGAATATATTATTAAAAATAAAAGCGAATGAGGAAATAAAACATCACTCAGCCGCTTAATGGTTGGCACGGGAAGGAGGTTATGGACTACAAAGGGAACACTCCACTTACAGTCACTGGAACTCTCCATCGATGAATCACTGTCACTATCACCAGGTCCCAAAGATATTATTAAACTTTCGACGTAGTTCTCCACTACACCTTCATTTTCCCACGCCTAACGTAATATTGTTTGTTTATGGCGCACAACTTTCCCCCAGCCATGGGCACTGATATTCGCCACAGCTTCGGCCAACAAGATTTCCACCTCGGGAACAGTAAACCGCTTAGTAACTAACCAATAGACGATTGAATTAAAACTATTAAAAATATTGTATTTTTTACACTGAACTATTAAACCTGTATTGTACTAACTTATGTTATGCTAAACTGTAAACTATGCTATACTGTATTATACTAGAGAGAAAAAGACTAATATAAAAAGTACTAATTACTGAAGAAAAATGCAAAAGATCGCGAACCGTACCGAATACCGTATACGCTGGGCGAGATAGGTTAACCACGTGGTGAATGTAAATATTAGAGCTGGTAACTATGTTTCGACATCGCACTCCGACGATATAAGTCGATATCAATGGCAGCTTGGGATTGTTTGGATGTGTACGTTTCAGCGCATAACCACTAGACAGAGCCAAAATCGGCCAAAACGTCAATTTAGTAGTAAATCAGTGCGGAGTATATGTAAATATTAATGACTCCACATCAAGCTCGTCTGAGATTATTCAAACAAATGGAGATCCCATTAGCCCACTGATGTTTAACATTGCAACCTCTGACATTGTCAAATCAATTAAGGACATATCAAATTTATCACTGTATATGTACGCAGATGGCATGGTCCTGGCCTCAAACAACAAAGAAGATCTTCAAAAAGGATTGGACAGCATAGCGGTGTGGGCAGATGATAATAAATTCAAAATCAACTATAAGAAAACATTACAAATGATCTTCAGAAAAGGGGGAAATTTATCAGCAAGCGACAAAATATTTCATACGAATAATCCATTAGAAATAGTGAACACATTTAAATACTTAGGCATTACTATTCAAACAACAATCAAATCCTTCAGAATCCATATAAAAGATCAACAACAGCAATAAAAGGTATTAATGATACACAAAATTTACAACAGCTCTCGCTAGAAACTGCCATCAAGCTTTTTTATGCCAAAATTGTACCCAGCCTAACACATGGCATCGAAATCATATGGCCCAAATTATCCCTCCGTAATCTTGCTACAGTGGAAAAAGTGAAAGCTCTGATTTTGAAATCTGTTTTAGGCCTGAACCGTGAGTTTTATCCCCCCCCCCACCGCCTTAAAGAACTTGATATATGTGTGGCGCTCCTAGTGAGCTCATTGAAATTTACTGTAATTATTTGTGCGTGTTTCCTGTCTACCTTGGCCATTGATATGTTATAATAAATGTGTTCTCTCCCTTGTTCCTCACTTATGGCACCAGGACAAGGAATTCTTTCCGTCCTGGGGCGTCCCTCCATTCTTGCCTTTCTTTTCGTATCTCGATCTTCTGTCATGCCCGCTCGCGTGCGCTTACCCCCTCCCGGCTTCGCCGAGAGAGGGGGCGTGCTGACGTTGGTCTTGAGTACTTCCCCTCCCGGTGAGATGGTGCGCCTCGCCGGGCGATGGACATTCTCACTCAGCTGCTGCACTTGGAGCAGAGCACTTCTCCTACATCGAACCAAGGACCGTGAGGGGGGCATGGGAGGTAAGATCTTCAGGTTTTCTAAATGTTGGTAGGATGATGGGAGGAACTAGGATACGGATATGTAAAGCCATGTATCTGGCGACTTTAGTTTGTAAACTGATAATAGAAGGCTTGGTCTAGAGATATTGTTGAGTAATGAACTTGAACCTAAGTGTTCTAGCCCTTAAATTCTATGTTTCTTGTATCATAAGCTATTGGTGGCCACTTGAGCCTACGTTATCGATGTTTTGGTATGTAATCAAAGAAGGAGTTAAGGAAAGAGCTCACGGAAATTATATGAAGGTGCCAGAATGTTCTGGCGTTTAGTTCGAGAAGCGATGGTTTATGTTTGCAATAGTACCCTAAAGGGATGTTAACCTTATGTTCACTTTTAGATGATGTTTCTTAACACGAGGTAGCTGGTGAGCTGTATATACATAGCAGCCCAGTAGTGATATGTTCGATATTTATTTGGTACCAAGGCGAATAGTTTATGTTTATGTTAGACCTCTTGTAGGAGGAGAGGATTACCTTTCTGTTTTACATAGGATGAATGATGGAAACGGGTCAAAACCCTCCTTTTAACCATGTTAATACTCAAGCGCTTCCGAATATGTTTGTTCTTAATTGTGTATAAAATAAATGTTCTAGTCAAGCTGTTTAAAACTTTGTCTTGACATTATACCTCTGGGTTGGTCCTTACGTTTATTAATCCGGATCCCTGGCCCGCTCTCCTTTGGGCCGTCCTGCCGGTAGAGTCTGGGCACAGTGCTGGCAGCCAGGAGCGTGGTTCGATCTGGACTTTTCTTCATTTACTTGCGAAATTTGAGCCCTGGGAGCTCTCTCGTCTCGTTATTTCGCAATTCTGCTTTGTGTCTTGTATCATTTACACGATGGCTGCTCGAGACATTGTTTATCCGGGAGCTTTGCGGAAGGAGGAATTTCTGTATGAGCTAGCAATACGTAATTTAGAATCAAAAGGGACAGCTAAGGCCGATGAACTCTTGTTGAGGAACAATTTACATAGGAATGTTTCAGCGCCCTGTTACACTGAAAGCGAGGTTGTGAGTTCGGTATCCCTTATCGAGGCTAATCTCTCTGATATTGGCTCAGTGATGGATTTTCTGGAGAGCGACGTAGCTTCGCCCCATCAACTTAAGAGAGTGCAGGGTCGTTTGATCCATCACGTTCATCGTGTGGGAGATCTGCTGTCATTAGAATTAAAGGAGGAGGTGTTGAATCAGGTTCAGGATTTAAGGGTCAAATCTTCTAAACTTTTAGAGAAAGTTGAGACTTGGCTAGCTGACCCGTCTATCAAAACTAAGCTGGTGTTACCTTCCACTGCGACGGTAGTAGGCGAGTTAAATCAACCTACTCCTGACCTTGGGTCTGACGGGCAGCGAACTTCTCTCGAGCCGCATTTCTCATCTTTAGAGTGCTCTTCAAAACATCAGACTACGAGTCAACAGCCACCCTTGTCTTCGCAAGTTTCACCCTTTTCGAGTATTCCTCATCCATTGCATAACATGCTGAAAGACAGCCCTCGCTATTCGGTGAATTCGACGAGTGATGTGATTGCATTTCTTCGTTTTCTTGTCGAATTCTTGTATCACGCTCAAGTATTCGGTTTGACGCATGTACAGATTTTACAGGTGGTTTACCCGCATACCATTGGAGTTCTTTCTGATAAGATTGTTAATGCAATATCGGAACAATTGTTGTTGCATCAGTTTCATGCACATATACTAACTCACTTTATCCCCGCTAGGGCTCTAAATTCTTTTGTGCAACAATTCTATTTTAGAGTGCAACGTTTAGATGAGACCTTATCCGAATTTATTTCTGTCATTAAATTTTATGCCATGGTTTTCGCACTTAATTATACGGAGGAGCAGGTGGTTTCTACTATCGTGGAAGGGATTGCTCCATCGTACCGTTCTTGCTTGTGTTTTGTGTCTCAGCCTCGTAACTTTGCCGAGTTGGAAGCTATGGTCGTCTCTGCGGAGGGCATTCGTCATGCCGATTCGCTTCGCGTTCCTGATCCTCCTTCTTCTGGCCGGGGTGTTACTGAGCGTCCGGTTACTCGTAAACCCACCCCGTTAAAAAGATGTTTTGGCTGCGGCGCTTCTGATCATCTTCGTAATAAGTGCCCTTCTCGATCTCTTCAGGCACAAGGGCCTAGCCGTGGTTCGAGTACCGAGGTGCCGCCAAGGGTTTCGAATGTTGTATGTTTTCGCTGTGGGACCCCGGGTCATGTGGCGAGATATTGCACGCAAGGGCCGAAAGGTAACTGACTAGGCCGGGAAAAGGCCAGGGACAGGCTCATTAATTCGCCGTCGCCTAGTCAAAAGCATTGTACGACTCCAGGTGAACGTTTGTCATCCTGTCCTGCCGAGTGTTTGCAGATAACGACCGAGAATAAGGGGGTGGCCCATTTGTCAAGGCCGAGATTAATAATGAGCCAGTGAAGGCACTCTTAGATACTGGAAGTGTTGCTTCCTTTGTAAGCGAGAGGTGGTTTGGTCTGCATAAATCTGTTTGTAAATTTCCCGTCGTCCACCCGGATTTCTTGAAGTTTTGGGAGTTGTGAAGTGTAAGATTCGTGTTGCTAATTTTTCGTGGAAATGTGGCCAAGGATTTACCGTGTCCTGTAATCCTTGGATCAGATTTTTTGGCTTACTCAGGCTTGGTTTTGGATATGCAGGAAGGGTCCTGCTGGTTCCAATTTTGTCTTGATGTTAGAATTCCTGTATTGCGGTCTAACTCGGTTTCTTCTTTTGCCGTGGTGCCCTCTCAGGACGAAAAGGGCTCCGATCTTAGCCATTTGCCCGAGGATCAGGCCAAGCGCATTAGGGAGTTGTGTGAAGCCTTTCCCGAGGTTCTTACGGAGAAATTGGGGATGACTAACTTGTTGGAGTACAAGATAGGGGCCTCTGATTCTATTCCTGTTAGGAGTCCGCCCTACCGTCTTTCTCCCCCCAAAATGCGAGCATTGAAGGAGATCATCGATAAGAAGTTGGATGAGGGAATAATTCGACCTTCTACGTCAGCTTACTCCTCACCCATATTGCTCGTGCCTAAGCCTCAGGGAGGTTACCGTCCGGTTTTGGATTATCGGTCATTGAATAAGAAGGTGATATTGCGATCTGTTCCGCTCCCAGACTTGCATTCCTGTTTTTCGTGGTTCAGAAAGGCTAGGTATTTTACCGTCCTGGACTTAAACCAGGCATATTATCAAATCCCTTTGGCAGAGGAGTCCCGTCATTTGACAGCCTTCGCAACCGATTGGAACCTCTACGAATTTTCTCGTCTGCCCTTTGGCGTTTGCACTGGCGCTGCTGTCCTTAGTAGGATTCTAGATCAATTGTTTTCGGATATTAAATTCAGTTATCTTTATCATTATCTTGACGACGTCATGATTTATTCGTAAACTTTTGAGGAGCACCTTGACCACCTACGCGAAGTGTTGTCTAGACTGCGTAACGCTGGGCTGACGGTTAAATTGTCCAAGGTGTCCTTTGAAAAGCCGCAGATGTCCTTTTAAGACATATAGTGTCATCTAATGGAGTTTCAGTCGACCAGTCTCGCAACCGAGCCATTGATGAGTTCAGACCCCCGCAGGACGTTAAAGGCGTCGCCCGCTTCATTGGGATGGTAAACTTCTTCCGTAAGTTTATTCCTAACTTTGTTAAGCGTGCTGGGCCTCTTAACGCCCTCCGTCGTAAAGGGGTTAAGTTTGAATGGGGTACTTCACAACAAGCGGCCTTTGCGGATCTGAAGTTAGCTATAGTTAATGCTCCGATACTTGCGAGCCTGATTTCTCAAAAACCTTCATTGTTCAGACCGATGCTTCAGCCTCGGCGGTTGCAGCTGTCTTATTGCAGCAATCCGACCTGGGCAGACGACCTGTTGCTTACGCTTCCAGGACCTTGACTCCTCTTGAAAGTAAATACTGTGCCCTACTGCACTATAAAGTTCCGTCCAGGCGAAGGCCGGTCTCGAACCTAGAGTACAGTAGTGAACGAACTCTCACAGACGTGAGCTGGTGCACATAGTCTTACCTGAACACTGTCCTCTTCAATCAGCCGGGAGAGCGCTCTTCTCAGGGATAATATGGGTATAATGGGGCAACATAAAGCTCAAACACTAGGACATGTGCCTACTCAGGTAAGAATTCGACTAAGTAAAAAGAATTAAAATAAATATCTAACAGAAAACTCCGCTGCATTCCAATTTTAACAAATAGGGATTTATTACATAAAATTGAATTATTTACAAATAAAATATCATTTTAATATGAGATGGAAAAATGACGCTGAGCCGATGACTATCAGTTCACTGCCTTCACGAGAATCCGTGAGCTGCAACAAGCATGTAACCATAGGGTAAGTAACGAAGTTTAGAAAGATGGATATCTGCTTACTGACACAAAAACAATGATTCCCATAAAAATTTACAATGCCTCGCGCCGTCGAACCCCGGTGCAAACAAAATCACTACAAAATTTACAATGACCTGACTTGGTCACGAACCCTAGTCCTATGACAGGTAAGGCGTCCAAGATACCTATGCAATCAATATAAAAGGATCCAATCAACACCTACAAGGGTGTCAGTCAAAAAACGGGCCAGTGTTAAAAGATTACGTAAAACAAATATGACATAAAACAAATCTCTCTCTCTGCTCTCAAACCATGAAGGTCGTTTCTTCCCCTTCTGGCATACTTGAAATACTGCAGACGACCAACACACCCGCCTGTGACGTCAAGCTCAATGACCTCCATTCTCACCCCACCACTGGCGGCAGTCCCCTAATTTATGAGCTCTACCGGGGAGCCAGGCTAAAATCTTGCCTTTCAAAAGAACACTTCACGTAGTCAGCTGCTAAAGCCCTCATTTAAATATACCTGGGCGAACTGCCCTCGTCTCGATACCTTCAGCAATCTCGCTCATCTTACTTATGCCTCTCATGGGCTAAATCCTGGTGCTACCAAACACTAATCATTACGCGATCATCACATTGCCATACTAGGCATTTCCAAAATATATTCAATAAACTCTCAATGGTTGGGCTCTCTCATGCCAACTGCAAATCTTATTTCTGCCTCTCACGGGCTCAAAACTCTTAAATATTTGGACTCGTTCGCTCTATCAGTGAATCTGGGTGAATTACTGGTCACGGCTTGGTCACAACTTGGTCATAGTTATACACTTCTACGTCTGCAGAAACAAATGCCTGAATGTGATCTAATAAAAGTACCTATCTGTAGACTAACCTCCTATGACAAAATGAGTTCAATCAGACCCTTACAAAAACACGTACTTTAAAATAACGCAATCAAAATGAACTATAAATACGCTAACAAGGACTCTACCAATAACATCTACCTTAAAGTACGGGGTTCGAGTTTGAGGCCTAGCTCTAAATTACAAGGGAAATTCTCCTATTCCCACAAATTTCTGCTGACTGACGGCCCCCATATACCTATCTAAATTTAAATGACATGCTTGAAACAGAATTGGAAAGCTCTGACCTTAATTTAGCATTCTGAAGAGGACATAGCGGAGCGGCCATCCCTGTGGACCACTGGATCTACCACATTCTGATAGACTGCAGAGCTTGCATCAGATACTGCTGACCATTTGGAGACATTCTTGCTGGTGTGGCGTCTTCGTACAGCTCCCTCTGTAGTCGGAAGGTGTCCTCTTCGATGTTGTGCTGGTCAGGTGCTCCCAACGTTCTTGGATCGATGCCCGTTGTTGTGTTGGCTTCAGCTCCTGGTTGTGGCTTCTTTGGAATGATGCTGTCACACACTCGTTCTGACTTGATGCTGGGGTAAATCTTTGCAGAAATAGCAGTACAGGTAGTCGTTGTAGCTTGAAGACAAAGCGTTGTTCTCAGTACCAACACGCCGTATGACGATTCGTTCCTGCAGCCTCTCGGTCTACGAATGACTCTGATATGCCCTGGTGGCCTTAATTTATAATTCCGGGTCGCGTCATCAAGCCACTTGGCTGCATGCAATCTTAGCGTGCCCGGGAAAATTTTCCCGCATTAATTATCATGAGCGCAACTTAGCGAATGCATTAATTAATGCAGCCCTAATGCCTATCAAAATAAAGCAGATATAATACAGGTTGCAATTCTTGTCTCAAATCCAATGCAACTCTTCTGTAACCAAAGATATTAATTTATTTCATTCTTCCCTCCTAGAATAAGTTTAGCCGGGAACTGGAACGCGTCCCCAAGCTTCATCAAGAGGCTTCGCTTTGGACATAACTCCTTCTAATGAGTTCTGGAGATTTCTCCTAATGACGCTCGCGCTCACTTCACATAAGAACGCTTCTTCAGGACCCCTTTATGACATATACTGTAAGACATCGGCTTCGTGGGTGGCCTAGTATGATTCCAATATCCAATACTCATATTAATACAATTGCTCCCATGAACAGAATGGTTCATAGCCCCCCGTGAACGACAAAATAAAATTCTGTCAAGAATTTTATTTTCCCAAATTCCAAGATCATTTTCTCATTGCAATTATATCTGCTGTCAATATTCAAAACTTCAGGGCATGGGACTATCTTCAGCGACAGACATGATAGCCTCCCTATCCTTCCTAACTTGGTAATAGGCATCCAGCAGAGCTAGAAACCTCCGGTGGTTACTCTCGCAGTCTTGACACTCCGTTTCCTTGCGCTGCTCAGATAGCTGTTGCTGGTCGCCTGGAGAAATCATATTCACTTCTTCTTCTTCTTCTTCTTCTTCTTCACCATTGGGTATCTCTGGTTGTTCTTCTTCGCTGTCATTTCCATCTTCTTCCGGAATGATAACCTCCTCTCTGGCAATATTTTCGGTCTCTTCGTCCTCAGGTTCTTCTTCCTCTTCTTCGCCTCCTTCTTCTTCTTCTTCTTCTTGATTGTCTAATTGATATTGGCCGGGTTGGAAAAAGGGCTTAAGGTTTGATGAGTTAAAGACCTTAGTCACTGTAGCGTCCAAGCTTTGTACCTTGTATGAGTTATTTTCATAACTATGAATTATTCTATACGGTCCAGTGTATAGCTCAGCGAACTTATGGTAGTATCTCTCTGTAGGGTTAGAGACAGTGGGTGTCTTAACTAACACTAACTCGCCCACTTGTAAAGGTCTATGAAATTTTTTATTCCTAGTTCTTCGCAGCCGCTTCTCAGCCTGTGCTTTTAAGTGTTCTGCCACGTTATTAACACATATCTCTTGAGCTAGTTGAGGATCCCTAGGGCACGGAATTACATTTTCCCAAGGACGTTTAGGCAGCTCATTATTGTGAATCCATGCTGGAATCATACCGGTCGATTCGTGTCTAGTTGTGTTAATACACTCTGTAATAATGGGCACTACAGTGTTCCACTTATAATGTTCTCTAGGGCAGTATATCCTGCAATACTTGGATATCTCCCTCATGATACGTTCACTCGGGTTAGCTTGCGGATGTCTGATGCTGGATAAGACATGCTTGATCCCTAGTCTTTCTAGTTCACGCTTAAACCCTGCAGCAGTGAATTGACTCCCATGATCACTTAGGATGCTCTCAGGCTTACCCATAATGGGTATTATCTTTCTCTTGATCTGCGATAGCGTTGAACGAGTATTCGCCTTTTGAATAGGGCATAATGTAACAAATTTACTGAAGACGTCCATACAAACAAGGATGTACTTTAAGCCCCTAGTAGCAGAGGGTAAGGGACCGAAGAAGTCTATTGCGAATAATTTACGGGGTCCCGTAGGTATCAGTGGTCGTGGCGGTTGCTTCAGAAGGTACGGATTTGGTTTCACCCTCTGACAAATGTCACAGGTACGCAGGATTTTCTGTACCATCGACCTCATTTTAGGCCACACGAAAGTTTCCTGCAGTGTTGCTACCACTTTATCAATTCCTGAATGTCCTGTAGAGTGATGAGCTATCCATATTAAGTCAATCTGTAATCGCGGAGGTACCACAATTCTAAATTTCGTATGATTCTCATCCACAAATTTATGCAAAATGTTGTTAAAATAGTGATAATTTACCGCTTTGCGCTCCGCTTCAGCGTACTGTGGAGTCCCGGGTTGGAGTTCTTTCCGAAAGTACTGGATTAGCCGTCCGGTCTCTGGGTAATTTTCCTGTTCCTCATGAATATTCCGCAGTCTCTCCAGTATATTTTGATCCTCTTGGTCTAACAGAGTTAAGTGTATTGTAAGTTCCTCCGGATTAGGATTTCTGCTCAACGCGTCAGCTAGTATGTTCAGTTTCCCTGGGCAATGTTCTACCGTGAGGTCGAACTGCTGGACGTAAAGTGCCCATCTACTGACCCGTGCATTAGCCATGTCCGTCTTAAGAATGAAGGTAAGTGCTTTGTGATCTGTTCTAATCACTACTGGGAATCCGTACACATACTTTCTCCAGTGAGCTAAGGCCGTAACTATGGCTAACATCTCCAACTCGGTGGTCGTGTATTTCAACTCGTGTCCTCGTAATTTTCTACTCATAAAAGCCAAATATGATATTTTATGCTCCCTCTCGGGTGTTTCCTGGTACAGCACTGCTCCGACTCCAACTGCAGAAGCGTCCGTCTGTATGATGAACTTCCTATCGAAGCTAGGGTATCCCAATTTTACAGAATTTTCTAAAAGTACCTTAGTGTTTACAAAAGCTTTTTCTTGCTCTTCTCCCCATTTCCATCTATTATTGGTCTTCAACATATCTTGAAGAGGCGCCACTGTATCCGTGTAACCGGGACAATGATTGGAGAAAAAGTTCGTTAAGCCCAAGAACTGCCTAACATGTTTAATCTTGATCGGCCTAGGAAAATTTTGTATCGCCGCAATTTTAGCTGGGTTGGGCCGTATGCCTTGACCGTCGACTACATGCCCCAGGAACAATACCCTGCGCTGACAGAAGTGTGACTTTTCAAAATTAACCTTGAAATTGCATCTCTCGAGGTCCTGAAATAGTAAATTCAATTTTTCCATGTGTTCTTCTAGGGTTTTAGTGCAGATTAAAATATCGTCGATATACCGAATCGTAAACTCTTTTACCTCGGGACTGAGGTTCGATTCCAGTGCCCGTATCAAAGCAGCACAACTTGAGACTAGGCCAAATGGAAGACGTAGGAAAATATACGTCTGGTTATCAAATAAAAATCCAGTGAGCATATTTGTACTTGGATCCAAGACGATATGGTGAAAGCTTGAGGTCATGTCTACCGTACTGAAAAATTCCATATCTCCGAACTTCTTGAGAATATCCTTAAGGTTTGGAGGTCTCTCATACTCGGGGACTAGGCGTTGGTTCAAAGATCGTGCGTCAAGGCACACGCGCACCGTTCCATTCGCCTTGGGCACTGCACATAATGGATTTAAAAACGGACTCGGGGACTTGGCGATTATCCCGTTCCTCTCCATGTCTTCGATTACCTCCCGGACCTGGGGTAACATCTTCTCTGGAATTGGATATGGTCGCTGTGTGAAAGGCTCCCAGTTATTGACACATAATTTGTATTGGTAATTCGGGATCTTTCCAGGCTTCGAACCAAAGACCGTCTCATGCCTCATCAATAACTCCTGCAGCCGTCCCTTGTCTTCCGGACTAATCTTTGCTTCTTCGATTTTACTCGGCAACAGTTCCAAAAACTTTTCTTTCTCTCGCTGTTCTTCCAATTCGGATACCATAATTTCGAACTCAGGAATAATTTCCTCGTGATCCTGTAGCCACCTTTCTGAATCAAATTCTTCCGTCTGCATGTCCATTGTCCAAATACGTTCCCCGGGTTGGTAATCCTGGTTCTGGTTTAATTCTACTCGTTCCTGGTTACCATTTAATTTTAACAGGATAGAGTTCGTACCCATGTCAATTACAGCTTCGTATTCTCTTAAGAAATCGGCTCCTAATATAAGATTGTATTCCATATTAGGCAGCACAATACATGGATGGGACACCAGTAACTCTCCAATCTGGATGTCAAGTAATACCTGCTCCTTACAGGACGTTACTTTGTCAGGTATAATCCCTTTAATTTTGACCTTTGAAATTGGTATAGACGGGATACGAACTCTACTTTGAATGTCCGAAACTAAGGCCTGTGATACTACACTGACCGTGGCTCCAGTGTCAGCCAGACAGCGTACGTTTAAACCGTGAATTCTGGTATAAATTACAGGTAATTCTTTCGGTCGGGGCAAATTACTTTTATTAGGATCCTCTAATAGGTCATCAGGAGTGATAACCCAATTATGAATAGCTATAGTCATCCAACCGGCATCCTCGCGAAATATTCTATCTCCTGGCACTAAATTTCTCGTTTTTTTTTATCCTCTCTCTCGATCTCGGCAAAGCTAGGTGCATTTGGGTTGAGACCCCTCGGCCTGGCGCCATTATGAAATTCTTGGTATGCCAAGCTCGCAGCTCCAGGAGAGTTAGCAGCACTGTGATTCCGGATCGCTTCTTGCCATGTGTCGCGCGTTGACATCTCCCCCGACTCTCTCCCTCTTGAGTGGTAGACGCCGTCTTGTCTCTCACCATTTCTCGGGCGCAGTGAACTCTCCCTCGGCCTGTCGTATCTCGCTCGGTTCCCATTCCATCGCTGGCGGTTGCTTCTAGAGTTGCACCGTTCACCGTCTCGTCTCCAGTACGGCCGGTCATTCCGCCGCTGTTCGAATGAATTTCTTCGGTGTTCTTGCCCTTTCCATCGGTCCGGTTCCTCCTGCCATGTGCTCCATCTTCGAGGTCGCCAGTTCGCATCTCCTCTGTGTTTAGGATTTTCGTCATCTCGCTCCCTCCGGGTTGGTGTTTGAGTGCCGGAATTTTGACATTCCTTGTGGCTTCTTTCTTCCATCTGCGCTTCTGCCTGTATGTTCACATTATGGACCGTCTGTATGGCCCGTATCCGTGGTTGATGTAGTGCAGACGTTTGGTCCCAGAGCCTAAGCATTTCTTCCGCTGCTACCGCCGTCGTAACATTAGCCGCGATAAGAGCCCTCTGTACCTCTACAGGCAGCTGTCTGATGATGGTTGTGACGATTTCCAGCTCTTCGGGCTGATGATCTAGCTCTTGCAAGCGTAAATATTGGGAAATGAAGAACTCGCTTAGTCTAGTGGGTGTACTATTCGCATATCTTCGTGCGTAGAGCTCCATTCTGAGCGCCAGCTGATGTCCCTGATTCCAGAATTTATTCAGGAATGCCCGTTTAAACTCATCATAATTCCTAAACGATTGCCCAAACGCTTTAAACCAAGCTCCAGCAATCCCTCCAAGATACTTTTCTGCCGTGCGTAGTCTGCGCTCCGGTGGTATCTGTCCTTCGTCCATGTAGGTCTCTAACTCTTTCAGGAATGAACGGGGTGTGACCTCTCCATTCCCCTCAAATTTCTTCGGTTTCTCCTCGGGTGCCCTAATCCAATGGTAACCCGGGAATACACTATCTTGACTGAATAGGGTTGAATTTCCTATTCTTGGCTTAGCCCTAAATGATTCTCCTAGTATCTCATGTCCCTCTTCCTGACTTTCATTCAGGCTGTCCTCTCCATACTGGCGTACCATCGGGCTGTGAGTCCTACTCAGTTTTCGCTTCTTTACTCCGTTGTCTTCCTCAATTTGTAATTGGTCCAACTTATCCCGTATATTCTCCATTTCATTTTCTAACCCTAGTATACGTTTCTCAGTTGACCGTTGTTCCTGCTCACGGCACTTCTTCAAACCCTGGACCTCCGCGTTGATTTCCTTCCTAGTTCGTTGTAAATCCAATTCTAGTCCAGCCATTTTAGCCTTATTTTTCTCGGTCGTCCTTTCATATTTGTCTACCACTTCTTGAGTCCTAGCCTCTAGTTTTTCTTCTATTCTGACTAGTTCTTCCTGAGTATGATCCATGCGGACTACGACTGCCACCAGGTTTTCTCTAAATGTTCCTAATTTGGACTGAGTCTCCTTATCCTTTTCTTCCATACGCTGTTCTATTCCCTCGATATTATTCTTTACTTCCTGAATTTGCTTCTCTACCGTTCTATGTGATTCTTCCATCTGTTGACTCAACTTCTCGGTCGTGGTAACACAGCACAGCCGTACATTCTCTATTTTGGTATCTAATTCTGCTATGGTTTCCCTAGTTGCTTCATTTTCAGAGGCCAATTGCTCCAAACGAATGCTAGTGTGTTCCCTTAGCTCGGTTATTTGGTTAGCTACCCGTGTTTCGGTGCGTACTACTTGTTCGGTCACGTGTACTTTAAGTTCTTTTATCTGATCCGAGTTCCTAATTTCTTGTTCTTTAAATTGAGCACTGATTTGGTCGTTCAAACGTTCCCCGTTCTGAACCAATAGCTCCCGATTCCTAGTCACTTGTTCGTTCAACCGTTCACCGATATCTTCCCTAAGTTCCTCTTTAAGCGCCACAAATTGTTCTTTCATCTGCTCACTGAGTTGCCTCAGCACCTCTCCTATGTCTACCGACATTCTACTCACTTGTTATAAAGTCCGGTGGGAAAAGCCGCTCCGTATGTCCTCGATTAAATTTCAAATACTCTAAATTTCCTACACTTTCTACTTTATCAAAATGTTCCTACTGCTAAACTCTCGAACTTTCAAAGCCTAAATTGGCTACCTCAATCTAATATCATGTCATTCAAACATAGGGTAACCGTCAGTACAACACTATGACACAAAAATATATATACAACACAAACATAAAATTCTCCCACAAAATGTCATAAACCAGCAAAAACTACCACATGCACAAATCCAAGCTATCCGATTATACACCTGTAAAACACAACACCTTGCAGGTCAAATCCCCGCACGAATATCATCCATCACTTCAAGGAAACCACAAAATCAGCACATCCTCGCTAAACACCACCAACAGCGATATCCATAAACTAATGGTAAGATCAAAGACAGAACATCACAAAATATCTCTCTGAACTGGCAGTCATTCAACCTCACAAGTTTAACAACATACTCCAAATATATCACCAAGCTAACAGTACAGATCACCGACCAAACTTGATATACCTGCACAACACGTAATAGAATGCAGCTGTCATACCATATGCCTGAAATCAAGCCTTGCACGACCTTTATCTACCAAAATATCAGGTCCTGCCTTTATAGACACACATTATGACCTATAGTCCTATATTATGGGGAAAATCAACAAAATACCACTTGGTTGTGTGAGCTCGTTTACACAAATATCAAGCATCACCTGACGGCATAATCAAATAAGCTGTATGACCCTCCTTACTGCAATATCGGGTCCTCAGTTAGCCACACCAAGTTCACAATGTAGACAAAGGCGCTCTGGTCCCTTTTACTGAAATATCGGGCCATACGTTACTCGTCGTCAATTAAACTATGGCGCTATGGCCTAATGAGCCCCTTTTTACTAAGTTATCGAGCTCCACGAGTATTGGGCGCCAATTAAACTACGGCGCTATGGCCCCCTTTACAGAAATATCGGCCACCACGTTCCTCGGCGCCAATTAAACTATGTGCCCTACTGCACTATAAAGTTCCGTCCAGGCGAAGGCCGGTCTCGAACCTAGAGTACAGTAGTGAACGAACTCTCACAGACGTGAGCTGGTGCACATAGTCTTACCTGAACACTGTCCTCTTCAATCAGCCGGGAGAGCGCTCTTCTCAGGGATAATATGGGTATAATGGGGCAACATAAAGCTCAAACACTAGGACATGTGCCTACTCAGGTAAGAATTCGACTAAGTAAAAAGAATTAAAATAAATATCTAACAGAAAACTCCGCTGCATTCCAATTTTAACAAATAGGGATTTATTACATAAAATTGAATTATTTACAAATAAAATATCATTTTAATATGAGATGGAAAAATGACGCTGGGCCGATGACTATCAGTTCACTGCCTTCACGAGAATCCGTGAGCTGCAACAAGCATGTAACCATAGGGTAAGTAACGAAGTTTAGAAAGATGGATATCTGCTTACTGACACAAAAACAATGATTCCCATAAAAATTTACAATGCCTCGCGCCGTCGAACCCCGGTGCAAACAAAATCACTACAAAATTTACAATGACCTGACTTGGTCACGAACCCTAGTCCTATGACAGGTAAGGCGTCCAAGATACCTATGCAATCAATATAAAAGGATCCAATCAACACCTACAAGGGTGTCAGTCAAAAAAACGGGCCAGTGTTAAAAGATTACGTAAAACAAATATGACATAAAACAAATCTCTCTCTCTGCTCTCAAACCATGAAGGTCGTTTCTTCCCCTTCTGGCATACTTGAAATACTGCAGACGACCAACACACCCGCCTGTGACGTCAAGCTCAATGACCTCCATTCTCACCCCACCACTGGCGGCAGTCCCCTAATTTATGAGCTCTACCGGGGAGCCAGGCTAAAATCTTGCCTTTCAAAAGAACACTTCACGTAGTCAGCTGCTAAAGCCCTCATTTAAATATACCTGGGCGAACTGCCCTCGTCTCGATACCTTCAGCAATCTCGCTCATCTTACTTATGCCTCTCATGGGCTAAATCCTGGTGCTACCAAACACTAATCATTACGCGATCATCACATTGCCATACTAGGCATTTCCAAAATATATTCAATAAACTCTCAATGGTTGGGCTCTCTCATGCCAACTGCAAATCTTATTTCTGCCTCTCACGGGCTCAAAACTCTTAAATATTTGGACTCGTTCGCTCTATCAGTGAATCTGGGTGAATTACTGGTCACGGCTTGGTCACAACTTGGTCATAATTATACACTTCTACGTCTGCAGAAACAAATGCCTGAATGTGATCTAATAAAAGTACCTATCTGTAGACTAACCTCCTATGACAAAATGAGTTCAATCAGACCCTTACAAAAACACGTACTTTAAAATAACGCAATCAAAATGAACTATAAATACGCTAACAAGGACTCTACCAATAACATCTACCTTAAAGTACGGGGTTCGAGTTTGAGGCCTAGCTCTAAATTACAAGGGAAATTCTCCTATTCCCACAAATTTCTGCTGACTGACGGCCCCCATATACCTATCTAAATTTAAATGACATGCTTGAAACAGAATTGGAAAGCTCTGACCTTAATTTAGCATTCTGAAGAGGACATAGCGGAGCGGCCATCCCTGTGGACCACTGGATCTACCACATTCTGATAGACTGCAGAGCTTGCATCAGATACTGCTGACCATTTGGAGACATTCTTGCTGGTGTGGCGTCTTCGTACAGCTCCCTCTGTAGTCGGAAGGTATCCTCTTCGATGTTGTGCTGGTCAGGTGCTCCCAACGTTCTTGGATCGATGCCCGTTGTTGTGTTGGCTTCAGCTCCTGGTTGTGGCTTCTTTGGAATGATGCTGTCACACACTCGTTCTGACTTGATGCTGGGGTAAATCTTTGCAGAAATAGCAGTACAGGTAGTCGTTGTAGCTTGAAGACAAAGCGTTGTTCTCAGTACCAACACGCCGTATGACGATTCGTTCCTGCAGCCTCTCGGTTCACGAATGACTCTGATATGCCCTGGTGGCCTTAATTTATAATTCCGGGTCGCGTCATCAAGCCACTTGGCTGCGTGCAATCTTAGCGTGCCCGGGAAAATTTTCCCGCATTAATTATCATGAGCGCAACTTAGCGAATGCATTAATTAATGCAGCCCTAATGCCTATCAAAATAAAGCAGATATAATACAGGTTGCAATTCTTGTCTCAAATCCAATGCAACTCTTCTGTAACCAAAGATATTAATTTATTTCATTCTTCCCTCCTAGAATAAGTTTAGCCGGGAACTGGAACGCGTCCCCAAGCTTCATCAAGAGGCTTCGCTTTGGACATAACTCCTTCTAATGAGTTCTGGAGATTTCTCCTAATGACGCTCGCGCTCACTTCACATAAGAACGCTTCTTCAGGACCCCTTTATGACATATACTGTAAGACATCGGCTTCGTGGGTGGCCTAGTATGATTCCAATATCCAATACTCATATTAATACAATTGCTCCCATGAACAGAATGGTTCAATACTTAGTCTATGAGTCAGAGGGTTTGGCTGTGTTGTTGCCTTAGATAGGTTTCGAATGTATTTAGAACATGAAAAATTCGAGCTTGAAACCGATAACCAAGCGTTGAGCTGGGTCCTGGGCAAGCCTAGGAAAACGGGCCGTCTAGCTCGGTGGGCAATAAGAATCTCGGCGTTTCAGTTCGATGTACGGCACATTCGAGGTTCGGACAATGTTGTGGCCGATTCTCTTAGCCGCATGTTCACTGGTCAGCCTATTCAGGATGATGACTCTTCTGACCCTAACTTCATTACCCCTTGCTGGAGCGATCTTGACTGATGCGCAGTTGTTATACCATGATCTTGCTAAATTCCAAGTGGAAGATCCTATCTTAGCGCCTATTGTTCAGCAGTTGAAGGAAGGCAAGATTGTTAACCCATATGTGTTAAGGAACGGTTCCTTTGCTGTGTTCCCGCTCTGATCACAAAATGAAAGTAGTTGTTCCGTCGGTATTAGTACCTATGATATTTAAATATTTCCATGAAACTCCTTTGGCTGGTCATCTGGGAGTGTTTAAGACCAGGGAGAAAATTCGAGAAAACTTTATTTGGAAGGGGCTTGATGCTGAAGTCCGTGAATTGGTCCAAGCGTGTAAGATTTGTAAGGTAAGCAAGCCTGCCTTAAATACTCGGGTCGGCCTGTTGTCTTCTACCCAGGCTACGCGACCCATGCAACGTCTTTTTATAGATTATGCAGGACCCCTCCCCAAGTCAAGGACGGACGGCAATAGATTTATATTTGTTTCTGTCGACGGCTTCACTCATTTTTCTTGGTTTTTTCGACGAGGTTAGCCACGGCAGAATCCACCATAAGGTGTTTAAATATCATATTTTCATCTTTTGGTCCGAGCCAGTACCTGGTTTCCGATAATGCGAGGGCGTTCACGTCGAATTTATTCAGGAAGTTTTGTTTTAGTCTGTCCATTACCCATGTGACAACGTCTCCGTATTACCCCCAACCCTCTTATGGGGAGAGAGTCAACCGTAATTTGCGGTCCGCTCTCATCGCCTTCCATCATGACGATGTTTTGAGATGGGAGACTTCGTTGCCATGGCTTGCCTTCGCATTTAATTCTGCTGTACATGAAGCGCATCAGTTTTCTCCTGTGTCTCTTATGTTCTCCTTCGTTCCCAACCCTCCACTAAATAATCTTTGGAACATTAATGAGCTGTTGCCAGAAAGGATTGACCCCCTTAACATCAGGGCAATTTGAAAAAAGGCTAAGGAAAACTTAAGGTGTCCTATGATTAGAAGAGTGAACGTTACAATGAGGGGCGCCGACCGACCAATCTCGCTGTAGGAGATAATGTTCTTGTTAAGAATTTCGTGCCTACCGGGAAGCTCGCTCCTCGATTCCGCGGACCGTATGAAATTATTAATTTCTTAACGCCGGTCTCCTTGATGGTAAAAGGTCCGGAGACGGAGAGAGTCTTCCTAGTTCATCTTTCGCAGGTGAAGCCTGCTTAGCGTTTTTCTTCGGTACTGCTGCGTGGCAGTCTGTCTCGGCTACGGGTACCTTGGTTTCATGTGTTATGAGGCTTTAACCTGGTTATCTGGGGAGTTTTGACTCAATTTCATTCTCGTCAGGGATGTGCTCTCCCCTTAGTTAGCTTAAGATTGTTCCTTTTAGAAAATCTGTATGTATTATTTAATGTGAGTCCTCCCGGAGTCCTATCGTACCCGTACTGCTCCCATGCCCTCTGGTCCGGTTACCTGCACTGCCTTGGCCCCCTGTACTCTGTACCAGTGGATGGATATCTTTCGACACCTTTGCTGGCCTTCTGCTTTATTTTACAGTGGACTGGAGTATCCACCTACGCCCGCTGCTCCATGAGAAGGGCCCCTCATGTCTGCGATTCTTGGCGATCATCGACTCCAGCCGCCGTGTCATATGGCTACCTAGTTTCAGAAGGATTGTGTTTTCCAGCGTCTGATTTGCATAAGGAGGCTCCGAAACTGTCTGCTACTGTGGCCGTTGTCCTGCGGCTGAGTGCCATGCATGCCGCTTAATGTTTGGTTGGGTTGTATCCCAGCTATGTGTGTTGCCGGCTCTGGTGGCCCACCTTTCCCCTGGCGATTGCTGGGGACATCTTCATTGAACTTAATCTACGTGATTTTCTTGCCATATCCCGGGATAATCTTGGCAAGGACTCGCTCCTCCATTTTTATGTGCAGCAAGAATGTTAATTCCATAGATAATCTTGGCAACGACTCGCTCCTTCATTTTTATTTGCAGCAAGAATGTTAACTTCATATATAATATTGGCAAGGACTCGCCTCTTCATTTTTATGTGCAGCAAGAATGTTAATTTCACATATAATTATTTATTGTAAAGCAAGAATACTATCTTATATCCAGCAAGTATCCAAGATAATTACATTTACGAGGCTGGTTTTTGTGTGGAAAACCGTTTTCCAACCCAGGGTTGGGGTTTTGGGGGAGGTCTGAACCGTGAGTTTTATCCCCCCCCCCGCCTTAAAGAACTTGATATATGTGTGGCGCTCCTAGTGAGCTCATTGAAATTTACTGTAATTAATTATGCGTGTTTCCTGTCTATCTTGGCCATTGATATGTTATAATAAATGTGTTCTCTCCCTGTTCCTCACTTCTGGCTCCAGGACAAGGAATTCTTTCCGTCCTGGGGTGTCCCTCCATTCTTGCCTTTCTTTTCGTATCTCGATCTTCTGTCATGCCCGCTCGCGTGCGCTTAACCCCTCCCGGCTTCGCCGAGAGAGGGGGCGTGCTGTCGTTGGTCTTGAGTCCTTCCCCTCCCGGCGAGACGGTGCGCCTCGCCGGGCGATGGACATTCTCACTCAGCTGCTGCTAGGGATGGGCTGCGAACGGAGTCGCGAAGAGTCGAGACTGCTACCTCTGGAACCGACACTCTCGACTCCAGTGTCGACTCCACTGATGCACTAACGCCATCTAACAACTATTGTCGGAACTGCTTGGGATTATAGTTCCCCGTTCCTCCCTTGGTATCTTGTGATACGATGAATACAAGATGATTATTAGCCAGCAAATATTAAATATTGTTTCGGGATTTTATCATCGTTAGTGTTAATGTTGTAGGTCTATTTTGGCGACGATTATAATGATGACGAGAATAGAAGTGGTAATAATACTCTGACAGTGTACTTTTAGATAATTGCCAATATTGAGTTGATCGAGTTCAGCTTCGCGGTGTAAGGGGCAACGCGTCCGCCTGTCACGCGGTAGTCCCGGGTTCGATTCTCGGCCGGGTTAGATTTTTAATTGTAAAAGAAGCGAATGCTTACAGTATGGTTTTACAACAAATATTTTACCGTACATTGTGCGTCATAATAGCTGCCTCCGCAGTCTAGGGAGGCCCCGGGATCGATTCCGGCCAGGTCAGGGATTTTTACCTGTATCTCAGGTTTCGTGGTAACGGTGAGGTAGGGACCGGGTCTAGAAAGCCAAAAATAACGGTCGAGAGGATTCGTCGTGCTGAACATACGTCATCTCGTAATCTACTGGCCTTCGAGCTGGGCAGAGGTCACTTGGTAGGCCAATGCCTACCAGGGCTGTCGCGAAAAGGGCCTTTTGTGTATACTATTACTACTACTAATAATAATATATTCTGACAAAATAATCTTCAATAATCGCCAACGTGAACTTGAAATACATAATACAAACAACTTTCATGTACTAATGGAATATTACAACACATGTTTGTCCGCCTCTGTGGTGTAGTGGTTAGCGTGATTAGCTGCCACCCCTGGAGGCCCGGGTTCGATTCCCGGCTCTGCCACGAAATTTGAAAAGTGGTACGAGGGCTGGAACGGGGTCCACTCAGCCTCGGGAGGTCAACTGAGTAGAGGTGGGTTCGATTCCCACCTCAGCCATCCTGGAAGTGGTTTTCCGTGGTTTCCCACTGCTCCTCCAGGCGAAAGCCGGGATGGTACTTAACTTAAGGCCACGGCCGCTTCCTTCCCTCTTCCTTGCATGTTTCAACAATTGTTTTTTATAATATTAATAATGGATTATGACAGAATCGTAAGTAATCCCCAATATGAAATTCAGTTTACATAATAACAAAACACCGGCGAGCGTATTACGTATGACAACAATTTCTTATCACTTAATGCTTATAATAATAATAATAATAATAATAATAATAATAATAATAATAATAATGCACCAAGACTTAACGTGGTCCTTGAATTATAATGAAAACCAACAACCTGTTTTCCAGTCAGTCCTGCGGCGAGGATAGGAATTGTACCGGCTGCCGAGGCCTGTCGCACTCCACTGGGACAATGATGAATGACTCTCAGATGAAATGAAATTATATTGGAGAGTGTTGCTAGAATAAAAGATGACAGGAAAAACCGTAGTACCTGGAGAAAAACAAATCTCACGTGGAGTGACCGGGATTTGAACCACGGAATCCAGCGGTGCGAGGCCAACGCGCTGCCGCCTGAGCCACGGAGGCTTATAATGGTTTAATCTATGTTCGAATTATGGTAGAGGATTTACCCATATTAGATTTGTTTTCATCGTTCATGTGCAATTCATAATGATTTACCATCGATATCTGTTTATCAATTTCCTGATCACGACAAATAAAGACGTGAAATTAAATGTCCTTGGTCTGCTATGCCGATACTTTCTGACCTGACACGTGTAATTTTATTTCAACTACACCATTATGCTCGTCGTCCTCGTTAACAATATCGTACTTCACTCTACAGTACTCTTAAAAAACACAATGGGCAAATCAGCAGCAACATGTATGATTTTTCATGTTATTTTCCGCGCCTCGACACACAAGCGGCCCCGCAGTGAGAGTCAAGTTCGCTTGGAGTCGTGAGGCTTCTTGCGAAGCGACCGTGCGGCCCCGCAATGAGCATCAGTTTAACTTGGAGTCGAGAGGCTTCATGCGAACCGAGACCGGTGTTCGGAGTCGATGGAGTCGACGCTCTCGATTCCAGGCTTCAGTCGCGCCCATCCCTAGCTGCTGCACTTGGAGCAGAGCACTTCTCTTACATCGAACCAAGGACCGTGAGGGGGGCATGGGAGGTAAGATCTTCAGGTTTTCTAAATGTTGGTAGGATGATGGGAGGAACTAGGATACGGATATGTAAAGCCATGTATCTGGCGACTTTAGTTTGTAAACTGATAACAGAAGGCTTGGTCTAGAGATATTATTGAGTAATGAACTTGAACCTAAGTGTTCTAGCCCTTAAATTCTATGTTCCTTGTATCATAAGCTATTGGTGGCCACTTGAGCCTACATTATCGATGTTTTGGTTTGTAATCAAAGAAGGAGTTAAGGAAAGAGCTCACGGAAATTATATGAAGGTGCCAGAATGTTCTGGGCGTTTAGTTCGAGAAGCGATGGTTTATATTTGCAATAGTACCCTAAAGGGATGTTAACCTTATGTTCACTTTTAGATGATGTTTCTTAACACGAGGTAGCTGGTGAGCTGTATATACATAGCAGCCCAGTAGTGATATGTTCGACATTTATTTGGTACCAAGGCGAATAGTTTATGTTCATGTTAGACCTCTTGTAGGAGGAGAGGATTACCTTTCTGTTTCACATAGGATGAATGATGGAAACGGGTCAAAACCCTCCTTTTAACCATGTTAATACTCAAGCATTTCCGAATATGTTTGTTCTTAATTGTGTATAAAATAAATGTTCTAGTCAAGCTGTTTAAAACTTTGTCTTGACATTATACCTCTGAGTTGGTCCTTACGTTTATTAATCCGGATCCCTGGCCCGCTCTCCTTTGGGCCGTCCTGCCGGTAGAGTCTGGGCACAGGCCTATCAAAATATACCCTTTTAAGACTCTCATACGAACTTACTAGAGAAACATTCTTCATAGAAGATTTAAGGATAAGTCACGGTTTCCCTTCTACCGTGAACTATGAAAAATTATTTACAGACAAGGAAAAAGATCTGAAATATGGAGTGAATTTTATTCCACTGATGCTGTGACGACCAATGATTGGAAGCAAACTAACTTCAAACTGAGACATATCATAAGAAGGTTTGCTACTCATGGGTTCCATTACAAAATATGTGCGAATAAACGATTTCACGAACCTGGACAAACGTGTGTGTGTGAAAGATGTAATCTCCAATGCAACAGGTATCATGCTATGTACTGTGTACTTAGAACAGAATCTGTGACAATATTCTGTTCTTCCATGTAATTTTTTTCACATTGTGGGCATTTTTCTAATAATAATAATTTCTAACTTGGAGTTTCCCGCTGGCTACGCCCGCAATGTGCGAAGTAGGGTGTTGTTCGTTACCCTCCTCGCGGATGTATTTGCAAAGTTCCGACTTAATGAAATAAAGCACATGACCTGCTGCGGTGATAGAATGTAATATTATGTCAAAAAAAAAAACACTTGAAAATACATCACACAAAGAAATTGAATTAAACGTTCCTTGGAACAACACTACGCGCTGAATTGTTGAAAAGTCCTTGAATGATCGTCATGGAGACAAATGTACTCATAACGTTTCTCAGAATCTACCCATTTAAGTAGTTATTACCTCTAAAGAAAGCGCTTGATCCACTGAGTGTTTTTAGACCAAAACGAACTGCGTATCTCACTTAGAACGAAAGATATGATTGCTTCAATAAGAAAAAAAACGTTGAAGAAATGAGACGTCACATTGAATGTGCACTCATAACTTTCGTCAGAATCAACAAATTTGAATAGTTAAGAGCTGAAATGAAAGAGCTTGATCCACTGAGTGATCTTAGGCCAAAACGAACTCCGTACCTCAATTAGAACCAAAGAAATGATTGCTTCAAAGAGACGAAAAATTGAAAAAATGAAATAATTTGAGGAAGGCGGAGGTCAAGTGATTTATAGTACCTTATGACAAATCTGTGCACGAATACCTTTCAGTTAATAAAAAATGAAGGAAATCGACCGGATAGAATGGCCGGACTGACTGACTTTAGTTTTCATCATTTTTTAATATATAGATTAGCAATATCCCGCTGGCTCCGCCCCAATGTGCAAAGTATGGTGTTGTTCGTTACCCTCCTCGCGGATGTATTTGAAAAGTTCCGACTTAATGAAATAAAGCCCATGATCTGCTGCGGTAATAGAATGTAATATTATGCCAATAAAACACTTGAAAATACATCACACAAAGAAATTGAATTAAACGTTCCTTGGAACAACACTACGCGCTGAATTGTTGAAAATTCCTTGAAGGATCTTCCTCATGGAGACAAATGTACTCATAACTTTTCTCAGAATCTACCAAGTTAAGTAGTTATTACCTCAAAAGAAAGCGCTTGATCCACTGAGTGTTTTTAGAACAAAACGAACAGCGTACCTCAATTAGAACGAAAGATTTAATTGCTTCAATGAGAAAACAAGTTGAAGAAATGGGACGTCAAACTGAATGTGCACTCATAACTTTCCTCAGAATCAACCAATTTGAATAGTTAAGAGCTAAAATGAAAGACAATGATCCACTGAGTGTTCTTAGGTCAAAACGAACTCCGTACCTCAATTAGAGCCAAAAATATGATAGCTTCAAAGAGACAAAAATTGAAAAAACAATAATTTGAGGAAGGCGAAAGTTAAGTGATTTATAGTGCCTGATGACAAATCTGTGCATGAATACCTTTCAGTTAAAAAAATGAAGGAAATCTACCGGATAGAATGGCCGTACTGACTGACTTTTTTCATCAATTTTTTAAATATATAGATACATTTTTTTGCTACTTTGCTTAACGTCGCACCGACACAGATATGTCTTATGGCAACAACTAATAATAATAATAAATTTCAATTCGGCTTAGAATAAGCTAACATTGTAAAATGCTGTCGTAATTTAAAAATGTGTCCCTACTCTATATCTTTAACGAGAGTCACTAAAATATGGCAATAACAAAAATATTATTCTTTGTCCTGAAATTTAAACATTTGTTGGTAAATAATATTTCCATGCGAAAGTGTATTAAAATTATGTTCGTATTTGACTGTTCTCTATATTTCTTTGGATTGCGATCGTCTCCTTGGCGTGACGTCACCACCCTGTTGTGAGACCTTAGGTTCTATGAGGTGTCGTGGAAACCATGGAATGAGAGGAAAGTGAGGGCACTTCCTGTTCATCATGGCGTCAGTTATACAGAAATCAGGCCAAATGCTGGCCTAACTCATTCTTCTGATTTGGAAGGGAGTTTCGTGGGTTAGTTCACACACTAATCTCGCTGGAGTTGTTTAATAGAAGATGGTTGTTTAGGTGCACTTCCTCTTAAAACAATCTTCAATAACTATGATGGATCTGAATGTTCAAAACATCTTGCCATCTAGCCCCTGTGTACTTCACTGTCATCCGGCTTCACTTTCGGAGCACCAAGGCTTCTTCTTGTATTCTTTATTGAGTCCATAAAGTGCCATTTCGGTCCGCAAGTCTACCGCCCCGTACTTTCCATTTCTGTACGTCTGTGAATTGCTTTATTGGCTTGTATCTCGTATTATCAATCATTTTTTCCCTTACCAACATTTACTTCTGTTATATACGTGAAGTAGGTACTCATTAACTCCTCTGATGAGGTTGACGTCAGGAAGGATATCCGGTCATAAAAACCCGCCACGACAGATTCATCTCACCTCATATAACACCCCGTAGAGAAACGGGACAAGGGTTGGACGAACAACATATACGTGAAGTAGGTTATGACAGTCCATGACTTCAGAGACCCAATTAAAATTTACTTTCAGATTCATGATGTTTGGTCAACTATTTTATGATCATTGTCCTTTTTCTTTATTGCAATGACACGATTTATAAGGCGGTGGATTTATATACTCCCAGTCCCTACTTTTACATCTTCGCAAAAACAAAGAACAACAATTAAAATAAGACAGTGAATAAGATATTTGTTAAATCATAAGAGTGCTTATTATAATTGGTAGTTACTGAGAGAAAAGAGACAAGTTAGTCTTGCCGCGGTAAAACTTCTGTGTGCATCTATATATGGCAGTAAATTTTATGCAATACTCCAAATATCTATATTAGCAAATGTGAGATAAATGTAAAATAATTACATGTTTTCCATTGAGATATCAGTGCTTGGTTATGGAGATCCATACTCATGAGGATGTGTTATACTTTTCCTGTATATAACTATTCACAACTGACGAAATCACATTCCTTCCCCTTTGTAAGAAAATGTTGCATATGTGCCAGAGGGTAAATCATTATTCCCATTACTGTTGTCATTTTCTCTTTCATTCTCTAATTCTACATTTTTCTTTACATGCTATAATCTAATTTCTTATCATCCTTTCATTTTAAATTGCGATTACTCTTCCGCTTGACTTCGGGTATTGCGACAGGCTATTTAAAATCTGTTTACGTTATGTCCGATGTGTGTAAATGCAGAACCGTTATTCGTCTGTCTTGAACCAAAGGTTACGGTTCTCCTTTCATTTCCTACGTAGTTAATTCGTAGCTTACGGATGTGTGAAGCCGCCGAGTTCTCATCAGTGGAGTCACGCTCTAGATAGGAGTGGTAGAATAACACGCACAGTATCTCCTGCCTGCCTTCAGACGCGCCTAAAAGAAGCCCCAGGGGCTCTGAACATCGAAGGTTGGGATGATGACCACAGGGCACTTAGCCGAGGCCTGGAATTGTTTCTAATTACTTGTGCCCGGCTCCTCACTTTCATCTATCGTACGCGACCTCACTCAGTCAACACTTGTTCTTTTCCGACCCCGACGCTATTAGGTTTGCGAGGGGTAGGGAGTCTCTCATTTTCACGCCCTACGTAGCCCTTGTTTTTCATTGGCGGACACCTTCATTTTTCGAAGTGTCGGATCCTTTTCATTTTTTCTCTCTGATTAGTGTTGTGATAGTACATATATCACACCCTCGCACTATATGTAGAAGTTAGAGATATTATTGTCAGTATTCGATTTATTATTATTATTTCATTTGTCTATTTTGTCATTAATCTTTGTAAGCTGGGAGGTATCCATATAATGTAGTATTAGTAATTTGTTTTGCACGAGTGGGAAAACATTGCTATATTGGAATCTGGTAATTTGTATGACTCTTGCGGACATCCCAATGTCTGATGAGATGTGCTTGTTGTCGTCGGGAAGTTCTATGAGACATGTATATATCCCAGTCTGATGAGAGGAACTTGTTGTGGTACTAGGAAAGTTCTATGACTCATGTGGAACACCCCGGCGTTTGTTTATGTCTTGGGACCCTGAAGCAGTTCAGGGCATGGTCTTGACAAGAGGATCACTCATGATTGGCTGGCAAGGACCAATCCAGACGTATCATCTGAGAGGAAGGGAGAAGCGGATGTTTATATAAATTTCGAAATCACTACGGAAAGGAACCACAACAGACACCCTGTACGAGAAGGAAGTAGTGCGGACGCACTGTACGGAAGGAAGTGGTGCTGATACACGGTACTGGAGTGACATGGCTGCAATGGACTGGACTTCAAACGTTCGTGGAACGTAGTCTTGTTATGTTCGTGGAAAGTGACTGATCAACAAATTGTGGAGTGCGTACGCATTAAGTATTGTAGCAGTTGTGGCGGTCTGGCATTATATGTTGGTGAAAGCTATCTCAGGCTTTCCATAATTTATGTTGAGGATCGACAAGCGTGTGTTCCACAAATGTATATATATTTACAACCAGTGTTAAAGTATATGAACACAGTACTACAAGGTATACGTACAGTATCTGTGTGATGTTATAACTGCTGATTATGAGAATCGGCAAGTAGTATTGATATAGAGACAGTGAAGGGTATTTATCTACATACTGTATATGTACATTGTTCATCGGACTATCTACAAATGGTAATTTAGTTCTCGCTTTCGTTTTCCCACTGTTTTCATTGTTGTTAACGTAAATATGGAGTCTTCCAGCAATATTTTATGTGTGTATTATAGGTATAATTTTGCGTGTTGATGAGGTGCTCATGCACGGATTTTGTTAAGAATATAGTTAGCTATATTGATGAACCTAGGTGCAGTTCCTACCTATCTAGTCGTTTTCAGGAGGATAGGTAAGGCCTGCAGCAGATGTGCCAGTACGCAGCATTATGTACACGCCCTGGGATATAAAGTTTATCATACTCTATCTAAATTCGAGGGATCCATTCTGGTGAACTCTGGCGCCCATACTACGGATATTTCGGTTAATTATGTTTATTAATTATATTCATTTCAATTATTTTATGAAGTTCTTGAGTAATGTTATTTATTTACATATTTTATTGATGATATTATTATTTATTATGGTCATCAAAATGTTACAGTGTTATATGGAGGATGTTTGCCTAGTTGTTCTTCCTCTTAAAACAGTAATCACCACCACCAACACCACTCCATTTTCACGTTCTTCGTTCCCCCTGTGGGTGGGGGTGGTAGAATAACATCCACGATATCCCCTGCCTGTCGTAAGATGAGACTAAAAATCCTCAGGGGCTCTGAACTTTGGAGCGCTGGTTGGCGACCACGGGGCCATCAGCTGAGTCCTGGCATTGCTTCCACTTACTTGTGCCAGGCTCCTCACTTTCATCTATCCTATCCGACCTTCCTTGGTCAACTCTTATTCTTTTCCGGCCCCGACGCTATTAGGTTTGCGAGGGCTAGGGAGTCTTTCATTTTCACGCCCTTCGTGGCCCTTGTCTTTCTTTGACCGATATCTTCATTTTTCGAAGTGTCGGATCCTTTCCATTTTCCCCTCTGATTAGTGTTATATAGAGGAGGGTTTACTAGTTGTGTGACGTACCCCTCTTGCAGAACATTTATTGAACGAGAAATGCAACTATGCAAGCTAAGGGCGTCAGTCTTTAAGTTGATGACTTAAAAACAATAATTTATAATAAAGCTTGGACGGACTCTCATCATAGGGATGGGGTGATAGTGCACTAATCATTAAGCAGGAGAATTAGAAATCAAAAGGCTAATTAAGGCAGACTGATTAAAATGAACCAAGAGAATAACATTTATTATTCTAAATAAAAATGACGACGGTTTGACGAGAACTGAATTTAAAATAGGAAATTAATTTAACAAAAAATCGAATAACTCTACCTCGCGGAAACTTGCAATATTTTTAACTCGCTTGCTCACCATATGATCTTGTTCTGCTGGTCCTTGGAAAGCTTCCATCCTTGTATCTGGAAAACTGCGGGTCGTCTTTGAGGTCTTTCCATCTGCCGCCAAGTACCATTCCTGCCTTGCCAAGTGCACCGACCACTAATTGGAAGATGGCTTCGACACTAACACTCCCTATTATGCTCTATCCCATATATTGGAGATGAGCCCTAAATCATAGTTAGAAAAACCTCCTTGGGTTATGTGGAGAGGATACTCAATTAACAATCCTTCCAACTTTACTGAAAATGTGCACCGAAGTTTCATTTCTATCTAGTTTAATGCTACCTATTGTCTTAGACTGGTACAAACTGGTCTAATACAGAGCTGTTCGTACTTCCTGATGAGAGTGGCTATACACCCATCATTCAGAAATTCCTAAGTACCACGTCGTGGTAACGAAGTTAAAACTGAAGAAGTGATAAACTATTAAACTTAGTCCATTATGGTACATCAACCATAAAACAAGTTATCAGACCTAAAGCGAAATACAAGATAGAATGATGCCAAGAGCTCCAACACGCCCTTAAGTAAGCTTTACTGGCCCTAATTAATGGTCAAAACACGTGGTCCAATCAGGTGACACGTCTCTCCCTACTCCAGATATTAAAGTTGATGGGTCCCAACGATGATATCAACTGTTCTTCTATTAGCCCTATCACTCAGTATCCATGGCAACATGACGCTCCTTTGAAAATATAGGCGGTGACCAGTTTGAATTACTCAGCTCCGAACACAGTAGCTGCGGTTACATCGCCTGGACACGTGCCAGCTTTTCCAAGAATTGAGTTCTAAACTTGTTGATTCTTCTTCCTCGATGATGTGGCAAGGTAGAAGAAAATCTACTGCAAGTTAAATTTAAACGAATTTCGCAAGAATCTAAATTAATATTAGGATATTCAGCCCTCGTTTACAAGTCGTAGTTACAAAGTAATGAAATGATAGTGACCAAATGATCAAACATGAATTATAATAAAATTACGTACGAAAATGAATATCATGACGTCAAATCTGCCATTCCTGAATTAATTACACATAATAAAATTAACATAATTACACTGTGACGTCTGAAACGTTACAGTTGTACTTTCTTTTAAAACAATGATCACCACCACAATCTCCTATCATAACAATAATCACCACCACCACATGTTCACGTTCCCTTTTGAAACGTTAGTAATTTTTCGGCCTAATTCATTATTTTTTGTTTTATAATGTACTACGTTTCCAATTTCCTTCGTTGAATATATATTTTTATTCAAATATCTCTTTCACTAATTTGTTCAGAGGGGATAATTATCTAGTTTTACTTCCTCTTAAAATAAGAATCACCACCACTCTCGAGTAGGGTCCTCCACTGGGTGGGGGCGGTAGAATAACACCCACGGAATCCCCTGTCTGTCGGAAGAGGCGACTAAAAGGGGTCCCAGGGGCTCTGAACATTGGATCGCGGGTTCGCGACCACGGGGACCTTAGCTGAGTCTTGACATTGCTTCCACTTCCTTGTGCCAGGCTCCTCACTTTCATCTATCCTATCCGATCTTCCTTCATCAACACATGTTCTTTTCCGACCCGGACGCTATTAGGTTTGCGAGGGCTAGGGTGTCTTTCATTTTCAAGCCTTTCGTGGCCCTTGTCTTCCTTTGGCCGATATCTTCATTTTTCGAAATGTCGGACCCCTTCCATTTTTGTCTCTGATTAGTGTTAAATAGAGGATGGTTGCCTACATGTACTTCCTCTTAAAGCAATAATCACCACCACCACCACCACTGTGTAAGGAGTACATAAAATACTGGACATTAAGTCCCAAAGGTTTAATATAACACCTCAACCAGGATATTAAAACAAGTTCAACCTTCCAAAACTGCCCTCCATATAAAAGTACCCAGTGCATACAATACCAGAGAAAACTAGCTTCAATTCATCATCTTAAACCATTGACGATGAAGGTGGCAGCTAATTTCCAAAGTGCCTGCACGTATACAATTACATTTAAAAGGCACTGGATTACAATCGTGTCATATGCCAGAACGTTACACACCCAATAGTGAGATCCTACCTTCGTCCTACCCCGCGCTAATACTTCAATTTTATCTAGTTGGTAGGACTTACCTCAACACCGTGGACAAGGCAGGGTTCGAAACCCAAGCGAACCATCCGCTGTCACTCAAGGCACCGAGAATATCACCAGCTGCTGGCTAGTGGCTACGAGTGCAGTCAAGTCCCTGACCTCCGTCCGAAACTCGACACAGCGAGCGAGCGGCGGTCGGGAGGGAGGGGAGGAAGGCCAGCCCAATTGGCTGGAAAAGCGGGGAAGGCATGTTGCCATAGTAGCGCGGCGGAAGGACGAAGGGAGAAAATCAACCTTTAGAAATACGTCGCAAGAAGGTGCTAGTTAGAGACACATCTACAAATAATAACCCGTAAATGGCCGAACATCGCTAATAATAATGAAAAATCAAATGTCAGTCTTAAGGGCGCAACCAGGCAGCCAACAAAGCCGAAAGGGGGCGGGGAAATTGCCTAAAACATACGGCACAGATCTCCCCACACAAGACCCTTACCAAGGCGTGGGGGGGGGGAATCCCTTCACAAGAAGGGACATCTTTTTCCTTTTTTTGCTTTTGAACAAACATACAAGGGTTTTACACAAATCTTGATATACAATCTTCATCATTTGTTTTCGACGAGTTCTTCCTTGTGGAGATGAGAGATGAGATATGAAGAGATGATACGTCTTCCCGGGATGACATGATGACAAATGACAGAGCTGATGAGTCCCAAAACACACAATTGGACCAGACAGGCCAGCATTGGCAACAAGGCCGCCAGATGGTAAGGCCCAGGAGTAGGTGGCCCAGCTAAGGCCAACTAGATAGACAGGCCATAAGGCTCCCCCTCCACTTCGGGAGCTACGTCACACAAGTCGCCAGCCGCTTCACTTCTCGCCAGTGACTTGTAGCAAGACCAACTACAATTACATCAGACCGTAATCCAGAATAAACATGGCGGACATCGGCGTGCGATATGAGAGGTTGAGGGAAAGGTTATGCATGTTTATTTCGAGTCACCTAAAGAAAATATCACAAGTCAAACGTCATGAAATGCAACTCACTAACTCAAAACATGAATAATTAAACACCAGAAGTAGCGTTAAAGCGTATTGTAAGTATAAATGAAATTTCAGAAGGGAAAATAACGAAAGGAGAATTACTGTATCAACGTCAGGTTGAAGCAGACAGAGTATAAAAATATTTCACATATGAATCTCCGGTCAGCAAAGACGATATATAGATGTCAACAAAGAACATTATTACGGTAACCTTATATGGAATACTATGTAACACCACCATTAACCACAGCCCATTATGTAAAACACGCAAACAAATTTCTCCAACAAAATTTCAACCCTCCAAAATCCACCTGTATTGTTGAGTAGGTACAAGCGATATTTGTATGATACACTTGACCATCTAAAGCACTCGTCAGCTTAAAACTCACCAGAATTGATGGCATAATTGTATTTTGTATAAAAGAACACAATTCTCATGTTCACTCCACGGGAAATGGGGTTAAGTTTAGTTTACGCATGTTCATTTTAAAACGTTGACAATTTATTTCATCATTCTTGCGCCACCGTTTAAGATTAATTTAGTCTCTAAATTATAAATTTTAGTCATGATTTCTGGGACTGATTTCATGTTCTTTGTAGTAAGGTACGTTGGCTGATAAGGCAAATGCTAGGATAGGCATCATTAGTTTAAACTTCGGAAGTTTGCGCGGCACTCGAATTAGATCACCACCTTCTATGGGTATATAATGTCTTCCCTAACAATACATTTGATTTCAAAAATGATAAAATGATTAATTCACACAACATTGTTAGTCCTATGATTCGGTTCGAAGTTTTCCTTACGAATGCTCTTAACCCAATTTTGTCTTAATACTAGGTCTTTTGGAAACGGGAACACTTAAGTTCTTACTTACATCCAGGCACACAGCACATTAAACTATAAACATATTGCATAGGTAACTAAAAATGAAGAAAAAACTTTCAGAGAAGAACACGAGAATCAACATTAACCTTATCACCTCCGATATTGTTGGAATAAATAAGCTCTTGGAGAACAAATAGCTTCTTACGGCACTGAAAGAGGATCTGTAACCTTCTTAAGACTATAAATGAGTATAATGTACGATTAATAATATTCAAATTTCCGTAAATATTTGGTAACAACACGGCTTACACAAATCAAAACAAACGCATGCTAGCACTCCAGCTGCCGCCATTATGGACAGTTTCGATAGGTCGGTTAAGGTCTGATATATTGTAGTTGGCCTTGCTTGTAGGTTGATCTGGACCTCGCAGCAGTGAGGCTATCGATGGTGTTGAATGATTTAAACGTGTGTGAACATTGTGAATTATGGCCACGTCATGTTGTGTACCTGGTTTTAGAATCAACTACACTTCAAAACAGCCTAATATTTCAGTGTTTAAATTTCTTACTGACTTGTTTTGGAAACAAAAGTGGATCATAGCCATCCATCGAACCTAATTCGTCCCTTCAGCAAGCTCAGTTGTGTGCATAAAATACTTCGACGAAGTTTCGTAATTAGGGACGATTCTGTTAAAAGACCTGATGAGTTTATTTTAACTGTAAAACCTAACCATTTAAAACTCTCAAACGACGCTATTTCTAAGTTTGAAAATGTGCCTGCCTATCTGTCAAAAATCTTCCAACACCGAGCAACAATTATATTCAAAGACAAGAAGAAATTGAAAAACGGAAAGAGGAAGGAAAGAAAGAAAGCCGAGGAAGAAAATGACAGGATCAAGGACTTCGATGACATTCGGGGTAATTTCAGTATTAAACGCAAATTAGATTTGGACAACGTTTTCGTTAATTTTAACAGGCAAAGTATCTGTATTTTCAAAATGTATATGACAGAGGAAAATATTCCGAAAATTGGTACTTCCTTAACATTAAACGAGGCTCTTGATTTTAAAGCCATTAAACATGATATTGTCATGAGTGATAACCCTGATATACGTGCATTAGGTGACGGGGGCAAGATATTAAAATGATCAAATTAGAAAAGTATTTGTAACTTCCTGTTGACCTGCTTGTAACTCAAAACTGACTGTCCACGACAAAATAGAATCTGTGCACAAAATAATCGATGAAATTGAAAGTGAAGTTGATGAGTGTATCATTACTGATAAATTATAATTTTGTAAGGAACAGTTAAATATAGCCTTTGTAAAGAAATTATCTTACTCCTGTATACTAATAACATGGTTCACTTCAATATTTTTCGCATTTCCTGGGGCGTAAAAGAAGATAAGACAGTCAACGTTTCTTACAATGCCTCACCCGGTTACTCACAGTCTTTTACTGCAAAACTAGGCCCGGGAAATTCGGGTATTCATGATTCACATTGGAATTACTTGAAAAAAACTAAAATTGTTAAAGGAGCATGAAAGATTTTGTATCTTGTTGGATGGAGTCTACGTGAAACGTGAGCTGAACCATAAAGGAGGAAAGGCTTTATTTTTTGTTTTTGTTTTTGCTAGTGGCTTTACGTCGCACCGACACAGATAGGTCTTATGGCGACGATGGGATAGGAAAGGCCTAACAGCTGGAAAGAAGCGGCCGTGGCCTTAATTAAGGTGTGAAAATGGGAAACTGCGGAAAACCATCTTCAGAGCTGCCGACAGTGGGATTCGAACCCACTATCTTCCGATGCAAGTTCACAGCCGCACGCCCCTAACCACACGGCCAAATCGCCCGGTAGGAGGAAAGGTACAGGGAGTTGCTTTTAGTAGTAAAACTGGAGAAAATAACACTACATTAGCTACAACTCCACAAACTTTTATGTTGTCATCCAGTCTTTAAAAAAATAAAGACGTTGTTGATTTGTTTCCATGTAAAGAACCTAACGTGACATTTCTTAGAAGAACTAACTTTGCAAGTCTTTAAAGTATTAACAGATAGGCCTATAGCTTATAAGGTAGCATGCATAATTTCTGATAATAACAGTGTTAGTGGGAAAATGTTTGAAAAGCTGTGCAAAAGCAATTTACAAACCACTTTTCAAAACCCATTTGACGAAACACAAAAAATAAATAATTGTTTGATACTGGTCATTTATTTAAAAATCTTAATAAATAACTGGCTTAATCAAGCTGACAATACTAATGTTTTTACATGAGGATTCTCAGAGAAAAATTCTGATTTCCCTTGTCAACAATGTTCTGGAAAACGAAAACGTCATGTTAAAACATGCAGTGATTAAACTAATAGTTTTAAACATTTCGTTGACAAATGTATATAGATCTTTTGTAATATATTATTGAATAACAATATAAAAGTTACCGTAGACAAACTCATCGCTAAGAAGAAGATATCCTCAGCAAAATAAAAAAATGTATAAACTGAAATCTTAGGAATTGTTAGGTAAGTTTTAAGTTACAGCTTAATTTCTAAGAAAGGTTTCAGACTATTGTTGTGAATTGCCATCATGTATTTTCCTAGTAACATTACAACTATTTGTATACGTATTATGCGTTCTAATCTTTTACATGATACGGTATTCAGTTACAAGTGACAGATGTCAGCATAATTTTACGTAAAGAAATGTACATATACTGCCCAGCCAGTTTTCTCCCCGCATAAAACTCGTGTAGTATACAAGCCTAAGTAAAGCCACAAATGAAGGAGTGTTCAATTATATCGTTAAGGTTGAATAAATGAACAATATCATGGTGAAAGTGAGAGCGGGCCCTACACTGCCATGCTGAACGCCAGCCACTCTCGTGACGTCACGGTCCGAGCCTTGTGGCCTGTCTATCTAGTGCGGCCTAGGCCCAGCACATCACTCAACAATGGTAATAGATGAAAAAGTTCCATGCCCGTAACTTAGGGCAAGGCGATACATGCTGTAGTTTGCAAGAATCTGCCGCTGACACACGGCCTCAGGAGAGTAAGATGCCCGGGAACCAGCTCCAGCGTGTGGCCCTCCCTCGAAGCTTGGGGCACAGGCGACGATCTTCCCGACACTGCAAACACAAAGCAGAAAGCCAGCAGCACGTCGAAGCAAGTAGTTAGGCAGGCGATGAGGCGGAACGTCAATCGAGGCGCCGCGGCGGCACAACCAACGGTGGGGAAGTCAGGAAAAGGAGGCGGCGGGGGGAGGGGTGGGGGGGGGGACTCCAGGAGGATTTACAAACATGCTCAGATAAAACAACAATTAAGAAGGGCAACATAGCCGAGATAATTATATTACCCATTAAGAAAACCCACCGAGGTGGAAGAAAATCAAGAAGTAATAAATAACAGAAACATTAAAAGCGCGAAGGCCAACTCTCAAGCGGGTTTAACCTGGGACAGGTGCACTCTCAAAACTCTCTCGGTCTCCGAGTCACTGACCAGCAAGGTAATGGGGGTAAGGAAATCGAGAATAGTACTGGGGCCTCTAAAACGGGGACCTAATTTCCCAGATGGCACAAAGTTTTTAATAAACACCTTGTCACCGACAACTAAGTCGGTAGGTCGGCGGTCTTGATCGTAGCGGGCACGCTTCTGCTCGTATGACACCTTAAGGTTATGTTTGGCTTTCTTCCAAATTTCCCTAATGTTAGGAGGATCAATCTTCTCGGGAAGCAACTCATTAACATTCCATAAGTTGGAAATAAAAGAATTTGACACGAAAGAAAACATCAGGGAAACTGGAGAAAATTTGTGAGCTTCATAACCGGAACCAAGACCGAGGGGAAAACCACTTTCATTTTCTTTTTGGACCGGGAAGGACAACACAGAACATCGTTTCTCAGGACGTAGGGGGCAATATTCTGCCCGGTTTTAAGATCCTGAATAATAGGGCCCTACACCGGATCCTCGCCCTGAATTTTAGCGATCTGGTGGAACAACAAAGGGGTATCCGATAGGATAACACCGGACAGAGTTAACGAGAGTACGGGTTCCGACCCTGGAGAATCAGAAGAACCAACGTCGTGGTCAGAGAACATTCGACTTAAGGAATCGGCGACGACATTTTTCGTCCTTCGGATATGGTGGACATCAAAATGGAAAGCGGAAATGCGAATAGCCCATCTGGCTAAGCGACCGGTCCTTCTAGGCTTACCAAGGACCCAGCTAAGCGCCTGATTATCGGTTTCGAGCAGGAACTTAACATGCTCCAAATACATCCTAAACATCTCTAAGGCGAATAAAACCGCAAAACCCTCAAGCTCATAAACTGAATACTTCGACTCGAGCGGGGACAGCGTCCTAGAGGCGTGCACAATGGGGCGCCTACCAAATTCCGAATCCTGTAACAAAACCGCCGCGACAGCGGACGAGGAGGCGTCGGTTTGAACAAAAGGCTTGCTAAAATCTGGCATAGCCAGCACCGGGGCGTTAGCTATAGCCATTTTCAAGTCCTCAAAGGCTGCCTGCTGCGAAGACCCCCATTCAAAACTCCCTTATGACGAAGCGAGTTAAGCGGGGCAGCACGATTAGCGAAGTTTGGGATGAACTTGCGAAAGAAATTGATTATCCCAACAAAGCGAGCGACGCCTTTAACATCCGTAGGAGGTCGGAACTGGTGAATAGCCTGGGTGCGAGATTGGTCAACAGAGACCTCGCTAGGGGAAACGATATGACAAAGAAATGACATTTGAGGCCTAGCGAAAGAGACCTTAGAGAGCTTAACCGTCAACCCGGCTTGACGCAACCGAGTCAAGACTTCCTTGAGATACTGAAGATGATCTTCAAAGGTTTCGGAGTACACGACCACGTCATCTAAAAATGGTACAAATAGCTGAATCTGATATCCGAAAACAAGTGATCAAGGAGCCTAGTCAACATGGCAGCCCCCGTAGAAATGCAAAAGGGCACGCGGCAAAATTCGTACAGGTTCCAATCGGTCGCGAATGCAGTTGAGTGACGAGATTCTTCGGCCAAGGAGATTTGATAGTAAGCTTGGTTCAAATCCAAGACAGTAAAATACTTGGCCCGTTTGAACCACGAAAAACAAGAGAGCAGATCTGGGAGAGGAACCGATTGCAATACGATCTTCTTATTCAATACCCTGTAGTCACGAACAGGGAGAAAGCCACCTTGCGGTTTGGGTACTAGAAAAATGGGAGAGGAGTATGACGAAGTAGAAGGACGTATGATTTCGTCATCCAGCATTTTGTTAATAATTTGCTTCAACGCCTGCATTTTTGGGGGGAGGGGGCGAAAGCCGATAAGGCGGAAACCTCACAGGGACGGAATTCAGCGACTTCGATCTTATACTCAAGTATGTTAGTAACTCCCAATTTTTTCAGTAAAAACATCAGGAAACGCACTACCTATCTCCCCAATGCACTGTGCCTTGTCGTCCGGCAAATGGCTAAGGTCGGAGACCATTTCGCCTTGAGGGGGCGCGATACATGAAGCTAAAGCAGAATTACGCAAAGACAAACTGATTTTTTCCCGTTCGGAAACTTGAACCAGCAATGGCTATTTTGCATGTCTAACATGAGTCCAGCATAAGCAAAAAAATTAGTCCCAAGGCCCACAGGACACGATAAATCCTTAGCCACATAAAAACAATACTTCCACGTAAAATTGGAAATGCGAATCTTACATTTGATTAAACCAATTACTTCAAGTTTAGACAGGTTGGCCGAAATACACGAAAAGGGTACAGGCTGAATATCAGCAATTTTACAAATGGCCTTGTGAGAAATAACCCAAGATTCACTCACGAGAGAAAAGACACTTCCCGAGTCCAAGAGTGCTTGGGCAGGTTCATTATTTAACTCGATCGAAATAAAAGGAGCGAAACCCTTAACATCGCCCGATATTTTCTAGCACTCGGGAGGGCAATCAAACCCTGACTGAGGGGGAAGATGTATAGAAACAGAAACTCTCTCAAGCTTAATCATCTACTTTGCTTCAAGACAATTTTATGTTTTATTCCTGTAAATTTCTATGTGAAGCAAATAAATAAGTTGTGTTCTTGTAAACCTTATCCTGTTTACAACACAACTCATTGGCGACGAGGTAAAAACTACGTGCAATCTGCCACCAACTCATTCGCGACGAGGTACAAAACTGTGCGCAATCTGTCACCAACACATTGGCGACGAAGTACAACAGTGGTCAGTGTGTCGTCCACTCATTCGTAACGCGGTACAAACTGCTTACATTCTGTTGTCAACTCATTCGCGACCAGGAAACAAACCCTTACAGTGTATCGTCAACTCACTGGCAAAGTGACACTGTACTCCGTACCTATCACCACTCCACATTGGAACCTGTACGGACTCTACCAGCAGTTAGCCTTTTCTACAGTGCACCTATTAGCCTCCTTCGAACTACGGACAGTCCGCCTACATTCCAAGGCTCTCTCTCTCTCTCTCTCTCTCTCTCTCTCTCTCTCTCTCTCTCTCGCTCGCTCGCAGCACCTGTCAGGCACGCTTCAGCTTGCTTGCTCTCTCACACACTCCCAGCTGTTCCGGTGAAGGTCTCGCCTCAAGCCAGCTCAGTACACGCTGCTACACAAGTTCTTTTCTCTCACGCTTCTCAACATGGCTACAGCCGAGCAACTCGCAGCCGTATTGCAAGCTCTCCAACAGCAGCAACAGCAATTCATGCAGCAGCAACAAGCAGCATTGCTCACA
The DNA here is from genome assembly GCF_040414725.1 of Anabrus simplex. Lineage (NCBI taxonomy): Eukaryota > Metazoa > Arthropoda > Insecta > Orthoptera > Tettigoniidae > Anabrus > Anabrus simplex. Next base: position 22,818,068 of record NC_090270.1, on the reverse strand, counting down.
GCTATTCAAGCTCTTTCTGTTTCTACACAGCCCTCAGCAATTCCTCCGTTCTCTGCTTTTGATCCGGCTAAGGAAGAATAGTCAGTCAATTTCTCCCGCCTACAGCAGCATTTTATATGCCATTCCATCACGGATGACAAGCGCCAACGTGCTCTATTTCTCAGTTCGGTTGGCAATGCTACGTGCGAATTGCTACAAAAATTAAGTCCAGAGGAGCAACTCTCTGAAGTGCCGTTCGCACAGCTCTTGACCCGTATCCCTGAACACTATGCTAAAGCCCCACACATAGTGGCCGCTCACTACAATTTTTTTCAGAGCAGGAAGCAACCGCATCAGACTCATGCTGAGTGGATAGCAGAATTAAGAGGTCTAGCTAAACCCTGCCAGTTTATATGTTCCAAGGACGGTTGTGGTACGCACTATACCGATTTCCTCATTCGGGATATGGTCATTCTGCATACTCCTGAGGACAAAGTTCGTTTTGACGCTGTCAAGAAGAGTAACCCTTCTTTAGAAGACGTCCAGCGTATTGCTACGGTATACGAACTTACTACTAAAACTGCCGCAGAAATAGCTTCTAAACACGAAGTCGCTCAAGTCTCTACTCCAGCCCGCCAGTCATCTGCTACCTTGAACCGCGCAGCCAAGTCGCTCTCTGCCAAGCATTCTCGCCCGGTTCCCTCTCGTTCTTCTACAAGGAAGCCCACTTCTAAGAGCAAGTCGCAACTCCTGCCTTCCTGCAGACGATGTTTCAAGCATCATGAACGTCGTGCCTGTCGTTTTTTCAAAGCCACTTGTGAAAGATGTAATAAAGTAGGACACATCAAGACTGTATGTCAGAGTTCGCTCCGCCCTGCTAAGACTCCTGCAGCGCGCCCGAAGCGTATACAGCCCCGACAAGACATGGAAGTTGATCAGATAAATCTTATTCTTCCCACCAAGAATTCTCACAAGATCATCGTTCCTCTATCATTCTCTGATCGCTCTATCGATTTTCAGTTAGACACTGGATCACCTGTTTCTATCATTAACCTGGCTAAATATCACGACTTAGGTTCACCTTCATGCTCTCCAGCTGACATCCAGCTTGTTACATTTAACAAACGGAAGATTGACATTAAAGGCCAAATCACGCTTCCAGCCAGTTATAAAGGAATTCAGAAGGTCATTCCACTACTCTTAGTCAACAACTACACCGCATCAAACATTATGGGCATGGATCTCTTTAATTTATTCGGCTTCCAGATTCATGACAATATCAACGTGGTATCTACTTTGCAACCTACTTCTGAGATTACGGCACTCCTCGAGCAGTTTCCTGAAGTCTTCGACTCTACGCTCGGAACCGCCAGAAACTATACAGCTCACATACAGCTGAAATCAGGAGCTAAGCCGCGCTTTTTCAAAGCACGTCCAGTACCCCTAGCACTTCAAGACCAGGTCACTAAGGAGTTAGAAAGATGGGTAGAAGATGGAATAGTGGTACCAGTCAATTCTAGTCAATGGGCCACTCCCCTAGTTGTAATCAAGAAACCTGATGGCAATGTACGACTTTGTGGTGATTTCTGATCTACGATCAACTCACAAATCGACACAGATGTCTTCCCAATTCCCCGTCCTGAGGACTTATTCCGTCGTCTAGCTGGTGGACAATTCTTCTCTAGAGTGGATCTTAAAGAAGCCTATCTACAGCTACTTTTAGACGAAGAATCCAAGCAATTTCTTACACTCAACACTCCTATCGGACTACTCCAGCTCCAGCGTCTCCCGTTCGGCGTCTCTTCCTCAGCTGCTATTTTTAGCGCTATTTAGCTCAGCTCACTGCCTCCATTCCCGGTTGTGCTAACTACCTGGATGATATTATTGTGACCGGCAAAGATCATCAAGAACATCTCCATAATCTGCGCCTCCTTCTCACGAAGTTGAAAGACAATGGCCTACGAGCGAATCTCGCTAAATGCACTTTCTTTCAGCCGCAAGTTCACACCTGGGACACATCCTCGATAAAAACGGCATTCAACCTAGTGAACGGAATGTCTCGGCGATTGTAAACATGCCTGTACCACAGAACATCAAGCAGCTCCAATCCATCTTAGGCAAAGCGAACTACTATAACAAGTTCATTCCCCGCTTCGCTTCAGTTGCAGCTCCATTAAACGCCCTACGCACAAAAGGTGTTAAATTTCAGTGGTCTCCGCAATGCCAACAGGCCTGGCAAACGATCAACAAAGCCCTTGTTCAAGCTGTTAAACTCACTCATTTTCAGCCTGGCGAGATCATCACGCTAGCTACGGACGCATCAGATTACGGCGTCGGTGCCGTTCTCTCCCAGAAGGATCGTCACGGACAAGAACGTCCCATCGCCTTCGCTTCGAAGACACTTAATGAGCATCAACGTCGGTACTCCCAGATAGAAAAAGAAGCTTTAGCCATCATCTTTGGTATTCGCCGTTTCAATGAATATCTCTATGGCAACCATTTCCTGATCATTACTGATCACAAGCCTCTAGTATACTTATTCCATCCTGGTAATAAAATCCCTGAGCATTCCCTCAGAAAGCTTCAAAGATTGTCCATGTTCCTTTCTGATTATTCCTATCAGATCACCTACCGTGCCACATCCCAGCATTGTAATGCTGATGCCCTCTCTCGCTTACCAATAGGTCCTGATACCGCCTTCGATTCTCAAGAATCTGAATGTCTTCAGTTAGACATAGAACTCGAAGACACCGTATCCAGCTTTCCTATTGACGCTACCTGCATTGCTAAAGCTACTGATAAGGACAGTACACTTGCTACAGTACGTACTTACATCCGCAACGGTTGGCCTCTTCAGAACAAACTTCCTGCCCACCTTGCGCCTTATCATCGTATTCAGCATCGTCTTACGACTCGTGCCGGAGTTATACTCCTGGAAACCGGCACCACCTTCCGAGTGGTTATCCCACTTAGTCTACGGAAACAAGTTCTCGACTTGTTACACCAAAGTCATTGGGTCATATCCCGCACTAAGCAACTGGCACATCAACACTGCTACTGGCCTGGTATTGATGCCGCCATCGAAAAGCTCATCCGCCATTGTGAACAATGTCAAATTAATCAGAACGCCCCGTCTTCTGATCTAGCTTCATGGCCTCCTGCTACTTCTCCATGGGAACGAGTTCACATCGATTTCGCAGGTCCTTTCCTCAATTCCATGTGGCTCATCGTCATAGATTCTCTATCGAACTTTCCCTATGTAGTGGATATGCATTCAACTACTACTACAGAAGCTACCATCCGTGCTCTTCAGAAAATATTTACAACTGAAGGATTACCTCAAGTACTAATTTCTGACAATGACCGCAATTTACAGCTACTGCTTTTAAGAACTTATGTACATATAATGGAATTCGCCATATCCTAGCACCGCCTTTCCACCCTCAATCTAATGGTGTTGAACGCTTTGTACAAACTTTTAAGAAAAGTATGAAAAAAGCTGTCTCTTCAGGCTTAACTAAAGACCAAGCATTGCTACAACTTTTAAGCAACTACAGAACTCTGCCCGGCGCTGATAATGTCACTCCCGCACAAAAGCTCCATGGACGACCTCACAGAACTTTACTTTCTCTGTTGCAGCCTCTTCCGGCCCAGCCTAAGACATCGTCAACGAAGTTCACCGTCAACGACAGAGTCTACGTCAGGACATTCAAGTCAAACCCACTCTGGTTACCTGGTGTCATCTGCAGATCTTTGGGCCATCGTCTCTACGAGATTCAGACTGCTGAGAAAAACATTTGCCGCCACCAGGACCAGATACGCCTGCGCTACCGTCCATATCCGGCTATTGATTCTCTTGTTAAGCCAGATAAATCTATTGCTGAACGAGCTTTAGACCATTTAATAACCATGGGTTCCTTTCAGGACGATGCAGCGCCACTCCGCCCAGTCACAGCTCCGGACAATACAACAGAGACGTCAGAAGCTCCTGCCCAGCATCGTAGCCGCCGCCAGCGCCGCCGACTGCTTCACGCCGTATCGGCGTATTTGAATGAATGTGAATGAATGAATTTATTGAACTGAACATAACAGGCTTTCGCCCAGTTACAATGTTCCAATAAAATAAACACTCACAAACTATTTATAGCTAGACACTAACTACTTACTACTTAACTACTTCTAAATCTACTTTGTAGCATCTTGCACATGGGCGGATCGCCAGCTCCACATGCAACACACCACCTAACTAAATTAACTACTTTACTACATGAATATACTACTTAACTACTTCTAAATCTACTTTGTAGCATCTTGCACATGCGCGGATCGCCAGCTCCACATGCAACACACCACCTAATTAAACTAACTACTTTACTACATGAATATATACTAAATCTATCCTAAATCTGTCTGGCCGCGACATCACCCCTGGTGAGGAACTGCTACCACCCTTCCCTGGGATGTCACGACCAGACATGTCTCATGAGGCTCGGAAACCGATACCTCATAGACCCCTTAAGCTGTCAATGTTATTTCCTCACCACTCCTTCCCGTAACAACCCACATGTGTGCGGATTGCCTAGCTCTACATGTAGGCTGTCACACCTGTATTTCACTGTCGAGACGGATTCCATAACTCGGCTCATCCTCATTGACAACTTACTTCCTCTAACCTAACACTATTCACTACTTTACTCTACTTTACATGTGCAGACGTACCGAATCAACACTTTAGCTTGAGATAGGTCAGGCCTATCCCGCCCTCTTCCAACTCTACTGTATGTCAGCAGCCAAAAACAAACAAACTAACAAAACCAAACTAAAATAAAACCAAAATAAAATAAAACGGGCAGACAAACAACCAACAATCTCATTAGAAGGTATACAGTACGGCTTACATATCAATGAATTGAATCTACTAATTAGAAATATACAATATCTAAGGAACAAAGAGACAAAACTGAACAAAAAAAACGAAACATAATACTAAACTTATAATTATTGTGCCCTTACTTATTAGTGAGTTATACTATATAATGTTCCATATCTGTGAATAATTAGAATATATTAATTCCACACGACCGATTGAAAACAATGAACGGACATCACCCCCTCCCCCTCCATCCAAGGATGGCCACCACTACGGGGGAGAGGCCGTCCGATCATCGAATCCATCACTATCACATGTCATTGGTTCTGTTCAGTTTCGAACTGTCACTTACTTGTAACTTGTACCATATTCAGTTATAATCTACTACCACAGACATATTCATTAATAGTTGCTTACATATATCTTTGAACGTAGCTACATGCAATTATCTCTGTTTTCTTTACATTTTTTTTCCCAAATGCCCCTCATAATATTAAATAATTTGGCTACCTTTCCCGGTTTCTTCCATTCTCTGCTTAATAGACTAGAGAGTGTGTACAGTCCATTTTCATTTAGAATTTTGTCCAATTCTTTCCTTTCTATGTATTTCTCTCTAATGTTTCTTGTTTCTTTGCAGTCCTTAATCAAATGAGCCACTTCCATATTTGAATTACATAAAATACATTTATTTTCGTCATTTTTTTCTCTTAAAGCTTTATTTTTATACACTCCCATCAACCACCAGATTATTCCTCTCATTTCCCTTTTTGTTAACATTTGTTTCCTTATTGTCATATTCTCACTTATTTTACAAAATTCTATTAGTGTTCTCTTACTATTGCATTCTGTCCTAATTGTTTGTCTTTCTATATCTTTCACTCTTTGAACTACTTTCTTATGCAATCTCCTGTCATCCCTTTCAATATTAGTCACCCAGTATGATCCCATTCCTATGTACTCTAGAAGCTTCTTTACCCCATCCACCCAATAGCCTTCGTTTAAATGTTTCATTTGGTGATGGTAGGCTAAGCCTAATATTTCACCACCTCCCCCAGTCTTTAATCTCAACCAATACTTGACTATTCGCTTAGCAATCTCAGCTCGCATACTCACCCCTTCACACATCATTCTTACTCCACTGTTTGCAGTACAGTTAGGTAGTCCCATAATTATTTTGGCAAATTTGCTAACGATTACATCTAAAGCTACAATTCCCTGATCTACTCCCCAAATTTCTGATCCATACAGTACTTTAGCTTTAACTATTGCATTAAATATGTTTTCCTGGATTTTGTATTCTACGTTACGCATCTTTTTATCTAATATTTTGCTACCAGCCAAGGCACTTATTCCCCTCATTTTGGATCTTTTTATTTGGTCAGACCCGTTTCCATTACTACTTATAATCGTCCCTAAGTATTCGATTTTTTTTACCACTTCTAACTTTGTCCTACCCATCCACCACTGTTCACTCTTAGAATGCTTAACATCTCTTTTACAGACCATTACTCTGGTTTTCTGTGGGTTAACCTTTAAATTCCACTCTTTGCAGTAGTTCTCTACCTCATTAATACTATTTTGCATCTTGCTGGGTGTTAATGCAAGTAGAATAATATCGTCCGCAAAGATTAGGCCTGGAATATCTTGGCACTCAAGACATGGAGAAGCTCCTTTTTCATATTCTTTCGAGTGGAAAATATCGTTAATAAAAAATAAAAATAATATGGGGGACAGTTTACACCCTTGTTTAAGGCCCACTTTAGAAGTTATCTCTCCCACTACTAAACCATTCTTAACTTTGACTGAACATTTAAATTCCGAATATATATTATCAATTGCTCTTATAATTTTAGCTGATACTCCGATCTGCCACAACTTATGGGCAACAGCTTTTCTACTCACCGAATCAAAGGCCTTTTCTAAATCAATTACGGTAATGTACAACTTGCCTCTTTTCTTTCTGATATATTTATCTAATATTGTTTTAACTACCATGTCACTAGTCCTCATTCCCTTTCTGAATCCTGCTTGTAATCTCGACAAGATTGAGTACTCCTCTGCCCAATTCATTAATATTTTTGCCAATATCCCTGTGTATATCTTGCTTAAAGAATCTAGCAACGTAATCCCTCTATAGTTACTTGGGTTAGATCTCTCTCCACGATTCTTGTATACAGGACAGATGATACCTTCTTGCCATGATTTAGGGAATCTAGCTCCCTCGAAGATCTTGTTAAATATTTTGACTATACTAGCAAAGATAAAGCTATTTTTGCTTGCTTCCTTCCAGAATTCATTGCTTATTCCTGAAATTGCTCCTGCTTTCCCTTTCCTCCCTTTCTCTAATATTTCTTTTACTTCAGCGGCTGAAATTTCCTTATCTAAATCGGGCAGGGAGCACCGCAATCCTCTCGAGATTCCCCTCTTCTGTACACCCTGTTTCCAACTATCTTCACCACTTAATAATTTACTAAAGTAATTTATCCATTCTCTATGGCTTATATTTACCTGGGTCACTGGGCTCTATTTAATATTATTTATATAATTCCCCCAGTATTCTCGTCCGTGCTTACCATATTAATAATTATGGGTATGTGATGCGATTCTCCCCAACCTTTAACATTTATCCTCTTAACGAGTGGTAATGCCTCTCTAGAACATAATACTAGGTCAATTACACTACCACCCATTTCTGTTATAAACGTTAAATTACCCAATTCATCTCCTGGCCACCACCCATTTAAAATATAGAATTCTTCTGTACCACATAATTCTAACCGTTTTCCACCATAGTTATTGCAAACTTTTTCTTGACTAATTCTTTTTCTAATTATTATTTCCTCAGCCTCTTTACTATAAATTGGTTTTAAGTCTGCAATCCTCGCATTAAAGTCCCCCATTATTACAATACCTATGTCTTCATATATATTCCTTAATCTGTTTACTTTTAGTGCTAATTCTGTGAAGAATTCCTTCTTTGCCAATGTCGAGTCCTCGGGAGGATTGTATACAAAACCGAAACATAGATTAACCTCCCTGTTCTGTTTTACCCTTGTTTTCACCCAAAGTCTTTCTTCAATATCTGTTTCTATTATTTCAATTTTCTTCTTTATTTCTTCCCTTATCAAGGTTAGAATACCACCGGGATATCTACCTTTACGAGCATTCCTGCCCCTTGCCTTACTATACGTTTTAAAACCTTCAATATGTACTTCATATCCCGGTGCTATCCAACTCTCAACAAAGGTAATGATGTGCATTTCTGACATTAACAATTTCACCTGTTTATTTCCTAACTTGCTCAAGAAACCTTCAATGTTGACCATACCGATATTCCATTCTAGTTATTTTTTACTTTCACTCTCAGACGAGTTGCTTGTCTTACTTCTAGTTATTCTCTTTTTCTCCAGTTCTATAATACTACCCTCTGGTGAAGTAACTATTTCTTTGTCTAAATTGTCTTTCTGTCCTTTGCCCTTTCTAATCCATAAGTCTATTACACTCAAGGATTTACCTTTCCCAGCCAGAGTCTTAGTTCTGTCATCAGGTGTGCCGCTACTTCCTGGATTCGTGTCGACTCGGCAGTCAGCTGGTTGTCCATCCTCCTCCACTAGGTGTTCGTCACTCTGCCGTCTTCTGTTCCTCTGTAGAGTATGCAGATCGCTGTTGTCATCAGATTGTACGTTATCATCCACTGTGCATGCAGCTGACTGGCAAATTCCTTCCTCTACAGGCCGTTGCACTTCCTGGTGTGATGAACTCAACTGTCTATCCATTTCTCGTAGCTGTGCAATTGACCAGATACGCGACCAGTTACTGTCACCTACTATAAGACGTTTGCCTCTTATGTATGCTTTTAGTCCATAGTTCCTAGCTTTTACTAGGTGAAATCGCAAGACTCTCTGTTCCATGAATGTCTCTTTATCCATATCTATTCTTACCCAAATCCTTTCTCCTTTCAAGTTCTTCCCATTGAGGATAATTTTGTTCGCCTTCAAAGCAGAAGTCAACTTCACCTTAATAGGTCTTTTCCCTTTGACTCTCCCCAGCCTATAGATTTCATCAATATCTTCTTTACAATTTATCTTTATGTGGTTATTTATGATATCCAACACTTTATTCGTTAGATCATTCAAATCCTCTTTTTCCTTCTCTGGGATGCCGTATATGAAAATATTTTTCCTCTTAGCGTCTTGGATAGTCATTTTCAGTTGCCACTTTAATTTATCAGTTTCTCCTTCCATCTCCTTCATATTAGACTTCAATAATTCTATTTACTTAGAGTTTTCCACCACCTTTTCTGTCATAATTCTTCTCTCTTCTTTTATACAGTCTTTCATTTCTGTCATATCATTTCTCAGCTCGCGAATTAACTCCCTCGTTTGCTCAAACTGGCAAGCATCTCTGACTATTTCTCTAATCTTATCTATGTCCTCCCAGCTCAATGAACCCGTTGGTCCAGGGTTCATTTCTATGCCTCCTATTATCAGAAGAATTGCCACCACTGCTGCTACCATCATAGATCCCTCAAGCCCAGATTTTCGTAAATGCACCTTATCACTTGGCGTACACACACACTTCACTCGCCCGTGCCATCGACCTATGGCCGCGCGATATTGCTCTATAGCAATATTCATACTTCTCACTCAGCACTCACTGCACAATACAACCTCTCGCTTCGCTAGCTCGATTACAACTGGTCGGCGTATTTAGGAGGGGAGGGTGTTGTATGTCCTCCGCTCTCTCCGCTCAGCGCCAGCCAGCCGCACGCACGCAAGCGTGGATAGTTCGAGACTCGACGCGCAGCCTTCAGTGCGCGTGTCTGTTTCGTCGAGTGCTGTATAAGGAGCTCCCTGTCTGTCACTCACCAGGATTCTCTCCAGTGTCCTGCTCCAGAATACACTGTACGTCGAACACGGAGGCTACTCCTCTTAAAAATGTGTCTCGACCAGGTGGACGGAATTCTGGTAGTATGAGGTTTCACCTCAGGTCACTGCTCCAAGTTCCCGTTCCTTCATCCAAGTCGAGCCCCGATGCTGTACTCTACACATCCCCAATCTCACTCAGGCTCCGACACACACATTAGATTCTCTAATTGTGAACTTAGCTGTCCTTCAGTGCAAGCTCATGAACTCAGACACTTCAAGTTAGAAGGAACTCTCTTCGCTAATCTATGCTAGTGAAACTGATAGTTTTCAACTATCACGAACTGAACATTCTCACGAACTATTTTTTCAAGATAGCCACAAGTGTAAATACATTCAAAGTGTACATAGTGTATAGAAACAGAAACTCTCACAAGATTAATTATCTACTTTGCTTCATGACAATTTTATGTTTATTCCTGTAAATTTCTATGTGAAGCAAATAAATAAGTTGTGTTCTTGTAAACCTTATCTTGTTTACAACAAGATGGGAAGAAGGGTTCACTCGAATGGAAACCGACTCCTGGCCTAGTCAGAGCTCTGCGGCACGATTAGGGCACCGCCTCGCCATGTGTCCCCTTAATCCACATCGAAAGCACACGACTCCCGATAACCCCGTGTTATTCTTCTCACTACCACCGGCACTAGGCGAGGAATTGCAGGAAGTACGAGAAGGACATCGATTATGCAAATGATCAATTGCCCCACAGGCGTAACACTTCCTAACAAGAGCCGGTTTCTCAGACGAGGGTGGCTGAGTACGTTGGTTTGACAAAGGTACATTCGACTCGCGTAGAGAGTCGGCATGCCGAACTCCCTCGGCAGATACCACCACAGCCTCGAGTTCGATAAATGTACGAGGGCGAGTAGCAAAGCACAGATAAGATCGATAATTAGGGGAGATGCCCTCCACGATCGCAGACACCATTTGCTCTTCAGAGTAACCAAGTGCGAACTGTAACGGGGCCCATGGGAGTAATATACATATATTATGTATAATAGTGCCAAGGGAAAATCTAAGAATAGTTTCCCTCAAGTAGTAATATTTATGCAGTGAAGTAACTATCAAATTAAGAATGGAGGCCGTGGTCTTAGAAATCTCCAACAAGCATTGCAGAGTAACAAGATATTGGGCAAAGGAAAGGATGCTACATAACCTGGAAAGATAAAGAAAAATGTAAGGAGGAATAAGGGACATGATAAGTGAAAATAGATGAGAAACCAATATAAAATGTAGAAATATATATATTGAAATAATAAATCAAACCTCTGACAATTTACATGAAAGGAGGACTATACAAATATAAAATTTTCCCAACCACTTACACGGATTACAAATTCATTATATAAAAAAAGAGAGAAGATATCCAAGAGAAAGAAAGGAAAAAGAGAAAATGCCGCAGCAAAGGAAAGGGACAAACAAGGAAAGGATGAATACTGCAATAAAAAGAGAAACCCAGAACGACAAGAAAGGGAAGATGTTCAGTTAGCAAATTCGAGTATACCAGCAGAAAAATTATCTGAGCAAAATGCAAATACTATATGCAGGTCACCACCACTTCCGTTATCACACAGATTAACACTAGGTAACGTAGTTCTACAGCCGAATAATCACAATGTATTTCATTGAACCAGTTTCACAATATCCCGAAGCACTGAACGAATAGAAGTATGTGTACAGTAGAAATCGCACAGTTGCCAATACACCACACGCACATTTCAAAAGAAAGTTGTTACGAAGGTCGTCAATGAAAAGTTTTAAATACAAAAGGGGCAAGTGAAATTTCGGCCTGGAAATGCCATGCTCCCAGTTTAATTTTGCAGGGAAAGTCTGTCCCAATGCAATTAAAGGTATTTACAGTAAAGAAATCAGTTTGTCATACCTCATCATGAAGCAAATTGAACTGCCCGCAAATTAAGACTTCTGGGCACATGTAATTAAGGACGAAGTTGACGTAGGATGCTGCTCCCTCCACACAGGCCTAAGTCCATCTCAATATTTCCAGAGGAAGGCCAGGTATTTATAGTGTGGAGTAGAATGAGAAATATATCTGGAAGATTCCAGAGATTAGTGAAGCATGCGCGAATAAACCAGGCGGTCACGTGACGTCAGCCGGCAAAAAGGAAGTTAGTTTATCGAAGATGGTGAAGATGAATAGAGTAGAGTTCATGCAAAGTATGAAGTATGCAAGTTCCAGTTGGAGAAAAAATGCAGTTTATATCATGATGAGGGTAAGTCCATACTAATCGTAGAAAAAAGGTTATGTGCGTGGCGAATTTCATAACAGTAGTTGCCGATGAAGTGAAGAGTCCGTTACAGAACACCCGAGCATAAAATTTAATATCCGAAATAAAATCAGACAAGCTCTCGCCTAAACGCTGCACTCTAAAATAATGTTTCTGAATTAATGAATTAAGCGCACGTGCCGGAATAAAATTGGTCAACAAGTTCGCATGGAACTCGTGCAAGGAAGTTTGGGCCGCTATGGCATCAATGATTTTATCAGCTAACACACCGGTGGCATAGGGGTAAGTTATTTGGAGGACCTGTACGTTCGACATCCCGAAAACCAAGGCATGGTCCTGGAATTCGACCAAAAATCGAAGGAACAACACAACCTCGCTCGCCGAGCTGACCGAATAACAAGAAGTCTTTTACAACACAAGACTCAAGGGGTGAGGAAGACTGGAAAACCCCGCGTTATAGAGCACCGAAGTAGACTGCTGATCCTTGCCTGAAAGGCCGTCACGATTTGTTAATGGAGGCATAGACAAAGGGGCCAACTGCCCATTTAACTCAACTCCGTCGACTGCCTTATTCGACTCACCTTCAGCCGGAGAAACGGAAAGGCAAGTGTTCTTAGGTTTTGCTGACAACCTCACCAACCATGAAACAACCTTCTCCAATAATGTGGAGGTTTCCAATTGCAATGCCTCAACCTGACCCTCGAGGTCATCTTTAAGTTCTATAGAGCGCAAATCTTCGATCCTATGTAAATAGTGTTTCAGACGACCTTGAACCCTCCTTAACTATGGAACCGAAGCAATATCAGTTTCCAAAAAATCCATGACTGAGATGATCTCTGTTAAGTTTGCCCGGATCAAGGACGTCGCGCCACCGACCACGCTATCAGTTTAATCAGGCACAGTAATAGGTTTATCAAGGTTCGACCTTAAAAAATTCTCATCGCTTTTCACAGTTCCTTTTGACTCCAAGTCCCTAATGAGCAGTTCATACAATAACTCTTCCTTTCGCAAGGACCCCGGATATGGGACATCTCGATCCGCCATAATGTTCTAACACTGTTAGACCCACAGGTCGAAAGAATTCCTTCCAAGAGCACACTCAAAGGTAGACGGAATAATACCAGAATTGAAACCAGGCCCATTCAACCACGCTCCGGGCTACCACTCTGTACCCTGCGTAGGTTTTCAAACATTCCCACAGAAGAAGGAAAGAAGGAAAAGCGTACGGCTCCGGGCCTGTTTCAAGATAACATATCTTTCAGAAAACTATATTTATTACAAACGCAAAACCCCTCAGTGGGCTTTCCCTTAATATAGAACAATACAATTTAAATCTCCATACAGCCTCAGGCTGTGAAAGGAGTACATAAAATACTGGACATTAAGTTTAAGAGGCGGCCGGAGTCAGTTCTAGATCCACCTTTTATTTCAAAATATCGCCACTAGTCTCGATGCTGTCGACAACTAACTCCACTGATAGTTACATCGCGGGTGCATAGATGTCAGTAAGAAAGGCCAAGGCCGAGCGAGCGATTCCCCTCTCACCCTCCAGCATCACATAGTCTGTCACCAGGAAGTTGTGATACAGTACTTGCACGGAGCTGATGGTGTTGACATTTGTACGGAATGCGAAACATTCCAGGAAATTATTGAGCGTGGGTTAGTGCTGAGCAAAACAGTCAAAATAAGGTACTGTTTCCGACAAAAATAAATGAAATGGCGTACGGCTCTTAGTGCCGGGAGTGTCCGAAGACAAGTTCGGCTCGCCAGATGCAGGTCTTTTGATTTGACTCCCGTAGGCGACCTGCGCGTCGTGATGAGGATGAAATGATGATGGAGACGACACATACACCCAGCCCCCATGCCAGAGAAATTAACCAATTATGGTTAAAATTCCAGACCCTGCCGGGAATCTAACCCGGGACTCATGCGACCAAAGGCCAGCACGCCGGACACTGTTTCCGATGTTGAAATGAAGTAGTGCATCAACCCCGTCCCCGCCTTACGTCTTTCCCTGTACCGGCCAGTCAGTGATACATAATATAATTATATCCAATGAAAATACAAACTGATATAACATAACTTAATTCATTTAGGCATTTTTAGTCACACAATGATACTTTGGACATACGATAAAGATTGTAACGCGACCAAGAACGAAATTTTCCAACAACCTCGAGTAAAAAAAAGCCTTACAAATTTATAACAGTTTTTTTCCCCCTTGGAAACCAACAGTTCTGAAATATATAAACAATGTATAAAACATCCCACTGCATATTGTGTTAAAATTTGGATTCGATCAAATAACTTGTTTTCGGAGACCCAGAGGTGCCGGAATGTTGTCCCGCAAGAGTTCTTTAACGTGTCTACCTTCCAATACCACCGCACTTAGCGAGGATCGAACCTGCCAAGGGGCAGAAGGCCTGCGTTCCAACCTTCGAGCCCTTGTCAGAGTCTCTTTGTCTTTACAAAGACGGATTTGAAGTCGTATGTTTTCGTATAAGTTTTAAATAATAAATATTACAGCATTTAAAGTTCCATTAGTTCGGTATTTCATGACTTGAGTGGAGTGTAATTAGAGTAACTACTAAGCTAAAAAAAAAAAAAACACTTCATTCTCGGTTTCGGTGACGTCAGGCGCTTTAGTCAATAGCAACGCTGCTCACCGGAATGACCTGTGAGTTCTTCTAGTTACGTTGGAAAACCCCATTTCCAAGAAATACAAGGATTGTAAACGACGGTTTTGTATACCTACCCGTTATGAAACTCTGAAACGGTGCTGGTAAAGAACGCAACAACTTCCCTCTGTAGGTGGGCGTAGTAGAATAACACCCACAGTATCCCCTCTGTCGTAAGAGGCGACTAAAGCGGGCCCCATGGGCTCTGAACTTGGGAGTCTGGGTTGGCGACCACGGAGCCCTTAGCTAAGTCCTAGCTTTATTTCCACTTACTTGTGCCAGGCTCCTCACTTTCATGTATCATCCTTCTTCAAGTGTCATCTCTTTTTTTTGCTAGTTGCTTTACGTCGCACCGACACAGATAGGTCTTATGGCGACGATGGGACAGGAAAGGGCTAGGAGTGGGAAGGAAGCGGCCGTGGCCTTAATTGAATCGATTATTTCAGAAAGCAGTCAAGTGCCAAAAAATGGAAAAATGAGTTAATGGCAGATTATGTTACTAAAGAGGGTGTACACACATTTTGGTGCTGAAACCAGTCAAGAAACGTCGTCCTATAATTGTCAGGCATTACGTTGAATTTCGTATTTAGTTCAGAAACCAGTTAAGTGACACCGCTTGGTTGGTTTCTGCGGTAAACTGCTGGTACCTTTCCGGTTGGCGCTGCTGTTCTGAATCCAGAATAACCAGCAGTTCATCTGTTTTTGTTATCATTGTTGTGTTTCTGGAATCGCATGTTCCTAGTTTTGTGAACAACTGATACAAAAAATGTTTCTTTTGTTTAGTGAAGTATTTTTTATATTCTTAGTGATATGTCTGAAAATTCAGAAGCGGGTTCGAATCCCACTGTCGGCAACCCTGAAGATGGTTTTCCGTGGTTTCCTATTTTCACACCAGGCAGATGCTGGGGCTGTAACTTAATTAAGGCCACGGACGCTTCTTTCCAACTCCTAGGCCTTTCCTATCCTGTCGTCGCCATATGACCTATCTGTGCCGGTGCGACGTAAAGTCACTAGCAAAAACAAAATCAGAAGACGAACCTGTATGTAAAAGGAAACGAGGAGTGGTAGACAAACAAACTCACACACGTAATATTATTCGGAATGCAACGGTAAAAGGAGAAGGTTATATTTCTTACTCAGACAAGGAAGTACCTGGTCTGAGCCCTACATTATTCTTTGTTATTATTTGTTTTAGATGCCCATCAATATCAAGAAGATACGTGAGCTAAATGCCTTAAAACCTTACCTGATGGAAAATGAACACTTTTATGACAGCATTTTACAAAGGCCTACTACAGAGACAGAATGTGCTGTGGAGTTTGTTTATGAGGATTGATTACCTCCTGTCATGATGAGCAGGCATTGCTGATTTCATCCTTTTGTATCAGCAATACAGTCTAAATCTATTAGAATTAGGTTTTTTTCACAAATATGGGGTTTATGACAAAATCCCTTCAAAATTCGAGAATTATCCCATAAAATATGTTTGCAACACTCCTTTATTTCAGAAACCAGTTAAGTGGAAATTTTTTCCGGTTTTTTTACAGCAAAGCTAATAAGCACAAAATATTTTTCCTTAGATAGAAATTATTAGGATATATAATACTTTGAAGCTAAAATATTAAAACCCCTACCATAACATTTTATCTGATGCTAGACAGATTTTTCTTTTTCCCAAAAATGACAGACTTGGCGCTTGACTGGTTCCTGAAATAATCGATTCAATTAAGGTACAGCCCCAGCATTTGCCTGGTGTGAAAAAGGGAAACCACGGAAAACCATTTTCAGGGCTGCCGACAGTGGAGTGGTGGTGATTATTGTTTTAAGAGGAAGTACAACTAGGCAACCGTCCTCTATTAACACTAATCAGAGAGAAAAAATTGAAGGGATCCGACACTTCGAAAAATGAAGATATCGGTCAAAGGAAGACAAGGGCCACGAAGGGCTTGAAAATGAAAGACTCCCTAGCCCTCGCAAACCTAATAGCGTCGGGGTCGGAAGAGAACAAGAGTAGACCAAGGGAGGTTGGATAGGATAGTTGAACGTGAGGAGCCTGGCACAAGTAAGTGGAAGCAATGCCAGGACTCATCTAAGGGTCCAGTGGTCGCCAGCCCACACTCCAAAGTACAGAGCCGCTGGACCCCCTATTAGTCGCTTCTTACGACAGGCAGGGGATACCGTGGGTGTTATTCTACCACCCCCACCCACAGGGGGGGCGACAGTGGGGTTCAAACCTACTTTCTTCCGAATACTGGATCCTGGCCGCACTTAAGCGACTGCAGCTATTGAACTCGGTTCATCTTCTTTCAGAAGATTGGCTACCATCATACAGATTCTTGCTTTGGATGTTGCTCAGTAGTGGAACAGTTGAACCAAGTTTTCAAATTATCAATCCAAGGAATGCGCCTTCTTCCTGGTCTTCTTTTGCCTTGTATCTTCCCTTGAATAACCAGCTGCAGTAGACGATATTATCTTCTCTCATCTATCCTATCCGACCACATTTGATCAACTCTTGTTCTTTTCTGACCCCGACGGTATTACGTAAGGAGGCCTATGGAGACTTTCATTTTCACGCCCTTCGTGGTCCTTGTCTTTCCTTGGCCGACACCTTCATTTTTCGAAGTGTCGGATCCCTTCCATTTTTTATCTCTGATTGTTGTATAGAGGAAGGTTGCCTAGTTGTACTTCCTCTTAAAAACAATAATCACCACCACCACCACCACCACCACCGCACTGCAACTGAAAAACGATTATATTCCTGTAACTGTTTCATTCAACAACGGTTGTGTTCCCGAAAGGGTTGCGTTCTATCTGTCCCAGCTGTAATGGGTATTACAAACTGTGACACATGCACGGAGCCTCAAGGAGGATTGTTATGCAAAAATAGGGGAGGTCCACCTGCCAGCCTCGTATCGAGAGCAAGGAAAGCAGCGCAGCGGTGAGTTTCCGTACACAATAGTAACAAACGTAGATTTAAACCCATATCCAGAGGCGATTCTAGCCCTGGCGGGGGGGCTCAGTTTTTGTGAAATAATTATTTTAAAATTCCTTGATTAATAAAGAAATTGATAACTTACAGATATAACGCATTTGAAACAAACATGTGAATGGTTGTGCTAATGTTGCCCATTGTATTTTCATAAACATGGTTACTTTTCTTTTGAATTCCGTTACCAAGACTATCAATTCCAAACAGCCCTCCCCCCACATTTTAATTTTTTTTTTTTTTTTTTTTTTTTTGCGTCGCACCGACACAGATAGGTCTTATGTCGACGATGCGACAGGGCTAGGAGTGAGAAGGAAGCGGCCGTGGCCTTAATTAAGGTACAGCCCCGGCATTTGCCTGGTGTGAAAATAGGAAACCACCGAAAACCATCTTCAGGGCTGCCAACAGTGGGGTTCGAACCTACTGTCTCCCGAATACTGGATACTGGCCGCAATTAAGCGACAGCAGCTACCGAGCTCGGTTTTTAAGTATCTAGAATCGCCACTGCCCATATTGTAATAGGCTACAACTGAAAGAGGAACAACATAATCATATTTATATCAATTTATTCTTATTCTACTAAACCTTAAAATAGTTTTATAAATGTATACACACAGAGATAATACAGAAACACTAGTAGCAACTACTATTCAGTATGCGGATTCTCAACCATTACTGCATCTCTTTCTGTAACGTTACGCCATTTAGCCGTTCTTTTAGTGAGATATGTTGAAGCTTATTCGAACTGACGATTCACCTCCGACCTACAATTACCAATAAAAATAAGTTAATTGTCTTAGTTTGAATAGTAAGCTACATTGCGTCACTAATATAACAAAGACAATTCAATAAAGTCGGATAACACCTACCTCAGATAAGGCAGCTGTTTTAAGTTCATTCGCAATTTCATGGTGTTCCTCACCAACATATTTTTCATATTCTTCAGCGTGTTTTAAAGAATAATGTCGATGAACGTTAATTTTTTTGCTAGT
The DNA here is from genome assembly GCF_040414725.1 of Anabrus simplex. Taxonomy (NCBI): domain Eukaryota; kingdom Metazoa; phylum Arthropoda; class Insecta; order Orthoptera; family Tettigoniidae; genus Anabrus; species Anabrus simplex. The sequence continues at coordinate 22,799,391 of NC_090270.1, read as the reverse complement.
GGTTTTACGTCGCAACGACATAGATAGGTCTTATGGCGACGATCGGATAGGAAAGACCTAGGAGTTGGAAGGAAGCGGCCGCTGCCTTAATTAAGGTACAGCCCCAGCATTTGCCTGGTGTGAAAATGGGAAACCACGTAAAACCATCTTCAGGGCTGCCGACAGTGGGATTCGAACCCACTATCTCCCGGATGCAAGCTCTAACCGCACGGCCAACTCGCCCAGTGTTAAAATTTTTAATAAAGTTGAATATCTTATTACAAATAAAACATTTTGCCATTCCATTGCACTCGGTAAAAAGATGCGGCATGATAAAAGACGACAAAATATAACGTGCTATTGAAAGGTCATACCACAACTAGCGAGTAACAAAGAATTGTCAGCGTGTCCACTGCCGCTTGTTATGAAACAAAGAGAATGAGTAAGAGATGACTCTCAACGTTATTTTTCACTTCTGTACGCAACGGCTGCGCAAAGATCGCCAGGAATTGCACAATAGCGCCTCTAGTGAGCACAGGGCTGAACTAAAATTACCGGGCGGGCGATTTAAATCGTTTAGCGCGCGGAGGGTCCCCAGGTTCTCGCCCCCCCACCCCCACCCTTAAATATTATATTAAATATATTTTTGTTCTTGCTTTTCCTCATATTTTTTCTTTAATTTCCTTTTCTTTCTTTCCTTCTTTGTTACCTTTTTCTGAAATACTGCATTCTGAACAACAATACACCTGGAGGTTGGCCTGTGCTTTATGATTATTATTATTATTATTATTATTATTATTATTATTATTATTATTATTAATAATAATTTCTTGCTGCAGAAAAGAAGCTTACCAGCTTGTGCTGCTTATTATAATTATTTCATTTATGGAGTTATATTTTACTTTTACTAATTCACAAAGCCATGAAGGATGGGAGTGACTGGCCTTGCCTGTGCTGCTTTTGTTTGTTTCTGCTGAGGAAAATGGAAGCTAACTCACAAAGGGAGGAAGGAAGTGACCAGAAGGTGAGTGGGATTGGCAATCCCTATCTCAGATTAAGACCTATGACCTATGACAGAAATAGACACTAACATCCCCTCGTACATCAGTCCTCTTTAACACTACTTAAGCCAACCGTAACAGTCAATAGTATCAAGATATGCCACTTATGCAGGAAATAAAATATAAATACAATGTAAGAAAAAAACCCATACACAGGAACCACAATGATGAAAGGAAACTCATATGATAAGGAGGGAGTTTGTAGGATTCAAAGATAAATTGAAATGAAACATGATCTTTTGGTTTATGGAGCTATATTCTACCTACTATCCACAGTGTTACAGGTATAAAATTGTGTAGAAATTTGCACAAAAGTTTTAGTGATCATAGTATATCATAATCTCATGACATTACATTCAGCAGTGTTAATCATCAATTAATATTCATCAGCCAGAAAACTATGCAATACAACACAAATACAAAATCATTCATTTAGGAAAGAAAGACTGGAACTGATAAGTTACAACATAATACTTTTCTCTCTTATTGCAGTCTAACGTTGCACTGACATTGCAAAAGTTTTCAGCAACACCATTTGTATTTTCCCAAGGAACTTACTATATGATACATCTTTCAGTCTGTCAAAAGAGGCACCTAGGGCCACACACTGAGAAATATTGAGATTTGTACTTTTGCATCTACTAGAGGATGGCAAATCTCTGGCAGAGTAGTGTTTGAAGAAACCAAAACATTATAGCACATACTCTGTTCCTACATACTGCACCACAACACAACATATCATTCAATCAGTCATCTGCATTTAGATGATAAACAATGTCAAGCTACAAAATTGTATGCATCCCGTGTATTCATTGATCTGCACTATTTACAATACTTAAAAATGTTCTATTTTATGTGACAGTAGGATATATCTAAATTTTTCTGCTACATGGAAAAAGATGGAATCATGAATATGTTTGTGGGTTTAAAAGACAAGAGAGCACTTACAGATTCTGTGATTGTTCCCTCTTACAACATGCAGGAGGTACAAATAATGCTTCCTTTCAGTCCATCCGCAGGAGAGGAGTTCCAATAAATGGACAGAAATATGTAGCATCAGGATCTACGTACAATAATATGGCAGCTGATCCAGCACAAAACATTACCATGCCAAGGCACAACATAGCTCTGCCTATTAAGAGCTATGTCCAAGGAATTGTATGCTAATTTAGTACAGTATTATGAACAATATGCTGCTACTTCCACAACATTATGGTGTGCAAGGGCCTTTGCTGTGATCTAGACGAAATGCCTGTTGAAGACAGTGGAAACTCACTTCAGACAGTGCCATTTGTACCTACTGTATATCGAAGGCGGAAATCTATGTTGGTGGTTGCAGAGTAGGCTGATCTGTGGTCTGACAGCATGCACTCCACCCGGCCAACCAAGTGGGGAGCCTGGCACAAGTAAGCGGAAACAATGCCAAAATTCAATTAAGGGCTGCGTGGTTGCCCACCCCCTACCCACAGGGGGACAATTATGATAAGGCTAGTTTCTTTACGTTGCACTGACACAGATAGGTCTTATGGCAGCGATGGGACAGGAAAGGCCTAGGAATGGGAAGGAAGCAGCTGTGGCCTTAATTAAGGTACAGCCCCAGCATTTGCCTGGTGTGAAAATTGGAAACCACAGAAAACCATTTTCAGGGCTGCCGACAGTGGGGTGCGAACCCACTATCTCCTGGATGCGAGCTCACAGCTGTGCGCTCCTAACCGCACGGCCAACTTGCCCAGAACTATGATAAGGAAAGTTTGTAGAACTGTTACCATCACATCAAGTGAATGGGTTACCAACATCACAAAATTCACAAATATTAATTTAGTTACTTGGACATTGCATACATACCAGTACATACTTTTGTATAGGAGGATGTGCATACAAACTGCAAATAAGAGAGGAGAGAGCATAATATATTTCCTGTGTTCTGATGAGAAATGTTCTCCAAAATAAAAGATTTTCAGTGAAACCTCCTTTGGTAGAAATGGATGCTTAACCAAAACTATGACTTCTTTACACAAATCATTCACACAATATCACACGACACTTCCACTTCAGTATTTGAATATTATCATACAAATGATGATCTCATATAAAGGAACAGACTATGAGTTCAGTAAACCACATGTTTGAAAGGTTCATTGCTCTTGAAAATAACTCCACATTACAGTTTTTCACTTCCCATTTAGCAGATATGTTTCATGCTGTACTTAATCTCCCTATAATAATATTAATAGTAATATTAATATTAATGATAATAATACATGTCCCATGAAGTTTAAATAAAGTGTTTGATTATATAACAACTGTAGGGCAGGAATTTATAAAAGTCATTATGAATGCAATTAAGACAAATGGGGGTCTGAAACATGCAGATGTATGGCATATTTTGAATTACAACACTGAACATGAACTTAACATTTTTCCACCTTTATGAACAATTATAATGATGTTCTGGGCTTCATAATGATCTCATTTTTTTGCCTATGAGGCTCATACACCGATTCATGGCAACGATGGAATGGGCCTCAGAAGGATGCAACTGTGGCCTTAATTACAGTATGGCCTTAGTATCTGCCTGCCTATTGCAAAGAAGGGAAACCATCTTCAAGATAGCTGACAGTGGGGTTCGAACCCACCACTGCCCAAGCGCAATTTCATAGATACATGACCACACTGCACAGCCTACTTGTTGGGTGTTTTGTAATACAAAATTAAATATATTGCTAAACAATCATTAGCATTCATAAACTGAAATTGCTTAATTTGAATGTAAAATTAACAATAATAACATTAGCACCAGTGTTCTCCCCAGAAATGTTTGTCAGGCGGGTGGCAAGAATGAGTAGCCGGGCGGGGAATACTACGTAAAACTTCAATATGAATATAAATTTCAATTCGTTCCCCTCAGGGCGTTAACAATAATATCAGACAGGTAAATATTAACTGCACAATTGAACTATTTGAATGTTATTATCATGAACAAGTTATAACAGAGTACGTTGAACGTCTAGTGTTCTATTGCTCCTTCCAAATCATGTAACACTGGACTTAGGCCTCCCACTCGGTTTCTGTGGACATGTGGACTGCCATACAGGTTTGTGATGTCATACGGAATAGAGGGCTCGCATGCGATTCCACGCTAATCCAGACCCCTGCTCGCGACTACATAGTGGTCAAGCTAAACATTTGATCTCCGATGTAACTGATGCAATTATGGTAATGATTTATCATTTAAATTGGCAGATTTACAGTATTTATAGGTGAATTTGGAGAGCGTATATCTAGGTTTAGTCAAGCGGTCTCTAAAACTGGCAGGGTGGTGCACCCATTAGAAAGGTCCTAGGGAGAACACTGAGCACATAAATACCAATTAGTGAAACAACAATTACAGTCCACAGGCTGAAGAGAATAAGAAATTACCTCAATAGTCCTTCATAATAACAACTCTTTACTATGAACGACATCCACTCAGGAAGGGAAGATTTCTTTCTAAGGGTTATATATCACTGTCAGCACAGACGAGCGATGACTCATTAAAAGTTTATTCGTAGTAGCAGCAGGCGTGGAGATGGTGGTGGCAGCAACAGCACCAGTGATAGTAGTAGTACTAGTAGTAGTAGTAGTAGTAGTAGTAGTAGCAGAGGCAGTAGGAGTGCAGGTGGTGGGGGCAGCAGTCATAGCAGCTGAATGCCTTGGCCGAGGACCAGACTCGTGTTCAGGCACACCTACATGCACAAGAAAAAACAATAAGAATGGTACCATTTTTTCCTCCTCTACTACAGTGAATGCAGGGTATTGATTTTCAAATCTCATAATGTCATTCATTCATAAACATGTATTATGGTTCTTATGGTCCCTCTATGGTTCTTACAGTAGGCAAAACAGCAATAAAATTACATTGAGCATATGATATTGTCCACCTAAATATTAAGCACTCGAATACATTAACAGTAACTGTATTGAGAGATGTCATACACCTGTTTTTGCTCCATTCATGTTCAGTTGAACTTAAGGAAGAAAACCTAATTGTACTTGCACATTTTATATTCACTGAGTCCAGAAAAGATCCCCTACATGCTGAGAGGATGTTGGAAATAAATTCAAAATGGTACATTCAAATGTTAGAAATTCCCCATCCCCTCCCCCCATGGGCCTGGTTCACCTCTGCTTAGCCAACCCGGTCACTCCAAGCACCCCCAGGGTCACCTGTGCAGACACCAAGTCAACGTAGATCACTGACCAGAACTCCTGACCTCAAACCATCCTCTAAATGAAGAGTGGACACTGCAGTTCAGCACATAATGAAAGCCATAAAAATAGCGAAAAATAAAGAGCCTGTAGTTCTGGGAGGTGACCTAAGTTGTAGAGTTAATACACCATATCAAAAGACAATGATTATACTATAATTAATAAATGATGAAGGATACAAAGTAATCAACAACTCAATGGAAAAGATATATATAACCCTAAACAGTACAGTACCATTGACTTAGTTTTTGTGAAAGGCGCCATTGTATGAATTCTAGTGCAACGGATTATATACACAGATCCGGGAAACATGATGGTAACAAGCAGGTAAATACTAAACAATGTCTTGTCACAAAATAAAGTAGGAATTCATGATGGCAAAACAACTTCAGATACTATTAAACAGTGGGGTGGAGTATTACAGGGTGATCTATCAGTCCGCTTCTATTAAATATCGCCACAGCAGACGTTACAGAAATAATTCTTAATGCAACCAAATTGTACTTATACGCTGATGACCTAGATATAGGTTCTAACAACAAAGATTATCTTCAAGCAACTATGGTCAGCCTTGAAAAATATTCTGAAGACAACAAACTTAAAATTAACCTGGACAAAACGGTACAAATGGTTTTCGGATAAAGAGGCAGTTAGGATAGTGAGCTCATTTAAATACCTCGCCTTCACAATACAGGCAACGTAAAGCCATTGATGGATTATAACAAGGAATAACATTTGCACATGTGTGCACTATTTTGTTAATAATAAATGTTAGGTATTTCAGCTACACTCTGCCTCGAAGAAATGTACACATTTCAACTTACAGGTAAGGCAAGCTCAGGTATGACAGGCATTATAGTAAATTTCATTATGAGAAGCGAGGTTCCCCCTCATCTGGCACTGATGAATTTATGATCATTACCTCTGGAGAGCAATTGAAATGAATCACAGGAAAATGTGATAGGTCACAGTACCGGTACTGTGAACAACAATAATAACAACTACTTACTTACAGCATCTTTGACAGGGGTCCTGGATAGCTGGAGTGACGAAAGTGCCTCGAACACACAGTGCGGTTCCTCAGCTGCTTCGGGGGAAGCTGCCGCAACCGTTCGACCCCCACAACGTCCAACCACTCTCTGCAAATGTTAGGTCTAGCAACAGGGAAATGATGAAATAAGATTCCCTGTTGCTGGCCTTCTTCCCTATCTGTGTACATTCCACAGATCTGACACTTTTCGTGCATGGTCTGAGACATGAAAAGAAATAGAAGAAAATATTTAAGGACACTGTAATCAGCTTATATTTTTACTGCTAATATCAATACTATCAAAACGATAGTGGCTTATCAGACATAATATAACATTACATCAACTGAATTTTAAGGTGTCTGTTTCAAGTAGGCTTATGTAACTATCATATCAACCACCATGCAAAAAGGTAATAAAAAGGTGACAGTCAAAAATAATAAAAATACATTTTTGGGAACAGAAGCAACTATCAATCATCAACTTATTAACTTACTTAAGGATGCTTACCTCAAATATCTTGTACTTTTTCTTCAAACACGCAAACGAAGATAACAGATATACGCATCCAAATCAAAGTGAAGCAAAATGTCACAAACGTCAAAAACGTGGTCGTCCCACGTGGTCCAAGGTGTCAAACTCAAATCGACCAATAGCAATCGGACGATGTTTCTACCAATAGGAGCTGCCGTATTCGTCACGTGGGCTATGGGTGAGTGACGTGATGTACAACAGCGCGCTCACAAGAGTGGAGGGCGAAAGTATTCAGTCTGAGCTGGGCCCTCGGAAGGGTAGGATCTATGCGGGTGACATACCCATGTTATGAAGCAAGGGTGAGGAAGCAACTGATAGCAGCTGAAGATCTCACTCACCACATCCCTGCATGGGTAAGAGCTAATCTGTCATCATCCTTCTTCAAGGACAAGACTTTGTGACGATGCGGCATCTGGCGGAAACTGGCTAAACTACCAGCACTAGAATTCGGCCGACACTCGTAAGTCAATAAGCAGAGCTTTATTAAAATCCCGATTAAATATATAAAGAATCCCTAATTTTAAAGTATGTTAAAGTATCCCCTTAGAGAAAAAAATAAACTTCCCTACGGTATAGTTTGCTTCTAATTTGAACACCATCTTGTCTTAAAACAAGTTAAGGAAAACCGCGGTTCAGAGCTCAATTTCAAATGGAGATTCGTTATTTTAACTACCAGTTTATAGCTATATTTGCATTTCTTTTTGAAATGCTTTTACACTAATGAAGAGTGTATCACAGACTACCGTGCGCTATAAAAACAATATAATTTTACCTTGTTCCGTTTCCTTATAAAAACTCTTACAAACTTTTGACCCATGTTACAACAACTACTGAGCTGGTGGCCGGCCGTTCCAGCTCCGGCCGCCTCTTAACCTTCCAAAACTGCCCTCCATATAAAAGCACCCAGTGCATACAATACCAGAGAAAACTAGCTTCAATTCATCATCTTAAACCATTGACGATGAAGGTATACAATGACGTATACAATTACATTTAAAAGGCACTGGATTACAATCGTGTCATATGCCAGAACGTTACACACCCAATAGTGAGATCCTACCTTCGTCCTACCCCGCGCTAATACTTCAATTTTATCTAGTTGGTAGGACTTACCTTAACACCGTGGACAAGGCAGGGTTCGAAACCAAAGCGAACCAGCCGCTGTCGTATCGTATCGTATATCAGTTATGTTCACTCTTTCCCCAGAAGGGGGAAAGCGGGCCACCAGCTCAAGAAAGGAGCTCTTCAGCCGGAGAATAAAAAGAATACACGTGAAAAAAGCAACATGGGAAGGCATGTTTCGTACACGCCAGGAAGAGGAAGGTACATAATGAGAATGATTGGCGCAGGGGAAAACGCGACCACAAGAGGCACCCCAGCGAGAGACCCGCATCCCACCCCGAGAGGGCAAAACCCCCACTAGACCCCGTTTATTGAAAATATCAGAAAATACAATACATACAATATACATAAGGTGAACAGTATCCAAGAATGGGCAATGAAAGAATGCAGAGAAAATGTCCGTAGAGTACTAGTTGCAAAGAGTAAGAGTGTCCATCTTGCTGGATAAAGAAAACATTGGTACACCAAACACAGCAAAAAATAAATTAACATGATCAGTAACATGAAAAGAGAAAAATACAAGAGGGTACAGTATATCAAGAAGATATCTGCACAAGTGTGAGGAGTCATTATAAAGTCTGTGCCGATGAACAAGAAAAGAGAACACAAACAAGGAAATACATGAGATACGACGAACAACACAAATTAGTTACGAGAATAACGAAAAACGAAAAGCACTAGTGAAGAGAAAATTCGAGAAAAGGAACACAAACACTATATTGCACAACACAAACTTTGTCGAGCGCATATGGCGCTATTGTCGAAGTGTGGCAAAGGTATGCGCGACCTGAGCCAGGAGCAATGAACTCTTCCTAAACTTAAAGGAGATAGCTTAGTCGAAAGTAGGTCGCGACGTTCGAAGGGAGTGGATATTAAAGAGGAGCAGGTGGAAAAAGGTGAGCAGTGTGCGGGGTTCGAGTATTATTCAGAATAGAGGTAGCGAGAGGAGAGAGGGAAAGTGCTTCAGTAATAATAGGGTGACGGAAATGATGACCAGTTTGAAGATATTTAAGGCGGAGAAAATGAAGATGAGTGAGAATATGAGGAAAGTCATAGTACGGTAAAAAGTGAGCGGAAGGGGTGTCGTAAGGAAGACGATACGCAATACGAATGGCATGTCTATCAAGTCGAGAGAGGCGAGCATAATCAGTAGGATGGGCTGTAATCCAGGTTAAGGAGGCATATGTTAATAAGGGGCGGATGAAGGTTTTATAGAGGGTTAGAATATGATGAGGTTTCAGGCCCCATGTGGATCCAGTTAAGGTACGAAGGGCGCGAAAACGATATAAGGCTTTACGGTGGATCGAAGCTAAGTGATAGGACCATTTAAAATTATTTTGAAATTGGATACCGAGATAGGTAAGGAGTTTAGTCTCTACAAGAGGAGCATTATAGAGGGTAATATGAAGGCGATGACTAACAGGACGGAGACGGGCTTTAGGGCGGAAAGTCAGGAATTGGGTTTTAGTGGTATTAACGGTGAGGTGCCAGGAGTTAAGCCAGGCTTCAAGGGCGGTGAAATAAGTTTGTATCTTACGGGAAAGGGACCGAAAAGTTGGTGCAAAAGCAAGGATTGCAAGGTCGTCAGCGTACTGATACAGCCGAAGAGGGGGATCAGGGTGGGGTATATCATAAGTATAAAGAATATAGAGGAGAGGGGAGAGAGGGGAACCCTGAGCTACACCAGACAGGATAGGGAAGACATAGGAGTGAGAACCCTGGATAGAAATCATGGCAGTGCGGCATTTAAGATAGTTATAAAGTAGGCGAAGAATAGTAATTGGGAGAGGAAGATGAGATAATTTATAGTAAAGGCCAGCATGCCAAACAGAATCAAAGGCTTTATCAACATCTAAGCAAATGAAGGCAGCCGGTCGATGAGTGCGGAGATAAGTGTCCAGAGAGGCAGTAATATGAAAGAGATGATCATGAGTAGAAAAGTGAGGTCGGAAGCCGGCTTGAGAAGTAGGAATGAGATGGAGTGAGTGGAGGTAACGGGAGATGCGCTGACTAAGGATACCTTCAAAAATCTTGGAGAGAACGGATAGGAGAGAAATAGGACGGTAGGAACGAGGGTCGGAGAGGGGTTTATGAGGTTTAGGAAAAAGAAGGATGATGGCTTGGCCCCAGTGGGCAGGAAAGAAGCCAGTATAGAGCAAAGTATTATAGATGGTACAAAGATGATAAATAAGAAGTAAAGGAGCTTCACGAATATGACGATAAGTAATGCGATCGGAACCAGGAGCAGTATTACGTTTATGGCGGACGTAAGTGAGGATTTCATGGGGGGTGATAGGCATATTTAAAGGGTGGGAGTAATCAACGGTACAATAATGGGAGAAGGACGGTTGAAGATGAGGATGGGTGGGATCGTTATGGTGAAGAATAGTAGGTTCATCAGGATGTTGATAGTGTGGGGGGTGAGAGGGGGAAAAAACAGTAGAAAAATAGTCCGCGAAAGCGTCTGCCTTTTGTTTGGGTGTAGAAGGAGGAGTAGAAGCAGTAAGTATGGGATAGGTAGGGGAGGGAGTGCCAGTTTTAGTAAGTCTACGGAAAGTCGTCCAGAATTTATGTGAGTCATGTGTGTCAGTTAAGTTGTTACAAGCGTCAGTCCAGTGTTTCTTCTTGATGGCTTTGATATAGGAACGGGCATGACGAAGGGTGCGTCTGTGAGCAAGGAGGGTGGTCGGATCACGAGTACGAATATAAGAATGGTAATAATCATGAGCCAGTCGAAGGAGGGAGAGGGCTTTAGGAGGGATAGGAGGTTTGGTGGGATGATAGGAATGACGAGGGATATGGAGATGGTCAGCAGTTTGTAGGGCGTGTTCAACCTGAGTAATGAGAGCATTAAGAGATGCGAAAGTAGTGGGAGGGGGTGAAGCAGGAAGGAGGTTGGTAATAGTGGTGCGGTAATTAGCCCAGTTTGTTTGAGAATAACGGCGGGTGGGAGGGGGACGAGGAGGGGAAGTAGGAGTCAAATAGGAGACAGAAGGAATAGTAAGTAAAGCTGGGAGATGATCTGAATCAATCAGAAGAAGTTTATCAATGGTCAAATAGGGGGAAAGGGAGGGGGAAAGGAGTAAGGCATCAGGGGTAGAATTGGAAATAGGACGAGTGGGAAAAGGAAAAGGAACTTGTATAGCCCGGATGTCGTTAACTAAGCGAGTGAAAGTTTGATTTTGGGTGACATTATACGAAGAGATATTAATATCAGCAATCAGAATATAAGTGGAAAATTTAGAATCAAGATACGTAATAAAGTCGACTGGAGGAGGGGTACGAGGCGGTAAATAGAGGGTAACAATAACAAGAGAGGATCCATTAGCAAGAAAAGTTTCAAGAATAAGATATTCGAAAGGAGTAGTAGTAAAAGTATAAGAGTGCAAACGACTAGTAACATGGCGTTTAAGACCGATAGCTACACCGCCACGAGCCTCGCCGATACGATCGGCGCGGTAGAAACGGTATTTCGGAAAACGGGGATGGTGATGGGGTGTGAGGAAAGTTTCATTAAGAACAAAGACATCCGGGTCGTACAAAGACAAGGAAAGGTTCAAGAGGTCTCCATGGGCTGGTAGTGAACAGATATTAGCATAGTATAAACGTAACGTTTAACTCATAAAGGGGGAAGCAGCAAGGGGAAAAAATGCAAAATGCATCTTCGTCCCCGAATAGGCTACGTCAACATGAGCATTAAACACCAGCCGGGAGGCCAATTGAACCTGTTGGAGGATAAAAGGACGGTGGAAAGGAAGGATATTTTGAAGTATCATAGTAATGAACCGGATGAAATTTTCCAGGTGAAAGGTGGGAGTGGGATAGGCGGGGAGAGTAGTGGGAAGATCCTGGGAAATCACTGGAGTGACAGTTTCTGGATGGTCGGGATCGGGAGCTGGACGGGATTTACATTTATAGGAATAAGAAGGATGAGATTGGGAACAGTTGACACACTTGGGATGAAGCTTATTAGGGCAGTTATTAGTCAAGTGCTCCTGGCTACCACAAGTGGCGCATACCTGTGCCGACGGACACGATGCTTCAGCGTGGTCGTAGCGCTGACAGCGTCCACAGCGGATCTTCTGCGGGGGTGACAGGCGAGACGGTTCCACACGGTGACGGACGCCAAAGATAACAGCACCATCTCGCAGGAGGGCATCCAAGGTATTGATATCCCGGGAGACAATCCGGATGAGAGTAGTCGGTCCTTGAGCATTTTTGATACGAACCACCCGATAGATCTGGTGGTTGGCCGATTGTAGTTGGTCAGTAATTTCAGCATCCGACCAGTCTCTCGATACCCGATAAGCCACCACAGAGTGGAAGGGTGGCGAGCGGGATGATGATGCAGGAGGACGTACAGGTGGTCGACGAGTAATGTCCGTAACAGAGGCACCTGCGCCAAAGTAGTCCAGGCCAACTTTGTTTTTGAAATCCGTGATGAAGGCATGAGTAGTCTTGATATTGATAGAGCCATCTCTAGTCGGTTGTAGTTCCAGGCCGTAGTAGGAAAAGTTGGGCAATTGTGCGCCGAGAATACGGTAAACGTATTGCGGAGTTAATTTAGTGGGGTCCTTGCCCGTAAGCTTGGTGAGATAGAAAGCAGGCGGTGGCTGAGGTGTAGAAGCAATCACACTGCGCTGGCGGATGGTAGGAGCCAAGGCCGGATTTTTCGCAGCTTGAGCATAGCTACGAGATGTGGTAGGCGAATAATGCGCAGGGAATGACGAAAGTGGTGCTGGTAGAGACTGCTGCCCGTTAGCGTTGTCCAGGTGGTCCAAGCGTTGAATTCCGGGAACCTGAGTGCGAGTAGGGCTGGGGGATGTAAGTGTGGATCCAGACGAACCGGAGCCAGCCAGCTGACCGCACAATTTCTTACGATCTTCCTCAGATTCCGGAGAGAGGGGACGACCCACCTTGATGTTCTCAGCGTCCATATTGGGCGAGCCCGGCGGAGGGATAGCAGAGGCCATCGAAGCGTCGCGACGAAAACGAAGATCAATCACAACAGTGGAGAAAAAACTCGAACCTTCTTGAAGCAAGAATTGAGAAACCACTCGAAACTGCTCGAAACTTCTAGAAATACCAGATACGTAACAAAGAAACATCCACGAGCCGACAATATATAGGAGGGCCGCTGTCACTCAAGGCACCGAGAATATCACCAGCTGCTGGCTAGTGGCTACGAGTGCAGTCAAGTCCCTGACCTCCGTCCGAAACTCGACACAGCGAGCGAGCGGCGGTCGGGAGGGAGGGGAGGAAGGCCAGCCCAATTGGCTGGAAAAGCGGGGAAGGCATGTTGCCATAGTAGCGCGGCGGAAGGACGAAGGGAGAAAATCAACCTTTAGAAATACGTCGCAACAACGTGCTAGTTAGAGACACATCTATAAATAATAACCCGTAAAAGGCCGAACATAGCTAATAATAATGAAAAAATCAAACGTCAGTCTTAAGGGCGCAACCATGCAGCCAACAAAGCCCAAAGGGGGCGGGGGAATTGCCTAAAACATACGGTACACATTGCTCCAAACGCGGTTTCATGGGGCACGACTGTGGATCTGCTTCAGCCTCCAATGCCTCGCTGTGTTTCCTCTTATTGCATCCAACTCGTGTAGTACGATTAGTGTTTTTGACGTTGGAAGTAGTGAAGGTAATGGTTGGTAAAGTGTTGCTGTGACCAGACATTGCAAAACAAATTTTCAGTCTAATCATAAATCTTTAAAATAGAATTGCTGAGGCTTCTCTCTATTTCCTGTAACACATGGTTCATATAAAATATATCCTTATTCGCTTCCACATTCACTTCTATTTTATAACCATAAGTATTGCTGGTGGAATGCGAAACCCCGTCGCAGCGATGGTTGAGCTATTAAAGTACATCCGTGCGCGGCTTCTTCCTCGGATCCCCGTGTGGTGGGGGCGGTAGAATAACATCCACGGAATCCCCTACCTGTCGTAAGAGGCGACTAAAAGGGGCCCCAGGGGATCTGAAAGTTGGAGCGTGGTTTGGCAACCACAGGGCCCTTAGCTGAGTCCAGGCATTCCTTCCACTTACTTGTGCCAGGCTCCTCGTGTTCATCTATTCTATCCGACCTCCCTTGGTCAACTCTTGTTCTTTTCAGACCCCGACACTATTAGGTTAGCGAGGGCTAGGGAGTCTTTCATTTTCACGCCCTTCGTGACCCTTGTCTTCCATTGGCCGATATCCTCATTTTTCGAGTGTTGGATCCCTTCCAGTTTTCTCTCTGATAAGTGTTATGTAGAAGGGGCTTGCCTAGATGTTCTTCCTCTTAAAATTGTAATCACTACCAGTTCTTCCTCGGAGGGCAGCGGTCGTCCAGTCCTAATATCACCATATGGGCGGAGGAGAGGAACAGCCCAAGGATGCTGGATGTTCTGGACGGGCCTCTCGAGTAGAAAACTCCATCGCCGGTACCGGTTCATGGTCGCACCCACACCCTCCAGAAGAAACTTAGGTTCTGCAGGGAACGTTTCGCCGAACGGGGTTTCTCGGGGCACAGCTGTGGAAATCATCGCGCCTAAAGGCCTTAATCTTGCCAAGTAAAATAACTAAACTAAACTAAACTACCTCTTATGTCTCTCTGTGTAATAAAGTCGTGTGCTGCGATGAGGGTTTGTGGCTCTAGTAGTAGTTACCGTCATTGTCAGTATTGTCCTGCTGCAACCAGAATTAGGCACTTTGCCCTCAGCTCCAGTCATTACATAGTAATTTAGTATTGTTTGGCTGTTCAATTTCACAATTTCTTCTAGTTTAATGTAATAAAACTCACCTCCATGCAAGATCCAGGAGGTAAAAACGCTGAATAAGCTATCTTATCCAGACGCCCGGAGGAAGTTCAGATCCATAGCTGCTCCGGAGTTCTCCATCTCCTTTGCTGAAAAGGTCGCAAACGTGCGGATCGCTCCACAGAATTTTGTACAGAACAGCAGTATTGAAAACGCATAGATACGTCAAAGCCAGCAACAAAAGATAATCGCTAAGGAAACTGGAGTTTTAACAGCTCAAGAAACGAAAAGTGCGTTATTACCGACGTTGCCTGGGAAGTCTGTTTCCCAGGAACGCTCGGCAGGGAAGTCCTCCCCCAACAGGGTGGGGGGAAAGACTTCCCCAAATAGGGCCGGAAATGCCAGCCTTCCTTCCAATGCCCTGATTACAAAGGAGGAGAAAGGGAAGCCGCAGAGCTCCCTTAAGAAATTGGAGAATAAGCCTTCTCCAACTCGATCGGGGGTCACGGGATCCCCGAAGCAATCCGGTAAGCTATCTGCCGGCTCTCCTCCAAAAACAAAAAGGAAACGGTGGCCAAGAGCGAGAGGCCCCGACGCCCTCTTGTTCGATCACTTTCTGGAGAACCTAGTTCTCCCAGGAAGAAGGTCCACTGTTCCCGAACAATGAGAACACCGTGCGCGGAGGGTCCAGTCACCGTGCCTCCTTCTTCTGAGGAGACGATGGAGACTGAACCACTCATTGTCGTGGACGGTGATTGTGACAAAAATGAAACCGATAAAGAAGGCGGAACATGGCAGTTAATGGACAAAAAGAAGGGCAAGAAATTGCTCTAAATTCGAAGTCTTACCGATCCACACAATGGCACTATTGCAGTGGAACTGCAGTAGTTACCACTGTCGCCTAGCTGAGTTACGTCAATTGATATCCGTCTATGCGGCCTCCATAGTCTGTCTACAGGAATCTCGTTTGAGAACCTGGACACGACACGACTATGAGAGGATACCGTCTTTTTTTCAAAGACAGAGTAGCTATGGATGGCGCGGAAACTGGGGGCGTTTGTACCCTAGTTCACTCCGACATCTTCAGCGAAGAAGTACCGCTGCGTACTCAGCTAGATGCAGTTGCAGTCGCACTTCGTTGCCAGTAATGACAACGGTTTGAAACACGTACTTTCCATCGGGTTATAACCTTGATATTCGTGCACTACAAGATTTGATCAGTCAGCTGCCTCCTCCTTTCCTCATGCTGGGAGACGTGAACGCCCGTAACATATTATGGGGTTCTCCGTCTTCCTGTTCTAGAGGGAGGATGCTCGAGCGAATGATCAACCTATTTGATCGTTGTATGCTTAATACAGGGGAACCGACACATTTCAGTAGCGTGCATGGCACATTCTCACACCTGGATGTCACCTCTGTGATAGTGACGACTTCCCGATAATTCTGTCTCTCTTGAATCAAAGACAGTCCGAAGTACCCAAGCGCTGGTTACTTCGGCGGGCAAATTGGCCAGAATTTACAAAACGCGCAGTGATGGCTGATGATATGCTGGAGTCTGTTGACGACCACGTTTCTTCCATTACTACTGGAATTTTGGGTGCTGCAGAGGAAACAATTCCTTCCACGTCCGGTATTCGTCGCCGGAAACAGGTCCCATGGTGGACGGACGAAATTGCAGCAGCGACTCGTGATCGCCGACGGGCTTTTAAGCATTATCGTCGGAATCCTACGATGGGCAATCATATCACATTTAAACGTCTGCGCGCGAAGGCCCGCTTTTGATTCGAGAAAGTAAGAAATCTACGTGGGGAAAGTATGTGTCATCCATCACGGCACATAGTCCGTCATCACAAGTGTGGACAAAACTCCGCCATATTATCGGAGTACAGAATGTGACCTCAGTAACCGGAATCTCCATTAATGGAGATATAGTTACGATTCCTTCAGTCAATGTAGACCACATCGCGTCACATATCGCAGATTCGTCCAACTCTAGGGGATACGACCCTGCATTTCTTCAAATTAAGCGCGAAGCAGAGGCACACCACCTCTCTTTTGCCTCTAGTGTTTCGCATCCCTACAACGTGCCCTTCACGGAGTGGGAGTTGCTGAATGCACTCGCGCTATGCAGAGATACGGCTCCTGGACCGGACAAAATCCATAAAATGCTTAATCATTTGAGTGACAGATGTCTCAATTATATCCTCATCCTATTCAACACAATATGGAGTGAGGGAATGTTTCCATCTCAATGGTGTGAGGGAATTGTAATACCAATTCCCAAGCCAGGTACAGATCCAAAACTTCTGGATAGTTATAGGCCAATATGCCTTACAAATGGCCTCTGTAAGCTATTTCAAAGGATGGTTTACCGGCGTCTTGTGTGGGCCATGGAAAAGGAGGGTCTCTTGTCTAACTACCAGTGTGGTTTTCGCTCTCATCGGTCGGCCACTGATCACCTGGTCAGACTGGAGAGCGCCATTCAGGAGGCCTTTCTCCGGAAGGAACACCTAGTCGCCGTGTTTTTGACGTGGAGAAAGCTTACGACACTACCCGGCGGTATGGGATTCTCTCCATACTACACCAGTGGGGATTTCGGGGAAATTTGCCAACGTTTATTGAGAACTTCATGTCCCTCCGTCTCTTTCGAGTCCGAGTAGGAAATGCATTTTCTCAATATTATGTTCAGGAAAATGGAGTACCTCAGGTATCGGTACTGAGTGTCACGCTGTTCGCAATCGCCATCAACGGCATAGTCGCCACTGCTGGGCCCACAGTCGTTCCTTCGCTGTATGTAGACGACTTAGCTCTTCATTACAGCTCTGGAAGGGTGGCGTTTGCTGAGAGACAGCTACAGCAAGCTATTAACCGAGTCGACAAATGGGCCCTGCAACACGGTTTTCGATTTTCAGCAGCGAAAACCTATGTTGTACACTTCTGTCGACGTCGACCTGTGCATCCCGAACCAGAGCTCCGCTTGCGAAACAGTGTCCTACCAGTGGTTGACACCTGCAGATTTCTGGGTCTCCATTTTCATAAGAGACTTACGTGGCAGCCCCACATCCGTCAGTTGAAGGTTGCCTGCATGAAGAGACTTAACATGCTTAAGTTTCTCAGCGGCACTTCGTGGGGGGCTGACCGTGCGGTACTGCTACGATTTTCCACGGCTACGGTCCTCTCCCGGAGTGACTATGGAAGTGCGGCTTATGGCTCAGCATCAAAATCTACGCTGAGCCTTTTAGACAGTATTCACCATAGTGGAGTAAGGCTGGCAACGGGTGCTTTCCGTACTAGCCCCATTCCCAGCCTGCTCGCTGAAGCGGGAGTTCCACCTTTACGGATAAGGAGGCAGCAGTTACTCGTAACTTACGCTGCCAAAAGTTGTGAAATGCCGCTACATCCAAGCTATCAATGCATCTATTGCACCCAATTCCACCAGCGGTGCCAAGACCGGCCGAATGCCACACGGTCCGATGGGTTTCGGATTGATAGCTTGTGTCATGATTTGAATATTGATATCGGTGGTTGTCTTGAACGAACTCTTAGCGAGGTACCTCCGTGGTTGGTTCCGTGACCGGATATACGTCTAGATCTGCTGCGTGGACCCAAGGTGAACACGGATTCCTCCGTTCATCGGAGGTATTTCCGGGACTTCGTTCACCAATATCCGGCTGCGACACGTATCTTCACGGATGGTTCTAAAATCGGAGATAATGTTGGTTGCTCTTTCGTCATTAATGATATGAGTACGAAGATCTCGCTCCCTAAAGTATGTAGCGTGTATACTGCAGAGCTTTACGCCATCTTAGAGGCTCTGCAGTTTGCACTGCGTGACGAAAGAAGCCACTTTCTTATGTGTACTGATTCGTTAAGCTCTCTGCAGTCTATTGAAACCTGTTTCTCGCAACACCCACTGGTGCAGCAGATACGTGACCTTCTGGCCAGGTTAAGGGCTGCTAGCACCAGAATCACTTTCGCGTGGCCACGTTGGGTTTGCGGGAAACGAACTTGCGGATGAAGCTGCAAAGGAAGCTGTACTTTTACCTCCAAGACCAGTCAATGTGCCTGCTAAGGATATTTGTTCTCAGCTAAGTCAAACCATCTTGGCGTCCTGGGAATCGGAGTGGCTAGATATCTGAACCCCCAACAAGCTCAGAGCAATTAAGAAAACAACTACGGTGTGGCGGTCCTCTTTCCGACCTTCACGGAGAGAGGCCATAGTATTGTGCAGGCTGAAGATAGGTCATTTACGATTCACGCACTCTTATCTCCTAAAGAGGGAAGACCCCCCAGTGTGTTCTTGTGGTGCCGACTTCGCCGTGGCCCACATCCTCACAGAGTGCGCCGATCTCTCTGGCCTAAGACGGAGCCTCGGCCTGCAACAAACACTCGAAAGCATACTAGCCGATGACGCGACTACTGTTGATCTCGTCATCCGCTTTATGTGCGACAGTGGACTTGTCAAGGGTATATAAATTATAAGTGCACTGTTACTCTTTGTACGTTAGTGATCCTTTCGGCCTAATCTTATAAATGTTCTTTGTTTTATTTTGTACTGCGTTTCCAAATTCCTTTGTTCAATAAATAATGTTTATTTATAGTTTAAATTTCTTTTCCACTTATTTGTTCAGAGAGGATGATTACCTCGTTGTACATCCTCTTAAAACAAAAATCACCACCACCACCATGCTCCCAAACATAGACCCCGGTGGATGGGGGCGGTAGAATAACACCCACGGTATCCCCTGCCTGTCGTAAGAGTTGACTAAAAGGGGGCCCAAGGGCTCTGAACTTTGGAGAGTGGGTTGGCTACCATGAGGCCCTCAGCTGAGTCTTGGCATTGCTTCCAGTTACTTGTACCAGGCTTCTCACTTTCATCCATCCTATCCAACCTCCCTTGGTCAGCTCTTGTTCTTTTCAGTCGCCGTTCGTGGCCCTTGTCTTTCTTTGGCCGATACCTTCATTTTTCGAAGTGTAGGACCCCTTCCATTCTTTCTCTCTGATTAGTGTTATATAGAGGATGGTTGCCTAGTAGTACTTCCTCTTAAAACAATAAACACCACCACAATCTTCTCTTAAAACAATTATCACCACCACCACTCTTCCTCTTAAAACAATAATCACCTCTACAATCTCCTCTTAAAACAATAATCACCACCACCACCACCTGTTCACGTTCCCTTTTGATTCGTTAGTCATTTTTCGGCCTAATTCAATATTCTTTTTGTTTTATTTTGTACTTCGTTTCCAATTTTCTCCGTTGAATATATATTTTTATTTATATATCTCTTTCACTAATTTGTTCAGAGAGGATGATTATCTAGTTTTACTTCCTCTTAAAGGAAGAATCACCACCACTCTCGTGTAGGACGCTGTACCGGTTCTCGGCCGCCACCCGCCTTCTCCAGTAGAAAATTCGGTTCTGCATGTAACATTGCTCCAAACGGGGTTTCTTGGGGCATCACTGTGGATCTTCTTCTGCCTCCAATGCCTCGCTGTTTCCTCTTATTTCATCCAACTCGGGTAGTACAATGAGTGTTCTTGACGTTGGTAGTAATGAAGGTAATGGTAGGTAACGTGATGTTGCGACCAGACATTGTTCCCCCCCTGTGGGTGGGGGCGGTAGAATAACACACACGGTATCCCCTGCCTGTCGTAAGAGGCGACTAAAAGGGGCCCAGGGGCTCTGAACTTTGGAGCGTGGGTTGGCGACCATGGGGCCCTCAGCTGAGCCCTGACATAGCTTCCACTCACTTGTGCCAGGCTCCTCACATTCATCTATCCTATCCGACCTCCCTTGGTCAACTCTTGTTCTTTTCCGACCCCGACGCTATTAGGTTTGCGAGGGCTAGGGAGTCTTTCATTTTCATGCCCTTCGTGGCCCTTGTCTTTCTTTGGCCGATACCTTCATTTTTCGAAGTGTCGGACCCCTTCCATTTTTTCTCTCTGATTAGTGTTATATAGAGGATGGTTGCCTAGTTGAACTTCCTCTTAACACAATAATCACCACCACAACCACTCTCAATTTTGATAAGAGACTAACGTGGCAGCCCCACATCCGTCAGTTGAAGGTTGCCTGCATGAAGACACTTAACATGCTTAAGTTTCTCAGCAGCACTTCGTGGGGGGCTGAGCGTGTGGTGCTGCTACGATTTTACACGGCAAGGTCCCCCTGTGGGTGGGGGCAGTAGAATAACACCCACGGTATCCCCTGCCTGTCGTAAGAGGCGACTAAAAGAGGCCTCAGGTGCTCTGAACTTTGCAGCGTGGGTTGGCGACCACGGGGCTCTACAGCTAAGTCCTGGCATTGTTTCCACTTACTTGTGCCAGGCTCCTCACTTTCATCTCCTATCCGACCTCTTTTGATCAACTCTTGTTCTTTTCCGACCCCGACTGTATTACGTATGGAAGCCTAGGGAGTCTCATTTTCATGCCCTTCGTGGCCCTTGTCTTCCTTTGGCCGATACGTTCATTTTTCGAAGTGTCGTACCTCTTCCATTATTCTCTCTGATTAGTGTTAGATAGAGGATGGTTGCCTAGTTGTACTTCCTCTTAAACAATAATCACCACCATCACCTTCCTCTTAAAACAATAATCATCACCACTATAATCACCTTTACACGGCAACGGTCTTCTCCCGAATTGACTATGGTAGTGCGGATTATGGCTCAGCATCAAAATCTACGCTGAGCCTTTTAGACTGTATTCACCATAGTGGAGTTACCAACCCATAAATCATTTCTCAGCTAAATATTAGTTGAAAATCCGCTAATTTCCGAAAAATTTCGAACTGAAGCAAAATAGCATATGCTTACCAGCTGTTTTAATAAAATAGATTAATTCAACACTCGCCAGTTTCAGAACAGGAGTTCATCATCTTCTCCCCGCACTATATGCTCTGCAGAAGATGTACTAGGTTGAGGTCCTGTGGTTGCATATGAAGCAACATGGTACTATTCTTTTTCAAAATATATGCTGGCAGTTCACAGCAGCAAACCACATACGGGAATTTTCAAATCTATTTCCAAAGTTGTTTTCACGTTCATTACTGTTTTCATTGTTTTTGAAAAGTTCGGAAAGAAACAATTTTGCATTTATATTGCACTGCCAATAGAATCACCGGGATCACTCCGAAGCTCAACCAGCTAGTCTTAAAATTTAATCATTTAACCACTCTTTACGAAATATCTGACTATTTTAACCTTTTCTTTCGACATATTCACGTACCAAATAGAACCTGATGTCAAAAGAAACACGTTATAAAATACGACACTACCCGGCTCAGAGTACAGTAACGTTTGTAACAAATTCTGTCTGAAGCTGTGGGACTGAGCTGGTCTAATAAATCAGTATAAGTTGTTTTAAGGGGCCTAACATCGAAGGTCATCGGCCCCGAGTAGACTATTATACCATAGTAAGTTCTGCATTTTTTTTTTTCTCCTGGTGACGAAAGGTGATACTGATACCGCTGAAAATCGCTAAAAATAAACTTGAAATTCCATCAAAATTTCCGCTGTCCGCTAAATGGACAATTCACCCTCTGTTGCTTTTAAAATCCGCTGAGCTGGCAACACTGCTGGCAACGGGAGCTTTCCGTACCAGCCCCATTACCTACCTGCCTACTCGCTGAAGCGGGAGTTCCACCTTTACGGATAAGGAGGCAGCAGTTACTGCTCACGTACGCTGCCAAAATTCGTGAAATGCCGCTACATCCAGGCTATCAATGCATCTTTGGTACCCAATACCACTAGCGGTGCCAAGACCGGCCGAAAGTCACACGGTCGGTTGGGTTTCGAATTGATAGCTTGTGTCGTGATCTGAATATCGATATCGGTGATCTCTTGAACGAACTCGTAGCGAGGTACCTCTGTGGTTGGTTCCGCGACCGGATATATGTCTAGATCTACTCCGTGGACCCAAGGTGAACACGAATGCCTCCGTTTATCGGAGGTATTTCCGAGACTTCGTTCACCAATATCCGGCCGCAAAGCATATTTTACGGGTGGTTCTAAAATAGGAGATAATGTTGGTTGCTCTTTCGTCATTGATGATATGAGTACGAAGATCTCGCTCCCGAAAGTATGTAGCGTGTATACTGCAGAGCTTTACGCCATCTTAGAGGCTCTGCAGTATGCACCACGTGACGAAAGAAGCCACTTTCTTATGTGTACCGATTCGTTAAGCTCTCTGCAGTCTATTGAAACCTGTTTCTCGCAACACCCACTGGTGCGGCAGATACATGACCTTCTAGCCAGGTTATGGGATGCTGGCCCCAGAATCACTTTCGTGTGGCTTCCAAGCCACGTTGGGATTGCGGGAAACGAACTTGCGGATTAAGCTGCAAAGGAAGCTGTACTTTTACCTCCAAGAACAGTCAATGTGCCTGCTAAGGATATTTGTTCTCAGCTAAGTCGAACCATCTTGGCGTCCTGAGAATCGGAATGGCTAGATATCTGAACCCCCAACAAGCTGAGAGCAATTAAGAAAACAACTACCGTGTGGCGGTCCTCTTTCCAGCCTTCACGGAGAGAGGAGATAGTATTGTGTAGGCTGAGGATAGGTCATTTACGATGTACCCACTCTTATTTCCTAAAGAGGGAAGACCCCCCAGTGTGTTCTTGTGGTCCCGACTTCGCCGTGGCCCACATCCTAACAGAGTGCACCCTCCTCTCTCTGGTTCCCCCAGTGGGTTTGGGCGGGAGAATAACACCCACAGCATCCCCTGTTGTCGCAAGAGGTGACTAATACGGGCCCCAGGGGCTCTGAACTTTGGAGCGTGGCTTGGCGACCACGTGGCCCACAGCTGAGTTCTCCCTGTTGGTGGGGCGGTAGAATAACACCCACGGTATCCCCTGTCTGTCGTAAGAGGCGACTGAAAGGGGCCCCAGGGGCTCTGAACTTCGGAGCGTGGGCTGGCGACCACGGGGCCTTTCCTCTTGAAACAAAAATGTTGGGGGCCGATGACCTTCGATGTTATTCCCCTTAAAACAACAACCATCATCATCATCATCATCAAAACAAAAATTCACCACCGTCACCACGGCCACCACCACCACCTTCGTGTCTTCTGTTTTTCTTTGGTCGGTACCTCCATTTTTCGAAGTGTGTGTGGACGACCTACGCACTATTATCTCCTAAAGAGGGAAGGCCTCCCAGTGTGTTCGTGTGGTGCCGACTTCAGCGTGACCCACATCCTCACACAGGGCGCCGATCTGTCTCGCCTAAGATCCCCCTGTGGGTGGGGACGGCATAACACCCATGGTATCCCCTGCCTGTCGTAAGAGGCGACAAAAGGGGCCCAAGGGGCTCTGTACTTTGGGGCCCCAGGGGGGGCGAATATCTGAGCGTGGATTGGTGACCACTGGGCACTTAGCTGAGTCCCGGCATTGCTTCTCCCTGTGGGTGGGGGCGGTAGAATAACACACACGGTATACCCTGCCTGTCGTAAGAGGCGACTAAAAGAGGCCACAGGGGCTCTGAACTTTGGAGCGTGGGTTGGTGACCACGGAGCCTTTAGCTGAATCCTGGCATTGCTTCCAATTACTTGTGCCTGGCTCCTAACTTCCATCTATTAATTAAGAAAACAACTACCGTGTGGTCATAGTATTGTGTAGGCTGAGGATAGGTCATTTACGATCTACGCACTCTTATCTCCTAAAGAGGGAAGACCCCCCAGTGTGTTCTTGTGGTGCCGACTTCACCGTGGCCCACATCCTCACAGAGTGCGTCGATCTCTCTGGCCTAAGTCGGAGCCTCGGCCTGCAGGAAACACTCGAACGCATACTAGCCGATGACGCGAATACTGCTGATCTCGTCATCCGCTTTATGTGCGACAGTGGACTTATCAAAGGTATATAAATTACAAGTGTACAGTTACTCAGGGAACGCACGTTCCCTTTTGATTTGTTAGTAATTGTTCGGCCTAATTAAATTACTTTTTGTTTTGTTTTGTACTGCGTTTTCAAATTCCTTTCTTGAATATATAATTTAGTTCTTATTTTAAATTTATTTTCCACTAATTTGTTCAGAGAGGATGATTACCTCGTTGTATTTCCTCTTAAAACAAAAATCACCACCACTCCATCTATCCTATTGGACCTTCCTTGGTCAACTCTTGTTCTTTTCAGACCCCGTCGGTACCCCCCAGGAGCTCTGAACTTTTGAGCGTGGGGAGGCGACCACAGGGCCCTCAGCTGAGTTCTGGCATTGCTTACACTTACTTGTGCCAGGCTTCTCACTTTCATCTATCCTATCCGATCTTCCTTCATCAACACTTGTTCATTTCCGACCCCGACGCTATTAGGTTTGCGAGGGCTAGGGAGTCTCTCATTTTCACGCCCTTCTTGGCCCTTGTCTTCCTTTGACCGATATCTTCATTTTACGAAGTGTCGGATCCCTTCCATTTTTTCCCTCCGATTAGTGTTATATAGAGGATGGTTGCCTAGTTGTACTTCCTCTTAAAACAATAATCACCAACACCACCATCTCGATGCAGCTTAGGAAAATTCCTTCGATGAAGTCTCGTAGAATTTCAGCAAAGCCATTGTACTGGAAAATAGATCTTTTTGATTAACTTTGACATAATTATTGTCCCACAGGGTAAGTATTTGGCTTGATCCTCACGACTGACAAAATAATGCGAAAGTTCCCAGTTCGACTGAAATGAACTTTCGGAAGTCTTTGCTTCCTCCAAAACAGGTTGCTCCATTGTTATGGTGTTGTCTTGCGCGTATCTATTTCACTGACAAACAAGCCGTCTATTACCGAACGCTTCTTCGCACTCAGCACACTGCGCCATCCGAGTCAAGCCGAGTCGGACCGATGCATAGTGCACAGAGTCTCTGCTCCTCGATTTGCACGCGTGAGATTTTGGGCATTTGAGAGGCCCTGTTCTAGACTGTCCGTTTATAGCTTACCTGTCAAAATGTAGGACCACTTATATTTTTTGAATATATATCTGCATATCTTGACAACTGCAGCCAATGTGTGGGTGTAAGATGAGAATGTTTTATACTAAGTTTACCCTCATTGTGTGAGGTGCTGCTATGCCATATATCAACTTATGTCTTAATAGTTTCAAAAAGACAAGCTTAGCATCACCAGGACCATGAATCATCAGTTCGGGTGTATTTTCTTTTCATTGGGTGTTGAAATTGTCCACCACTTAGAAACTAATTTCAAAAACTGTCCCATTAGAAATAGCAACACCCTCACTTTTTAGCATATCCAGTGCCACTGTGTTTTTGGTATCAAATATACTCATAGCAAGAACAACATTCTGTCTCTCTATAGCGGTGGGATACAGTGCCTTTCTTGATAAGTTTGGAGCCAATTTTAATATCATATTCTTTTCAGAATGGAACGGGTCTCTAATATCAGATAACTTTGCCTTAACATCTGTGTACTGAAAAGTAGATTGATTTGCAGTAGAATGTAGCATGCTTTCTATTTTGGGAATTGTCTGCTCAGTGTTAAGAATGACAAAAATTTGACTGGGATGATTTAACCAATTGTTTCCTACACATTTCAGCAAATGTCGAACAGAAGAAATAGTGACCTGTAGGGATTAGCAATGCAGGATTTTAGATTACCACCACCCAAGAGCTCAAACATCTTGCGATCCATGCGATATTAAGCAGACTACATGAAATTGAAGCTCGTCCATGGAGGTTAAGACATCAATAGTTAGAATCAATAGAGTTTTTACATTCATGTGTGTCTCACAGGGAAAAGACCTATTATATCTTTAGTGTCTGAACGTAAAGAGGAAAACATGAAGGCCTAAATGGTAGTGGCAGAGTCCCCTCCTGGGCCATTTTCAGCCATTCCTATTATTTTCCCTGCTTTATAAGTGAGTTCGGAATTGACATAGATCTCATCCAGCAAAACAGTGAGAACTTTCTCATCATCATTCAGGAGCTTACTTTTTTCTCTTAAAATGATTTTTGTAAAGGGCCGATACCAGAAGTGTTTGGACCTATTTTGGACAAGAATTGTCCCAGATAAACATAAGCCTCGGGATGTGAGTAAGAAATACTCGCAGCCATAATTAAAAGATCTGCTAAATATTTAGTTTGACAAGAAAAATCAAGTTCCAACTGTTCTAATGCAAAACTTTATCTTTCCAGCCTTCCCTACATTCATATCAGCATAGAGTAGCAGCCCGCCTTTGCAACATTTACCAATGAAGTTACTCTTTCAGAGAGAGAGATACATTTTCCTCATAATTAGCAAGACAACTCACCAGATTCCCCAGCTTGCTCCATTTATCACACTTGTATGTTTTGTTTCCATTAGACCCCAAGATACAGGCAAACTTTTCCACAGGCAAGTACAAATCCCTATAAAATACACTTACATCTATATCGCTGGACACTTTAAAACACATAGACACTGATGAAATCTCTCGATATCCATTATCATCTATTTTAATGAAACTAACATAGTCCTCCTTCACAATCGTTATGAACGGATTTATCTGCTTACTTATGATTTCACATATAAAATAATCAAAATTTGCAATAATATCCTGTTCATACCATTCATTAAAATTCTCCTCATCTCTCTGTGTTATCTGCTGCACACGTTCTTCAGGATCTTTTCTTCCTTTACTAAGCTTCACTGTTAGGTATGATGGTTGAATGGGGAAAATTGTGGGGTAAACATCATTACTTAGTTTTGGATATTTTTGAGGAACACGAATAAGTTATCCATTTAGATCTGGAAAAACATCTTCCCTAACTACAAACTTATCCTCAAAATTCGCGTACTAGGGCTCAAGAAAAGGTTCGCGTACTGCAGTATATGCACACCATTGTTTTATCATTGATTTCAAAATGGTCACAGTTTATACCTATAATCAACTTTTATCTTCATGTTTTCTCCCCCTGTGGGTGGGGGCGGTAGAATAACACCCACGGTATCCCCTGCCTGTCGTAAGAGGCGACTCAAAGAGGCCCCAGGGGCTCTGAACTTTGGAGCGTGGGTTGGCGACCACGGGGCCCACAGCTGAGTCCTGGCATTGCTTCCACTTACTTGTGCCAGGCTCCTCACTTTCATCTATCCTATCCGATCTCTCTTGGTCAACTCTTGTCCTTTTCCGACCCCGACGCTATTAGGTTTGCGAGGGCTAGGGAGTCTTTCATTTTCACGCCCTTCGTGGCCCTTTTCTTTCTTTGACCGATATCTTCATTTTTCGAAGTATCGCATCCCTTCGGTTTTCCCTCTGATTAGTGTTATATAGAGGATGGTTGCCTAGTTGTACTTCCTCTTAAAACAATAATCACCACCACCACCTTCATGTTTTCTCCTTAGGAAACTTAAAAATAGTAGTACAAGAGGCGTTGGTGTAGTTTGATTTACAAACCGACACACAGCATGTGCGACCCATGTTAGAATAAACACATGTTCACATTATTGCACATAATTACTAGAGACGGGAATTTGCCTATTTGATTCCTGAGGGAGTCGGCGAGTTGGCCGTGCGCGTAGAGCTGCGCGGCTCTGAGCTTGCATCCGGGAGATAGGGAGTTCGAATCCCACTGTCGGCAGCCCTGAAGATGGTTTTCCGTGGTTTCCTATTTTCACACCAGGCAAATGCTGGGGCTGTACCTTAATTAAGGCCACGACCGCTTCCTTCCAACTCCTAGGCCATTCCTATCCCATCGTCGCCATAAGACCTATCTGTGTCGGTGCGACGTAAAGCCCCTAGCAAAAAAAAAAAAAAATGATTCCTGTGTTCAGAAACCTAGGCTTTCGAGATATAGATCCGTTTTAGCGTCTTTTCTGACCTCATGTCCTTGAGGATACCAGTGGTTTTCCTAATTTCAGTGGTGCACAGAATTATATCAAATGTAGTTTTATGTTGCAGTAGAACAAGGAGATGGTCTGTATAAATAAAAAATTATCTATAGAGACAGTGCAAATAAATGAATTGGGCCTTTCTGAGTATATTAAGCAACCCAATAGCAGAATTATACGACTCACTGTCGCAACCCTCATCATTCTGTGCAGTTATCTTCAGAAACCTGTCTTAAATCATCATAGTGTGAAAATATTGTGTGGACTGCTCTGGAATGAAGCTCCAACGGGTAGTACATGCTTGTGGAAGTCTGAATCCTTTGGATAGTAGTACACTGACCGACAGAGCAAATGCAACACCAAGAAGGAGTGGTTCGAAAGGGATGAAAGTTGGGGAAAAAACAGAGACGGCACGGACGAATAATTGATGTTTATTTCAAACCGATATGCAGGTTACACAATGCGCACGGCATCGACTCAGTAGGATGTAGGACCACCGCGAGCGGCGATGCACGCAGAAACACGTCGAGGTACAGAGTCAATAAGAGTGCGGATGGTGTCCTGAGGGATGGTTCTCCATTCTCTGTCAACCATTTGCCACAGTTTGTCGTCCGTACGAGGCTGGGGCAGAGTTTGCAAACGACGTCCAATGAGATCCCACACGTGTTCGATTGGTGAGAGATCCGGAGAGTACGCTGGCCACGGAAGCACCTGTACACCTCGCAGAGCCTGTTGGGAGATGCGAGCAGTGTGTGGGCGGGCATTATCCTGCTGAAACAGAGCATTGGGCAGCCCCTGAAGGTACGGGAGTGCCACCGGCCGCAGCACATGCTGCACGTAGCGGTGGGCATTTAACGTGCCTTGAATACGCACTAGAGGTGACGTGGAATCATACGCAATAGCGCCCCAAACCATGATGCCGCGTTGTCTAGCGGTACGGCGCTCCACAGTTACGGCCGGATTTGACCTTTATCCACGCTGACGCCACACTCGTCTGCGGTGACTATCACTGACAGAACAGAAGCGTGACTCATCGGAGAACACGACGTTCCGCCATTCCCTCATCCAAGTCGCTCTAGCCCGGCACCATGCCAGGCGTGCACGTCTATGCTGTGGAGTCAATGGTAGTCTTCTGAGCGGACGCCGGGAGTGCAGGCCTCCTTCAACCAATCGACGGGAAATTGTTCTGGTCGATATTGGAACAGCCAGGGTGTCTTGCACATGCTGAAGAATGGCTGTTGACGTGGCGTGCGGGGCTACCACCGCTTGGCGACGGATGCGTCGATCCTCGCGTGCTGACGTCACTCGGGCTGCGCCTGGACCCCTCGCACGTTCCACATGTCCCTGCGCCAACCATCTTCGCCACAGGCGCTGCACCGTCGACACATCCCTATGGGTATCAATGATAAAATAGATGGGTTAAGTGAATCACTAAATTCCAAAATAGATACTAAGATAGTAGAGGTAACTGGTCAAATATGCAAGTTAGAAAATAAGTTAAACAAAGAGTGTGTTGACCGTAGAGAAGGTGAAATGAAGTTGAATCGGAGCAGTCTTCATATTCAGACCGAGGAAGTCAAAGAAATATGTACAGAGGACAGTAACAAGATCGTACCGGTAATTATTAAGTTGTCAGAAATGTCTAGTAATCGGGAAGAAATTCATGAGGTAGTCGAGAAAAGATTGGACAAGATTTGCAATGTAATTGGGGAAGAGATGGGGGAACAGATTAGTAGAAATGAGCAAATTGAAAGCAAACTTGTGGAGGTCACTGAACTACGGAACGAACAGGAAATGCTATCACAGCAGGTGAGAGAGAGAGAGGAAGAATTGCGGGAAGACGTGAGAATAGTGGAAGAGAATGCTGAAAGAGCAGCGGAAGAAGAAGAAGAAGAAGAAGTTGTGAACTGCCAGGGAGTGGTACGGCAGAAAGGTAGAGGTAAGTCGGCGGGTGAGATGATAGTAGCGAGTGGTTTGTTCAGTAGGGATTGTGATTTAACCAGGTTTTCTGGAGAACAGTTCAATTCTATAGAATTTGTAAAAGTAGTTGAGAAAAGATTTGATAGTAAGTTGAGGAATAATAATACTGAATGGGAATACGTACTGGAAATCTTGTCTAATGTTTTTATCGGTGAAAGTAAAATATGTTTTCGAGTGTACTGGGATAATATGTCTAATTTAGGAGAGTTTAAAGTGTTCATTGATAGGCTTTGGAAAGAATGTGTGCAAGGGCGCGTGCGAGAGAGAGAGCGCATGATGTCTAGGGAAAGTAATGTTGTAGAGAGAAGGGGGAAAATGTTAGCCGTGTATCAGAGGAGAGGGGGTGATCATGATCCGCAGAGGATTAATAGTTGTGTTGATGGTGATAGTGGTCAGAAGAGTAACGAGAGAGAATCAGAAAATGGGAGGCGTATGGATTTGAGTTGTGAGAGAGAGGATCAGAAGAGTAATCAGAGAGAATCGGAAGATGGGAGGCGTATGTATTTGAGTTATGAGAGAGGTCAGAAGAGTAATCAGAGAGAATCGGAAGATGGGAGGCGTATGTATTTGAGTTGTGAGAGAGATCAGGAGAGTAATCAGAGAAAATCGGAAGATGGGAGGCGTATGTATTTGAGTTATGAGAGAGAAGGTCAGAAGAGTAATCTGAGAGAATCGGAAGATGGGAGGCGTATGTATCTGAGTTATGAGACAGAAGGTCAGGGGAGTAATCAGAGAGAATCGGAAGATGGGAGGCGTACGGGTTTGAGTTATCAGAGAGACTATGATAGTCTCAATATGAATGTTATCAAGGTGTCGTTATCAAGCCAGAGTATTTCAGATTCACAGGGAATCGGGTAAGTTAAGTGGACAGGCTGAAGGTAGAAGTTGAACAGGGATGTAGTATAAGTAGTTGTCTAGTGAAAGTAGATTTAAGAGTACAGTGTGATTGTGACCTAAGTAATGTTAAGTGAGATATTTAAGTAGTGCCGTAGTCGTAGATAATGAAGTAATTAATAGTAGCAGTAAGTTAGACGTAAGACGTGATTTGTTAAAGTGATGTAAGTACTTGTTATACCGAGAATATGATGTAAGTAGTGAGGTAGTAAC
Organism: Anabrus simplex; assembly: GCF_040414725.1. Taxonomy (NCBI): domain Eukaryota; kingdom Metazoa; phylum Arthropoda; class Insecta; order Orthoptera; family Tettigoniidae; genus Anabrus; species Anabrus simplex. The sequence goes on along the minus strand of NC_090270.1, from coordinate 22,767,785 downwards.
TCCGATGATGGAAATTGTGATATGAAGAAGGTAAGTGACGGTACTATCAGATCTTATAACAGCCGTTGGGTGAGTCAAAGTGAGTAAATAAAATGATAGCGGTACCGATCATGAGTAAAGATAATTGTAAGTTTCAGCCATGCCTTGTACCAAAACTTGTGTATTCAGTTGTTTTAGGAGCTGACTTGGTTGCAAATCATGTAAGTAGAGTAGACTTTAATTTAGGTAGTGTGTGTTTGTTCTATGAGGAAACTAGCAAAGAAGTACGTATTAATTATGATGGTCTGAGGTAAGTGGGTTGGTGACGTGTGTTCTTTGAAATATATGGGAGGTAAGTGAAGTTGTTCCTAGTGAGAGGAAATGTTTTGTTGGGTGTGTTACGTGCCTGTACGACCAGTATCCGAGGGATAGTCGGTATGAGGCAGTGACGTGAGGTAATTTGAGTGAATTCCAGGAGGAGTAATTGTGTTCGATGTTAGGTAAGCATCGAGATGTATTAAGTGGTAAGTGAGGAAGAACACGTATATGAACATAAATTTGTAGTAAATGACCATAGATCGTTTGTGGGAGGTAAGTACCCCAGTCAACTTAAAAATGCTAGTGACGTTTAAGAACAAATAAACATTATGCTGGATTACGGAATAATTGAACCATCTTGTAGCTATGGTATTGAACCTTTAATTATTGTTGCCAAGAAGGATGTGATTTATTGATATATGTAAGTCAATGAGGGCAAAATTGATTCAGTTTGCGTGACAGAGTGCTACTCAGAGTTCCATTTCATCATCTGCAGAGGCGGGAAATATGTTGAAGTTATTATTTTGTATCAGGGGTATTTCACTATTGTGAACCGTATCAGGAAGTGTGCATATTCCTTAAAAGATCAGGAAGGGGATATTGTCGGTATTTGTAGTATTATATATGTAAAGGAGTATTTCACGTGAGATTTGTTGAAATAAGAGTAAGATGATTAAATTTTTGTAAGAAACTGGCAAAATAAAATTTACATACATGAATTAGCGTGTGAACCAAGTGTCGTATTGGTGCATTGGAAGAATAAGTGCTACATTGTCATGTTCTGTGTGACAAAACTGAGAACAGGACATTGGACAGTTATCTGCGATAACCATATGCGAGAAAAGTTATCATATAAGTGATATTTCACAAAATATTTTGATATGTTAAAAAAAAAGGAGAAGAATGTAGTGTAATCATTTAAAATTATTTGTGTGTGTTAAATTAAGGGCTATGCTCTTGTGAATTGTATGAGAATGGGACACTGAACAGTTATCTACGATGGCAATGTGCGAGAAAAATTCTCATATGTGATGTATTATAAAATGTATGGATGCTGAAAAAGAAAATTATTGTTGTATATTCATTTAAAGTGTTTATCTGTGTCAGTGTTATATATATATATATAATTTTGTTCATAAATCAATCGATTCTTTGTTCTTCGATTTATTTATGAGGGAGGCGAATTGTAACGGTTCAAATCCCGTTACAAGATGATATCTGTATTTTTATTATTGTATGATTTTATCTGTATTTTATTATTATTATTATTATTATTATTATTATTATTATTATTATTATGTCAGTATTATTATTATGTTATCTGTGATATTGTACTATTATTGTAATTATCCGTTTTATTCAATTTTGCAATTGCCTGTTGCTTGCAAGATTGCACTTAGATGTATACACATATACGTATGTGTAGTATAACACTCAATACCTGTACAGTGAGAATTGTTGTATATATCAGAGATTAGATGTGACGTTGGGGCATTGTGCAATATTAGTGGCGATTCTGCCAAGTCATCGCCGCGCCATGGCTATGTCATCGTATTTATTTAGCAATGCGCGCACGGAGTTAGTCGCCGCGGGGCTATTTCACCACTGTATGTAATATCTGTCGCGTAGGTGGGAGTATGTCATTGTTATTTCTGGAGATTACGTAGCTGTGTCAACCAACGTCTATATAAGGTGGATGCACATTGTAGCGTCAGTCATTACTTATACGGATGCAGTACAGTGAAGTAGTCTACTAGATCAAGAGGCCTTAAGTGGTCAGCCAACCAGTGTGAACGAGAGATGGTGAAGACTCGGTGAGCCATTATTGGTCATTGAGAGAGTGAGACCAAATGGTTGGTCCGTCACTTAGTGGAAGACGCGGACGCAAGGCTTACCAAGGAGTCAGAGAGGGCAACCCTGGACCTACCAAGAGGTCATACCATATTGACTTACAAAGAAGTCAGATGATATGGAGAAGAAGCAGTCGCAAGGATGTATCACCACGTTAGGCGTGACACATCTACAGTAAACCCCAGAGCAATGGATTACGTCGTAATTACACTCAAAGTGTTGAAGGTACAGTCAAGTGAATCAGTGAGGGAAATATTTCGTATAAATTGTTAAATATCCGGTCAAGAAGAATTCAAATTCATGCCTAGTTTCGTTCAGTTGCAATATCATAATTTCATATTCTCATCTCTTTTATCGCAACAAGACTCACTATTTTTTGATATATTATTTAAAGAATATATATTGTTCTATCAAACGAATTCATAGTTTCATTTCATTGACAGTAAAATATCTTAACCTCAAAATTAATGGGGAAACCGAACGCCAATCTCCTTTTCCCAGAACTTATATGGTATGTTGTCAAAAGTAAGCTTATTACCCCACACCCTAGAGATGGTCAAGAGTCTCATTCTATTATTGCTGTACTGAGTGACAGCTGGCGCCCTTCAAATAACGTATGTGTAAGTAAGCAGGTAACAAGTAAGTGTGAGTACAAGGTTCGACGAGTGTGTATTTTATTTAATTTATGTTAATATTCAGATTTTCCATTATAAATGCAGATATTCATAATTTTCAAGTTAAATGCAGTTTTATATGTTTGTAAAGTTAGTCAGCAATTCAGGAACATGTTCTCACTACATCACCGGGAAAATATGATAATTGATATGTTTTGAATGATTTTCGGGCATTCTTTTATGGCGGGGAAAATAATGTTGTGCCTTGTTAATGCTGCAATGGCAGCAAAAATTCTTTGTAGACTTCTACACACTCCTTTCTTGCCCTCGTGAACATAGTCGCCTACAATTAGGCCTTTTTTCTTTTGAAAAAAAAATACTATTTTTTCGGGACGTCGACCTATGAAGATCTTTTGCCCCTACAATTAGGCCTACATAGAAAGTGTCTCGAGGTCAGATGTCATTACAAACCTCCGCTTCGGACGAAGTGGAGGTGATATAACACTAAAGGCAAACAAATTTTACTTATTCATGTCAGGTCCGCAACCTAATAACTTCTGAAAAATTGATGAAACCCCGATTCCAATGCAAGGCGTATATATTTAGGAGTTGTGGCATAGTGGTCATCGTACTTGTCTGCGAGCGTCGTAGACGTGAGTTCGAGTCTCGTTTCAGGGAACGTTATTTAAAAATTGGAACAAAAATATTACGCAAATTGCAGTACCGGTACACTTTGTTTTCTACCTGAAATTAATATAGGTCTAAACGTTCTCACAGTTACTGCTGGATCTCTTCTTAATCTGTTTATCCTCCAGGGTCGGTTTTTCCCTCGGACTCAGCGAGAGAACCCACCTCTACCGCCTCAAGGGCAGTGTCCTGGAGCTTGAGACTTCGGGTCGGGGGATGCAATTGGGGAGAATGATCAGTACCCCCCAAGGCGGCCTCACCTGCTATGCTGAACAGGGGCCTTGTGGAGGGATGGAAAGAAGATTGGATGGGACAGGGAAGGAAGCGGCCGTGGCCTTAAATTAGGTACCATCCCGGCATTTGCCTGGAGGAGAAGTGGGAACCCACGGAAAACCACTTCGAGGATGGCTGAGGTGGGAATCGAACCCTCCTCTACTCAGTTGACCTCCCGAGGCTGAGTGGACCCCGTTCCAGCCCTCATACCACTTTTCAAATTTCGTGGCAGAACCAGGAATCGAACCCGGACCTCCGGGGGGTGGCAGCTAATCACGCTAACCACTACACCACAGAAGCGGACTATATTAATTTGAGGTAGGAAATAAAGTTCCACTGCAATTTGATCATTACTTTTATTCGCATTTTTACCTTCACATTCCATGAAATTATTAATTATATTTGTATTTTTTTTAAAAAAAGTAATCTAACGCGGGACTCGAACTCTCATCGTCGTGGTTCGTAGACCAGTACGATGAGCACTCGGCCACTGTTACACTTGACTAGTATGCAACTTTTCAAGTATATACGGGGTGCTTTACAATCGGGATTTCGTAATTTTTTCGGAAATTCTTAGGTTGCGGACCTAACAAGTTCAAGTTAAATGTGTTCGCATTTTAGTGTTCTATCCCCTCCACGTGGTCCGAAGAGGATCCTGCCTCATGACATTTGTCCTCATTTATTTCGAAAGCGAAACTGTACGGTATTGACCCAAACCCTTCTACACGAGTTACTGTTGAGTATCCCTCAGCAGGTACATTAAGCTAGTTGAAATCGATTGGGTGCAGGGTCTGACCCCATCCTTGTAAAATCTATAAGCAACTGCTGCACTGGAGAGATTGGTAACTTGCAATCTGTTGGAAACTCTAACCTATATCGTCTAGTAGGTACCTTGTTCATTATGGCTTCGGTACGGTAATTAGAAATCCTTCTTCTGGCAACTCTAAAAGGTCGTTATTTCTTAGTATGGGTCGTCCTTTACCTTCTTCAGTTTATAAATAGTCCTCATACAGCAGTAAAGCTTCAAACTTACGTCTTCTACATGTCTCCATTTTGAAATTTTAGCAACTGTTAAGAGGTTTAACACAGGGGTGCTGCTAGGTTAATTTAACACAAAATTTAACAATTGTTAGAGTTAACAATTCTTGATGAGACGACCATTTTGTTAAATTGTGTGTTAAGTCTCCTTAACAGCAGTGTTAACACTTAACATTCGTTGAAGAAACCAGGCCTCAGAGTTTGAACGTACGCATATCTTTCAAGTGAGAGCGCTTTCGTAGGAGATTGCTTTGAGTCAAATTCACTATCGTGTATAATATATTCCATAGTGTATTTGTGTAAGTTGCTGCTGTCGTCTCGTAATTAAACTGTTATGTCATATTCAACTGCTCAGACATCGTGCAGGGCTACCTACATTATAATACAGTTTCACCCGTATAATTGTTCTTGTACCATAAATAAATTAGTATGCTAACTTTCCGTATTGATATTGTAGATAACATAACATTACTTAATTTTACTTAATCGATCCTCTTGTACTGGTTTGTGTACAATATCATCATGTTATCTTGTCTTCCATCCTTGATCGGGGCATTGTCAAACTCACTCCTCGAGATTTCAGAAAAGACGCTATGTTGTCTTCTCACTTCATCCGTTGTCTGCCTCACGTTAACTTTACAGCAACAAGGAATGCGTGATTTGCTGCACCGACTTTCAACAGTGTAGTGATGCGTGCGCGCATGTGCGAGTGAATGAATGGGACTTCGCAACACAGCTGTAAGGGGACAAGCTTCAAGCCGTGACCAGGCTGTGACCAATAAAAGGTGAGTAACGTTGGACGTTATTTTTAACTGTTACTTTTCACAATTACTTTATTGCAGCAGTGGCAGATGTAACAGTTACACATAAATAACTGTTTGTCACACCTCTAGCTTGAAGGTACTGGGACTGCCAAGGTCATTGCTCGAAAGGAATGGCACAGAGCAAACAAACAAAACTTAGGGAGGTCCCAGGGACCTCACGACGCTTGCTGAGGGTGACACATATTTCCATTCATGATTTAATACAAACATATTTTACCATATTGATTTTAGGGGCACGTGTATTTTTTTGACATATTTTACTTCTGACAGGGGTGGCACGTCGAGATTTTGGCAGTCAGGGGAGCCCTGATAGCAAAATGTATGAAAAACCCCTATTGTTGGCTAATGCGCTAGAGGATATCAATGGTGATGTTGATATTTTTTGTTACCGTAAACGTCTAGAAACAGATATTACCTAGGATTGATTGTGTGCGGGTTCCGGAGAGGTCTGCTGGAGAGCTTTCTGTTTGACTCCCACGGGCGACCTGCGCGTCTGGGTCTGGGCAAGACCAACTAAAATACTCAGACCACAACACAGAAGAAACAGGGCTGCCGTACCGGGCCAATGCTGACACAGAGAGGAGTAAACTAATAATGACCACGTTTCCATGGGGAATTCAAATCAATTTAAATATGCTTTCCGTATCGAAAATCCCATGGAAACGGGGACTCGGTTCCTGTTGAGTCTCAAAGTCGATCCTACAAGAAAGTGGGATCGAATCGTACTCAATACGGATGGAAACGCAGCACGTATTGAAATCGATTTGAAAATGCTGCGGATGCTCGATTGTAGTTTGTTTATCATGTGCTTCTGTTTCCTGTGATTTCGTTCGTGTTCAGGTGGTTTCAGCTTACTGGTCCGTATATATTTCACCACTAGCTGATGTACCCGTGCTTCGCTACGGAATTCTACATTGTATACGGAATTTTAGTGTACACGTTGTCAGCAAGATTGTATTAAATTGCATAGCTCTTAACGTTACCCTAGAAACGCGACGGGGTAGTCACCAAACATCTTTTCCCATATGAAGACTGAGTTAGGGAATTTTCTCTGGAATGGTTGACCCGCTTTCATAGTCACAATCAGGTTGGGGAGTTTTCATTGTAATGGTAGACACTCACTCTCCACCTGCCTTTTTACATCCTCAGAAAGACTGTCTTAGTGGTTTTCCGAAATGAAATGAACATACATTACAATGACGTCAGTAGGAATGGCGCGATTGAAAGCAATGCTTTCATATGAAATACTCGATCAAATGAAACACCACATATTTTCTCACTTTAAACGAACAGGACTACACTGCCGATCTAACAGTCCAAAGTTCCAGAGTTCGAATGACCAAGCCGCAGACAGCCGTGATTCGTGAACACTCTTCGTCTTTTTTCGACGGGAAGAGGGTCGAATAGTGGGGACTCCCGGGGTAAAAAAAATATGCCCTTTTACTAATCAGCTTCCTAGGAGTACCCGATGCACTCTTCGTCTTTTTTCGACGGGAAGAGGGTCGAATAGTGGGGACTCCCGGGGTAAAAAAATGCCCTTTTACTAATCAGCTTCCTAGGAGTACCCGATGAGTCGGAAAATATCAATTCACTACATTGGCGGCGGAAAAATCTATCTGACTTGGAAGTAAATTTTTCCTCCAAGCCAGAGATAAACCCCCGCTTCACTGACAATTTGAAAAAAAAATGAATGTAGAATTTAACCCTTTGACCGCCAACGTCCGATTGATCGGACGTTCGAGGTTCAGTCTAAAAACGCCAACGTCCGAATACATGTTTTGGACTAGTTTTGGATTAAATAAGACTATATACAACAAGTTTAGTTGAGGAACTTGTTGCCGAGTGGCTTGGTGGCCAAGCGGCTATTCAGCTCCCGCGGGCGGGTAACGACCCCCTTACTAATTTACCGAAAAAAAAAAAAAAAAAAAAAAGGAACGTAACTGTTCCGTATTCAGAAGGAGTAGTACTAGTCAAGGTGGTAAATGGAATAAAGACCAGATACATTTGTAGACAGTGTAAGAAGAGTGTACACCCTTTGAGCCTCCCTAAGCACATTTGGTAGAGCACGTCATAAACATGTGTAAATATTAGTAAATAATTTCTTATATCATATTTTTAAGGCAAAAAGTGAATTTTTGAGCGTTACGTATGTGTGAAATATACATTAGTAGTAATTTTTTACTTAAAACGAACCAGGAACTGCAGCATTTGCATATAATGTAAGATTAGAAAATTTCACGTTAATGTAATAATAATAATAATAATAATAATAATAATAATAATAATAATAATAATAAATATTGTAACTGTAATATTGTACATAAGGCTCTATCATTATATATATATATAGCATAGGAAACACCACCTCTAAAATAATGCAGCTTTTGATAGTAAAAATATTTTTTCTTACCGGTTTTTGATCATGAAATAATTTTTTTCAAAGAAAGGAAATATTTATTTGAATTATCACTTCATAAAATAAAAGTTTTAAAAATAAAGGTGCATTAATTTACATCAATAAAATGTCCGAAGCATTACCTTCGAAACAAAAAATGCCCATCCAATTTACATGAATTGAACAGAAGTTATTACGAATAATTTACTGCAAGGTAAAAAGTGCTCATTAGGCCTTGGCGGTATAAGACATGGACACCACGTATGAGGCTGGCGGTCAAAGGGTTAATAAAAATGAAGAGGAAGAAGCTTTCCTTAAAAACGGCTCTTTTCAGGGTAGAATTTTGAGTTATTTAATGAATTGTGGTGCTATAATTTGGAATAGGCCTAAATTGTTATTCTAGACCAGGCCATACTACTACTACTACTACTACTACTACTACTACTACGTCAGCCTCTGCCTTAAGTATGCACACTGCTCATTCAAAACAGCGCGTCAGAATAGGGATCGAATAACTGGAATACTATGAAGAACCAGTGTGTTACGTACCCGCTGTATCAGAAAATGTATGAACCAGAGGAATGGCATGCTAAAGAAGAAAGTTTTCTAACTCCCCGGCTATTTCCCGCCAATATTCAGTCAGGCTATTATACTTGGTACCCAGCAGTAATTCCATCTATCGGAGTTGAGAGGCAGCATAAGAGACTAATAATATCACAACAAACAATGGTCAATGTAATGTTATTGTTGATCAATGTTATGCGCATTCGATATTGTAGACCTTCACATTGAGTTTTCTTCCGACTATGAAATCCTGAATAAAACATAAATGATCGGAAATTGTATTGTCTGTAACTTTTTTTTATGTAATACTTTTCGATAGAACCAAATATATAGATATTTAAAAATTAAATTTTAGGCGCCTTCCCCTAAACTACAATTTCATCCGGGGTGAATAAAATTGTTTATATCTTAGACTGTAGTTTCTTATTCCCCGACTCTATATACCGATTTTCATTACATTTTGTTAACCCATTTTCTCGTGGCTCGGCGTCGATATGGACTTAGCAACAAAAATACAAATTCATGAATATCTGTTATCATAGCCGGTACGGTAAAAAAAAGTATAAGACATAAATGGTCGGAAATTTAATTCTATATAACTTTGGTTACTTAGTATTTGTCGATACCGCCACTAATAACGTAAATATTTAAGAATTAAATGTTAGGCCTTCCCTTAAGCTACCATTTCACCCAGCGTGAATAAAATTATTTATAGCCTAGATTATAGCGACTTATTTCCCGAGTTCGCATACCAATTTGTATTAAGATAGGAGTACTAATAATATAAATATTTGAAAATTAAATTATTGGCCTCCCCCTAAACTACCATTTCTATCAGTGTGAATAAAATTATTTATGGCTTAGATTGTAGCGACTTATTCCTCGACTTTGCATACCGATTTTCATTAAATTCGCTTTAGCCGTTTTCTAGTGATGAGTGTACATACATACATACATACATACATACATACATACATACAGACAGACAGACAGAAATTACGGAAAAGTAAAAAGTGCATTTCCTTGTTACTGTGGATATGACCGATACAGAAATACCATTCTTTTCAAATTCTGAGCAATGTACAGGCAAAACTCTTATTTTATATATATAGATGTGTAGTATTAGTAGAAATATGTGGACGCCGGAGGAGACTATAACGTTATTGGACTTAGGCCGAATACGAGAAAAGGAAATACACAAGCTCTTCGACGGAAACAGATTTGCAACAATTCTATATTCAGCACATGAAGCTAGTTTTTACAAAGCGATTGCAACTATTTTGCACAACAGACATTGGTTTGCTCACGAAAAACTTGTTTCATTTGAGGTGTGGTTTAAGGCGCAGACGTATGAACTTAAATGTGAAGAACTCATCGTGAAGTTGTCTAACCAATCATCTTCTGTGGAATAACGTTGAACCATAGCGTATCGAAGAGGAAGTGCGACATCATCTCCCAAGGGTTTGACAGCGGCATAGGTCCTACCCTTCCGAGGGCTCGGCTCAGACTGAATACTTTCGCCCTCCACTCTTGTGAGAGCGCTGTTGTACATCACGTCACTCACCCATAGCCCACGTGACGAATACGGCAGCTCCTATTCGTAGAAACATCTTCCGATTGCTATTGGTCGATTTGAGTTTGACACCTTGGACCACGTGGGACGACCACGTTTTTGACGTTTGTGACATTTTGGTTCACTTTGATTTGGATGCGTATATCTGTTATCTTCGTTTGCGTGTTTGAAGAAAAAGTACAAGATATTTGAGGTAAGCATCCTTAAGTAAGTTAATAAGTTGATGATTGATAGTTGCTTCTGTTCCCAAAAATGTATTTTTATTATTTTTGACTGTCACCTTTTTATTACCTTTTTGCATGGTGGTTGATATGATAGTTACATAAGCCTACTTGAAACAGACACCTTAAAATTCAGTTGATGTAATGTTATATTATGTCTGATAAGCCACTATCGTTTTGATAGTATTGATATTAGCAGTAAAAATATAAGCTGATTACAGTGTCCTTAAATATTTTCTTCTATTTCTTTTCATGTCTCAGACCATGCACGAAAAGTGTCAGATCTGTAGAATGTACACAGATAGCGAAGAAGGCCGGCAACAGGGAATCTTATTTCATCATTTCCCCGTTGCTAGACCTAACATTTGCAGAGAGTGGTTGGACGTTGTGGAGGTCGAACGGTTGCGGCAGCTTCCCCCGAAGCAGCTGAGGAACCGCACTGTGTGTTCGGGGCACTTTCGTCACTCCAGCTATCCAGGACCCCTATCAAAGATGCTGTATAAAGATGCTGTCCCGGAAAGAAGTAAGTAGTTGTTATTATTGTTGTTCACAGTACCGGTACTGTGACCTATCACATTTTCCTGTGATTCATTTCAAATTGCTCTCCAGAGGTAATGATCATAAATTCATCAGTGCCAGATGAGGGGGAACCTCGCTTCTCATAATGAAATTTACTATAATGCCTGTCATACCTGAGCTTGCCTTACCTGTAAGTTGAAATGTGTACATTTCTTTGAGGCAGAGTGTAGCTGAAATACCTAACATTTATTTTTAACAAATTAGTGCACACATGTGCAAATGTTATTCCTTGTTATAATCCATCAATGGCTTTACGTTGCCTGTATTGTGAAGGCGAGGTATTTAAATGAGCTCACTATCCTAACTGCCTCTTTATCCGAAAACCATTTGTACCGTTTTGTCCAGGTTAATTTTAAGTTTGTTGTCTTCAGAATATTTTTCAAGGCTGACCATAGTTGCTTGAAGATAATCTTTGTTGTTAGAACCTATATCTAGGTCATCGGCGTATAAGTACAATTTGGTTGCATTAAGAATTATTTCTGTAACGTCTGCTGTGGCGATATTTAATAGAAGCGGACTGATAGATCACCCTGTAATACTCCACCCCACTGTTTAATATTATCTGAAGTTGTTTTGCCATCATGAATTCCTACTTCATTTTGTGACAAGACATTGTTTAGTATTTACCTGCTTGTTACCATCATGTTTCCCGGATCTGTGTACATAATCTGTAGCACTAGAATTCATACAATGGCGCCTTTCACAAAAACTAAGTCAGTGGTACTGTACTGTTTAGGGTTATATATATATCTTTTCCATTGAGTTGTTGATTACTTTGTATCCTTCATCATTTATTAATTATAGTATAATCATTGTCTTTTGATATGGTGTATTAACTCTACAACTTAGGTCACCTCCCAGTACTACAGGCTCTTTATTTTTCACTATTTTGATGGCTTTCATTATGTGCTGAACTGCAGTGTCCACTCTTCATTTAGAGGATGGTTTGAGGTCAGGAGTTCTGGTCAGTGATCTACGTTGACTTGGTGTCCGCACAGGTGACCCTGGGGGTGCTTGGAGTGACCGGGTTGGCTAAGCAGAGGTGAACCAGGCCCATGGGGGGAGGGGATGGGGAATTTCTAACATTTGAATGTACCATTTTGAATTTATTTCCAACATCCTCTCAGCATGTAGGGGATCTTTTCTGGACTCAGTGAATATAACATGTGCAAGTACAATTAGGTTTTCTTCCTTAAGTTCAACTGAACATGAATGGAGCAAAAACAGTTGTATGACATCTCTCAATACAGTTACTGTTAATGTATTCAAGTGCTTAATATTTAGGTGGACAATATCATATGCTCAATGTAATTTTATTGCTGTTTTGCCTACTGTAAGAACCATAGAGGGACCATAAGAACCATAATACATGTTTATGAATGAATGACATTATGAGATTTGAAAATCAATACCCTGCATTTACTGTAGTAGAGGAGGAAAAAATGGTACCATTCTTATTGTTTTTTCTTGTGCATGTAGGTGTGCCTGAACACGAGTCTGGTCCTCGGCCAAGGCCTTCAGCTGCTATGACTGCTGCTCCCACCACCTGCACTCCTACTGCCTCTGCTACTGCTACTACTACTACTACTACTACTACTACTACTACTATCACCGGTGCTGTTGCTGCCACCACCATCTCCACGCCTGCTGCTATTACGAATAAACCTTTAATGAGTCATCGCTCGTCTGTGCTGACAGTGATATATAACCCTTAGAAAGAAATCTTCCCTTCCTGAGTGCATGTCGTTCATTGTAAAGAGTTGTTATTATGAAGAACTATTGAGGTAATTTCTTATTCTCTTCAGGCTGTGGACTGTAATTGTTGTTTCACTAATTGGTATTTATGTGCTCAGTGTTCTCCCTAGGACCTTTCTAATGGGTGCACCACCCTGCCGGTTTTAGAGACCGCTTGACTAAACCTAGATATATGCTAATTACATAATATTATTAATAGGTACACATTTGAGTCATTGGGTACTCCAAATTCACCTATAAATACTGTAAATCTGCCAATTTAAATGATAAATCATTACCATAATTGCATCAGTTACATCGGAGATCAAATGTTTAGCTTGACCACTATGTAGTCGCGAGCAGGGGTCTGGATTAGCGTGGAATCGCATGCGAGCCCTCTATTCCGTATGACATCACAAACCTGTAAGGCAGTCCACATGTCCACAGCAACCGAGTGGGAGGCCTAAGTCCAGTGTTACATGATTTGGAAGGAGCAATAGAACACTAGACGTTCAACGTACTCTGTTATAACTTGTTCATGATAATAACATTCAAATAGTTCAATTGTGCAGTTAATATTTACCTGTCTGATATTATTGTTAACGCCCTGAGGGGAACGAATTGAAATTTATATTCATATTGAAGTTTTACGTAGTATTCCCCGCCCGGCTACTCATTCTTGCCACCTGCCTGACAAATATTTCTGGGGAGAACACTGGTGCTAATGTTATTATTGTTAATTTTACACATTCAAATTAAGCAATTTCAGTTTATGAATGCTAATGATTGTTTCGCAATATATTTAATTTTGTATTACAAAAGACCCAACAAGTAGGCTGTGTAGTGTGGTCATGTATCTATGAAATTGCGCTTGGGCAGTGGTGGGTTCGAACCCCACTGTCAGCTATCTTGAAGATGGTTTCCCTTCTTTGCAATAGGCAGGCAGATACTAAGGCCACAGTTGCATCCTTCTGAGGCCCATTCCATCGTTGCCATGAATCGGTGTATGAGCCTCATAGGCAAAAAAATGAGATCATTATGAAGCCCAGAACATCATTATAATTGTTCATAAAGGTAGAAAAATGTTAAGTTCATGTTCAGTGTTGTAATTCAAAATATGCCATACATCTGCATGTTTCAGACCCCCATTTGTCTTAATTGCATTCATAATGACTTTTATAAATTCCTGCCCTACAGTTGTTATATAATCAAACACTTTATTTAAACTTCATGGGACATGTATTATTATCATTAATATTAGTATTACTATTAATATTATTATAGGGAGATTAAGTACATCATGAAACATATCTGCTAAATGGGAAGTGAAAAACTGTAATGTGGAGTTATTTTCAAGAGCAATGAACCTTTCAAACATGTGGTTTACTGAACTCATAGTCTGTTCCTTTATTTGAGATCATCATTTGTATGATAATATTCAAATACTGAAGTGGAAGTGTCGTGTGATATTGTGTGAATGATTTGTGTAAAGAAGTCATAGTTTTGGTTAAGCATCCATTTCTACCAAAGGAGGTTTCACTGAAAATCTTTTATTTTGGAGAACATTTCTCATCAGAACACAGGAAATATATTATGCTCTCTCCTCTCTTATTTGCAGTTTGTATGCACATCCTCCTATACAAAAGTATGTACTGGTATGTATGCAATGTCCAAGTAACTAAATTAATATTTGTGAATTTTGTGATGTTGGTAACCCATTCACTTGATGTGATGGTAACAGTTCTACAAACTTTCCTTATCATAGTATTGGGCAAGTTGGCCGTGCGGTTAGGAGCACACAGCTGTGAGCTCGCATCCAGGAGATAGTGGGTTCGAACCCCACTGTCGGCAGCCCTGAAAATGGTTTTCTGTGGTTTCCAATTTTCACACCAGGCAAATGCTGGGGCTGTACCTTAATTAAGGCCACAGCTGCTTCCTTCCCATTCCTAGGCCTTTCCTGTCCCATCGTTGCCATAAGACCTATCTGTGTCAGTGCAACGTAAAGAAACTAGCCTTATCATAATTGTCCCCCTGTGGGTAGGGGGTGGGCAACCACGCAGCCCTTAATTGAATTTTGGCATTGTTTCCGCTTACTTGTGCCAGGCTCCCCACTTGGTTGGCCGGGTGGAGTGCATGCTGTCAGACCACAGATCGGCCTACTCTGCAACCACCAACATAGATTTCCGCCTTCGATATACAGTAGGTACAAATGGCACTGTCTGAAGTGAGTTTCCACTGTCTTCAACAGGCATTTCGTCTAGATCACAGCAAAGGCCCTTGCACACCATAATGTTGTGGAAGTAGCAGCATATTGTTCATAATACTGTACTAAATTAGCATACAATTCCTTGGACATAGCTCTTAATAGGCGGAGCTATGTTGTGACTTGGCATGGTAATGTTTTGTGCTGGATCAGCTGCCATATTATTGTACGTAGATCCTGATGCTACATATTTCTGTCCATTTATTGGGACTCCTCTCCTGCGGATGGACTGAAAGAAAGCATTATTTGTACCTCCTGCATGTTGTAAGAGGGAACAATCACAGAATCTGTAAGCGCTCTCTTGTCTTTTAAACCCACAAACATATTCATGATTCCATCTTTTTCCATGTAGCAGAAAAATTTAGATACGGTATATCCTACTGTCACATAAAATAGAACATTTTAAAGTATTGTAAATAGTGCAGATCAATGAATACACGGGATGCATACAATTTTGTAGCTTGACATTGTTTATCATCTAAATGCAGATGACTGATTGAATGATATGTTGTGTTTTGGTGCAGTATGTAGGAACAGAGTATGTGCTATCATGTCTTGGTTTCTTCAAACACTACTCTGCCAGAGATTTGCCATCCTCTAGTAGATGCAAAAGAAGTACAAATCTCAATATTTCTCAGTGTGTGGCCCTAGGTGCCTCTTTTGACAGACTGAAAGATTTATCATATAGTAAGTTCCTTGGGAAAATACAAATGGTGTTGCTGAAAACTTTTGCAATGTCAGTGCAACGTTAGACTGCAATAAGAGAGAAAAGTATTATGTTGTAACTTGTCAGTTCCAGTCTTTCTTTCCTAAATGAATGATTTTGTATTTGTGTTGTATTGCATAGTTTTCTGGCTGATGAATATTAATTGATGATTAACACTGCTGAATGTAATGTTATGAGATTATGATATACTATGATCACTAAAACTTTTGTGCAAATTTCTACACAATTTTATACCTGTAACACTGTGAATAGTAGGTAGAATATAGCACCATAAACCAACAGATCATGTTTCATTTCAATTTATCTTTGAATCCTACAAACTCCCTCCTTATCATATGAGTTTCCTTTCATCATTGTGGTTCCTGTGTATGGTTTTCTTTCTTACATTGTATTTATATTTTATTTCCTGCATAAGTGGCATATCTTGATACTATTGACTGTTACGGTTGGCTTAAGTAGTGTTAAAGGGGACTGATGTACGAGGGGATGTTAGTGCCTATTTCTGTCATAGGTCTTAATCTGAGATAGGGATTGCCAATTCCACTCACCTTCTGGTCACTTCCTTCCTCCCTTTGTGAGTTAGCTTCCATTTTCCTCAGCAGAAACAAACAAACGCAGCACAGGCAAGGCCAGACACTCCCATCCTTCATGGCTTTGTGAATTAGTAAAAGTAAAATATATAACTCCATAAATCAAATAATTATAATAAGCAGCACAAGCTGGTAAGCTTCTTTTCTCTAGCAAAAAATTAATAATAATAAAGCACAGGCCAACCTCCAGGTGTATTGTTGTTCAGAATGCAGTATTTCAGAAAAAGGTAACAAAGAAGGAAAGAAAGAAAAGGAAATGAAAGAAAAAATATAAGGAAAAAAAAGAACAAAAATATATTTAATATAATATTTAAGAGTGGGGGGGGGGGTGTGGGCGGCGAGAACCTGGGGACCCTCCGCGCGCTAAACGATTTAAATCGCCCGCCCGGTAATTTTAGTTCAGCCCTGTGCTCACTAGAGGCGCTAATGTGCAATTCCTGGCGATCTTTGCGCAACCGTTGCGTACAGAAGTGAAAAATAACGTCGAGAGTCATCTCTGACTCATTCTCTTTGTCATCTCCGTTCGCCCGTAAGAGAGCTCAAGAGGTTGGTGGGACATCCGCTTGGTGGCAGCACAGGCGATTGCGATGTCAACAGACCCCCTTGGCCATTAGCCTGCGTTATATTCTCCTTCAGTTGTAGTAATTTTTATTGCTCATTAACGTTGCTGTCAGAGATGTTTCGACAGTTTGCATTATTAGTGTATTCACGATTGAGTGGTGTGAGAAGTGTTATGTCTTAAATACCTCGGTCTTTGTCGCTATTGTGCTATAAGGCAACGTATATCAGTACCCGGCTGCAAATCTGGATATGACCGATCGTCTTCAGGTAGGCATTACTTCAGCCCCCCTAAACAGAGTGGTATTTTACTAAAATGGGAGAAGGCTATCCATAGAAAAGACCGAAAATTAACTCATAACTGTTTCGTGTGTGACATTCATTCATTTTTGCGATGGCATTTTCATTCAAGTCATCGTACAATTAGAGCAAGTAGGAGTCAGAATAATTGGTTTCACATCAGATGGTAGCCAGTCGAATAAAAAGTTGTGGAAATGCTTAGGAATATCTGGTAACATAAAGAATCTGAGGTGCTATATTTCCAATCCAACTGACTCCAACATAAAATTATGGGGATTTTCGGACGCGCTACATATATTTAAATGTGTAAGAAATAATTTTCATGACAAAGGACAGGTTAATTATAATGGCAATATTGTTGATTATTCATTCTACAGGAAAGTTTACGAATGTGACTCGTCTCCTGAACTTTCCGGATTGAAAGTTTGCTACAAACTGACCTCTGCCCACTTAGATCCTAACTCGTTTCAGCGAATGAATGTAAGACTGGCATTTCAACTGTTCAGTAGATCAGTCGCTAATGGTATAGCATTCTATCGGGGTATTAAAACACAGGATTTAGAAGACAGTAAACAAACGAAAATTTTCACAAGCGATTTAAACTGTCTGATTGACGCATTAAATTCGGCTATTCCCACTAAAGCACTGTATAAAGGATCACAGGCACACGACACTTTAATTAAATGGCAAAATGTTCTCAGAGATACTCAAAATTCATTCGCTTCACAAAGGACACTGGAGTTTTTAAAGAGTTACCGTGGAAAGTACCTTAGAAGTGTCTGAATATTCGTGGGAACACAATTATAGCTACGTTTTGACAGGAAAATTTAATCAAGATCCCCTAGAACGTCATTTCGGTATCCTGCGATCACTAAATTGTGATGATAATCCGTCCACTATTGACTTTCTACATCATTACACACGTTGCAGCCTATTTACGTACCGACTTAACTTCCCTTATCGTCTGGCGGAAACTGTGAGTGCAGAGCTGAATCCCCATTGACGTCTCTTGTTAATCAAATGCGTATTCTTGCGAGAGAAATTGAAAGTAAAATTCGTGCAGTGAAGACACAAGCTGTAGATGAAATCATGGAAAAAATTGTGAACATCGAAAATGACATTCAAATACCAGACTGGGAAAACTGTTTACCTGAGTTAAGTGGGCGGAATTGTAGCAAAGAGTACTTAGTGTATCATTTAGCCGGATACTTAGTGCGGAATATGTCAAAAGTGATTCAGTGTGATTTATGTCGTCTTTTCCTTTTCGGCAAACCGACTGATAATGTGCCTGCTTCCCTTTAATTAAAGATTCCGGCTCAATGCAGAGCGCCACATATCTCACGTATGCGTCGGAAAGTGTTTATAATGTGTTGTTGCGGAAAAGCTATCGTGTATGGATTTTTAGGGGTGATACTTTCTTCGAGTACTTGGATAAATTAGATGTTATTAAAGTGAAGTCTTTGCAGTTGGGGTGCTGTGAAAATCATGTGCTGTGTTTGTTACCAAAACTCGTATTTCACTACTTGAATTATCAATTCCTCCTCCGTACGAAGAAGATAAGAAGAGAGCTGGTTACTTCGAAGACAGCGAAATCATCCAGGAAATATTCCAAAGTGTCCAGCAGATGAAATCATTTTCAAACGTAAGTTGCATGCTTGAGTTTCTTAGTAGATTTTGAAGTAGTAGTCCCGATAATGCCTCTGTTATCCTCGCGCCCAGTCATCACTGTGGATGGCAGTGCCATCTGTGCGGCGGTCCACGGTTTGAAGATGTCACACTTCCTCTTCGATACGCTATGGTTGTACTATACGCTCCCATGCCTTTGCTGGAGGGACCTATAGAGCGTTCCAACCTTAAATTGCAGTACAGCAGTAATGGGTTAATTCCGTCTCTTTCCTTCTCCCATGTTTTGCGGGTAGCGCTGTCCTACTCTAATGCAGCGGGTTTGCCAAATATCCGTAAATCAGAATGTTATCGGTTAAAATGGGTGAATATCGTGTTATGTACAGAATTTCAAGGCGCATTTGATGCCGTTAACAAAAAAAATGTAAAAAAAATAATTGAGTGTGAAAATGGTAATATAACGGAAAGTTTCGCCAAATGCAAAATCTTCACTGCGTAGAACTTATCATGTCATAACTCCTATTTTATATTCTTAATTTTCCTAATTTTTTCACTGCTGGTAAAGAAACATTTCAGCTCGATGTAGATAAGTTTATTTTTACATTTAAATGATAACAAAATGCAGTATATGCGTTTATTTTCAGTCATGTTCAGGGAATTTTATGTGCAGACACGAAAAAGTCAGTCGCTGGCCAGCGTCTTTCCTATTGAATTTGCATGGCGCGTCAAAGCGAGGCAAATGGTCTTCAGATATGGAAGTTATTTTTAAAACAATCCCGAAGTTTTCTTATCTTGCTTAGTTCTTAATTTGTGAGAGGAAGAATATTTCCTTGAATTTTGGTTTCGCGCGTAACTCGGCTGGCTGGCTGAAGTACCGGTAATGATCTCCCAAACATGCGCTTTTAACATTTCCAGACAGTCGCATACAGTTCAGTGCTCATTTCGTCAGTAGTATGTATAATAGTGATTAAATACACTGACTGGCAGAGCAAATGCAACACCAAGAAGGAGTGGTTCGAAAGGGATGAAAGTTGGGGAAAAAACAGAGACGGCACGGACGAACAATTGATGTTTATTTCAAACCGATATGCAGGTTACACAATGCGCACGGCATCGACTCAGTAGGATGTAGGACCACCGCGAGCGGCGATGCACGCAGAAACACGTCGAGGTACAGAGTCAATAAGAGTGCGGATGGTGTCTTGAGGGATGGGTCTCCATTCTCTGTCAACCATTTGCCACAGTTGGTCGTCCGTACGAGGCTGGGGCAGAGTTTGCAAACGGCGTCCAATGAGATCCCACACGTGTTCGATTGGTGAGAGATCCGGAGAGTACGCTGGCCACGGAAGCATCTGTACACCTCGTAGAGCCTGTTGGGAGATGCGAGCAGTGTGTGGGCGGGCATTATCCTGCTGAAACAGAGCATTGGGCAGCCCCTGAAGGTACGGGAGTGCCACCGGCCGCAGCACATGCTGCACGTAGCGGTGGGCATTTAACGTGCCTTGAATACGCACTAGAGGTGACGTGGAATCATACGCAATAGCGCCCCAAACCATGATTCCGCGTTGTCTAGCGGTAGGGCGCTCCACAGTTACTGCCGGATTTGACCTTTCTCCACGCCGACGCCACACTCGTCTGCGGTGACTATCACTGACAGAACAGAAGCGTGACTCATCGGAGAACACGACGTTCCGCCATTCCCTCATCCAAGTCGCTCTAGCCCGGCACCATGCCAGGCGTGCACGTCTATGCTGTGGAGTCAATGGTAGTCTTCTGAGCGGACGCCGGGAGTGCAGGCCTCCTTCAACCAATCGACGGGAAATTGTTCTGGTCGGTATTGGAACAGCCAGGGTGTCTTGCACATGCTGAAGAATGGCGGTTGACGTAGCGTGCGGGGCTGCCACCGCTTGGCAGCGGATGCGCCGATCCTCGCGTGCTGACGTCACTCGGGCTGCGCCTGGACCCCTCGCACGTGCCACATGTCCCTGCGCCAACCATCTTCGCCACAGGCGCTGCACCGTCGACACATCCCTATGGGTATCGGCTGCGATTTGACGAAGCGACCAACCTGCCCTTCTCAGCCCGATCACCATACCCCTCGTAAAGTCGTCTGTCTGCTGGAAATGCCTCCGTTGACGGCGGCCTGGCATTCTTAGCTATACGCGTGTCCTGTGGCACACGACAACACGTTCTACAATGACTGTCGGCTGAGAAATCACGGTACGAAGTGGGCCATTCGCCAACGCCGTGTCCCATTTATCGTTCGCTACGTGCGCAGCACAGCGGCGCATTTCACATCATGAGCATACCTCAGTGACGTCAGTCTACCCTGCAATTGGCATAAAGTTCTGACCACTCCTTCTTGGTGTTGCATTTGCTCTGTCAGTGAGTGTACATATCAGTGACATATGTACAATTCTTGAGGGAAAGTGTATTTCGTTTGTGTGGTTCGTGAGTTCGTGCTCGTGCGTGGGGATCTAATTTCGAAGAAAAAGTGCAGAAGGATCATGGCGTGGTTAAAGCAAAGCAAACGGTCTTCGGATATGGAAGTTATTTTTAAATCATACCTCAAGTCCTTATCTCGTTATCTCTTAATTTGTTTACGTTTCACGAGTGACTCGGCTGGCTGAGCTTTTAAATATACTGACAGCCGTGTGCACCAGTGTTCATTTAATCAGTATTATAAGATTGATTAAATAACGATCAGTGATACATATAATATTTAATGGCGTGTGGCCTCCGAAGAGGCCGAGTGCAGGTCTTTCGTTTTGACGCCGCAAAGGCGACCTGCGCGTCTATAAGAATGTGGCCCTACCTGTGATGAATTCTAATGCTGAAGACGGCACACACACCCAGCCCCCGAGTCATTGGAATTAACCAATGAAGGTTAAAATCCCCGACCCGGCCGGGAATCTAACCCGGGGCCCTCTGGACCAAAGGCCAGCACGCTAATCATTTAAGCCATGGGGCAGGACAAGATCAATGATAAATGTATAGTTCTTGAGGACAAGTGGCTTGTGTTTGTTGTGTTTGTGTAGTCAGCGTTGTTGTCAGTTTGTGCTCGTGCGGGGGGTTCTTAGTTCGAAGAAAAAGTGCAGAAGGGTGTACAATGGATCGTCAAATTAAAAAGAAACGTTCCGTAGGTAAACTCAGGTGAAAAGAACGCAATATTATAATGAGTGTCCTGGATTATTTATTTTTAAAGTATGAATATGAGCAGCTCAGTCAGTGAAACAGCTAAAGCTACAGGTTGTTCCGAAAGAACAATCTATGCTATAAGGAAGGAACACGCACATGGTCTTTTGCGAACTCCCGCGAAAAAAAAAAAAAGAGAAGGACGGCAGAAAAATGCAAGAAAAATATGATGAAATTGTGCGAAGTGGAGTGCGTTGGGTGGTTCCCTCTCTTTTATTTGCTAACGTACCACCGACATTGAACTTGATTTTGAGTCGGGTAAATGGAGAAGATTCTTTGCCACGATTTTCCAAAACCACGTTGTATCGCTTCTTACATGATATAGGCTTCCGTTATTTAAGACGGGGTAATAAAGCAGCTTTCATTGAAACCGATGAAGTTATTAATTGGAGGCAGATATCTCAACGGGATAAAACGTTTGAGGGCACAAAATAAAGCTATAATTTACACAGATGAATCGTGGGTAAATATTGGGCAGACAGTGACAAAAGAATGGAAGGATACGACAGTGAGAAGTGCACGGCAGACCGCCATTGAAGGGGTGAGTTCGGGACCGAAAAGCCGAGGACCGTGATTTGCCTTAGTCCACGCGGGTAATGAACATGGTTTTGTTCCAAATGCTGAACTAACATTTTTATGCTATAAAAACATATGACAATTGGGCAAATTACGTGAACGAAGTAAAGAAAACTGAACGGGATTTGTGGAAAGCAGACGAATTACAGGACGAACAAAAGTTTTTAATACGACTTTCTTCATCCTCTATGTTCATCTCCCGAACCCGGTTCATCCAAAGCGGGAACATCAGGCCTTGCAGAATGCTCTCCAATGTCTGAGAGCAACGCCAGTGATTAAGGTATGTTGTATTTATTTTACCATCCTACAAATATCAATTTATGAATGAATGAAATTAAACTTACAAAATTACAAACGAAAAATGTGAAACTGTGACGCGCTGTTTGAGTCACACTCGAGCGTGATCTTCACGAGTCGATTTCGCAACAGCGCGCTCCATCTACGCTGTACTGCAATTTATGGTTGGAATGCTCTTTTTTACAGTGTTTAGAGTGCACTATGTCTTCTGGTATGGGCTAGAGCAATTTTGTTACTTTCATTGATCTGTCTCTGTCTTATCCTTGGCTTTGACAATATGAAAGTGACTGAGGTATGAGCGATGCTAGTAATGCCATTCCTTCTGCAGCCAGTCTCTGCTGTGAATGGTGTGAAAATGTTGCTCACAGGGTCGGTTGGTGCATGCATTTCAGTGGGCTTGGCAAACTGATATGTGATAGCAATTTCTGGCTCAGAAAGGAAAGTGAGGAAAGCAACGGGAAACTACATCACTCCTCATTTCCCTCGTATGCCTCTTTAGTGATGCCTAGGCCATATATGACAGCTGATCTGATGGCGGAGCTGTTGAGAATCCAACCAGCCTTAGGGCTGAAAACTGAACATATAACATACATATACGCTCCCACCAGTCCTTACCGGTACTCCCCTTTTTTTTTTTTTTAATCCACAACCACCTTTTCTTCATACGCTTCTTTTTTTCTTTTTCTTTTCTTTTTTTGCTATTTGCTTTACGTCGCACCGACACAGATAGGTCTTATGGCAACGATGGGATAGGAAAGGCCTAGGAGTTGGAAGGAAGCGGCCGTGGCCTTAATTAAGGTACAGCCTGGTGTGAAGATGGGAACCCGCGGAAAACTATCTTCAGGGCTGCCAACAGTGGGATTCGAACCCACTATCCCCCGGATGCAAGCTCACAGCCGCGTGCCCCTGACCGCACGGCTAACTCGCCCGGTTTTAGCCTCCGTAGTCTATTTGATAGCTTAATGCCTTTTTTACTTGTTTAAGTTGTTGTGGATATTTTCTGTTGTTATTAATGTATTAAAATTAATCAGTGGAAAAGAAAAAAATGCACAATTCCAATGTAGTGTATTAATAATAAAGAAAGAATTCATTTTACCTAAACAGATAAAAAAATGATATTTACACAAACGATATTTTCATATCACACAAATCCCTACCGAAAACTCCATAAGCCAAATGGTCGAGAGGGTGTCAGGTCACGTCATCGCTACGTAAAATTAAGTGGTAGTGGCGATTATTGTTTTAACTTGGTAACCATCCTCTACTAACTCTAATCAGATGGGAAATGCAAGGGGTCAGATACTTCGAAAAATGAAGGTATCGGCAAAAGAAAGAGAAAGCCCACGAAGAGCGTGACAATGAAAGACTCCCTGGGCCTCGCTAATACCGTCGGGGCTGGAGAAGAACAAGAGTTGGCCAAGGGAGGTCAGACAGGAAAGTTAAGAGAGAGGAGCCTGACACAAGTGGAAGCAACGCCAGACTCAGCTAGGGGAACATTTCCCTTGGTAAATTATTACAAGTCCGCCTCTCTGGTGTAGTGGTTAGTGTGATTAGCTGCCACCCCCGAAAGCCCGGATTCGATTCCCAGCTCTGCCACGAAATTTGAAACGTGGTACGACGACTGGAAATGGGTCCACTCAGCCTCGGGAGGTCAACTAAGTATAGGTGGGTTCGGTTCCCTCCTCAGCCATCCTTGAAATGGTTTTCCGTGGTTTCCCACTTCTCCAGGCGAATGCCAGGATGGTACCTAACATAAGGCCACGGCCGTTTCCTTCCCTCTTCCTTGTCTCCCCCTTCAAATCTTCACATCCCCTCAAAAGGACCCTGTTCAGCATAGCAGGTGAGGCCGACTGGGCGAGTTACTGGTCCTCCTTCCCAGTTGTACCACCGACCCAGAGTCTCACGCTCCAGGACACTGCCCTTGAGGTGGTAGAGGTGGGATCCCTCGCTGAGTCCGAGGAAAAAACCAACCCTGGCGAGTAAACGGATTAAGAAAGAAAGAAAGAAATTTAAATTCCATTCCTTAACTCCCTTCTTTATAAATGAATACTTGCTTCAATTTGTCCTCTTGAATTCCAACTTCATCTTCATATCGTCATCTTTCCTACTTTTGAAAGCACCACTCAAACTTATTCGTCTACTAATGTCATTCCACGCCATCTCTCCACTGACAGCTCGGAACATACCGCTTAGTCGTCTCCTTTTTCCCAGGTCAGCGTAACGGTGCTGAGCGCTACAGACCTACAAATTGCGATATTATGATCCTCTCCGCAAGATCTATAGTGTTAATTTGCGGCATCAGTTACCTTCCATGCTGTATATACTGGAATGCGGTTTGATTACGTAACAAAACTTGAAAGTATCTGAATATTTGCTACCATTTCCTATGATTACATTGAACGTTTTCAAATTTTATTTTTAGCGCTTAACCTTTAGTGCTGGGAGTGTCCGAGGACATGTTCCGCTCGCCAGATCTACTGCTCCTTTTCTCTGTACATCCCATGAGAGTGAGCTACATGCACTACTGGTGTGGGTGTTGTCTGTCGGTGTAATTGTAATTATACGGGCTAGGAATGGGGAGAAAGTGGTCGTGGCCATGAGAGAGGTACCATCCTGGCATTTGGCTGAAAATGAAAATGGGAAATCATGAAAAACCATTTTCGAGGAAGGCCGACGGGGGATTCGAACTCAGCCGTCTCCCTAAATAGCCATAACAGGCAGTGCCGTAACGCGCTGAGAGAACCTGTTTGGTAACTTCACTAAGACATGGAAACGCAGTTCTATATATGGACATGTTGTAAGATAAAATCAGACGCATCACTATATTTCGTGCTGTAAAAACTACCAGTTAAATTCTTAAAAAGCAACTTAGGAAGATGCTGCTCTGTCATTTCTGTTTCTCGAAAATCCAGGGACTGAACTTCATGATCCCCAAGAACTGTGTTTATAGACAAGGTAATTGTAAAACAAATATAATCACCGGGCTGCGTGGCTCAGGCGGTTGAAGCGCTGGCCTTCTGACCCCAACTTGGCAGGTTCGATTCTGGCTGAGTCCGATGGTATCTGAAGATGCTCAAATACGTCAGCCTCTTACTGGCACGTAAAAGAACTCACGCGGGACTAAATTCTACCATCTCGGCGCCTCCGAAAAACGTAAAATTAGTTAGTGGGACGTAAAGCCATTAACATTATTATTATTATTATTTACAAGCATTATCTTAGTTATAAGTGCACTTGTCTTATTGTAGTATTCAGCACTTCTAGCCCCGCATTTTTAGGGTTTTGACCTTAAAATATCTCTTGCATTATTTATGACCCATCTATGCTTTCTCGTGGGGAGGAATATCTCCATTTATGACATTCCGAACTACACATTACAGTCATTTAGTTTTCAACGACGAGTTCTTGAGTTGGTTTCAGATATTACCTTTGTGTGTGATATAATGTATGCATGTTTTATTTGAACTTTCATCATAGAAATGTACTCATTAATTATTATTTATAAACCATTCACGCAGTTCTTGTGATCGTTCCCCGTAAAGATTTATATCGGCTATATTTACCGACGACTCCGGTTCCATGGCTAAATGGTTAGCATGCTGGCCTTTAGTCATAGGGGTCCGATTTCCGGCACGGGGACCGGGTGTATGTGTCATCTTCATCACAATTTTATCCTCATCACGACGCGCAGGTCGCCCACGGGTGTCAAATCAAAAGACCTGCACCTGGCGAGCCGAACATGTCCTCGGACACTCCCGGCACTGAAAGCCATACACCATTTCATTTATTTGTTTTTCTTACCGACGACTAATTCAGTGTACTGTTAAATGTTGTGCATGGTTGGTGGTTATAGTAGTTCGCTATTTGAATAGAACAATTTCATTCCCAACCCGGTAAGGAGTGCCATAAATATTTGGCCTTTTTTCCTAACCTTTTCTTGTTCTGATTTACCTTACCTCATCTTGGATGATACCATAACTTATTAACTTACAACTGGGTTGCCAACACCGGTCGCATCCGGCACGATTATTACAGATTATGGCGGTCGCATCTGGCACGACACCCAAACCACACCCCCAAGTTGAGAGGCGCTGGTCCCCCTTTTAGTCCCCTCCTCTTACGACAGACAGGAGATACCGTTGACGTTATTCTATCATCCTCACACACAGGGGAAAGTAAGATTAAGTACTAAAATACCGAGCTCGATAGCTGCAGTCGCTGAAATGCGGTCAGTATCCAGTAATCGGGAGATAGTGGGTTCGAGCCCCACTGTCGGCAGCCCTGAAGATGGTCTTCCGTGGTTTCCCATTTTCATACCAGGTAAATGTCGTGGCTGTACCTTAATTAAGGCCACGGCCGCTTCCTTCCACTTTCTAGGCCTTTCCTCTCCCATCGTCGCCATAAGACATATCTGTGTCGGTGCGACGTAAAGAAAAAAAAAAAAAGTACTAAAATGTGATGAAGTTGTGTGTTACGTAGCTTAAATTAAAGCATCATTATTTCGATGCCCAGTTTTCATTACAAATGCCTATTTTAATTAGTTTACTGCCTATTTCGTAAATGTTAAGTGCTTATTTGCCTGCCTGCTTTAGCAAAAATAAATGCCTCAACTTCAGGGCTATAATAATAATAATAATAATAATAATAATCGAAACCGACTTTCAACCTATTAGGTCGTGCTACGTACATTTAGTACGTATTGAAGAGATGTTAAGTACAGAACAAAAATGGCCAACCAGACACCAGTGGGATCCGAACCCACAACCTCCCGATTTCGCGTCGATTGCTCTACCAATTGAGCTATGGTGGCCTAGGCCATCTTTGTTCTGTTGGAAAGGATCTAAGCTACAGGCACGGCCGACTTGATGCGTCGCTCTAGCTAGCTCCTTACCGGCCTTGACAATCGGGTCCACGTACTGTAATCGGAGTAGTTACACAGCTCGACACGTGGCGCTGGCGGCCGACCTATTTGCGGTAGAAATGCATACTTCTTTATGGAAAATATACTGACTTTGATTGCCGATTTATCGTAATTTAGAGTTATAGAGAATGTTATTATACATAGGTTAATACTGTTAAAATGATTAATCCTAAAGGTTACTTTCGTTGATATTCGCCAAAATGATGTCGTGAAATGAAACTGCGGAGAGATGACTTAGTCCAGCTGACTTTCAGATATTAACTCTGATTGCCGATGTATCTTAATTTAGGGAATAAAATAGTATGTTACATTAACTAATATTGTTAAATTGATTAATCCTAAAGGCTGCTTTCATTGATATGTGCCAAAATAACGTCGTGAAATGAAACTGCGGAGGATGGAGTAGTCCAACTGACGTTCCGTTCCTTAATTGTGAGGAATAATAGTAATCGTTTTTATTATCATGGCATTTAGACACATAGCAGAACTTACCACAATACTTTTGTCTTCTGATGTTAATATTGAGATTAAGAGTCATTGTTCAATTAGAGTTTTAAAATTCTTCAAGCGCTGCTCTCAGGAAGAGGGCTGGACAAAACATGAGTCTTACTTTTTTCCATATTCGTTGTATGCATAACATAAATATTTTTACTCAAACATGTTTAAATTTTAATTTCAATATACATAGTTTCAGATTACATTTCATTCATACTTTTCAATAGAATATTAAACACCGGCCAAGTTGGCCGCGCGGCGTGCAGCTGTGAGCTTGCATCCGGGAGATAGTGGGTTCGAACCCCACTGCCGGCAACCCTGGAGATGGTTTTCCGTGGCTTCCCATTTTTCACATCAGGCTGTACCTTAATTAAGGCCACGGCCGGTTCCTTCCCACTGCTATCCCTTTCCTATTCCACCGGCATCATAAGACCAATCTGTGTCGGTGCGACGTAAAACAAATAGCGAAAAAAGAAGAAGAAGAATTTAAATAAACATTCCGTGAGAGAAAAGTATTTTGAGTAAATAAATTGTAAACTGTTCTCTGTTCGATGATGATGATGCTTGTTGTCTAAAGGGGCCTAACATCTAGTCATCGGCCCCATTGTTCAGGTAACAACACTTCATACGTTGGCCTTACCGCCATAGCAGTAGTGATTCTTACTTGTCAATGTTTAATGTTAAAGTTCAGATTATCTTGGATATAAATGTGTTGTGTTGCTGTCATATGGCAAATACGACACCGCCTAAAGGATTATTGTATGAAAGAAAATTCATGGGTAAAAATACCTTATTCGCGTGATTAGCTGCCACTCGCGGAGGCCCGGGTTCGATTCCTGGCCCTGGCACGAAATTTTAAAAGTGGCACGAAGGCTGGACCGGGGTCCTCTCAGCCTTGGGAGGTCAACTGTGTGGAGGGGGGTATCGATTCCCACCTCAGACATCCTCGAAGTGATTTTCCATAGTTTCTCACTTCTCCTCCAAGCAAATGCCGGGATGGTAACTATCTTAAAGCTACGGCTGCTTCCTTCCCTCTTCCTTGTCTATGCCTTCCAATCTTCCCATCCCCAACACAAGGCCCCTGTTCAGCACAGAAGTTGCGGCTACCTGGGTGAGGTACTGGTCATCTTTCCCAGTCGTATCCCCGACCCACAGTCTCACGCTCCAGGACAATACCCTTGAGGTGGTAGAGGTGGGATCCCTCACTAAGTCCGAGAGAAAAGCCAACCCTGAAGGGGTAAACAGAGAAAGAAAGAAAGAAAGAAAGAAAGAAAGAAAGAACGAAGGTAAATACCCGAAATAGAAACGGAAAACTAAGATGAGAGTGCTACTTGCTTTTAGCCACTCCGTAGTTTTGTCCTGGTCTACAGAGAATTCATGAAATGATAGTGTTCCTTTGCTCTTTTTTTCCTCTTCGGAATACAAAAAAGGCACACAGCAATATATATTCGAATATTTCCTAACACTGTTAAAGAAAAGCAAATCACCACACCATTAAAAACGAATTAGCGCATAAATTAAAATCCTTGTTCAGGACGAAGTTACAGCGAGAAATCACTTTGTTCTTGTTTCCATAATATTTCTGCTCGAAGTACGAAAAGGTGCACAAGAATATCACAAATTCGAAGAATTGTAAACACAATTTTAATAATATTATCACCACACTATACAATAAAAAATTAACTCCTTAGCGCATATATCAGATCCCAATATCAAGCCAACAAACACCTCATTGCGAACACATTGCCAACATTTGCGACAGCAAAACCATATAAATAAAACTGGAAATGCGGCAATTTGCGGTATACAGCTTCCTGTCAATGGGTAGTAGGCCAGCGCTCCAGCGGCATTACGGTGAAACTTTCCAATTACAGCTTTATGCTGGGCTTCACAAGCGATTGTCAAGGCCGGTATAAGGAGCGCAGCGAGGGATCCAGTCGGCCGTGCTACAGGTCTGGTACTACTACTATCTCACTGTAGAGTGCGTTTAAGTTGCCCGTTGAGGGCCAAGTCAATGAATATTGAATTTTCACGACCGCATTGTAATCGAAACCTACTTTCAACCTATTAGGTCGTGCTACGTACATTTAGTACGTATTGAAGAGATGTTAAGTACAGAACAAAAATGGCCAACCAGACACCAGTGAGATCCGAACCCACAACCTCCCGATTTCGCGTCGGTTGCTCTACCAATTGAGCTATGGTGGCCTAGGCCATCTTAGTTCTGTTGGAAAGGATCTAAGCTACAGGTCTGGTACTACTACCATCTCACTGTAGAGTGCGTTTAAGTTGCCCGTTGAGGGCCAAGTCAATGAATATTGAATTTTCACGACCGCATTGTAATCGAAACCGACTTTCAACCTATTAGGTCGTGCTACGTACATTTAGTACGTATTGAAGAGATGTTAAGTACAGAACAAAAATGGCCAACCAGACACCAGTGGGATCCGAACCCACAACCCACAACCTAATAGGTTGAAAGTCGGTTTCGATTACAATGCGGTCGTGAAAATTCAATATTCAATAATAATAATAATAATATATTATAGCTCGTTCGGCTGGGCATTAGGCCTGTCCTTGGTAGATCAGACTGTTCGAAGGTTGCTGCTGAAAAATTACTCTTCAACGAAGGGTACAAACCGTCAACAACGGGTATATTCTGCTAGTGCTAAAGTAAAACTAGCAAATTGACAACAGTGGAAACAGTGGCATAAAACAACCCATACCCCCCAACATCAAGGAAGATCGTGCATAAGAGAGGAAGAAGCGGCATGCCATGGTTTCGAGGCCTAAGTTGAACACGAAGTACATCTTAGGCCGCTATTAGCCGTGGGCGACTAGTGGCGCAACTAGTTGCTCTGTCGCGTCACGGACCATTGGATCAAATGGAGCCTATAAGCCGCGGGCGACTAGTGGCGCAACTGAGCAACTAGTTGCCGGCAGGGTTGCCACCGTTAGTACTTTAGTACTAGATCTAGTACTTCGTGGACATTTTTAGTACGTTGGTTCTTTTTATGGAAATCTAGTACTTTTTACGGAGGTAGAGTAGACGTTCTTCCACTGCAGCAGAAGAAAAAAAAGATATTGATAAGAAGTTTCAGAGCCAAGTGTCTATCTTTTCATGTTGAATTCTGTGAACAAGTTTTTTAGAGGGTAGTTTTTAGTGATCCTATTTTAAGAAATCTCTTCATGTCGAACTAGAAAACTGCAAAAGAGATGGCAGTTCCATCAGTATAATCCCATTAGCTATATATTTCCCTAATGCAATTACAGAAAGTGCTTATGAAGTTAGATAGGAAATGGTGGGTAGCAAAGTCCACAGAAAAAAAAAAAAAAAAAAAAAAAAAACTTTTCAGTCTCTCGAACATACAGACTCAATATAAAAATTACACTATTACATACCTGCAAAACATCACACTATTAAACAATAGGCCTTGTGTTCGGCAGACTGGAACGGCTTTTAAATTACATTTAACCGAGTCGACACTAGAAAGTGTGGTTTCCTTCTTAAGAAACAAGTCCACAGAATCGCAGAGAGAGTACTAAGAATTTATGGAATTTTGGAACTCTTTAATCGAACTGAAAAATCCTGCAGGAGACTACATCTTTTCAAATTTGAAAACTTTTTTGAAGGCACTGCTCTGTTTATCACATTCTCCTGCTGAAACAGAACAGTTTCTTTTCCGACTCTGTCTGTTAATAAGACCAGATTGAGAAACAAACTACTATTCCGTAGCGTAAGTGAATAGGCTCCTTCTAAAGCACTCGTCTGCTCAAAATGTTCACATTTCAAAACAGTTTATTGCTTTGGCAATATTTTCCAAGGATTAAGAGAAGAGCGAAATGTGAAATGCATGTTAATATATTCTAAAAGACAGCCAAATTTTGGATAGTGTATGAAGACAAAATGAATGTGTGTGGGTGTTATTCATAGTGTTCATGTTCTAAACATAAATAAATGACTCTCATCTGGTAGTCAGCTTGGAACTGGAAGTGTTAGGATAGTGGGTATTGAATCTGCAACATTGTTGCTTCCCATCATAGATATCAAAACCGATATCTTCTGATAATTAC
This sequence comes from Anabrus simplex, assembly GCF_040414725.1. NCBI lineage: Eukaryota > Metazoa > Arthropoda > Insecta > Orthoptera > Tettigoniidae > Anabrus > Anabrus simplex. The sequence goes on along the minus strand of NC_090270.1, from coordinate 22,735,516 downwards.
GATTTTCTCATTTAATAAAGGTATATATTTGATAAGAATATTTTTTTCTATACTGCCTTCATGAATAATCCTACTCCATTGTAAAACAAAATGATTTAGTACTTTTTTCCATAATCTAGTACCTTTTCACGGGAAAATTTAGTACGAACATTTTTGCCCGGTGGCAACCTTGGTTGCCGGCCGTCATCTGAGCCGGCAACTGCTCTGGCGACGTTTTTAGTTGCTCAACTGCGTGACGGGTGACGGGGCATTGCAGTAAATTTAGCCTATTAGCCGTGGGCGACTAGTGGCGCAACTAGTCGCCCGATATACCTTCCCGCGCGTACGGAAACGTCACTCAAGTTCGTGTTCTCACACCAGCTTGACGTAATGCGGACGATGGAACGCAACTGAGTCAGCGATCCACCTATCAATTATCTTTCTTCATTACCTTGTTTGGTCTCGTGTTGTGGTAGAGTGAATATTTTACTTAGGGCCGGTTCTACCACCTACTGGTAAAGTAGCGCGTAATTTGCCCTCCGCGTAAAAGGATGTTTCCGTCCGACCACTCCCAGGTAGCGCTATCGGCAGCATAAATTGTCGTTACCCGGCGCGTAATTTATCGGCCACTTCGAGGGCCCGATAAGACTTTACCTGCCGGGCAAGTTCTGAGAGCTGAACATTATTAGCTGTATTTCTGGTGATATGCAACTCAAATTAGCTTAGTATACTGAAAAAAGCAGTATACTGTAACAGTGATCGATATTGTATTGCAGGATTTTGAACATTAATGCTTCCCTTTAGTTGCAACGGTCACACCAGCCTCTCGCATCGGTAGCGCAGGGAACACATTTTATACGTCAAGCTTTCGTAAAGAAACTCTAAAAGGATATAAAATCAAAATCTATTTGGAAATCATTTCAAATGGGCTTTAATTTTCTACTTTTTCAGTTTTCGGACACGAGATATATATTACTGTATGTATCCCACCTAACTCTAGCGTTTTCCTAGCGTAATGGTCAACACGCTCGCTTCATAATACGAAGTGTGCAGGTTCGAGTCTTTATTATGACGAATCTTTTTTATTTCCATTATTAGCGTTGTGTTAATCTGTATGCCTCATTTCATACGTTCTTATCACAATATTATGTCTACTAGGAAAATTGCTTTATATGTATGCTACTTACAGCAAGTGATGTTATGATTAATAGCACATAGGACTGTCACCCAGGTAGCAGATTCCCTATTAGTTGTTTACATAGTCTTGTAAATTATTTCGAAGAAATTGGAAACTATTCCATTCCCGAATTCCTCTTCTATGAATGGATATTTATCCCGATTAGTTCTTTACATTTACAGTACCTTCCAACTTTACCTTCATAAAATTAAAAATTAAAATGAAATGCTTTATCAATAAATGGAAGCATCTGGAACTAAACGAGGTCACAGAACTAGTTGCAAATAGAGCATCGCGGAGATACTTAATCAATTCATAGAAGCCTGCAGATAGAATGCTCAAAGGCAATAAGTCCGTAAAGAAGATGTGTGTTTATATACGTATATGGAAGCGGCGTAAAAGAGAGTTAAGAACAACGGCAGGGAACAAAAATACATTTCAAAATGTAAATTAGAAATACGATGAAAACCTGCGTACCTTCTATTACGGAGCGAGCGACTTGACCAATCTACTACGAGAATACTTTTCAAAAACGCTACCTTACATGACAGGTTATAACTGGCGTAAGAAAATGTAATCTCGAGATTTTAATCCCAATTAGGTATTGATATTGAAGATCATAGATTAAAATCACGAAAGCTTGACATGAATCGTTGTCCATAACTCTTAAGACTCCCCTTATTAGGCTTTTTGGTGATAATCAGCAGACGCAAGCACAGGGAAATAAGACAATCGAAATGGGTTTCAAGCATCTGACGATAGATAGCACCACACTCGAAAGCGAGAAATCGCTGAAAATCAGTCTAGCCAACTTCGTATATCGGTGTCTAGCTCCGGGTAGCTACCTAGCGCTTGCGCGGAGGTGGTTGGACGCAAGCCAAAGTACCAGCCGATTTACACCTCCAGGTAGTTTACCTCCCGGGCAGCTGCCAGCCACTTTACCAGCAGATGGTAGAACCGGCCCTTACTGTGTTAGTTTATGTATTGAACACGGAGATATCAAATAAACTACAACAGCACATGAAGGAGATGGCAATATTATTTGAAAGTCAAATAAATACTGAAGACCATTTTTGAGGTAGAATGAAAATCGGTCACTTGGTATTCCAGAACTGAAACTTACACGGACAAAATAGAAACACTTAATTCTTGGAACAGCATTTTAAAGAACTTTATTCCAGAATTCGAAGCAAATCCCGTAGGTGAGAAGAATACTCTAGGTGAGTATTATGTTCATTTTTGCTAGTGGCTTTACGTCGCTCCGACACAGATAGGTCATATGGCGACGATGGGATAGGAAAGGGCCAGGAGTTGGAAGGAAGCGGCCGTGGCCTTAATTAAGGTACAGCCCCAGAATTTGCCTGTTGTGAAAATGGGAAACCACGGAAAACCATCTTCAGGGCTGCCGACAGTGGGATTCGAACCCACTATATCCCGGATGCAAACTCACAGCTGCGCGCTCCTAACAGCACGGCCAACTCGCCCGGTATGTGACTATTATAAAACGTTTACTACTCTTATATGGAAATATGTAATACCCATAAAAATTATATAACCGTTTATATTTACAAGTACCATTGATCCATTATATGGCTATATTAGTGAATTACAGCTCAACTGGGAAACACTTGTTTAGTCCTGTGTCATTTCCCGTTATTTCTTCTTTTATGTGGCCAAGCAATCCGTAAAATGACGACTTTGACATGCGCAGGTAATTGAAAAATTTACTGTCATCCTCATTTAGATCGTCAAACAATGTATAATACAATCCTCTAGTCAGCCGAGAAACAAATATAGGATGTTTCCGTACTTTCCTAACCCTTCGGTTCTTCCTTTTTAATAGACGAGCACGAAGAAGAAGTTCTTCGTAGGACGCCATTCTCTCAACTGACTATTCCCCGGTATGAACCGAGCAACTATTATATTCACAAGTTGCGCCACTAATCGCCCGGTACTTAAATCCTCTGGCAACTAGTCGCCCACGGCTAATAGCGGCCTTACTTGTGGGTGGTACTGATCAGATGAAATCAGTCTGAATCACGGTTAAAAAGTGGCACTGGCCTTTGGTCACGCCTTAAATTCTATGGAGCCTTGCAGAATAGACATCGTACAGCAAAGTCAAAGAGACTAGCACTGAAGTGGCAAAATATTATTTGAGATGATGATATTCTCTGGCAGCATCGGGGTGTTTTAAAGCTAGAGACATATACTAGTGATGGCATAATCTAATACAAAACAATCGCTTGTTCGATTTTTGTTTTATTCATTTTATCTCCATTCGAATGAATGATGCTTTCGAATTCGAATGAAAAGTGATCTCCCCCTGTGGGTGGGGGCGGTAGAATGACACCCACGGTATCCCCTGCCTGTCGTATGAGGCGACTAAAAGGGGCCCCAGGGGCTCTGAACTTTGGAGCATGGATTGGCGACCACGGGGCCCTTAGCTGAGTCCTGGCATTGCTTCTACTTACTTGTGCCAGGATCCTCATATTCATCTATCCTATCCGACCTCTCTTGGTCAACTCTTGTTCTTTTCCGACCCCGACGCTATTAGGTTAGCGAGGGCTAGGGAGTCTTTCATTTTCACGCCCTTCGTGGCCCTTGTCTTTCTTTGACCGATATCTTCATTTTTCGAAGTGTCGGATCCCTTCCATTTTTCCCTCTGATTAGTGTTATATAGAGGATGGTTGCCTAGTTGTATCTCCTCTTAAAACAATAATCACCACTATCACCTGAAGAGTGATCCAAATGTCATCAACTCATCAATCCCACCACGAAAGTCAAAGACAAAGACACCTCCATACAGGCCATGGAGGAGGCCCTTGGAGGAGTGGAAGGTACAGGCTTCCACCATTGTTAACCGCGGCACGTGATGGGGTGGAGTGGTTAGCTCTACGCCCGGCCGGGGCCGCCTTTGCCCCCAGGAATTAACCTGGTACTCATTTTTGGTGTAGGCTGAGTGAACCTCAGAGCCATATGCAACCTCCTGAAGTGGAAATCTCGTTTCTTAAATTTTACGACTTCCTGACTGGGATTCGAACCCGCGTCCTTCCGGGCGAACCGAGCACGCCTTTACCGCCTCGGCCAGGCAGCCCCTTCAATCCCACCACAGGGGAATTAATATACCTACCTCTCTCCATTGTCTTTACAGAAAGTATTAGGTGGGAGGATCGGTGTACGATAACCTTCCGAAAATACTCCACGCATGTGAATGCATAGATCAGTATATTGCACCACACGCCCAAGCGATTACGCCAAACGCAATGCTACTGTTGACTACGTGACTCAACAAATTTATCGAGCCATAAATTAAAATTCGCTAGAATTTTCTCTAAATGGCGAAGTCGCTAGTCGCTTATTTGTCGCTAAATAACCTGAAAACGACTCCAGATCACTAGAGTTAGCAACACTTATGATGATGATGATAGTGGTCCTTTCCCTTGCCAAGAAAATGTGTAAATGGGCGACACAATCAGTAAGGGTTGAAAACAGTGAAGTAAAAGTGGTGGTGGTGATTACTGTTTTGAGACGAAGTACTACTGGGAAACCATCCTCTGTTAATACTAATCAGAGGGAATCATCGAAGGTCCGACACTTGGAAAAATGAAAGTATCGGCCAAGGGAAGACAAGGGCCACGAAGGGCGTGAAAATGAAAGACTCCCTAAGGCCTCGTAAACTTAATACCGTTGGGGTCGGAAAAGAACAAGAGTTGACTTCGGAAGGTCGGTTAGGAATAGATGAAAGTAGGGAGCTTGGTACAAATGAGCGGATGAAATGCCTGGACTGAGCTAAAGGCCCCTGTAGTTACCAACCCATGCTTACTCACTCATCAATCAACATTGATGAGCATTTAGGGCAGTCGCCCAGGTGGCAGATTGCCTAACAGTTGTTTACCTAGTCTTTTCGTAAATATTACAAGAGCCCTTGCGGCCCCATTTCATCGTCTCTTACAACATGCAGGGGATACCGTGGATGTTATTCTACCAACCCAACCCAGAGTGAAAATCAATGAAATACGTCTGCATAATAATTATTTTATCATCGTCAAAATACTTTGCTGTGATCTTACAGCTATTATATCTTTTTCCTTTTCACGTAAAATGAGAGTCGGTATATTGCCTGCTGTTAGTTAAAAGAAATTGTCGATTGGTAGTACTGGGCCTTACTTCCATTATCCGTATGTGGTCAGAAGACTGTGTTTACTTATATAAGGAAATTTATTTTACTTATATTTACTCATTTAGTTTCAGCAGTTTTGGAGATAAATTTAAGAAAGGCGTAGGCCTATTTCTATTTTTCGTAAGAGTTCATCTATTCGCTTATTTCAGTCGATAATCCATATGACACAATTAAACCCTAAACTTTACTCATCCGGGAGATAGTAGGTTCGAATCCCACTATCGGCAGCCCTGAAGTTGGTTTTCCGTGGTTTCCCATTTTCACACCAGGCAAATGCTGGGGCTGTACCTTAATTAAGGCCACCGCGCTTCCTTCCAACTCCGAGGCCTTTCCTATTCCATCGTCGCCATAAGACCTATCTGTGTCGGTGCGACGTAAAGCCCCTAGCAAAAAAAAAAACTACTTTATTCATGACGTCCGATTATTCTATGCGATACGACCGAATGATGTTTGAAACTCATTCTATTATTTTATTCGGTTACTTATTTGAATATTTAAATAATTGGATGGTAAAAGATATTCGATTATCCCATCACTAGCACATGCTATACCTACTTCTGTAGAAACAATTACTACAGAGAAAAACCTGAAGTTCCGTGCTGCTGTTTTTTCACAGTGCCAAAATGCTGAAATGTTTTTCCGTGGTTTCGCATTTTCAAACCAGACAAAACCCATGACGCCGTCCTGGTACCCTCTTCTACAAAGTGTGACCGCCCTACTTCTTTATATTTACTTCCTAAAATAGTGATAATAGGCTATTACCCTTTCACCATTAAACCACCAGCGCAGTAAGTCACCACACTAGCGGTTAGCAAACAAACACCGGTCGGTACAACCTATGAATCGGTGTGAAATAAACAGTACCAAAGCAAAATGAAAGTCAAAAACAAGGTAGGAAAATTACACCAATCAGGTACTTACCATGCGACCCATAAAACACCCAGAGGAGATGGATAAAATTCCTTGTTTCGGCGCTGAACCATTGGATAATGAAAGAAAACTCTTGATTAACTTTTCAAAAATTTTAATCAAGGAATGAAATCTAATCTTTTAACCAAAACTAACATCGTCCCATCTGAGAGAATAAAATTGTTTAGTTTGAAAATGAACAGTTAAAAAAGGAGAATAACACAGACTGTAAACGTAGACCTATCAGGTAATAACACTGATGGAACTCATTAGCTAAAAAGTAATGCCTCTAATTCATAATACCAAATTCATTACAAGAAAAGGTTCGGATTGATAACCTTACTATTATAGATAATTATACGAATAAAAACTTAAATTGACTACAGAAAGTGTACACGGGCCCGTTTGTTAACGTAACTAAAATGAAATTAAAACTAAAGTTTAAACCTTGGGAAAACCCACTCATTTGATCAGTTTAATTGAAATAGTTAGCAAAATGAGGTTTCGCAGAAACATAAAACTCTAGCCCAATTAATAAACTACAAGGGCAAAATTCAAGCCACGAGCGATAATCACACAGAAAAACAGGAGGAAAACAAGAAGAGACCAAGCGAGGATAGGGAAATCTTTCACATCAGTGGAAAATACGTCAGTAATCTTAGGTCTCACAACCAACACGCAAAACCCACCGGCAACAATCAACAATCTCGCCCCAAAAGAAAAGCGTTGCCATGGCAACCCAAAAAACACGCCGCGTCCTCCAATATGGTACAAGGCATAACCAAGGCGAGAAACCCAACACAAAGCTAGAAATACACTAAACTTAAAATACCGAAACAACAGGAAAAAAACAAGATTCCCTTAAAAAGAACAAGGAAACTAGAATTATATGCTACTGCAAAACCTCGCACAGAATAAAGGCAACCGAGTGCCGCGACACAATTTGAATTTACATGATTAATTAACGGGTGAAAATGATGGTTAATAAGTAAATCTCATTATTTTCATAGTCTTTACATGCCTATAAGCTTGATATTTTAGTAGAAATAACCACACGTCCGTCCGGTTTGTAGTTTCCCAAAAAAATATTAATTTCACAAACTCCACCATGGAATAGTTAATTTCGAAACACGGATCACATGAATTTCCTCGCAGTTTCATAATCACAGGATATAACTGCCAAATGATGAACCACTTACTTGAGTGAAGCAGACGCTCAGCGAAGATGAGTTAGATCCTCACATACTTACAGACGCTTACTGAAGAGTTTGGTTTCCCAGGACAGAATTAGTTAAAACCATTTTCTAATAGGACGATGCAGAAGATGAAGTAAAATGGGTTTCAAACCCATATCTCAAGTCCCTCAGCCGGGGTCTATTTTCCAACAACACGCCAACATCTTGAGAATCCCATTAACGCAACTGCACTCCATGACTCGCAGTAACGAACTGTTGATAGTACAAAAATGGCGAGGCTTGCTCCCTCAGGCAGTAGCCGCGCTCCGATAGGTAGAAGAGCGCGCGGGGAGGGGAACTCTATTGTGGGTGATTGACAGAAGGTAACAGCACATATTAGACGAGGAATGAAACAGTCCACATCATACATAATTGCGAGAATGCATTGACGTAGTCATTAGTCCACAATAAGGCATATAAATAATGTTCAATGAGTATCACTAAAACTCTTAGTGCACGAGGGAAACCATACGCTTAGTCGTATAGAATAATTAAGTTTTTTTTTCTACGGCGATGTTGCCAGTTCAAAATAGGTTCTCAGGGTAGGGTAAATTGCGTTACACCGTAACACCATTGAGTTGTATTTCATGCACTTTTTAAAGTGATGGGAACTCGTCTTAATATCGTAAATTATTCTTAAAACATTAGCGAAAACCAAACCGTAAATCGGGCACCGGCAGAAAAACTCTTTCACAGATTGAAGATCACACAATAGGACTTGCATTCTTACAAGGATTAGGCTATATTTGTTGAGAACCATTTCGTGAATCCAAAACGGAACACTGTTCCTGGACACCGCCGATTCGCAGATGACAATAAACATAATACGAATGAAAGATGGAGAAGGAAACACAGAAACTCATTCGATTTGGTGTGTGTTACTACGATGTAATAATAATAATAATAATAATAATAATAATAATAATAATAATAATAATAATAATAATAATAATGGTAATAATAATTCAACGAAATACCTTTGTACTATTAAGGCTAGACCCCTGGATCTGTGAAGATTATGGTTTATTTATTTATTTATCGTATGGCATTTACATGAATTACAGGTTTATATCTTACATTATTTACATATGTAATCGCCTGTGGCGTCGCCAGGAAAAATTCACTTGTTTAAGATTATGGTAATCTGGCATATATCACAACAAATGTTCGTACAGAACAGAACCCTTAGAATGGGTTTCTGTGGTTTCTTATTTTCACACCAGGCAAGAAGGTAAGAATTATTAAGAATTAATATATTAATATTGTTAAGAATTATACAGCAACAGTACCTTTCTTTCCCAGACCTATCAGACCGAGTGTGACGTTTAGGGCTCTCGTCCATTGGAAGCGGAAACCTGCGAAAAGCTAACATGACGAATTCGTACGAACACCCACGAACACGGGCGAACGATCCAAACCGCTGAATTCAAGCGAGACTGCGTCCATTGGAGCCGGCGCTGTTCGTCAGTGAACGCACGAACACCTGCGAACTATCCAGATTAGAGATGGGGAATCTGATTCTTTTAGAAGAACCGATTCATTTGAACCGATTCACTAAAATGATTCGTTCATTTGATTCGTTCATTTAATTCGTTCATTCCAATACCGCGTGACGGAGAGCCGAAAGCGAAACCATGGACTCAGATGAACCATTCCGTTATGTTTTTTATAACTGCTACTGCTTTACATGTTTACAGGTTACAAGAAGTGAAATGTTCAAGGTATAATAATAATAATAATTGATAGCATTTTAACAAGAGTAATATCCTTTTTAGAGGTTACAGTTGAGAAATGCTACACAACTGTCTGACTAATCCTTTCCAAACTTAAGTAGCTACCATTCGAAACTATACGAGAATCGAATTTGAAATTTATAGTAGATATGAACATTTTTGTGGCCATGTTTCACACGTTACTTCACAAGAACAAGAACGTGAGCGGGAACCTTGAAGTAAACTTAACCTAACATTTCGCAACGAGCTGAAAGTTGAGTGTAGCTTAAAGTTCCGAGAAGTGTGTGACTTGAAACTACGTGATAATTTCTTATTTAAAAAATATATTTTTTCCTGTAAGGTTAGGTTAGAGTATTTGACTTGTGGACAGGACTTTTAGTTCAGGTTAAATAAAAAATAAGAGTCGTTCTTCACAAGTAGTCATTGATTCAAAAATGGTGGATACCCGATTTGGCGATATGAATCAGAACGAACGAGGAACCAAGGAACGAGCTGCGGCTGCCATCTCTCGATTCAGATTTCGATTCACAAACGAGTCGATTCATTTCGCTCACTGAATCATGATTCAATCGTTCAGTGCAATGATTCGTTCATTTGGAATCACTCGTTCAGAATCTCCCCATCTCTAATCCAGATTGGTTTGGATCTTTCGGCCGAACAGCTGCGTTTTATCAACGCTGAAAGGCGTTACAAGATGAAGTATTTGTGGGACCAGCGATAGTCTCATTACCACATGTGGGATGTGCAAAAGTTGTTCTGGAATGAGGGGGCCAGAGAAATGGGTGAACCAGGTGAATGATATATAGTTATTCATTTTATACCACTTTACTTGATTCTTGTATCTGAAGATTCTTTACAACACAAGTTCAAAGTGTAATTTTCATTTAAAAATTTGTCCGGTTTGGACGGTTAGCACTATTAGCTGCCGTCCTCGGTGGCCTGGGTTCGATTCCCAGGAGGGCTGTTATGTGGTAAAAATGGTGCATGCAGCTCGCCTCCATTGGGGGTGTGCCTGAAAAGAGCTGCACCACCTCGGGATGAGGATCCGAATTTACTTTACTCACCGTATTAAAAAATTCTAGCAAACAAGCAACAACTTTCCCGCGCGATCACTTCATGCTTACGTCTGATTATTTTTTTTGTAAAATATGTTCTAAAAGTGCCGTATATAATAAATCATTGCCTCCAGTGTTTGAATTATAGAAAATAAAGATACAGTTTCTCATTTCAGATACATGTTATCGATCTGTGACTCGACAGCGAAACTCCGCTATGGCCGCTCGAACCAAGCTTTATCGCACTGATGAGAGACAATAATTTCCGCTATTTCTATTAACTCTCGCTGTTACAAAACATCTTTCTTCCTTTCTTAATCTGCTTACCCTCCAGGGTCGGCTTTTCCCACGGACTCAGCGAGGGATCCCACCTCTACCGCCTCAAGGGCAGTGTCATGGAGCGAGAGACATTTGGTCGGGGAATACAACTGCGTAGGAGGACCAGTACCTCGCCAAGACTGCCTCACCTGCTATGCTGAACAGGCGCCTTGCGGGGGGATGGGAAGATTGGGAGGGATAGACAAGGAAGAGGGAAGGAGGCGGCCGTGGCCTTAAGTTAGGTACCATCCCGGTATTTGCCTGGAGAAGTAGGAAACCACGGAAAACCACTTCGAGGATGGCTGAGGGGGAAATCGAACCTACCTGTACTCAGTCGACCTCCCGAGGCTGAGTGGAACCTGTTTCAACCCTCATACCACTTTTTCATTCGTGGCAGAGCCGGCAATCGAACACGGGCCTCCGGGGGTGGCAGCTATCACGCTAACCACCACACCACAGAGGCGGACTGTTACAAAACATACTCTCGGATAAAAGAGGATTTTCTTTGCCTGGTTGGGAATTAGGAAAGTAATGTTAAAATTGGAAAAGGTAAATATAAAGGCGGCTACACACGTTACTGTATAACTGTGCGATTTAACTGCACCAACCGAACTGCGGAGATTTATCTCACGTGTGGATGGTAAATCGTTGCAGTTATTTCTGCTTGTACAGTTCATCGGAGCAAGTTCATTTTTCTAACCAATAAAACTGTGTCGATTGCGTTTACACAGTTTTATCGCAACGTGCGGACCGTGGCGGATGCCGATCGCTCAGTTCAAGTGAGTCACTCGTTAAGATATCACAACATGTCTCAGGAAGACCAAAGCGGATATCGTGAGCATTGAATGCTATAGAAATGAATCTTGTCTCTGGCAGATTATCACAATCGGAACAGAAAAGACGCCGCCTACAGTAAGTAGATTGAAAAATATAAATTAATTGACTGCAAAGCCAACAGAGACGTGGTTTTAAAAAATATTAATAATCTTAAGAGTTCTTACAAAAAGGAGTTAAACAAAGTTAAACAATCTAAAATAACGGGGTCAGGCACTGGCGAGATATACACTCCGCGTTTGTGGTACTTTCATCTATTGGACTTCTTATATGAACAACACATACTACATGTAACGCTAAGAATAATTTTCTCGTAAAATCAACGTTAAGGCGGCTACACACGTGCGAAACCGATTACATGCAGCTGTCTTGGAGTCTTTTCCCCGAAATATAAGATGCTTAAAGGAAATTCTGCAATATCCTGTAAATTTCCATGTGACAGTTGTACTTCTAATGTTATGCCGTGCCAGGAACTGAACCCGGGACCCCTCTGACCAAAGGCCAGCACGCTAACCATTTAGCCATGGAACCGGACCGAACAGGACTAACGTGCTGTTATTCTGTGGTACGAAGCGTAACTCATTTAATAAATTTACGTGTGAATATTGCTTTCTCTGTAGTAGCCAATCTTTTAGACCACACGCTGGGTGTCTTCTTTTGCTTTTTCATTATACCCACACGGTGGCGTGCCAGATGCGCCCGTGCCGCATGCGACCCGTGCCACTAGCGACCGCATAATCTGTAACCGTGCCGGATGCGACCGGCGTTGACAAGCAAATTGTCATTTGATAAGTTGTGTCATCACCCAAGATAAGGTAAGCTATACGAAGTGCAATGTAATTTCAAAAAGTCTTATAAGCAGCTACTGCCCCTACTTTACATAACACTTCTGGGGGAAACTCGTTTTACAACACGAAATATGGTGATGCGTTTACGTCTTTTCCCACCGGGCGAGTTGGCCATGCGGTTAGAGGCGCGCGGCTGTGAGCTTCCATCCGGGAGATAGTGGGTTCGAATCCCACTATCGGCAGCCCTGAAGATGGTTTTCCGTGGTTTCCCATTTTCATACCAGGCAAATGCTGGGGTTGTACCTTAATTAAGACCACGGCCGCTTCCTTCCAACTCCTAGGCCTTTCCTATCCCATTGTCGCCATAAGACCTATCTGTGTCGGTGAGACGTAAAGCCATTAGCAAATAAATCGTATTTTCCTAAAATATGTCCACATATGGAGCTGCGCCTCCATGTCTGGGAGAAGGTACCAAGCAGGATAGGTCAGTGCGTTGCCGGACGACTAGTTACAGCTACTTCGGTAGGCTGCTGGGTTCGAATACCCCGTCGGCCATCCTCGAAAATGATTTATCGTGGTTTCCCATTTTTCATCTCCAGGAAAACGGGCGTGGTATTTCATTTCGTAAATCCCACACGTATTGGCTGGGAATCAAACCCCGACTGCCTTGGTGAGAAGCGAACAGTGATGCCACTGTGCTCGTTTCTATTACTCCCCACTCTATCCGGTTCTTACTGCGGGTCAGGGTGTGTAGCAGATTTGGCATTCTTTTACGGCTGGATGCTTATCTTGACGCCAACCATTAAGGGGCCCATAGACGTGCAATATTATTGTGCAATATCGGGGTTTGTGCAATATAATTGATAGTGTGTACTTCGTATTGAAGAGTTGTGCAATATATTGTACGAAATCAAAGAAGTTTGAAATATATTGCACAAACCACAAAATACTGTGCCGTGTGTTGGCAATATTGTGCAATATCCCGTCTTCCCGCCAGTTGTTATCAACAGGTGGGGGAGAACGTATCGCGATGACAAACAGGAGGAGAAAAAGTTACTTTTGGAGTTTATCGAAGTGTACCATGACCTTCCGGCTCTATGGAACGTTAAGAGCAAAGATTACAGTAATCGCGTTAAAAAAAGTGCTTATTGATAAATATCGCGAAAAATACCCGAACGCCGATAAACAAGAACTTATTAAAAAAAAATCAATTCTCTGCGTAGTAGTATACTTTTTCTCGATTTGAGGCGTAACCAAAGCGATAAGTTCATCAAACAATTCACCATTCATGCGCAGAAAGTTTCGAAAATCATTTGGCTCGCATTTTCTCAGTTCAGTGAGTAAGTTTTCATGAGTGTACCTTTCTCTGTCCAGAAACCACTGTTTGGCCCATGTCCTCCTTTTCCGTTTCTGCTTCTTTTTGGCACTTACGCCCACGGCGAGCAAAACGCAGCAAAGATCAGTGTCACTCAACATGTTCACCAAACAAAATAACGGCATGGACTGACTATATATTGCAACTCATATTGTACGTCTGTGACCTCTTTGCACAATATATTGTACAACCCTTCAATATTAAGTACACACTATCAGTTATATTGCACAAACCCCGATATTGCGCAATAATATTGCACGTCTATGGGCAGCTAACAATATATTGCACAATCCATTTTGCGCAATAATATTGCACATCTATGGGCCCCTTTAGAGGAGAAATGCTACATGTTAATGTGGTGGCGGTGGTGGTGGTGGTGGTGGTGAGTGACGAGTCCTATTGTGTGCTGCGTACAAGTGTTGAAGACGACAGATATACCCAGTCTCTGAACCATAGGAATGCATTTGTTAATGTTGGCCCGGACGAGAATCGAACCCGGGTCCTCAGGGCCAGAAGGTTTGTACGCTAGCCATTCAGCTGTGCAGCCGCACAACTGTGTTCTAGTTATGGTATTATTAATTAACGACTGGCCAACCCGAACAGCAGTTATCAGCAGCACGCTATTCCGGCGAGTTTGCTGAAATCGAATGGTCAGTGGTTTGAATTCCACAGACGACCGTCCTGAAGATAGGGTTCCGTGCTTTTCTATTTTCACCTTGAGAGGACAAATAAAGGGCAGGAATCATCATCATTGGAAAAGGTCAAGTTGCGCTTTAGGCCTCATTGTTGAATATTTACCGAACGTTCATTAGGTTTGTTAAGTTCAAAGTATGAAGTTACGCCCTGTACTGTCACAAAATACAGTCAATGCATTAGTGCTAGTCGCTCCTTTCCGATCATGTATGTTTTATTCAGTTTTACCGTACCGACTATGATAAGAGTGTGGTGGTATTGGTGGTGGTGATTATTGTTTTAAGAGAAAGTACAACTAGGCAACCATCCTCTATATAATACTAATCAGTGAGAAAAAAATGGAAGGGGCCCGATACTTCGAAAAATGAATTAATCGGCCTAAGAAGGACAAGGGCTACCAAGGGCGTGAAAATTAAAGAGTCTCTATGCTTCCATACGTAATACTGTCGGGTTCAGAAAGGAACGAGAGTTAACCAAGGGAGATCGTAAAGGAACAATTGCTTGAAGAATAAGACAAGCGGGAGTCATGAAAGAAAGGAAGACTCCCTTTACATTAGATGCCCCAATATCAGAGAGTCGGAAGAAAACTAAATGTGAAACCTACAATATCAAAAGCTCGTAAAAGTACTCAACAATGACATTACATTGACTGTTGTTTTTTGTGATATGCTTTGTCTCTTCTGTTTGCACTCATCTCCGATAGATGGGATTACTGCTGCGTACGGAGTATAGCCGCCTACGTGAATATTGGCGGGAAGTAGCTGGGGAGTTGGTGGTGGTGGTGATTATTGTTTTAAGAGGAAGTGCAACTAGGTGACCATCCTTTATTTAACACTAATCAGGGAGAAAAATGGAAGGGATCCGACACTGCGAAAAAGGAAGATATCAGCGAAAGAAAGACAAGAGTTACGAAGGGCGTGAAAACGAACGACTCTCTAGGCCTAGAAAGTTCTAATCCCGTCGGGGTTGGAATAGAACAAGATTTGACCAAGGAAAGTCGGATAGGATAGATGAAAGTGAGGAGCCTGGCACAAGTAAGTGGAAGCAGTGCTAGGACTCAACTCAGTGCCTCGTGGTCACTAACCCACGCTCCCAAGTTGAGAGCCCCTTACGACACGCAGGGAATACCGTGGGTGTAATTCTACCGCCCCCCTCCACAGGGGAATGTGGAGTTAGATAACTTTCTTCTTTAGCATGACTTTCCTCTGGTTCATCGATTTTCTGGTACTACTGGTACGTAACATACTGGTTTATCATAGTACTCCACGCATTTGATTCCTACTCCGTGGCACTGATTGGAATGAGCAGTGTGCACACTTAAAGGAATAATGGCAGAGGAGTGTTCACGGCTGTCTGCGGCCTGGTCATTCCAGGTCGGGAACTTTGGACTGTTAGATCGGCAGCATAGTACTGTTAAAAATGAGAAAATATGCGGTTTTCTATTTTATCGAGTATTTCATAATTATGATAGCATTGCTTGTAACTGCGACATTTCTGTTGACTTCATTGTAATGACCTATGATGATTTCAGTTGGCAAAACCACAAAGACAGTCTTTCTGAGGATGTAAAAAGACAGGTAGAGAGTGAGTGTCTGCCATTATCATCAAACTGCGCAACTACACTGACTGTCAGTAGGCAAGTGGGCCTACCATCATAATGAAAACTTACCAAGTTGATTGTGACTGACAGTAGGCAAGAGGACCTGCCATTATAATTTCCTAACCAAGTCTTCACATGCGAAAATACGTATGGTATCTTGCCCGTCGCTTTTCTGAGTAACTTTAAGAGCTATGTAGTTTAATATAATCTTATTCACAACGTGTAGAGTATTTAACCTAGAATTCTGAATACAATGTAGAATTCCGTAGCGAAGCACGGGTACATTAGCTAGTCATATCTAAATTTGTATCAGAATTTAATTACGCTGTACCGGGGACTCCGAAATTAAGTTTGAATCCCTTTCAGAAAACAATCGATAATGTTTGGTAACAAAACACACGAGTAGCGTTGCGAAAATGTTGCAAATCTTGGGCTAGGAAGACTTAGAAGAAGACGAGCTGCTCGACTAAGCGGGATGTTCCGAGCTGTCAGTGGTGAGATGGCGTAGAATGACATTAGTAGACGAATAAGTTTGAGTGGTGTTTTTAAAAGTAGGAAAGATCACAATATGAAGATAAAGTTAGAATTCAAGACGACATATTGCGGTAAATATTCGTTTATAGGACGAGGAGTTAGGGATTGGAATAATTTACCAAGGGAGATGTTCAATAAATTCCCTACCGGGCGAGTTGGCCGTGCGGTTAGGAGCGCGCAGCTGTGAGCTGGCTTCCGGGAGAAAGTGGGTTCGAATCCCACTGTCGGCAGCCCTGAAGATGGTTTTCCGTGGTTTCCCATTTTCACATCAGGCAAATGCTGGGGCTGTACTTTAATTAAGGACAAGGCCGCTTCCTTCCCACTCCTAGCCCTTTCCTATCCCATCGTCGCCTTAAGACCTGTCTGTGTCGGTGCGACGTAATACCAATAGCAACCAAAAAAAAAGATCCTAATTCTCTGAAATTATTTACGACTTAGGCCTACTTACTTATCGTGTCCTATTAGTGCCGGGAGTGTCCGAGGACGTGTTCGGCTTGCCTGGTGCAGGTCTTTCTACCTGACGCACATGGGAGGCCTGCGCGTATGGATGTGAGATTATGATAATGAGGTAGGGAAAGATGAAACCCGGTGTCGGCACGTAGCCTACTCCTTTCGAATAATACCAAGGGGTCTGCTCAATGCTTTACGTCCCCATCCGAGGGCCGAATCACCATCAACAGCATCATATTCCCTCACTTCATTTGAACACTGCGAAGAGGTTTGGATTTGAATCCAGGCTTTTCGTACGCAATCTAGTGATTACAAATTGTATACACCAACTTTCCTACCCTGCCGGCCTACATTATGATGGTGAATTTTTTTTCATCCTGGCTAAGTGGCTCGACGCCTCAGACGGTTGAGATGCTGGTCTTCCGACTCCAACTTGGCAGGTTCGATACTGGCTCAGTCTGGTGGTATTTGAAGGTGCTCAAATACGTCAGCTTTGTGTCGATGGATTTACTGGTACGTTAAATACGTCCCGCGGGACTAAACTCCGGCACCCCGGCGTCTCCTTAAGCCATAAAAGTAGTTACTGGAACGAAAAGCCAGCAACATTATTATATTTTTCTTTCGACCAACGGCACTCGAACCTGCTAACAACGGTGTCAGACCTTTATTTTAGAAAAGACCAAGTTAGCTACTGATAAACAATCTGCCACTTGGTGACAGCCCTTAATGCAGATAAGTTATAACCAAGTTAGCTACTGATAAACAATCTGCCACTTGGTGACAGCCCTTAATGCAGATAAGTTATAACCAAGTTAGCTACTGATAAACAATCTGCCACTTGGTGACAGCCCTTAATGCAGATAAGTTATAAGTGATTGATGGGTCGCATCTGGCACGTAACCACACACACACATAGGTCCAACACCGCTAGTACGTCATCATCGTCCGTCGATGACATGTTGCTCTGATAAATGTCTGATGAGGTGATGAGAACTGTCGATCGACGCAGTTATCTGTACCGTGTGGAGGCTTTCAGTTTTACTGCGCAGTAGTGATGAGCGATACCGTGATTTGTGAGTCACAACGTGATTTGATATCGTGATTTTCTGATATCAGTGATTTTTAGTCGTGACGTGATCACAATCACCGCATCGTCCGTGCTGCTTGGTGCTTGTTATTTGTAGCTTGTGATCAAGAGAATGCCTTGTTATTGTGACAAGGCTATCTCTGTGTAAACATTTATAAGAAAATCAGCAACCTAAGGGTTTGCATTTAATAAACAGCCTACATTTTAGTTGCATTACAGACACGGTCGTTGCCAATTTACTTCTAGGCGTACAAACATAATCATTTTATTATTTACATTCGTTTTTTGTAGACGTGCCGAAGTTCAACCAATATGTCAAGGAAAAAATAGGATCAACATTGGTAACAGTCGTGTTTTATACTGTAACCGATTATTTGGTATGTGCTAGGAAATGAAATTCTACACATTTATCTGGCACAAGTGAAAAATATAATGATGAATGACTATTCCCAGCCACCTAATGAAAGGTTAACGATACCAGTGCACCTTTCCCTAGATACCAGTACCGGCAGTAATTTAGAAAAATATATGGTATGGAAAGGCGTTGACCCAGCTGCGTGAGGGCAATTGGGAAGCTACAATGAGGAGCGGTCTAAGAGGCACGGCAATACACTTGAGGGATGTGACGTGCTGACCACACGGCTATCTAATATCTGCAAGCCTAGAGCTGCGCAGCAGCTGTAAATGAAAGCCAAGACCTTTCGAGGCCTGGAGTGTTCTTGTTCTTAATTAACTTTAGAGTAGTAGTGGTTTAAATGAAATAATTCAAAATTACAAATTTTATTCATTAGCTATTCCTTATCTTAGTCTAATTTTCATCACATTATTGTGTTTTAGATTTCACAAGAGCATGCTGATAGTGCTAGTCACAAAGCAAAATCAACCATGAAAA
Organism: Anabrus simplex; assembly: GCF_040414725.1. Taxonomy (NCBI): domain Eukaryota; kingdom Metazoa; phylum Arthropoda; class Insecta; order Orthoptera; family Tettigoniidae; genus Anabrus; species Anabrus simplex. Next base: position 22,716,677 of record NC_090270.1, on the reverse strand, counting down.
GTAACACTGGACAGACTCTGCTCACACAAAGTATACCTCCCACAATCCACAGTACCGTAGTTTCTATGCTCATATGTTTAGAGCCCTAGTTGCTGAAAATATCCCCTGGAATTCTGTGCATAGTCATGTTTTCAGAGATTTGTTTACAGAAATACACCAACAACACCTACAAATAAGAAAAACTACTTAGATATAGGAGGTAATTTTGCCAGGACGGAGGATATTTGGGAGTCCTTACATAGGGTTGTATGTGGACAAAACCAGCAACTCTGTGGGCAGGTACACTGCTAATCTTGTAGTAGGAAAACTGGAACCCAATTGGTATTTACTGCTCTCCTTTGTTCTAAGCAGCTTCAGAAAATAGAGCAAAGCATTGTGTACATCATCAACAAGGGGTTCCAGTTGTTGTATCCTGGGAGTGTTGATGATTATAAAGACCTTCTCCTTGTCTCCAATGCTGCTTCCTACATGATTGCTACTCTACCTCTCGTTAAAACTTTCTACCCTTCTTTAATGTCCATGTTACTTGCATGGCCCATGCCTTGCACAGACTCACAGAAATAGTTAGGGCCAAGTTGCCTGCAGTAAATAATCTGATTTCAACAACGAAGAGAGTGTTCTGTAAGCTTCCATCAAGAATAGCCATCTTCTGAGAGAAATTCCCCTCTATTCTTTTCCACCACAGCCAATCATCAGCCGTTGGGGTTCCTCAATGGAAGCTGCCCTGTATTATATCGAACATCTGTGATAGACAATATGCCTTTAACAGACAACTCTGCATGTGTGTCGTATGGCCAAAGATCTGCTAAAGGATTATTCCAGTGTTCAGAGAGACATTGCATATATTCAGGCAAATTTTTCATTTCTTCCAGTCAATCATTAAAAAAATAGGAAAAAAAGTAGAGCCTCAAACAGATATATTTTGTAATTAAGGAAGCTGAGAATATTATACAAAGTACTAGGGGTAAAGTAAGGGATAAAATAAAAGACAGGTGGGCTAGTGTATTGCAGAAGAATCTAGGTAATTCAGTGCAGGAAAGAATATATCAGGTAATGGATGGGGAAAAGTAGACTTACCTAGTGAAATTGAACTGAAAAATGTAGGTAAATTTTGCTATGCCCCTCCAACATCTGTGAGTGTAGAGCGCATTTTTTCTGCTTTAAAAATTGTTTTAACAGACAAAAGACGCAGCCTGACTGTGGAAAATTTGGAGAAGATTATTGTTATGTGCTGTAAAGCAAACTACGACTGAAAAGTGCAGTAGGAATGTTCCTCTCAAATAAATATGCATACCAGTACTACGCATTTAATTTAATTTTAGTACAGTACTCATGAAAATTTTTTGTTTCCTAATCCATAGCTGTTTGTAATAAACGCCTGTTTAATTATGCCTTCATTTTGCAACTATTCCTATTTAGAAAGGGTAGCCTATACCACATTACTGTACTTAACGTAAAAAAATATATCACATTACAGTGTAGGTCTATATTGTCATATTTTAAAGTCGATTTTCTGCCTATTTTTAAAGCATATTTGAAGTGCCTATATTCTCTTTTAAAAACCTATTTACTTGTTTAAAAGGCCATTTTAGGTGCCTAAAACATTTTTTTAGAGTCTAAAATCCCAGGTCTGTATCATCAGATACATGCCGATTGTTGACTACTGCTTTCTGGCAAAGCAAGTGAGAGGTGCTTGTATTCCAAATGATTATTCAGATTTGAAGTACTTCTTTTTAAGACAATTTCTGTTTGCTCATATTACATATTGTGAAATTTTCATCCACTTCTTTAAAGGACTGCTAAAGGTCACTGTTCTTCCTTTTTCTAGAAAACGCCATTTCAGTCAACTTGCCTCCTAATACTGAGCTTCAGTGACAATATGCCCCCGGGCATTCCAAAATACAGGAGAAATACATGTTTGTTACTATTCTAGGAGAGTCCCGTGTACCACGATTTCTTTGAACGCGCGCTTAAAAATAATACCACACTGCGAGTCAACTAACAATTTCCTGTAACTGATATTGCAAGCGATGCCGAGGATTATAAGTGTTTCAGTTGTTAATATATTCGGGAGGAATGTGCTCAATTCCTACAAATACATTATATACTGAACGATATGTTGACGTCCTTAAAATATTAAATCAACAAATGTCCATACTGTTGGTAATCATGGCGATGCTGCTTCCTTGAACGCATCGCTTCGCATGGATACCGTTGCGGCAGCACATGTCGTGATATCACGACTGATCACAACATCGATCACAGTCACAGTTTAGGTAGCAACATTCTAGTTCTGTATATGGAGTTAAGAGGGCGCACGATGATCACTTGAGGTGAAATCACGACTGATCACAGTGATAGCGTAGACAGTAACAGTCGTTACTCGTGATTTCTTGATATCAGTGAAAAAATCACAGTTCGTGAAATATCGCCCATCACTACTGCGCAGTTCATCGTTGCAGTTAAATCGCACAGTTATACCGTAACGTCTGTAGCCGCCTTAAGGGGGAGAAATTCTCCAGCTTCCCATTTCAAAATTAACATTTCACTTGTCATGCGAACATAACCAAAGTACTGTCTTTCGTCCATTTCCAGATCAGCCCATATATGTGAAAATTCACCAAACAATTGTCTTTTCGATAACATCATTTACCCACTCCCATCTCCTTTTCTGAGCTCTTCTTCTCGCTAGCATAAGTGTATCTAATGCATAGAGCTCACACAAATATTCAGGAGACGCATCATCCCACACATTGACCTACTACAAATAATTCGGTCGAATACGCAGCCAAAGGACGATAGCGTACGCACGATTTCGGACGAAGAGACTTCGCACAGATTCGTCCGAACTCGCAGTTCACAGGTTTCCGCTTCCAGTGGACGAGAAGCCTAAACAACTAGGACCGGGCGAGTTGGCCGTGCGGTTAGGGGCGCACGGCTCCGAGCTTGCATCCGGGAGATAGTGGGTTCGAATCCCACTGTCGGCAGCCCTGGAGTTGGATTTCCATTTTCTCACCAGGCAAATGCGGGGGCTGTACCTGAATTAAGGCCACGGCTGCTTTCTTCCAACTCCTAGGCCTTTCCTATCCCATCGTCGCCATAAGACCTATCTGTGTCGGTGCGACGTAAAGCCACTAGCAAAAAAAAAAACAAAAAAAAAAAAACAAACAAACAAACTAGGGAAAAAAGCTAATTCTTCAGACCTAAGCCAGCATGCCAGCAACTACTATAACAGTAACTTCAAAATTAAAAAAGTACAGTAATAATGTAATTTACCAGTATTCCTGAAAAAATGTAGCACTTCATTAGCTCTATTGTCAAGGAAAGGTAAATTCTGCTTCTGAATCTTAAAATCTTCAATCAATGAAGGACTAAAACTTATTTAAACACAAGAAGTTTGTAGTTCGCATCTGTGGTGTAGTGGTTATCACTACACCCGCAGGTCCGGGTTCGATTCCCGACTCTGCCACGAAATTTGAAAAGTGGTACGAGGTCTGGAACAGGATCCACTCGGCCTAGTGAGGTCAAATGAGTAGAGGGGGTTCGATTCCTACCTCAGCCATCCTCGAAGTTGTTTTTCGTGGTTTCCCATTTCTCCCCCAGGCAAACCAAATGCCGGGATGGTAACTAACTTAAGGCCACGACCGCTTCCTTCCCTCTTCCTTGTCTATCCCTTCCCCTTGTGGGTGGGATCGGTAGAATAACACCCACGGTATCCCCTACCTGTCGTAAGAGGCAACTAATAGGGGTCCCAGGTGGTGGTGGTTATTGTTTTAAGAGGAAGTACAACTAGGCAACCATCCTCTATATAATACTAATCAGAGGGAAAAAATGGAAGGGAACCTACACCTCGAAAAATGAAGATATCGGCCATAGGAAGACAAGGGCCAGGAAAGGCGTGAAAAGGAAAGACTCCCTAGCCCTCGCAAACCTAATAGCGTCGGGGGCGGAAAAGAACAAGAGTTGACCAAGTGAGGTCGGATAGGATAGATGAAAGTGAGGAACCTGGCACAAGTAAGTGGAAGCATTGCTAGGACTCAGCTAAGGGCCCCGTGGTCGCCAACCCACGCTCCAAAGTTCAGAGCCCCTGAGGCCCTTTTAGTCGCAATGAAAATTGATACCGACATAGCATATTTTAGTTCTTGACGTGTAGTGCACCTGAGATCGTATTATGCACAAATTTATTAGACAAGATAGTATAATGCCAATAAGAAGTTTGTGAAGTAACATTCAGTCAACTCGGTTTCGAACGAGTTTTTTTCGTGCGAAGTTAATCATAGGCTTATCAGTTGTGTGGTTTGGTATTATCAAACATTATTTGAACAGTTTTTGATTTTTGTTCTATATTATTACGTGTTGTAATCGAATAAATTATTGTAACCAAGACCTAGGTATCGGCTACAGAGAATAGTTGTGTAGTTACTGAAAAATCAAACCAGTTAAAGTTAAGTACGAATACTTAGGTAGTTAATAGTTGGCAGTTCAGCGGCATCCGTTAAATCACGGAGGCAGTAAAATAAAAACTATTAAACATGATTTTTTGATACACATACAATAACGTATAACCCCGTTGTTCATATAACATGACAGTACAGCATATTGCATTAATTCAACCTGCTGTAATTAAACTTACATTATGTTATTCATAGATTTTGCATTTTATTCGAGGGGAGGCGGCGAATATTGATTTTAGCAGGCGGGCCTCTCTTACATTTGTTACGCCCTTGATAAACGGCGACTAAAGGGGGGTCCAGTGGCTCCCAAGATGGAACGCGTGATGGCGACCACGCTTCCCCTAGCTGAGTCTGGTATTGCTTCACATGTGGCAGTCCTATCTTTCCTATCTGACCTCCCTAGGTCAACACTTTGTTTCTCCCGACCCCGACGGTTCACGCCCCTCCCTTTTTTCCGATACCTTCATTTTTCGAAATGTCAGGCCTCTACGATTTTTCCTCTGATTAGTGCAAAGAGACGATGGTTGCCGATCTGTACTTCCTGTCAGGGGAATAATCACCAGTTAGTTCGTTACCTTTACGACCGACCATTTATTTCCACGTCATGTACTCAGTAGTCTTATAAAAACTACATTCGTGAAAGATGACCATTATTTTAGCTCCGGCGGTAAAGGTGATTAATATATTTCTTTCTTAATCCGTTTACCTCCATGGTTGGTTCTTCCCTCGGACTCTGCGAGGGATCTCACCTCTACCATCTCAAGGGCAGTATTCTGGAGCGTGAGACTTTGGGTCGACGGATTAAACTGGGAAGAAGGACCAGTACCCCGCCCAAGCGGCCTCCGCTGCCGAACAGGGGCCTTGTGGGGCAGTGTGAAGGATAGACAAGGAAGAGGGAAGGAAGCGGCCGTGGCCGTTAAGTTAGGTACCATCCCGATATTTGTCTGGAGAAGTGGGAAACCAGGGAAATCCACTTCCAGGATGGCTGATGGGGGAATCGATCCCGCCTCTACTCAGTTGACCTCCTGAGGCTGACTGGACCCCGTTCCAGTCCTCGTACCACTTTTCAAATTTCGTAGCAGAACCAGGAATCGAACCCGGGCCTCCGGAGGTAGCAGCTAATCACACTAACCACTACACTACAGAGGCGGAATGATCTGAGATTGTTTTTTTTTTGTATTACAATTACACATACTTTTAAGACAAACTAATATACGCAGGGATGTATGGACGTTTTTGAAAAATATAATAACCAGAAAAATCTCCGTTAATAATAATAATAATAGCTGCAGTGCGGCCAGTATCCACTATTCGGGAGATAGTGCGTTCTAACCCCACTGTCGGCAGCCCTGAAAATGATTTCCCGTGGTTTCCCATTTTCACACCAGGCAAATGCCGGGGCTGTACCTTAATTAAGGCCACAGCCGCTTAAAGGACACGACCGCTTCCTTCCCACTCCTAGCCCTCTCCTAACCCATCGTCGTCATACGACCTATCTGTGTCGGTACGTCGTAAAGAACTTGCAAACAATATATATATACCGAGCTCGATAGCTGCAGTCGCTTAAGTGCGGCCAGTATCCAGTAATCGGGAGATAGTAAGTTCGAGCCCCACTGTCGGCAGCCCTGAAGATGGTTTTCCATTTTCACACCAGGCAAATGCCGGGGCTGTACCTTAATTAAGGCCACAGCCGCTTCCTTCCAATTCCTATCCCATCGTCGCCATAAGACATATCTGTGTCGGTGCGACGTAAAGCAAATAGCAAGCAAAAATATATACATATAGGCCTATATATATTATTCCTTGCAAGGTACCGGTAACCGAAAAACTTATGGAACGTAAGCGGTTCGAAATAATATTTTACGTAAGTTTTATTACGTAGTGTGTTTCGATATGGCTGATATTACCGAGAAAACTAGACATATCCCGTTTTGAGTCCCTTAATATCTCTGCGCCACTGTATACTAATCGCCTAGTCCTTGAACTTCGCCGACTTTCCAGAAATTCTACAACGAAGATTTCCCGTGAGGTCACAACAAACAAAGAGATCGACAAACATTGAAGTGAACCTAATTTCGAATTCTGTCTACCCAGTCCGAGATAAATACAAAGTATGAAGCAAAAAATTTGAAGGATATGGATATAATTATCATTTTATTAATGTAGATAAGTTCGTTAATAGCATTCTCCACAAGTTCGTCTTTTTTTTTTTTTTTTCAGTATTTCCTTTTCAGACAAAATCTGCCTGTGCTAAGGCGACGTTAAACAGAAAAAAATGTTATACATTCTTACCTTTGTCTTGAGTTCTACAGATGAGTCAGAACTCATGGTTGATGTGTTGAGTTCTACAGATGAATCAGAACTCAAGGTTGGAGAATTATCGTTTCAATGCAGAATAAACTGTACGTCTGACTGTTGCTTCAACTCATTCACAAGGCGGATACAAGCCCAACACTGACTCATACTGCTTTGTGCTGCTTGCTGCAGCTGCGCGAGTTCCACACAATCCGGTGAATCCCACCATGAATCATAATTTTAGTGATGAAATTGTAATTACATCTAACATACTTCTAACTTAAGTATCGGAAAGCAACAAACAAGTGCAATTAATTCATCCCTCCGTATGAGAAGAGTCAAATTTCATAATCGCACTGCTAACTAGTAACTACTAAGTTTAATGCGTAGGGACCAAACGACCAAACGTATGAGATTCTAGCGCTGTAGTGGCAACGGCCAGAACCTACCGACCAGGTGCACCACCGCACCACGTGCAGTGCAGTATATGTCAGCAGTGTGGAGCGTTTTGAGCTGAAGCAGCAGTCAGACGTGCCATACAGTTTATTCTTCATTGAAACGGCACTTCTCCACCCAGGAGTTCTGATTCATCTCTACAACTCAACTTAAAGGTAAGAATGTGTCGCATGTTTTTCTATTTAACGAAATACAGGGAAAGACTAGTGGCGATTCGTTCATGAAGGGCTTTTGGGCGCCACCCCACCACCTTTTCAAAAATATTTAACACTATTGCAAACATCAACTCGCTAAACACGTCATACATGACGTCATATAGACGCACGAGCAGGGTTGCCACCATTAGTACTTTAGTACTAGATCTAGTACTTCGTGGACATTTTTAGTACGTTAGTTCTTTTTATGGAAATCTAGTACTTTTTACGCAGGTAGAGTAGACGTTCTTCCACTGCAGCAGAACAATAAGAAAGAAATTGATAGGAAGTTTCAGAGCCAAGTGTCTATCTTTTCATGTTGAATTCTGTGAACAAGTTTTTTAGAGGGTAGTTTTTAGTGATCCTATTGTAAGAAATCTCTTCATGTCGAACTAGAAAACTGCAGAAGTGATGGCAGTTTCATCAGTATAATCTCATTAGCTATATATTTCCCTAATGTAATTACAGAAAGTGCTTATGAAGTTAGATAGGAAATAGTGGGTAGCAAAGTCCACAGAAAAAAAAAAAGAAAAGAAAAAAAAAAAAAAGCTTTTCAGTCTCTTGAACATACAGGCTCAATATAAAAATTACACTATAACATACCTGCAAAACATCACACTATTAAACAACAGGCCTTGTGTTCGGCAGACTGGAACGGCTTTTAAATTAGGTTTCCTTCTTAAGAAACAAGTCCACAGAATCGCAGAAAGAGTACCGGTACTAAGAATTTATGGAATTTTGGAACTCTTTAATCGAACTGAAAAATCCTGCAGGAGACTACATCTTTTCAAATTTGAAAACTTTTTTGAAGGCATTGCTCTTTTTACCACATTCTCCTGCTGAAACAGAACAGTTTCTTTTCCGGCTCTTTCTGTTAATAAGACCAGATTGAGAAACAAACTACCGTACTATTCCGTAGCATAAGTGAATAGGCTCCTTCTAAAGCACTTGTCTGCCCAAAATGTTCACATTTCAAAACAGTTTATTGCTTTGGCAATATTTTCCAAGGATTAAGAGAAGAGCAAAATGTGAAATGCATGTTAATATATTCTAAAAGACAGCCAAATTTTGGGTAGTGTATGAAGACAAAATGAATGTGTGTGGGTGTTATAGTGTTCATGTTCTAAACATAAATAAATGACTCTCATCTGGTAGGCAGCTTGGAACTGGAAGTGTTAGGATAGTGGGTATTGAATCTGCAACATTGCTGCTTCCCATCATAGATATCAAAACCGATATCTTCTGATAATTACGATTTTCTCATTTAATAAAGGTATATTTTTGATAAGTATACTTTTTCTATACTGTCTACCGTAAGCAGACTCGCCGAGTGGGTGGGGGCGGTAGAAATACACCCACGGATTACTCTGCCTGTCGTAAAATGGGTCCCAGAGGCCCTTAACCTGGGAGTGTGGGTTGGCGACCACAGGACCCTTAGCTAAGTCCTGGCATTTCTTCCACTTGTGCCCGGCTCCTCACTTTCATCTATCCTATCTGAACTCGCTGGGTTACCTATTGTTCTTTCCCGAGCCCGACGCTATTAGACCATTCGAAGGCTAGGGAGTCTTTCATTTTCACGCCCTTCATGGCCCTTTACTTTCTTTGGGCGATACCTACCTTCATTTTTCGAAGTGTTGGATTCCTTCCATTTTTTCTCTGTAATTTTTGTTATATAGAGGATGATTGCCTAGTTGTACTTCCTCTTAAAACAATAATCACCACCACCACTACCACGTAAGCAGTCTTGCATAAATCTCTATTTGTGCCAATGAAAATGGACTATGTTATTGAGAAAACTGATATGAACATAATAACAATTAGGCCAGAATTTAGCATAACAAATTTTTCAGTTGTGATTCAATTTAAAACATGCTCTGTATAGTTCACTGAGTCATATTTAATCATTTTTAAGGTCATATTTGCTCACTTGTGTGGAAATGGCTATTGTTCAGTCATAAAGTCAACAAACTAATGGGCGATGGTGTAGTGGTGACTGATTGTGATAGTTTTTATAACCTGTAAATCTGCGTGGTCATCAGCCTCTGTTGATCAGGATGATAATGAAGATGACTAACTTATCGAACTGCTAAGGAACGATCTCTCGAAGAATTGGGGGAGAAGGAATCAAAAGGGAAGTGTTTAGGGGTGAAAGCCCTGAAGGACCGGTCATATGACAGACTTACTCTTACGGTACAGTTGCACAACAAAGACGAAACCATACTGAGTCCATACATTGGGAGTTAGTTTGGACATAAGTCATTATGATAAAATTTGTCTTCAGAAGGAGAGTGGTGGTTGTTGAAACAGTGTGAAGATTAATTTTTGTTACAAGTGTTTTTCTATTGTTTACAGTTGAAATAGAAGTTAAGTAAAACCACTCGATATCCTCCTGTGGGTGGGGGTGATAGAATACATCCACAGTATCACGTGCCTGTCGTAAGAGGCGATTAAAAGGGGTACTCAGCGTGAGAGCATAGGTTCCTGACAATGGTTTACCTAGCTAAGTCTAGCGGTTACGGTATACATTCGTGTAAGTACAATTGCATCCTGTGGCTCATGTATTTTAATATGTTTAATGTAGGGCTTACTCATGTCCAATATATACTCAATAGGTTTTAGTTTACTGTAGCCTTCATCACCACTTTGATCACAGATATTTTATCCTCACATAGACAAACACTACTACAATATATTTTATTTTATTTTCATCCCCATTAGACATCCGGATGATCTAACATAATAACATCTTTGTGATATTGTCTAATGGCTATAATATAATTATGTACTAGCTGATGATGGCCATGGAAGGCCGAAACCGGTACTAATGTAAATCCATTTACAATAAATATGTATTGATAGGTGGAACATATTTCTTGTCTGTACAGTCTCGAAATGACGACATGCAAGACTTAATAGGACACCGGACGAGTTGGACGTGCAGTTAAGTTCATGCAGCTGTGTGCTTGCATTCGGGAGATAGTGGCTTCGAACCTGGCTATCAGCGGGCCTGAAGATGGTTTTCCGTGGTTTCCCATTTTCACATCAGGCAAATGCTGGGGCTGTTCTTTAATTAAGGTCACGGCCACTATCTTCCCACTCCTAGTCCTTTCCTATCCCATCATCGCCATAAGTCCTTATATGTGTCGGTGCGATATAAAGCAAATTGTACACAAAAAAAATTAATAGGAGATAGCCGTAATTTGTTAATTATTAGTACAGTTGGTCCAGGGCTAACCATTATCTATCTGAGGCTTTTAACTATCCGTGCCAGTCTTGCACAAAGATATTCGGACTTTACAGACTCGACATTTTTTAGTATCAGCCCTGGTCATCAACAGGTAAGAAAGGACGACACGTTCAATTGCAATGTCATGGAAGAAAGCCTTGTCTGCAGCGATATTGTTGTGGGTATGTACATACCCATGAATTTTACTCTTGATTTAGGTACCTTTAAACCATTACGATCTTTGTTTAAAAAGAAAATTAACATGAAATTTCATTAATACTGTGTGTCGTAACCGAGTCTGGCATGGCTTCCACTTGCTTGTAATGCTCCCGACCTCCCTTGGTCAGTTCTTTTTTCCAACCCTGATGGTATTGGGTTTGCGAGACCTACGGAGACCTTCATTTTCACGACTTCCGTGGCCCTTACCTTTTCATTGCCAATAATATTTTTCAGAGTAAGGTGTTTGACACTTGCAGGGAGTGATATTTGTTGCGGGGAATCTGAAGGTTGGATGATTAAGACAGTGACACTTGCACGAGAGTAAAGGCGGAGGGGGGGATTAGAGATAATGGGAAAATCCTGTGTACTATAGAACTGCCGAATAGAAAGGGAAGGGTTGCCAACATCATCATCATCTTCCTTCCAAGTATTGGGCCATGTGATCTGTTACGGTCTTGCATTTTACTTTTTGCAAGACTTGAAAGCAATCAAATGTCCTTCCGACGGGTTGCTAGCCAAGTGTTAGAAACCGTCCTGTTTTTTGTGTCAAGGTCGCTCGGTATGGAGATGGATCCTTGCAAAGTGCTCAGAATCTGAAGTACCATCAGTGTGGTATCATTTTCGACCCCACGACACCATTTTGATACAAACTAATCACAACACCAGTTGAGGGTTACTTTTTTATTTTGAAGTGACTATTCAATCAAAGTTGTGGCCGTGTTTTTGTCTGAGCTATTAAAACGTTTCTTAAATCTTTGCTAACCAACTCAGAAACCACAGAAAACCATTTTTAGGGCTACTGTAATGGGGTTCGACCTCACCATCTGACGAATGCAGACATTGGTTGTTACGTATGATGGGTTAGTTCTCATAGATCATATTCCATGTCTTAACTGCACCGGAGCTATCGTGTTCAGACAGTGGATACTGTAGCTACCCTGCTGTCCTATTGAGCAGTCCATGACGTTACGAACCAAACCAAACTTCAACATTACGTTGTTTGGGCTGTACATAACTTCTTGAGTTCAAACTACGCTTTTACATCTAGGAGTACCGATTCAAATTATGTTCACAGATGTAATTTAAAGGTTGGTAAGAATGTAAGATAGCTTCTTCATAGTGGGATAGGGAGAGGTTTGCAATGGGAAGGCAGTAGTGCTGGGCAAAAGAGTTCCTATTAGACAACGGTTGTCGCCAAAACAGTTACACGCAGACAAAAACGGTTGCAAAATAACGTACTCCTACCAATATGGATAGGAATGAGATAGTACGCCAACTGCAGCAACATCTCCCGACTTTCTCTGTACTGGCCAGCCAGTAATTCATATAATTCTATCTAACACAAACTGTTTTAAATGAAGTGAATTTCAGTAATGCTGCATAATCAGTGGATATACAAAGATTACAACGCGACCAAGAATACAATTTTCCAATCACCACGAGCAAAAAAAGCTGACAAAATTGATTACACATTTCCTTGGAAATATAAAAACAATGTATAAAATATTTCATTGTGTATTGTGTAAAAATTTAGATTTGATCAGGTAACGTGTTTCTGGAGACTCAAAGGTGCCGGAATTTGGTCCTACAGGAGTTCTTTAACGTGCCGGTAAATCTACCGACACGAGGCCGACGTATTTGAGCACCTTTAAATACCATTGGACTGAGTGAGGATCGAATTTGCCAAGTTGCACTCAGAAGGCCAGCGTTCTACCATCCGAGCCATCGTGAGAGTGTCTTTGTCTTTACAGAGACGGATTTGAAGTTGTATGTTTTCGTATTAGTTTTAAATGATAAATGTTACGGCATATATAGATACATTATTCTTTTATTTCATGCCTGAGTGGAATTTAATCAGAATAACTAATAAGATTAACTCAAAAATATACTCAGTTAACTGTACGTTGCAACACTCAAGCCATTAAATCGGGCGTAGCACTTTATTCTCCCTCTCAGTGACGTCAGGCCAATAGCAGCGCACCACTCCAGAATGGCCTACCTGACCTATGAGTATTTCAAGTTTAATTGGAATAGCCCAATTTCAAAAAATGCAAAAATTGCCAGCTCTAGAAGGCAGCTTTAGTGCAGCCCTAACTGCCATACTTTGGTAAGCAGTTTGCATGTTGGAATAATAACAAAAATATTTTACGATACCTGAAGTAGCAGAGAAGAGAGATCCTTTTTCGAAGATTGCCAGGGACCCAACAACCCCCACACCCCCACCCAAAAAGAAAATATTCGTACTTGTATGGAAGAACTGAAACCGAACAGCCTGAAGATACTAAATGCGACAATTTCCTTTGTTGCTTTTGGCAGCTGCAATCAACTGTCAATGTCATGATGTCATGATCAAGGCAGTGTTTCTGTTGTCTCCGACAGAGTTCGCATGTGTGGCCAAATGCGCTTAAAATAAGGAGAGCGCGGAGTTTAGCAGATATGGCGGCTCTACCAGTTTGTACTCGGCTACTCGTATTCTTTGCACTAATAAAGGTAAGTCGTTGATCATAAATTCACATTCAGCCCAATATTCAGGTCAATCTCTGTCACGAATCAGTAGCCCCAACTATACCCGTGATATTGAAAGAAGTGTTTTGTCAGATTGGGCTGGAGGGAGGAGCATTGCATGATGTTGCCACATTCCTTTCTCCTTCCCTTCACTTCCAGGTCACTTGTTTATTCGTTCAGACCGCTGTGTTCTGTTGTACGTAACTCAGAAGTGCGAGGTTTGGCAGCTCTAAGCAACAGGTTTATCTCAATGGTAACCGTACCCCCTGCTCCCTTATTTCCATTCAGGCAGGTAGTAAACGGACGTCCCTCTAAGAAGTGTCAGAATGCTTCTTTAAAGTACTATGACCTTACACTCACTTTGAGAGACTCTTTTTTAATAGCCGCGGTGCATACTGTCCGCAAAATCAAGAAAAAGTCATTTAGTAGCTCTAATCTATCTTTTGTGCTCATTATAGGCCAATTTCTGTCGCAAAACAGTGCCCTTTCCCCTCGTCCCTTCGTTCCCTTTGAGAAGCTCTTTTCTAAGATCATGACGAATACTGTCCGCAAAGCAAGAAGAAGTAATTGAGGTGCCTAGTATCAAACATGGACAAAAGTAATTTTCAATAGAGCCACATTTTGGTTTCTCTATGTTAACCCCCCGTTACGAGTGTGAACATTTTTTGCATGCCATATTGCCAGTCCTATGAGCATGAAAGCCATGGTCGACACTTAAGAATTTCATTCTAAGTCAGTGTAAAAACACTTTCAAATATAACAATGTCTATTTTTAAAAATGAAATTCGCTTTTGTCCATTTTTGATACAAACATCCGTGTAATTGTCCACTTTTACAGCAAGGTATCCCATCATCATCTTCCTTCCAGTTGCAGGATGACATGAAAGAAATAAGGTTATTCTCATATTTTGTTAAAATTTTTAACATTCATTTCAGTTCTTGCTTCACTGTATTTCTGGGCAAATAACCTCTGTTTCATCACATGGGTCTTCAAAACAATCATTAACAGCTTGTTCATTTTCACTACAACTGTTGCATTTCATTTCCATTCTTTTTGAAGTGCTTTCCTAGTAATTTGTCAACATCTCTTAAGTTTCTGTGGGTTTACATTCACGCCAATATCCGTAGGTAAAGGATTCATTAACATTGGACTTACCTGTCCTGCCTTTGTGATCTTGTTCTCAATACTTGTGTCCAAATAGTAGCCTACCTCACCTTTAATTACAACATTGCCTCTTTTCGTGCACCTGAGTACAATTCTTTTACACTGTGAAATCTTGAAATGAAGTTGACTAGCAGATTTTCAGATAAATTCATGCTTGTTCTTTCCAATTCAGTGGTTCCAAGGTTTGTCCAATCACTTTCACTATGCCGTACATTTTGAACACCTCATGATATTCATCAGGATTTATTATGGTCATCATCTTCTTGAGGTCTTTCTCAACGAGTCTAAGATTCCTATCTGAGGGCAAATATGAGTGTCCAGTAACTGGAAATACCAGTTCTAATTTGTCAACAGAGGATGGTGCATATGTTGTAAGCCACTTTGCACACATCGCCAACGTATTAATGTTTTTATTTTGGCTGGCTCAGCCATCAGCAATCAACTTGACTAAAGTGAATCCTTGTAAATCTTTGGATCGTAACTCATTGAAAACCGCTGATGCTGTTTCGTTTGATGATTTCTTTGCCTCATTCTCCAGCCACATATACAGTAAACAGACACATTGTCAGGGCGCAGTTTGCTTTGAGATGGGCCTGTTACAACAGACAGATTGTAACAGTAGAGTTGTCTGGAATAATAAGCCGACTGATCATTTAATTTTGTCAAAACGAGGTTCTTTTGGCAATCATAGGACATCAAAAGCAATCCTCTCCTTTTTTCATTCAGATGTTGATAAAAATTCTCTGCTTGTTTTTGGTGGCTGGTTCTCTTCAAAATTAAGGTTGATCTTTCCTGTTCATTTGTTTTCCAAACTTACAACGCTGCTCTAGTTCCAAGCATGTACTGCTTGTACTGGTGCCTGGAGAAGAAAAACCCTAAATTGAACCTGGTATTAAAAATGTGCCGAAAGTAAGCTTCCTTCACTTGCAATTCCACTTCTCTACCTTCATTATACATACGCCATAGTTTGCTGATACTTACCTAATATTTACAGTTGCACTTTGCACTTTTGTTGCAACCAATGGGATTCTACAGCCTAAAGGATTTTAATGAAGTTTAGCACAGCCTCTAATTTCTTTTCTATGATCTTTTCTTTTCTTGGTCCTCCCCTGGTTTCCACTGGTACTAAACCATCATCTCGCTTAAAGTTCTTGAATACTCCGATGACTCTCTGCTTAGTAATATTTAAACTTGATAAAAATGTTTCTCGGCACACTGGCAAATTAACACGTGCTTGATTCATAACAGTATACTGAAATATTGTAACATTA
The DNA here is from genome assembly GCF_040414725.1 of Anabrus simplex. Classification (NCBI taxonomy): domain Eukaryota; kingdom Metazoa; phylum Arthropoda; class Insecta; order Orthoptera; family Tettigoniidae; genus Anabrus; species Anabrus simplex. The sequence continues at coordinate 22,700,892 of NC_090270.1, read as the reverse complement.
GGCTTAATTCATCCCGCTTGGCGTCTGTGCCATTTTGGCTGACTCATCTTGCAGTATTTCAGGATGAAGGCATCTTGTTTGGCCTTCTCTGGAATTGCATAATATGCGGCATGAAATTTCTTCTTTGTCAGTCATGGTTAACAGTCTGCAATTTCGTTTAGAATGGTGGTTGCGTTTCGGATAAGTAGGAAGACCTTTTGCAGAATACCTGTAATAAAATAGGAAAATAATATGATCTTAATATCAGCTTCATATCTGTAACAATAGGCTTAATCTAATATGTTGTAGGAGTTGGAGTAACAATCCCAGCATCGATATTAACTGATTTCAAAACAGTATATTCCTGCTTAATGGGATTACGTTTTCAAGGTAATTATAATTTCGTTACTAAATAATTAAATATTGATTATAATAAAGGGTAACACGCAATGGCAACTTAGTTCTTACAGCAATTGTTTCTCTTTAGCTAATTTCACTGTTCAGGATTTGATTTTCATTTCCTAGCACATTCAAGTGGACTTTCCGAAACATTGTCTTCCATATTAAACAAAAATATTTTCCCAAATACAGGGTCTTTATTTATGCTTGGCAAGGACTTTCTCGCTCGACCTTGGCCGCCAGTGACGGTTCAGTTGCCGGCTTCAGCGCATGCGTATGTATGGCAGAATATGGTGCTCAAAATCATTATCATGCATTTTACTCACCTTTATGCTGAAAATGTTCCCCATGCGCTGCCAAACATAATCGGCATCTCCTAATGAAGTTTTCGGTTACTCTACCAAGTTCTTCAGCACTGATGGATGCAATTGCAGCTCTTATATTGTCTTTAAGTTTAGTGTGTGAGGGTTGTTCCCATAAAATAAATTTTTTAACATTCCCCACAAATAAAAATCACATGCCGTTAAATCTGGGCTACGAGGGGGCCACAGATTTTTACTTATGATCCTTGTACCAAACACGCTTCAGTAAGGAGATAACGACCTGTATGTCTATTTTTACTGTTTACTGAACCTGTACGTTTGAATCTCTTGGCCAGTTGTTTTATTGTCCGATTGATAGGAATGGGTCTCCCTGGAAATTTCGCTCGAAACTTTTGTGTTGTCCTAGCGCATGATTTTCTGCACTTAATGTAAGTATTGTGCAGATATACACGTTCACATAACGAATATTTCACGTACATTACAGCACTATATACAGTCACAATAAAACACTATACAGTACGACATACAGTACGCAGTAGCTTCACTGAACACCCTACTATCTTGGAGCTCAGCTCTCAGCAACTGCAGGAAGTGCCAGAAACCGCGCGCACCAGCCGGCCGGTAGCGGCCTGTCATCGGCGGCCAAGGTTGAGCAAGAAAGTCCTTGCCAAGCATAAAGACCCTGTACTTATATTATAAGTAAAACATTGAAAAAAAAAAAAGAAACATGAACACCAAACTTCCAAGCATATACTGACAAGAGAATGTAAAAAAATTGGTCACTATGACAGTTTGATGTCACTTGTAGGAATCTGATTGGATGAAACAGTTATGTCCATTTTTTATATAAACTACGTTTGGAGGTGTCCGATTATGAAAGAAACTGCATATTTCTGTGTTAAAATTACTAATTCAGAGAGAGAGAGAGAACATTAAAAATACTGTAAGGATCAATCCTTAGAACAATTTTGATATACAGTAGGTGGCACATGTCCACGTTTGATATTAGGAACCTCAATTTATAAAAATAATATAAAAATTAGCTCTAACCTATCTTTTGTGTTTGTTACAGGCCAATGTATAATGCTCCGATGTCGGCAAGCTTGTTCAGTGCATTGTGAGGTCGTAGGAGCCGCCGCCATGTTCGATCTATAAGCTATATTTTGTGAACCGGCAACCATAGTTTTACCTTCCTGGCATTTGCGTGAAAATGGAAAACAGTCTTCAGGTCTGCCAGCGGTAGGGAATGAATCCTGAATCTCCTGACCTGATGATGCTGATTCTCCCACCTTCGCAATACATCACAGTGCTTGATATTTTTCCATGAAATACTATCGCAACAGATTTGATTTTTTTTTTCCGTATAATACAATTATGTCAGATTCTCGCCTGTAATTTTTGTGTCTAGAGAAATAGGTGTATACTAGTGGTGGGATAATCGAATACAAAATAATTGCTTATTCAATTATTTCAGTGTATTAAATTATTTTTCCATTCAATTATTTTTTTAGATTAGGCCTAATCATTTGACATTCTGTTCGAATGAATGAGGCAATCAAATAATGAATGCTTTCAAAATGATTGAATGAAAAGTGATCCAAATACTGTCATAAACTAATTTTCAAAAAGAAATTAAAACTACCTATCTCTATAATACGAACTCTTGCTCCACATGAGTGAATTAGTCATGCACTCAGATACCATAGATACTTAAAATGCACAGATCGGTATATTGCAAGATGCGCCCACGCAATTACGCGAAGCGCAATGCTGGTGTGCACTACTTGGATCACCAAATTTATCAAGTCATTTATTAAAATTTGCAAGAATTTTCTCTAGATGGCAAAGCTGCTAGTTGGTTTTTTGAAATTCTGTTGCTAAATGACTTAAAACGACTCTAGATTACTAGAGTTGGCAACACTGATGATACGCAGATAATAAATGGCACGTGGCCTCCGGAGAAGTCTGGTGCGTCTTGTGAGTTGACGCCTACTCCTGTGTGAGAATTAGGCCTTACCTAAGATGAATTCTAATGCTAAAGACGGCACACACCCCCAGCCCTGGAGTTAAAATCCCTGGCCCGGCAGGGAAGCAAGCCCGTTACCCCTTGGACTGAAGGCCAGCACACTAGCCATGGAGCCGGACAACACTGTAGTGGTTCTTTCCCCAGCCAACAACATGTGTAAATGGTCAATATATTTAAACGTAAGAGTTTCATTTTTGGTCCGTATTGAACTGAGAATGGAAGATAGGAAAAACTAGAAAGGGTCCACCTTTTCAATACAAAATTGTTATAGTTTATTTATAACATGTATTTGCACTTGGGACTAGTTTCGACGCTGTGTTGGCGTCATCATCAGCCAAAAAATGGGAAAATAGGCCAGTGTGTAGGCATTCATATTACACAAGGTGTTACATTAAACAATACAAATCTTGCAAGGAGATAAAAACATGGATGAATATAGAAACAAATGAATCGTTGAGAAAGCAAAAGTTATACATGTTAAAAAATAACCTTAACCACACATCTTGCAGTGCGAAAATATTCTTCTTGAATGATTCCTGAGTATAAAACACACGCGCACACATTTCTGAAGAGCCAGCAGGCAGGACAAAGTAAAGTGAAACCTTAAGAGTTCTTCTGAGAAGAGTTCATCATTTTTCTATGTTCCGATTAAATAATGAAGTCTCCCTTGAGTTCCTGATAAACATACACAACAGGAAATTCTCCTTCACTCTCAACAATAGCTATAAAGACCAACGGTAAATTTCATTTTTCAAAGACGTGAAAGCATGATCTTGAACGTGATGTAACTCCATTCATTTAACCCATTTTTTACACAAGGTGTTACATTAAATAATATATCTCACGAGGAGATAAAAACAGGGACGAATGTAGAAACACATGCATCGTTGAGAGAGCAAAAGTTGTACATATTAAAAATAAGCTTAACCACACCACTTGCAGTGCGAAAATATTTGAATTTGAAAGATTCTTGAATAAAAGACGCACGCGCACACACTTCTAAAGAGCCAGCAGGCAGGAAAAAGTAAGGTGAAACCTTAAGAGTTCTTCTGAGAAGAGTTCATCATACTTTCAATGTTCCGACTAACTAATGAAGTCTCGTTTGAGTTCCTGATAAACATACACAACAGGAAATTAAAAAATACACATCTTACAAGGAGATAAAAACAGGGAAAGTTATACATATTAAAAATAGTCTTAACCACACATCCTGCAGTGTGAAAATATTCGTCTTGAATGATTCCTGAATACAAAACACACGCGCATACAATTCCGAAGAGCCAGCAGGCAGGAAAAAGTAAAGTGAAACCTTAAGAGTTCTTCTGAGAAGAGTTCATCATTTTTTCTATGTTCCGACTAGCTAATGAAGTCTCCCTTGAGTTCCTGATAAACATATACAACAGGAAATTATCCTTCACTTTCAACAATAGCTATAAAGACCAACGGTAAATTTCATTTTAAATATTGTGCAGAGACGTGAAGGCATGATTATGAACATGATATAACTCCTTCATTTAACCCAATTTTTACACAAGGTGTTACATTAAACAATACACATCTTACGAGGAGATGAAAACAGGGCCGAATGTAGAAACAAATGCATCGTTATGCATATTAAAAATGAGTTTAACCACACAACTTGCAGTGCGAAAATATTTGCCTTGAATGATACCTGAATACAAAAACGCACGCGCACACATTTCTAAAGAGCCAGCAGGCAGGAAAGAGTAAGGTGAAACCTTAAGAGTTCTTCTGAGAAGAGTTGTATTTTAAATACTGTGTAGAGATGTGAAAGCATGATCTTGAACATGATATAACTTCTTCATTTAACCACCTATGAAAGTCTCTCTCTATATTACATAGCTTCATTAACACACCATTCTGTAGATGCACAAAATAATCTTGTAATCTTCACAGGTCCGGTATTCAGCTCGACAAGAATATAAAATTGGTATTCAGGAATACGTTTTTGAGAGTTTGGAGGTTGACTGTGCCAGTATTTGTGGTGTATTGCTGCAGCGTTACGTGTAGGGAGGGGGGGGGGGGGCAGGTTTCTGTGATGTTTATTGCGGGACATGAGGCGGAAAAGCTATGTCGCGAGATGAAGAAGAAACAGAGCGTGTTGTATAGTTTAGGTCTGGGGAGCGGCCATTGTTGGATTAGGAGGGGGGAGGGGAGGAGTGGTAGGGGAGGAGGAGTGGAAGGAAGGGAAGTATGGAGGGTGATGTGGTGAAAGTGTGTGGCGTGCCAAAGTATTATGCATAATCTGAAAGACCGATCTGTTTTTCGGGATATTCATGTTTTTGAAAAATTCAATGAGAAAGTCGAATAGGATCTTCGGTTTCTCTGAGATATCATTTAAGTTTAGGTTGGGATTGAAATATTGGTCTAAATGAATATAGAGGTTTTCAGTGACGTCTAGGAGAGAACCTTTGTTTAGAATATCTAGTACCTCAAGATCTTGATTTATTTCAGTAAAGTTGTGCTTAAATTCTTTTATATGTAGGCCGACCGCGGAAAAACGGTTGTGTTTTATGGCATTGACATGTTCTGCATATCTGATTTTAAAGCTGCGTCCTGTTTGCCCTAGGTAAGAACTTTTGCAGTCTTGGCAAGAAAACCTATATACACCTGATTTAGAAAAAGGACTACTTTTATTTATTGATGAAGAGTTGTGTAGAATCTCTGTGCTTCTATTGTTAGTACAAAAGGCTATTTTAACGTTGTGTTTTTTAAGGACGTTAGTGACGTTGTAAATTTCTTTATTGAAGGTAAATGTGGAAAACGTGGCAGTGCTAGTATTGTCTTTTATTAGGGTGGTTTTTGGGCGGTGTCTGAATTTATTGATTATTCTTTCAATAAAGGATTCATTATATCCATTGAATTTTGCTATAGAGCGGATGGTGTTCAATTCTTTATTTAAGTTTTTTCTTGACATCGGAATTTTGAATGCTCGGTCTACTAAGCTATTATATGTAGCCGTTTTGTGTGTTTGGGGGTGTAGTGAGTCATTTCTTATAGTAGTGGCCGTTTGAGTGGGCTTTCTATAGATACTATATGTGAACGAAGAGGGGTGCCTATTGATTGTTAGGTCTAGGAAGTTGATGGAGTTGTTTGTCTCTGATTCTAAGGTAAATTTAATGTCATGATCAATGTTATTAAGGTTTTTGAGGGTGGATGGTGCGTCTATGGAGCGTTCATCTAGGATTATAAATGTGTCATCTACGTACCTCGCCCAGAATTGGATATTAGCAAATTTGATGTTATTGTCGATGGCGGTGTGCTCTAGGAAATCAAGGTAGATCTCTGCTAAAATTCCTGAGGCTGGTGAACCCATAGCCAAACCATCTTGTTTGTAAATGATCTTATCGAATGTGAAGTAGTTATTGTTAATTAGTAATCTTAGTATGGTCATAAAGTCTTGAACTTCTAGTTTACTTAGTTGATTGTTAGCAAGTAAGTTCTTTTCGATGATCGGGAATAATGAGTTGGTTTTTATACTGGGATACATGTTGACTATATCAAAGGAGTGCATTGAATGATATGGTTGAAGCTTGAAATTGTTTAGTTTGTTCACTAATTCTATAGTGTTCCTGATAGATTTATTTGATGAGAATTTATAATGTTTATTAAGAAATTGTTGGATAAACTGAGATAATTTATATAAGGTGCTTGGTCTGTAGTTTATTATGGGTCGAATAGGGACACCGGTTTTGTGGATTTTGGGTAGTGCTTTAGCTGTTGGTAGGCCTGGGTTCATGGTAATTAACTTTTGTTTTTCTTGCTCAGTGAGGAGAAAAGATGTGCCTTTTAGAATTTGTTTCAGTTGCCTTTGAATTGATTGTGTTGGGTCCTTCTTAACTATCGAAAAGGAGTCATTATCTAAGAAAGTTTTGGTTTTTTGAATGTAATCTGTTTTATCCATAATGACTGTTGTGTTGCCTTTGTCGGCCTTTGTAATGATGAGGTGGTTGTCTTTGATTTTCTTTTTAAGATTGAGAATTTGTTTTCTTTCAGTAAGGGAATCTTTGTTGATTTTGGTGATAGGGGTCGCAGTGCGATTTTTTGAGAAAAAACTTTTGTTTAATTGTTTTTTTACATCCATTCTGAGTTCGTCTTGTAGTTCATGTGGCATTTTGCTGATAGCAACTTCTGATTCAACTACGAGTTTGGAGGCTGTAAGGGCCGAGTTGAAACAAGGCCAGTTGTGCTTTGGACCTTTCAAAAGAATTCTTATATCGTCCTCATCTAAGTTGGTGGTGGAAAGATTAATTACTGGTGGGTGGAATTGTTGTAGAGTGTCATTAGCGAGGTTAGGCTTGCTGTTCGGTTTTGGAGGGGAGTTGCTGTGTTTTACCTTATTTTTAAGTGCTTCAAGTTTTTTCTCTAGTGTTGTCTGTTTTTTGGACAAAATATTGAACAACTTGAGTTGGACTTCGTCTTGAAAAAGGTTCCATTGAGCATTTGAGAGTAAGGTGGCTGCCTCTAAGTGAGTTTCATATAATCGATGATTTAAAAACGACTTTTTCTTATAGAGAAATTTTAGTTCATTTTCTAACCAAAGTTTGTTTGTCCTAACCTGAACATCCTGTTGATGGGGAGGGACGAAACGTTGTTTCGTGACGCTTTTCAAAAAGTTAGGGGTTAAATTCTGTGTAATGCATTGTTTGATGAATACTATATCCTTGCCTATTTTCCCAATTTTGATTTTTAAGCCCAAGTAACCGACTTTGCCTGGTTGGCTGCTTCATTTAAACATAAGAGTTTCATTTTTGGTCCGTATTGAACTGAGAATGGAAGATAGGAAAAACTAGAAAGGGTCCACCTTTTCAATACAAAATTGTTATAGTTTATTTATAACATGTATTTGCACTTGGGACTAGTTTCGACGCTGTGTTGGCGTCATCATCAGCCAATAAATGGGAAAATAGGCCAGTGTGTAGGCATTCATATTACACAAGGTGTTACATTAAACAATACAAATCTTGCAAGGAGATAAAAACATGGATGAATATAGAAACAAATGAATCGTTGAGAAAGCAAAAGTTATACATGTTAAAAAATAACCTTAACCACACATCTTGCAGTGCGAAAATATTCTTCTTGAATGATTCCTGAGTATAAAACACATGCGCACACATTTCTGAAGAGCCAGCAGGCAGGACAAAGTAAAGTGAAACCTTAAGAGTTCTTCACTCAAACGGCCACTACTATAAGAAATGACTCACTACACCCCCAAACACACAAAACGGCTACATATAATAGCTTAGTAGACCGAGCATTCAAAATTCCGATGTCAAGAAAAAACTTAAATAAAGAATTGAACACCATCCGCTCTATAGCAAAATTCAATGGATATAATGAATCCTTTATTGAAAGAATAATCAATAAATTCAGACACCGCCCCAAAACCACCCTAATAAAAGACAATACTAGCACTGCCACGTTTTCCACATTTACCTTCAATAAAGAAATTTACAACGTCACTAACGTCCTTAAAAAACACAACGTTAAAATAGCCTTTTGTACTAACAATAGAAGCACAGAGATTCTACACAACTCTTCATCAATAAATAAAAGTAGTCCTTTTTCTAAATCAGGTGTATATAGGTTTTCTTGCCAAGACTGCAAAAGTTCTTACCTAGGGCAAACAGGACGCAGCTTTAAAATCAGATATGCAGAACATGTCAATGCCATAAAACACAACCGTTTTTCCGCGGTCGGCCTACATATAAAAGAATTTAAGCACAACTTTACTGAAATAAATCAAGATCTTGAGGTACTAGATATTCTAAACAAAGGTTCTCTCCTAGACGTCACTGAAAACCTCTATATTCATTTAGACCAATATTTCAATCCCAACCTAAACTTAAATGATATCTCAGAGAAACCGAAGATCCTATTCGACTTTCTCATTGAATTTTTCAAAAACATGAATATCCCGAAAAACAGATCGGTCTTTCAGATTATGCATAATACTTTGGCACGCCACACACTTTCACCACATCACCCTCCATACTTCCCTTCCTTCCACTCCTCCTCCCCTACCACTCCTCCCCTCCCCCCTCCTAATCCAACAATGGCCGCTCCCCAGACCTAAACTATACAACACGCTCTGTTTCTTCTTCATCTCGCGACATAGCTTTTCCGCCTCATGTCCCGCAATAAACATCACAGAAACCTGCCCCCCCTCCCTACACGTAACGCTGCAGCAATACACCACAAATACTGGCACAGTCAACCTCCAAACTCTCAAAAACGTATTCCTGAATACCAATTTTATATTCTTGTCGAGCTGAATACCGGACCTGTGAAGATTACAAGATTATTTTGTGCATCTACAGAATGGTGTGTTAATGAAGCTATGTAATATAGAGAGAGACTTTCATAGGTGGTTAAATGAAGAAGTTATATCATGTTCAAGATCATGCTTTCACATCTCTACACAGTATTTAAAATACAACTCTTCTCAGAAGAACTCTTAAGGTTTCACCTTACTCTTTCCTGCCTGCTGGCTCTTTAGAAATGTGTGCGCGTGCGTTTTTGTATTCAGGTATCATTCAAGGCAAATATTTTCGCACTGCAAGTTGTGTGGTTAAACTCATTTTTAATATGCATAACGATGCATTTGTTTCTACATTCGGCCCTGTTTTCATCTCCTCGTAAGATGTGTATTGTTTAATGTAACACCTTGTGTAAAAATTGGGTTAAATGAAGGAGTTATATCATGTTCATAATCATGCCTTCACGTCTCTGCACAATATTTAAAATGAAATTTACCGTTGGTCTTTATAGCTATTGTTGAAAGTGAAGGATAATTTCCTGTTGTATATGTTTATCAGGAACTCAAGGGAGACTTCATTAGCTAGTCGGAACATAGAAAAAATGATGAACTCTTCTCAGAAGAACTCTTAAGGTTTCACTTTACTTTTTCCTGCCTGCTGGCTCTTCGGAATTGTATGCGCGTGTGTTTTGTATTCAGGAATCATTCAAGACGAATATTTTCACACTGCAGGATGTGTGGTTAAGACTATTTTTAATATGTATAACTTTCCCTGTTTTTATCTCCTTGTAAGATGTGTATTTTTTAATTTCCTGTTGTGTATGTTTATCAGGAACTCAAACGAGACTTCATTAGTTAGTCGGAACATTGAAAGTATGATGAACTCTTCTCAGAAGAACTCTTAAGGTTTCACCTTACTTTTTCCTGCCTGCTGGCTCTTTAGAAGTGTGTGCGCGTGCGTCTTTTATTCAAGAATCTTTCAAATTCAAATATTTTCGCACTGCAAGTGGTGTGGTTAAGCTTATTTTTAATATGTACAACTTTTGCTCTCTCAACGATGCATGTGTTTCTACATTCGTCCCTGTTTTTATCTCCTCGTGAGATATATTATTTAATGTAACACCTTGTGTAAAAAATGGGTTAAATGAATGGAGTTACATCACGTTCAAGATCATGCTTTCACGTCTTTGAAAAATGAAATTTACCGTTGGTCTTTATAGCTATTGTTGAGAGTGAAGGAGAATTTCCTGTTGTGTATGTTTATCAGGAACTCAAGGGAGACTTCATTATTTAATCGGAACATAGAAAAATGATGAACTCTTCTCAGAAGAACTCTTAAGGTTTCACTTTACTTTGTCCTGCCTGCTGGCTCTTCAGAAATGTGTGCGCGTGTGTTTTATACTCAGGAATCATTCAAGAAGAATATTTTCGCACTGCAAGATGTGTGGTTAAGGTTATTTTTTAACATGTATAACTTTTGCTTTCTCAACGATTCATTTGTTTCTATATTCATCCATGTTTTTATCTCCTTGCAAGATTTGTATTGTTTAATGTAACACCTTGTGTAATATGAATGCCTACACACTGGCCTATTTTCCCATTTTTTGGCTGATGATGACGCCAACACAGCGTCGAAACTAGTCCCAAGTGCAAATACATGTTATAAATAAACTATAACAATTTTGTATTGAAAAGGTGGACCCTTTCTAGTTTTTCCTGGTCAATATATATCAATAAGGGTTGAAAACAATGAAGGACAAGGTGATGGTTGTGGTGGTGATTACTGTTTTAAGAGGAAGCACAACTGGGCAACCAAGCTCTAATCATAATGGAAGGTGTCAGACACTTTTCAAAATGAAGGTATAGGCCAACGAAATACGAGGTCCACGAAGGGCTTGAAAAGGAAAGACTCCCTAGGCCACTTACTTATCGTATGACTTGTAGTGCCGGGAGTGTCGGAGGACATGTCCAGCTAGCCTGGTGCAGGCCTTTCTATTTGGCGCCCTGCACGTCTGGATGTGGGATGATCATGATGATGATAATGAAGTAGGGAGAGGGTAAAACCTGGTGCTGGCACGTAGCCTACTCCTGTCGAATAACACCAAGGGGTCTGCTCAAAGCTTTACGTCTCCATCCGACGAACGAATCATCATCAACAGTGCTCTCACTCCATATGAACACTGCGGAGAGGTTTGGAATTGAAACCAGACTTTTGGCACACAATCTAGTGAATATAAATTGTATACCACCACCTCTCGTACACTGCCGGCCAACATTCTTATTGCGAAAGTTTTTCAACCAACGGGACTCGAACCGGCTATCCACGGTGTCAGACTATGTAGACTTGACTCCTTAATGATTATGGCCACCAGGCGGGGATTCCTAGGCCTGGGAAACCTAATACTATCGGGGATGGAAAAGAACAAGTGTTGAATAAGGCAGGGCGGATAGGATAGGCGAGAGTAACAAGCGTGGCAGAAGCGAATGGGAGCAATGCCTGGACACTGGTCACGAACCTACGCTCACTCAGTCAGTCAATCAATAAATCACCACTGATTTGGATTTAGGGCAATCAGCCAGATGGCAGATTGCCTATCAGTTGTTTATCTTGTCTTTTCCTTATTAATTTAATAGCTAAGTGCGGCCAGTATCCAGTATTCTGGAGATAGTGGGTTCGAACCCCACTGTCGGCAGCCCTGAAAATGGTTTTCCGTAGTTTCCCATTTTCACACCAGGCAAATGCTGGGGCTGTACCTTAATTAAGGCCACGGCCACTTCCTTTCCACTCCTAGCCCTTTCCTGTCCCATCGTCGCCATAATACCTATCTGTGTCGATGCGACGTAAAGCAACTAGCAAAAAAAGATAATAAAAAATTTAAGAGCCCCTGCGGGAGTCATTTAGTCACCTGGTACGACAGGCATGGGATACCGTGGATGTTATTCTACCACCCCAGCCCAATAATGGTTGGTGAATAAAAGAGATTATTATCATCATCATCAAAATACTTTGCTGTGATTGTAAAGCTAATATAATTTATTTTTCCTTTTAACACAAAATTAATGTGTTAGTTACATTGCCAGTTGGTAATACTGTGGCTTACTTCAATTATGTGGTCAGAAGTCGGCATTTACTTTAATGAAGAACTCTATTTAACAGTTGTTAAAGATTAAGCAGTTCATTCACTCATTTAGTTTCAACATTTGGAGATTCATTTGAAAAATGAAAGGCATATTTCTATTTTTTGTAAGAGTTCATCTATTCGCTTATTGCAATTGATTATCCATCCGACACACTCCGAAAAAGTATCAGCGTATCCGATTATTCTATGTGATACCACTCAATGATATTTTAAACTCATTTGATTATTTGACTATTTAAATAACGGGATGTAGGCTATTCGATTATTACAAGTACTCGATTGTCCCATCACTAGTGTATAACTCTGTCTTCAAACTATCCCAGTGCTGTCAGAAAAGCAATGATGTACGTATAAGTTCCTTGAAAGGCGGGCTGAGTAGAGCACTGGCCTAAGCCCAACTTGGCAGGTTTGATTCTGGTCCAAACCAGTGATATTTGAACAGGGGCATTAGGGCCTGCAATGCCTCATTGCAAAAAAAGAAAATGGTATACTGTATATCTAGCCTAATGTCACTCTGCACAGAAGATCACGACAAAATAGTTTGTTTTTACATTTGTACGCAGAGGAATTGACATTTGGTTGCATATACCAGCTGTTATTATAATTGTGTTGAGTATAACACATCACAGCTGTAAACAATGTTCCCCCTTGCCGTTTCTCGCAACACCGCGACACACTCCTCACAAAAGACCTGCGCCAAATTATTCCAAAATTACAGCAATCAAAATTGATACCAAAATATCATACTTTATTTTATGAATTGAAATTTTATTGATGTGTAGTATACCTGAGATCGTATTATGCACAAATTTTGCAAAACATTTATCTTTTTCCACAGATTTATTCAACAGTAATGTATAATTCCAACAATAACTTGGTGCAGTAACAATCGGTCAACTTACTTTCGAATGGGCTCTCTTCGCGTGAAGGTAAAAACATGATGTGCTCACATTGTGGGTTATAATAGGCTTATCAGTTGAACGGTTTGATATTTTTAAAACTTTATTTGAACAGTTTTGATTTAATTTTCTTCAATATTTTTCTGTAGTGTAATTATTAGTGTATTATTACAACTGTGGCTTCAGTATCGGTTACAGAGTATAGTTCTGTAGTTACTGATAAATTAAACCAATCTTAAGTACGAATATCTAAGTGGTGTACGGTTAGCAGTTCAGCAGCATAGCCGTTAAATCACGGAGGCAGTTACAGTAAATAATACCTATTAAAATATTATTTTTTCAATAATAATGAATAATCCCTTTGTTCTTATATTTTGGCACTAGTTCTACTTGCTGTTATTACAGCATAGGTTACATTTCATTTGAGGGGGCCTGAATTTTTATTTTGGCAGGAGGGTCCCTATCACATTCGTCTTTCCCTGTACTTGAAGCTGCTCAAATACGACAGCCTCGTGTCGCTAGATTTATTGGCACGTAAAAGAACGTACGCAGGACAAAATTCAGGCACCCCGACATCTACGAAAACCGTAAAAGTAATTAGTGGGGCGTAAAACCAATAACATTATTTTCATGTCTTTTTGGACATTATTTATAATAAGTTTTGTTAGTTTTCTTATGGAGATTACATGGATTATCATTATCCTTGAAGTAACCTCCAATGCTGTTATTAAAGAAAATAATAAGGTTACCAAATTAATAAAATGGTAAAACTTTTAAAATTATTTCACGACATCAACTTGTTGATTGAAATGCAGTGTTGGGGGTTACACGCCCCCTGCTGATTCTTACCTGGAGGCCCCGGCTTCGATTTCCAGCTGGCCCAGCGATTTTAATTCTGGACTGGAGGCTGGAATGATATTCACGATCATATCATGAGACGAACTGAATAGCTGCCTTATACAGGAGGCAGTGAAAGCCACTTAATACAGTTGGGGACCTCTTTACACTGGAAATATCGGTTGGCTATTTGGCTGAGTGTTATTATTAATTTTTTTACAAGTTCTTTTATGTCACGACGACACAGATAGGTCTTATGGCGACGATGGGATAAGAAAAGGCTAGGAGAGGGAAGGAAGCGGCGATGGCGTTAATGAAGGTACAGCCCCAGCATTTGCCTGGTGTGAAAATGAGAAACCACAGAAAGCCATAGCCATCTCCCAGGCTGCCGACATTTGGATTCGAACCCACTATCTGCCAAATGCAAGCTGATAGCTACATGACCCAAACCGCACGCTCGGTGGTAGCAGTTGTCTTGGTAGCCCAAGGCCTTTAATGGGTTGTACGTGCCACAGGTTTGTTTGACTGAGACTAGAAGAGGCCATTTAATACAAGTGTAGATCATGCACTATTCGGAGAGCTAATTTTGAATACACCAGACTTATAACTGGAATTTACAAATTCTCTTTAGCCTTGTCTTACATACATACATACATACATACATACATACATACATACATACATACATACATACATACATACATACATACATACACTGACTGACAGTGACAATGCAACACCAAGGAGGAGTGGTTCGAAAGGGATGAAAGTTGGGGGAAAAACAGAGACGGCACGGATGAATAATTGATGTTTATTTCAAACCGATATGCAGGTTACACAATGCGCACGGCATTGACTCAGTAGGATGTAGGACCACCACGAGCGGCGATGCACGCAGAAACACGTCGAGGTACAGAGTCAATAAGAGTGCGGATGGTGTCCTGAGGGATGGTTCTCCATTCTCTGTCAACCATTTGCCACAGTTGGTCGTCCGTACGAGGCTGGGGCAGAGTTTGCAAACGGCGTCCAATGAGATCCCACACGTGTTCGATTGGTGAGAGATCCGGAGAGTACGCTGGCCACGGAAGCATCTGTACACCTCGTAGAGCCTGTTGGGAGATGCGAGCAGTGTGTGGGCGGGCATTATCCTGCTGAAACAGAGCATTGGGCAGCCCCTGAAGGTACGGGAGTGCCACCGGCCGCAGCACATGCTGCACGTAGCGGTGGGCATTTAACGTGCCTTGAATACGCACTAGAGGTGACGTGGAATCATACGCAATAGCGCCCCAAACCATGATGCCGCGTTGTCTAGCGGTAGGGCGCTCCACAGTTACTGCCGGATTTGACCTTTCTCCACGCCGACGCCACACTCGTCTGCGGTGACTATCACTGACAGAACAGAAGCGTGACTCATCGGAGAACACGACGTTCCGCCATTCCCTCATCCAAGTCGCTCTAGCCCGGCACCATGCCAGGCGTGCACGTCTATGCTGTGGAGTCAATGGTAGTCTTCTGAGCGGACGCCGGGAGTGCAGGCCTCCTTCAACCAATCGACGGGAAATTGTTCTGGTCGATATTGGAACAGCCAGGGTGTATTGCACATGCTGAAGAATGGCGGTTGACGTGGCGTGCGGGGCTGCCACCGCTTGGCAGCGGATGCGCCGATCCTCGCGTGCTGACGTCACTCGGGCTGCGCCTGGACCCCTCGCACGTGCCACATGTCCCTGCGCCAACCATCTTCGCCACAGGCGCTGCACCGTCGACACATCCCTATGGGTATCGGCTGCGATTTGACGAAGCGACCAACCTGCCCTTCTCAGCCCGATCACCATACCCCTCGTAAAGTCGTCTGTCTGCTGGAAATGCCTCCGTTGACGGCGGCCTGGCATTCTTAGCTATACACGTGTCCTGTGGCACACGACAACACGTTCTACAATGACTGTCGGCTGAGAAATCACGGTACGAAGTGGGCCATTCGCCAACACCGTGTCCCATTTATCGTTCGCTACGTGCGCAGCACAGCGGCGCATTTCACATCATGAGCATACCTCAGTGACGTCAGTCTACCCTGCAATTGGCATAAAGTTCTGACCACTCCTTCTTGGTGTTGCATTTGCTCTGTCAGTCAGTGTACATACATACATTATCATTATAGACCGTTATGCATTTCAGCATTCAGTCTGCAAGCCTCTATGAATTTACTTACGTTGCCACAATCCTCTATTTGCAACTAGTGCTGTGGCCTCATTTAGTTCTATACCTCTTATCTTTAAATTGTTAGAAACAGAGTCTAACCATCGTCATCTTCGGTCTCCCTCTACTTCTCTTACCCTCCATAACAGAGTCCATAATTCTCCTAGGTAACTATCCTCCTCCATTCGCCTCACATGACCCTACCACCAAAGTCGGTTTATGCATACAGCTTCATCCATCAAGTTCATTCCTAATTTAGCCTTTATATCCTCATTCCAAGTACCCTCCTGCCATTGTTCCCACCTGTTTATACCAGCAATCACTCTTGCTACTTTCATGTCTGTTACTTCTAACTTATGAATGAGATATCCTGAGTCCACCCAGCTTTAGCTTCTGTAAAGCAGTGTTGGTCTGAAAACAGACCGATGTAAAGATAGTTTTGTCAGGAGCTGACTTCCTTCTTACATAATACTGTTGATCACAACTGTGAGCTCACTGCATTAGCTTTACTACAACTTGATTCCATCTCACTTAATATATTATCATCATGGGAGATCACACAACCTAAATACTTAAAATTATCTACCTGTTCCAGCTTTGTATCACCAATCTGACATTCAATTCTGTTGAATTTCTTACCTACTGACATAAATTTAGTCTTCGTAAGGGTAATTTTTATACCATACTCATTGCACCTATTTTCAAGTTCCAAGATAAGAGACTGCAGGCTTTCGGCACAATCTGCCATTAAGACCAAGTCGTCAGCATAAGCCAGACTGCTTACTACATTTCCACCTAACAGAATCCCTCCCTGCCACTTTATACCTTTCAGCAGATGATCCATGTAAACTACAAACAGCAAAGGTGAAAGATTACAGCCTTGTATAACCCCTGTAAGTACCCTGAATTCTGGAGAGGATGATATTGAATCGTATTTCTGATTCTATCGACAGAAAGATTATAAAGGAACAATCAGGTTTCAGACTGGGGAAGTCGTGTTCTGGTCAGATACTTAATCTAACCCAGGATATCGAGGATGGATATGAGAGGAAACAAATAACAGGAGTTGCATTTATTGATCTCACGGCTGCTTATGATACAGTGAATCATAAGAGAATGACAAGGAAGCTGTATTCAACAACCAGAGACTATCGACTGGCACAGTTCATTCAATGCCTGCTCCAGAACAGACGGTTTTTTGTCACCCTGAAGGACAAGGAAAGCCGATGGAGATGTCAAAAGAATGGCCTTCCCCAAGGAAGTGTGTTGGCTCCAACATTATATAACATCTATACCAATGATCAGCCACTTAACACTGGAACTAGGGCTTTCATCTATGCAGATGACACAGCTCTTGCTGCTCAAGGAGTGACATTTGAAGAAGTAGAATTAAAACATCTGCTCTTGAAGAACTAGCTGTCTACTATGACAACCACCTGAAACCCAATCCGGAGAAAACTCAGGTAAGTGCATTCCACCTGCGCAACAAGGAAGCAAGAAAGGAGCTGAATGTAACCTGGAAAGGACACAAATTAAACCATTGTGATCAACCCAAATATCTAGGGGTAAAGTTGGACCATGCCCTAACTTATAAACAGCACTGTATTGATACCAAACAGAAGGTATGCAGCAGGAATAATCTCATTCGCAAACTCACACACACACACACACAACATGGGGAGCACAGCCTAATGTCCTCCGACATCTGCTCTTGCCTTGTGTTTCTCTGATGCAGAGTATGCTGCTCCAGTTTGGAGGAATTCCACTCATACAAATCAAGTGGATGTTGCCCTCCATAAGACAGGTCGCATTGTTACAGGCTGCTTACGACCAACTCCTGTTAATAAGATCTTTCCACTTATGGGAGTAGCACCTCCAGATGTTAGGAGACAAGTTGCAGCAGAGATTGAGAAGAAGAAGAAGAAGCAAGAAACAGATCCAAGACATCCAATGTTTGGACTTCACTCCCACCCATCAAGATTGAAATCGAGGAAGAGCTTCCTACAAACAACAACGTCAATCCCCTCGTCAGCTGAATCTCGGCGAAAGGAACTGTGGAGAAGGAAGTCGCCTGTAGGATTATGGGACGTGAAAGAGAAGCCAGCTGCAGGACATCATCTTCAATATGGACATTGGAAGACACTTAACAGATTAAGATCTGGAGTGACATGTTGTAAAACCAACCTGAAAAGGTGGGGGTACAGTGATCAAGATTTGTGTGAGTGTGGTGAAAAGCAAGATCATGGACACCTCATCTGTAGAAATCTACCTAAACCATGTGGTATGAAGGATTTGGTGGAAGCCAATGAATGTGTCATCTCGACAGTTGAATACTGGATAAACAAATTGTAAATAGAGTAGTTGTAAATATATTGTAGTGATTTCGAACACGGATAAATAAATAAAGTACCCTGAACCAAGAACTCATTCTACCATTAATTTTCACTGCAGCCCAATTGTCAACATAAATGCCTTTCATTGATTTTAATAATCTACCCTTAATTCCATAGTCCCCCAGTATGGCGAACATCTTTTCTGTCTGTACCCTGTCATGTGTTTTCTCTAAATCTACGAAACATGAACACAACTCTTTATTCCTCTTGTATTTTTCAATTACCTGGTGCATACTGAAAATCTGATCCTGACAGCCTCTTTTTGGTCTGAAACCAAAAAGTTGGTTTACATCCAACTTCCTCTCAACCACTGATCGCACCCTGCCTTCCAAGATGTCATTGAATACTCTGCCTGGTATACTAATCAGTGGAATACATCGATAGTTATTGCAATCCTTCCTGTTCCCTTGCAATTAGTGCTTTTGTCCAATCTGAAGGTACCTCACCAACACTCCATGCTAATCTTCATCCCTGCCTTCTCACTATACTTCACCATTTCAGGTCTGATTTCATCTATTCCTGCTGCTTTATAACTATGGAGTTTATTAACTATCCTTTCCACTTCCTCAAGTGTAATTTCATCATTTTACCCCTCCCCACGAGCTTGGTTGTTCGCGACACCACCAGGGAGATTTCCTTTTATGTTGAGAAGATTTTCAAAATATTCCCTCCATCTGTCCAGTGATTCCCTGGGATCTATTATGAGTTCACCTGAATTACTCAAAACACTGTTCATTTCCTTTTTCCCTCCCTTCCTAAGATTTTTTATTACTGTCCTGAAAGGTTTCACTGCTGCTTGACCTACCCTTTCCAGGTTATTACCAAAATCTTCCCACGACTTCTTTTTGGATCCAACAACTATTTGTTTCGCTCTGTTTCTTTCATCTATGTACAATACCCTGTCTGCATCGGCCCTTGTTTGGAGCCATTTCTCATAAGCCTTCTTATTACATTTACAACTGTTCTCACTTCATCATTCCACCAAATGTTCGCTTTTTTCCATCTTTACACACAGTCATTCCTAGGCATTCCCTTGCTGTTTCTACTGCAGCATCCCTGTATGCTGGGTGGCAAAATTTCTCACTAATGATATCTGTGTACTTCTGTCTAATTTCCTCATCCTGGAGATTTTCTACCCTTATTCATTTACAGACAGATTTCACTTTCTCTATCCTAGGCCTAGAGATACTTAGTTCACTACAGAGCAGATAGTGGTCAGTATCCTCGAAAAACCTGTACATTTCTAACAACTTCCTGAATTCGAAGTCAGTTAAGATATAGTCTATTATAGATGTGGTACCCCTACCCTCCCATGTGTAGGGGTGAATAGCCTTATGCTTGAAGAATGTATTCTGTATCCATAACTGCTAAATCCATACTAGCACAGAAGTCCAGCAAACTCTTCCCATTCCCATTAACTTCCATATCTTCCCCACTTTTACCAATCACCCTTTCGTTAACCTTCAGTTCTATTTCCACCTCTCGCATTGAAATCACCCATTAGCACTGTTCTATCCTTGCTGTTTACCCTGACCACGATGTCACTCAATGTTTCATAAAACTTGTCAACTTCATCCTCATCTGCACCCTCACATGGTGAATACACCAAGACAATTCTCGTCCTAATTCCTCCAACTGCCAAATCTACCCACATCATTCGTTCATTTACGTGCCTAACAGAAACTACATTGCATGCAATAGTATTCCTGATAAACAGCCCTACCCCACACTCTGCCCTTCCCATTTTAACACCAGTCAAGTACACTTTGTAATCTCGTATCTGTTCCTTGCTATCTCCTCTTATGCAAATATCACTCCTAGCACATCCAAATGCATCCTCCTCACTGAATCAGCCAGTTCTACTTTCTTTCTTCCATAATCCCCATTAATATTGATAGGTCCCCATCGAATTCCATTTCGTTCGCCAAGTTGTTTCCAGGAGTCCCGCGCCTGTCAAATGGGATGGGACTCCGTTACTCTCATAGGTCTGAGGCTTTCTTAAAATGTTCTGAGTTCGGTAAATTTTTGAAGCAGGATGCTACCCTACTTGCACATAGTCCAAGTGAGGATCTCTCCTGTAATGGGTTAGGAACCACCGGTGGATTGTATAGTCCTTGCCACCTGAGCAAAAGTAGGGCCATGACTCAGAATATGTCCGAGATGCCCACTCCCATTCCATATCAACTGGTATCCTGATTCTCAGGACCCACTCAGCCGTTGTCCCTGGTTCATGAATTAGAACGTGACTGCATTAACCCACACCATGAACCACTGTCTTATAAAAATAAATTTCCACTTAAAAATTACTATTGTTTTTTTCATCATATCGAAACAAATATATTGTTACAAAATATGCTTTACACTAAACTGTATACCAAATACCTTATTATATAACATTACTAGCAGATGTACCAGTGCTTCGCTACGGAATTTTGAATTGCATACAGAATTCTAGGTTAAGTAGTGTACACATTGTGGGTAACATTGTATTAAATTGCATAGCTCATAACATTACCCCAGAAACACGACAGGGAAGTCACCATACATCTTTTCTCATGTGAAGACTGGGTTAGGGAATTTTCATTGTAGTGGCAGGCCCTCTTGCCTACTGTCGGGCAGTTTTCATTGTAATGGCAGACACACTCCACTTGCCTTTTTACATCCTCTCAACTGAAATCAACATAGGTCATTACTAGGGCTCGGAAGACCTGTAAATTGCCTAAAAAGCTTATAAAATGACCTCAAAATTTCCAAAAAATAGGACCTAAAACCGACAAGAAGGATGTAAAAATGTAATCCAAATTCATTCTTAGTTTTAATTCCATATTTAATGAAGGAATATAATGTTTAAAAATGAAAAGTTCTGGTGGTATGCAACATACAGTACTTATATATTGTGCCATTTCCATGTGGAACGAGCGCAACAGCGCGAGTGACGACAGTGAACACGAGGTCCGGAAACATGGCGCCGGAACAGTCTGGACATGAACTGGACTACATACGACGAAAATGTGAGAAAATGAGCGTGAAGATAGAGACCTTACATTCATTTTTGAGCGAAAAGATGTGTAAAATTATGTATATAATGTTAAATTTAAGCTGAATGTAGAATATAGAATGTATTAAGTAAGACAATACCAAAGATCATACAAACTGGGTAATGTAATGTAAAACAGCGAGAGTTGGTAAGAGTGACGGTGGCGACATCTAGGTATCGATAAACATAAGTATGTACTTAAGATGAACTTCCACATCTAGTATGATACACTTCTGTTCCATGTCTTTGTTTGGATGAGAAAGGCGGAGTATGAATCTTGGCCATTGTAGTTGATGTAATGGTAGTGTGCAGTCGATATATGTGAAGCTCAAGGAAGGTTGTTGTTAAACAAGCAAATTATTGGTATATATTAATAGGAGTCGAAGCGTATGCAAGTTGAGTGTATAAAGGGAGTTATAATATACGACGTACGCAGTAAATGAGTGTCAGTAGTGATAAATATCAACAAAATATTGGAAGTTATTCAAGGCCAAGCCATTATAGGAAAATCAACGTGGTACTTGAAAAAGAATGTCAGTATCTTATGAATAGTTACATATAGCTGGAAGTACAGTATATGCATTGTTCAAGCATTCGTTTCATTTTATTTTCTCTCTTTTCAGATATGGTTCAAATATATGTACTTACTACAGAACAGATGTTTAAGAGGTGATGAATTAATGATTTGAGTTGAGAATGGGCAGTAAAATTTAGTCAAAAGCAGGTGAAGTTGCCACAAAAGCCATTAAGGCCTAAAAAGTCTAAAGAGTACCAATAAGCCAAAAAAGGCAAAAGGGACAAATAAAAAACCCCATTTTCTGGCTTATGCTGACCCAAAATGAATATATATTATGTTGGGCCTCATCTTTGGATGCTTGAGATAAAAAGGATATTTCCTCAAGTTCCAAGCCCTAGTCATTACAGTGACGTCAGTAGGAATGTCGCAGTTAAAACTGATGTTATCATATGAAATACTAGATCAACTAAATAACCGCATATTTTCTCACTTTTAACGAGCAGTACTATGCTGCCGGTCTAACAGTCCAAAGTTCCAGAGCTGGAATGACCAGGCCGCTGACAACCGCGAACAGTCCTGTGTCATTATTTGGTAAAGTGTGCACACTGCTCATTCCAGTCAACGCTTCAGAGTAGGGACTGAATAGCTGGAAGACTATGACGAATCAGTGTGTTACGTACCTGTAGTATCAGAAAATTTATGAACCAGAGGAATGGCATTCTAAAGAAGAAAGTTATGTAATTCCCCAGCAACTTCACACCAGTGTTCAAGCAGGCTGTTATACTTGGTACGCAGCAGTAATCCCATCTATCGGAGATGAGTGGCAGCAGAAGAGAAATGCACGTCACAACAAACAAGGGTCAATGTAATATTGTTGATCAAATTTATGAGCTTTAGACATTGTAGGCCTTCACATTTAGTTTTCTTCCAACTCTGTGATATTAGGCCATCTAATGTGAAGGGAATCCTCCTTTCTTTTATGACTCCCTCTTGTCTTATTCTTCAAGCGATCGTCGTTCCTTCACGATTTTTTTTTGCCATTCTTATAACCATCTTCACAATATTCCTTGTCGATCTGGAGCAATGACGATGCGTTTTTACACCCTAGGACAAGCATGAGAAAAACCATTGCCAGTTAACACGATTGGAGAATATTTCCAAGTCCGGTTAGTAACCATCGGGCTGAAGGGGGAGGGGGGGGCAAACAAAGAGAGTCTGGGGGGCGTAAACTCTAGCGTCCCATCTAGAGTCTTGCTAAATTGTGACAGAAAGTAAGGTTACGGGCGCATGCCACGACAATTTCAAATCATGATATAGATGTTGATTCCCATAGGTATTATGGTATTATAATTTCAAATCATGCGATTTTCTAATTTTCAACTAAGGTGGCAGCCTTGTGGGCACACATGATGCAGGATCTATTGCAGGCAACAGAAAATAGTCTTCATGACAGCCGACCCGGCTGACCAAAGCCAGCGGATAGCGACATATAAAATGTTCACAAATCTGAGATTTATAGTGCCTCCATTTTATTCTTCTCTATAAGTAAGAATACTGCTAGGGGCAGCTTGTTGAGTCTCTGGCAAGCATATAAGAAGGATCACTCCTTTATGCTATACAGGTACTATTTCACGTCATTTTTATTATTGTTTGACCCGGTGAATTCGACAGGAAACTGCCAGATTATAACTGAACATTTCTGAGGACATATTTCCATGTAAATTACAAATTCTCTTGTTCCTACTTTAAAGTTTTGTACTTCTCGAAACATCACCTCAAATAGTATTTTTCTTTGTTAATTAGACAAATGCATGTTTATACCAAGCATTGTTGCCAATTAGCCCAGCTGTAGAAATTTAAGATACAGTAACATAGTAATTTAAGTCAATTTTATTATTTTTCAGATCAAATGTGAAAAGATACCATATAGACCACCATAGAAATACTGCGATGCATTTGACATGAGTACAGAAAGCTGTTAAATTGAAATAAGAAATAATGTAGTTCAACCTATTCAATACAAATAAATAAGAAATGTAGTGTTACATTTCTATTTAATTATAAGCGGAATCGGTACCGGTTTCGACCCCAATCTGGGTCATCATCAGCAGAATAAAATGCAAAAAACAATGCATAGGTAAATAAGAAATTAAAGAGTGAGTCTTTCACAAAAACAGTTGAAGAGGCAAAATATGTTAATGGGGATTGGCAATGTGCAATTTTAAATCGTAAAATCTAGAAGAAGTAGAAAGTCAGTCACTTATAAGAAGTAAGGCGCGATCTTCTGAATAGTAGCACAACACATGCAAAGTTTAGGACTGTCTCATAATGTTTACAAGAAGAGGTGAACAGTTAACCGAGCCAGCATGCATATATTATCAGGCGCGAAGTCACAATATAATTTAATGAATATGAAGTTCCAAAATTGTCTAGAAGTCGAAGACGAGTCGCTTGATTGAAGCAAATTGCTATCTCCTGAAGATCAGCGCAAAACACTCAATGTCCGGCACTGTGCTTTCAAATGCCAACGGAACTCGGTGAATAGCTTGATGAACCAGTCTGCAAGGTCCACTCAGCCTACGTGATTACAATTTAGGAGCTATCTGACGGTGAGATGGCGGCCCCGGTCTTGAAATCCAAGAATAAAGGCCGAGAGGATCCGTCGTGCTGACCACACGACACCTCGTAATCTGCAGGCCTTCGGGCTGAGCAGCGGTCGCTTGGTAGGCCATGGCCCTTCGGGGCTGTTGCGCCATGGGGTTTGGGATTTTTGGATTGTAGTGGCTCGGCTCATTCCCCGACTTTAAATACCTTTTCTTCTTCTACCAATTTTCCCACATCTTGTGGGGTCACGGGTGCAAATCATGTTACACATCGGGGTTTGGCCCTGTTTTACGGCCGGATGCCCTTCCTGACGCTAATCCTATGTGGAGGGATGTAATTACTATTGCATGTTTCTGTGGTGGTTGGTAGTGTAGTATGTTGTATGAATATGAAGAGGAGAGTGGTGGGACAAACACAAACATCCAGTCCCTAAGCCAGAAGAATTAATTGAATACTATTAAAATCCCCAACTCGGCCAGGAATTGAACCCGGAACCCTTTGAGCCAAAGGCCTCAGCGCTAACTATTCAGCAAACGCCCGACTTTACATACCGATTTTCATCAATTTCTCTTCAGTCATTTTCTCGTGATGTGCATGCATACAGACAAACAGACAGAAATTATGGAAAACTTAAAAAAATTGCATTTGCTTGTTACTGTGGATATGACCAATACAAAAATACCATTATTTTTAAATTGAGCTTTGTAGAGGCAAAAATCTTATTCTATATATACAGTAGAGATTTATTTCTTATTTATTTGACAATATGGAGGTACACATGGCAAGGTGGCCAGATATGAACTTTAAATAGTTTTAAAGGGAGGTCAGGAGTTAAGATATGATCTTATGGAGCTGGTATTAAAACATGTCGTATATCTGAACTAAAATATTCGTCCCCTTCCTGTGAGTCAGAATTGCTGTATGTATTACACATTCTGGTGAGCTATGCTGCTGTCTTTTGAAAATTATTCCTAAAAGTTGTTGGCTGTTGATGGGAATTAATAAATGGCACAGTGAAATTTATGTTGGATAGAAGATCAGAATTTTCACCAAGTTATTATCTTATATAGCAATTTGATGTAAAATTTGCTGCCTGCTTTCATTTGTGTGTCAAATCTGAAATCTAACGGTAACTTATACAATATTCTGTTGAGGTAGCTACCATTTATTTTATTATGCAGAAAACCTTAAAACTGTCTGAAGGCTGTTTGTCATTTGTCTTCTTTCTTTTTGTCATTTGTTTTTTATGTCGCATCAACATGGATAGGTGTTATGGTGATGATCGGGTACGACAGAGCAAGGATTAGGACAGAGGTGACTGTGGCTTTAATTAATGTACAGCCCCAGCATTTCCCGTATGTGAAAAAAGTGAAGCCATGGAAAGCTACCTTCGGGACTGACGACAATGTGCTTTGAACCCACCATCTCCCTAATGCAAGAATGCTTTACCAAAAGTGCTTAGCTAACTTGTTCGATCAATAATTTGCTTGAATTCCAGATAAACCTACCACATTCTAATCTTACACGCACAGAAACCGGCATAAGAACATTCTTACTTGTACTTCTCCATCCTTTGATAGCGATCATTTGTCAATAGGGACCATAATGAAATTCATAACATATGATTCTCACTTATAGCTTGACTGTCCTCATTAAGAACCCAGGCTGCAATAACCATCACCTGAGAGCTTATAAGGGAATAGGCTACCATAAATAGATGGCTCCTATTCACTTCTGTCAATGAACACTGCAGAACACTTTGATCTATTAAGATTTAGCTCATTTAAAATGGTCTGTATTAGTCCCTCGTCTTTGTGATTTTGTAATAATTTAGCATTCTCAAGTGATGACTGGTTTTAAAAGTTTATTATTATGTGGCTATTCGTTTGACCTCCCGGCGAGGGTGGGTGACATCTACCATGTGTAGGGAACTGGATAGTGCTCTGTGTGATTTAGGAGTTGCAAGAATGTTGGCAACAACACAAACAACAAGTCTCTGAGCCAAGGGAATTGAATGCCAAAAATTGAAATCCCTTGACCCGTGAACTGAACCCGGGCCCCTCGAAATCAAAGGCCAGTAGGATGAACATTATGAAGCCGGATGTTTGAGAGATTTAAAGTCGTCTGTGTGAGGTAAAATATTCAAACTTTTAAGCAAGTTGGTAGACCATTAATGAAAACCAAAAATATAAACGGACCGATATTTGAAAGCTGTGGAATTCCAGAAGAGAAGTAGTGGGTATACTGTTTCCTGACATGGAGGTAGCAACTAAACAATTTGAACATGGAAGTTGAAAATTCTATCGCACAATTTCTTCTAGCGAATATAGTGGTCTATGCGTTTGAAAACTTGAGTAAAACTTTCTTCAGCTTATCGGTGTTATTTTTGGAGTTGCTGGAACCACACGGGTACATTTTGATGTAGACGGGTGTTTAAAGCCAGATTCGTTTCCTGAAGCAAAGCGGTTTTAAAATGAAAATCTCAACCCAGGATCGAAAAAGCTGCAAAGGGTGAATACAAACACATTGCCTATTTGAAACAAACCCTTGAAAAGCAAGTCTTTTCAATGCCTCCTTACAACAGCAAACAATACGCTGAAATTCTTTTGGTCTTGAGAAGTCAATTCACCAAACTATTCCAAGATTTCAGAAGCATTTCAACTGTTGCGCACAGTTTGTTAAATCACCTTTTATAGAGATTGATGTTGAAGAGTCTCTACTTGTGTCATGGAGCGTTTTGATTCTCAAAAAGACAATGCTGCAGTGGAGTTGGAACTGATTGATTTTCAAAATGATTTTTCTGTAAAATCGCTTACTTCAATCTCTGAAAGTATTTAGCCTCTTGTTCCTAAGGAAAAATACCCAATTTTGTTCCAGGATGCTCTCAAGGTGAAGGCAATGTTCAGCTATTGAGATCCTTTTTTCCAGTATTAAAAAAAGAAAAAACAAGTACAGAAACTGACTGATGAACACTTGGACAACTGTATTCGAATGGCAGCCACTACCTACTCTCCCAATATTAAAAACTTGTTGATGACAAACAAGAGTGCTATTCTCCTCACTGAAGTTAATAAGTCTGATAAAAATCTTGTCTTACATTTGTAATTTATTACTAACTACACTTCAGTGTCTTTCTTATGTATGTTTAAATTTGTTTTTCATATACACAATTCAATTAAAATTCATTTCATTATCACCAGAAATGTAAGTTTATAGGCAATAAACAAATGTAATCATTTTTAAAGTTCTAGTTTCTTTTGGTAGCACTCAGTAGGATTAAAAAATGGTACGGTAGCTTCACGAGTTTGGCGTCCTCTGCTCTAGAACATTAGCCAGATTTGTGACGGATCTCTCAAAGGAACGTGTTCAGTGCCTGGCACAGAAAGCTCAAGGTAACGTGCTTGCTTCAGCTGTTCACCAGGGCTCTCCACATCTAGCTATATGCTAACTTGTGCAATCTTATTATATATTTTCATGTCAATTTCAGGACCTAACGGCTTGAAATGGCAGCTAAATTTTTGTATATTGCTTTCTTATGGTTCTCTCATCCTCTCTGCGAAATTACATTGTAGGTTTCGATATGACCGTATTGATAGCTCCCTTGTTAATGACTCCAAGACTGGCGCTTCAGACCTTAACTCATAATCGGAGATGTTCATAGTTAAGCAACATAGGCCTAAAATCTGCATGCATGGGTGACCTCTACACTTCATGGGAGCTGAATAGCTCTCACAAACATCATCGTATGGGATTGGAGTGTGAGATCCAACTACGTTACACCTACTACACCATAGCTGCACTTCACAGCTAGCGTAGTCTGTCCACTGCGAACTTAAATCAGCAAGAAAATTAGAACTAACTCTAACTTATGTTAGCATGCGTGAGAATGGCACTTCACAGCTAAGTTAGTCTCTCCACTGCGAACTTAAATTAATGAGAATTTTTTTTTTTTTAATTAAAAAATATTTTTTTGGTAGTTGCTTTACGTCGCACCGACACAGATAGGTCTTATGGCGACAATGCGACAGGAAAGGGCTAGGAGTGGGAAGGAAGCGGCCGTGGCCTTAATTAAGGTGTGAAAATGGGAAACCACGGAAAACCATTTTCAGGGCTGCCGACAGTGGGGTTCGAACTTACTATCTCCTGAATACTGGATACTGGCCGCACTTAAGCAACTGCAGCTATTGAGCTCGGTAATGAGAAAATTAAAACTAACTCTAATTAACGGATGATAGTAAAATGTCAGCCAATAACTACTGTTTGGGAGAGTCAATTAGGAAAGTAGCAGTTTTTTCTTTAAAATGTATTAATTAATCAATTTTTTATTTATTTATTTATTTATTTTATCCTAGACGTTAACAGAGTCATATAGTCTAGGACAGACATGTATCTTACCATCCCTCAGTTGTATTAGTGCTTAATTGTCTCATCAGTCTTTATAGAGTTATCGTACACTTGCAACATAAATTTTGAATGAATTGAATGAGTGAAAGAATGACCGAGTGCCGATATGAATTGATGGTGAAGGATTTTGTTACTTAATTGTGCTCGTGCATGAATGAATGAATGAATAAACCCACTTCTCTACCAGTCACGGATAACCAACAACTGGGAAGAGAGCATTTATGATTGAGTGGATGAATAAAAGAAGACCTCTCTTCCAGTCAAGGATAACCACCAAGTGGGGAGAGAGTTTCACGAATGAATGGATGAATGTTCTCATTCAATTCGCATGCAGTTCAGTAGTTACGTTAAGAAAAAAGAATAACGACACTACAGTACAACAATTCATCTATTGCTACATTTAATATTATATTTAAACCTACTAGTAATTATGTCTCTTATCCCTCCTTATTTTTGTAAATGCTTCTTTTATTTTTCTTATTTCCTTTTCCCACATACGTTTTAGAATACAAGAAGAAATTGCAGTTTTTTCTGGTGCAATCCATTCTTTATTCAATAGTTTAACAATTGTGTAGAATTCTTCTCTCTTCTGGCTTTTCTTTATATTCTCTTCCTAAATATTAGTCTAATTGCCTCCGTCTCCCTACAAACTGTCAATTGATGCACCTCTTCCATTATTTCCCCACAAAGTAAACAACGGTTCTCGTCATGTTTCTCTCTCTGACCCTTATTCTTATATAGTTCCATTAGCCACCACACCATACTTCTTACTTCTCTGTTTGGAAGCCTTTTTTTCTGAAATGAAATTTTTTGTGTAATTTCACAGAATTCAAATAATGCCCTTTATGTCTTACATTCTGCCATAATCATTTGCTTCTTGATATCTTTCACTCTAATCTTTACTTTCTTGCACCACTTCTTGTCTTTATTCTGCATCTGTCTATCCCACTTTTCTCCCATTCCTATTCTATCAAGCATCCTTTTTACTTCGTTAACCAGTAGTCGTCAGTTGAATGTTTCATCTGGTGTTGGTATGCTAAATTCAATATTTCCCCTTCTTAATCTCAGCAAATATTTTATTACCTTTCCAGCTGTATCTGCTTGTACACTTATATCTTCACATGGTATTCTGACTCCGCTGTTAGCTGTACACTCTGGTAAACCCATTATATTTTGCAGAATTTTTTACTAATTACGTCTAGTTCCCTTTTATCCACTTCAGTACCCCATGTTTAAAACACTTTTGTTTGGCATCTTCCTTTCCAAGCACACTGTGCTAGACAGAGTGGCCAACCCTTTCATTTTATCTCACCTTGTTTGTTGATTCCACATTCCATTTCATGTTGTTAGAATACACCACCCAGGCGGAACATGAGCGCCGAGAGCAGTCATTTAATTTTATTGCCTTCATCACCATTTCATCCTCATCATGACGCGCAGGGCATCTACGGGCGTCAAATCAAAAGACCTGCACCTAGCGAGCTGAACATGTCCTCGGACACTCCCGGCACTAAAAGCCATACACCATTTTATTATAATACCTAAGTATTCTATATTTAACCACTTCAATTTCTATGCCTTCTAACCACCACCTTTCATTTTTCCTTAGTTTGTTTCCCTGTATACAAACAATTACTTTTTTTTTAAATGTTGATTTTGAAATTCCAATTCCTGAAATATTCAGCAGCTTTCTTGATACTATTTTGCATACCGACTGGTGTCAAGACAGTAGAATATGTTGTCTGCAAAAACCAGGCCAGGAATGTCTCTGTTGTTCAGACATGGGCATGTCCTATCCTCCTTCCCTTGATTATTCAAAATATCATTGATAAAATGTATGACTGATATTGGTGATAATTCACATCCCTGCTTTAGACCAATATTTGAATGTATCTGTCATATCGCTGGATATTCCTTTACTTTAATTGTGCATATCACTTCCACATATAAATTTTCTATAGCCTTAATCATTTTATTCAGCATGCCTATTGTGGCCAGCCTTGCAGCGACAGCCCGTCTGCTGACCGAATAAAAAACTTTTGCAGATCTATGTCTGTAATATATAATCTACCACCTTTCTTTTTTATGTATTTATCAATTATTGTTTTAATTATAAATATATTGTCTGTAGTTCTCATTCCCTTTCTGAATCCTGACTGGTATATGGAGAGTACAGAGTAATTCTCTGCCCATTTTATAATTCGTTTTGCTAATATTCCGGTATTTATATCTTACTCAGTGTATCCAACAAAGTAATACCCCGGTAATTTTTTTGCTATTGGCTTTACGTCGCACCGACACAGATAGGTCTCATGGCGACGATGGGACAGGAAAGGGCTAGGACTGGGAAGGAAGCGGCCATGGCCTTAATTAAGGTAGGCCCTATAGCCCCAGCATTTGCCTGGTGTGAAAATGGGAAACCACGGAAAACCATATTTAGGGCTGCCGACAGTGGGGTTCGAACCCACTATCTCCCGAATACTGGATACTGGCCGCACTTAAGCGACTGCAGCTATCGAGCTCGCTGCTGTAATGTTTGTAGCCAGTCTGTTTCCCTTCCTTTTGTATATAGGACAAATTATTTTTGGATTTTTCTGCCAACAATTTTTTGTGTTAAATACTGTTTTAGTTATCATTTCCAGCATCTGTTTGTTCTTACCTAGCTCTTTCTAAAATTCGTATGCAATTCCACTAATAGCACCTGATTTACCTCCCTTCCCATTTTTCATTGTCTTTAAATACTTCATCCGTGGTTATTGGATCGTCTAGTACGGGCATGGTGTTCCCTATAATTCTCATTACATCAGTCTCAGTTTTATTAATTTTCCATTCATCCTTATTCTTATCCTCGTAGTTCGTTAATGTAGCCTACTTTATCCACGCCTCCTCACTTATATTGGGTACGATGCGCATTGGTATCACCCAAATATCACTATAAAATTTGTCACAAATGGAACATAATAATTGCTTTTACACATATCAAGTGAAAAATCTGCGGCAAATTAAGAAATACCGTCATTATTTGAGAAATATGAAAACATACTTAAGGCTTGTAGACAGGACTGGTTTATGTCGTACTCCGCTGCTGGTGCCGTCTTTTGTTACTTTCTTCAGGTCCAGGGTGGTCCAGGCAGCGCCTCCTGTCCAGGGCTAGCACCGTTGCCTACGCTATAATACAAGGCCTGGAAATAGAGCCCGTAAAACGCTATAGAAGTGGTCACACTGCAGTTCATTGGCGGGCCGCTAGGATCGCTACCTTGCCCCCTGTTTACCAGGTTCGCGCCTTTAAACGTGTATATTGAGTTGGTTATGAATGTGTGTATTCTTGTGATAATAAGCACTTGCAGGTTCAATCATGGGTTATTGCTGTGTTCCTTATTGTCATTCACGACAAATTAAAGGTAGTGGAATTTCATTTCACAAGTTTCCAGTGAATAGTGCTTTAAAAGAACGGTGGCTTGTTGCTATATCTCACAGAGGAGACAAACCGGAATCTCTCTGGGTTCCTACAGAAAAATCGAGGGTGTGCAGTAAACACTTCAGAGAAGAAGACTTTAGTATAAGTACATCTAAAAAGACACTCCTGCCTAATAAAGTCCCTTCAGTTTTTACAGAGTTCCCCAAACACAAACAAGTCACTTTAAAATGTAGGAAAGCTCCTAAGAAAAGACAGCTTGAAAAAACGGACAGTGAAAATGAGTATATAAGAAATAAGAGAAAATGTGTGGAACAATCGGATTCTCCTGTGCCTGATAATACTGGAGAATCTGACCTGATAAATGTAGGCACCACAACAGTAGGTACAGTTTTCTCCCGTCCTAAAATCAACAGTGCCAAAATACATTACCAGGAAATTAAGGAAGGAGATCAGAAGAAATAGAAAGCACGTGACAATTATTAAGAAGTTGCACGTAAAAATTCGTGACTTGGAAGCAGAACTTAGTAAGGTAAAGAAGGATCCCGGAAATCTTGCAAGTCGAGTTTCTAAAATTCAGAAGGAAGCTGAGGGAGGTAATATGAAAGCAAACTTTTTGTTAGAACAACTTCAGAGCTTTGGAAAAAAGAAATGTAAATAGCAGGAGACTACAGTTAAAATTTGTGTGCTGTTATCTTCAAGGTCGCCAA
The DNA here is from genome assembly GCF_040414725.1 of Anabrus simplex. NCBI lineage: Eukaryota > Metazoa > Arthropoda > Insecta > Orthoptera > Tettigoniidae > Anabrus > Anabrus simplex. Next base: position 22,667,733 of record NC_090270.1, on the reverse strand, counting down.
CTGGTTATCGGCTTCTCAGAACACTCGATATTTTGCATCTTCCTCATCCAAGAACGTTGTAATCGTATGTTGGATACTCAAAAGGGGAAACGGGCATAACTTCGCTAACTAAAACCCGATTACTGGCAGAAAAACTGTCGTTAGTGAACGATAACGAAAAGGTTGGTTCCCTTATAATAGATGAAATGTCCATAAAGCCGAAACTTATGTGTGACAGGAAATTAGATATGTTTATTGGACTGAATGACATTGACATTCACGCTCTTGGAATCGAAGATAGGTTGGCCAATAAACTACTCTGCATTTTGTTCAAGGGACTCTCTACATATTACAGAATACCGGTGTCTTTCTATTTCACTTCATCCGTTACGGGCTCACAACTTGCAAAATTAACCTTGGATGCGTTAAATGCTGTTGAAGAGTGTGGTTTCAGAGTGATCAGAATTGTGACCGACAATTCTCAGGTAAGTGTTTCGATGTTCGAAACATTATGTGGAAAAAGCATTACGCATGAGATACGACATCCAGCTGATAAAACTAGGCCTCTGTTCCTAAGTTTCGATCCCAGTCACGTCATAAAAAACGTGCGATCCCAACATTTGTCACGAGACTTTTTTGTAAACAATGCTATCGTGACCGGCGATCATTTGAGAGGTCTTTTCAAACTCCAGAAATCTTCAATTATGAAGCCGGTGAGGAAACTAACCAGAAAAGTAGTTTACCCTACAAATTTGGAGAAAATGAATGTAGCAAGAGCCAAAATTGTATTTTCCCCTGAAACAATCGCCGGTTTGAAGAGTATGGAGGTGGTTTGTCCCGAGAGCATTAAAGACAGGAACAGTTTAAAAGAAACAATTTCTTTCATGGAGCATTTTATGAAGTGGTTCAATGCCCATGATGTCTGCAACGCCTCGTATGGGACATATTCCAGGAATGAGAACAAACTGGCATTTTTCAGCATTGAAGATGAACGCCTCAGTTGGTTAATAAATTATTTCCTGTCATATATCAAGAACATTCAAATGCATCCAGAGAAAGAGAAAAGATTCACGAGGGAAACGTATCAGGCGTTGGTCTTGACTACCCAATCCACTGTGGCCTGTGTAAAATACCTCATAAGTATAAATTTTCATTATGTCTTGACGAGGAATCTAACAAGCGATGATATCGAGCTTTTCTTTAGCCACCTAGGACGCAAAGCGGGATACAATGACACAATGGACGCAAGGTCATGCCTTAACGCAATCGAAACAACGCTCCATACAGGAATTATTGCTGCATCAAAACATGGCAATGTTGAGCTGAGGGATGAAAATAAGATCCGCAATGTACAAACCAGTTTACTACAACCAAGAATGTGCCAGATGGATTAAAGACATAGAAGGAATGAAAGTCGCGATGATGTGCAAATTCCGCAGCTTCCTGAACACGTAATGTCTATCATTACAAAACCCTTGCAAGGTAAATTACATCAGATCTGTGTGAACAATACTTTTTTATTTAAGTGTTCGCTAGTACATAAATATGATTAATTTGTTTCAGATTCAACAGCTACAATACCTGGTATTTCTCTAGCTATGGTAGCAGGATACTTAGTGGTGTGGCGGAGAAGAACAAACAGACTGTGAAGGCTGTTTAGAACATATCACTTCTCCAGCTAGTGAAAGTCCAGCATTGTGTCTTATTCGCTTTCAAGATCGAGGAGCCCTCAGATACCCGAAATCATCGTTTGTGGCTCTTCTGCAACGCATGACGGAATTTGTTACCTCTGCTGTGCAGTATTTACCCCGACGACAGTTACTAAAAATGTGTACGTTTTTTCTGAAAGCCAGGTTCATCAGTGAAATTAAGTGTAGAGAGTGTAAAGACGACAAACTACCTTTTTTTTCTACTCCAAAAATTTCTGAGACCTCTATTAGACAATATTGCTTCGAGCCACTTAAGTAGAAGTGAGAAAGTTTTGAAACTCGATAAGAAGCACCTGAGTAGGAAAGTTTTAAAACTGTAGACACCTACAACATTCAGCTCTCTTTATTTAGGATATAATTTACTTATAGACATACACGGCCATGCGAACACAAGGGGGCAACAGCGCGATCCTAGTGGCTGAATTGTGAACTAAGATGGTACCCGTTTTCATCAGTGCATTTCAAGGCCTTGTATTATAGCGTAGGCAACGGCTAGCACCGTGGAATGGGAGTGCTATGTCTGTGGATTCTCATTATCTTTGTCCATTCGCTGCTGGTGCCGTCTTTTGTTACTTTCTTCAGGTCCAGGGCTAGCACCGTGGAATGGGAGGGCTGGGAGGGCTATGTCTGTGGATTCTCATTATCTTTGTCCATTCGCTGCTGGCTTCGAGCATACAAATAGATAGAGGGGGCGCTGCCAGCAGAACGTGGCGCCAAGATACAAATCAGCTGATGTTGGGCACCTTTCGTAAATTGCGCGGGCCATCGGCGTAAGCGGAGCGATTTCAAGGATTCATTGTCGACAAACCAGGCTTTTTCTATGCAATTTTAATGTGTTACAAACATAAAAAACACGTATTTTCGTTTATGTGATAAGTGAAGTACACCAGTTTGAAAGAATATAGCAAAAATTGTCATATCTTGCTCTGCTTACCATTGCAGTCAGAGATTTGAAAAGGGGAGTAAGATATCTTTTCACGGGCAAGGATTAATATCTGTAACTCAAAATACACTGCCTTGATTTCATACAGTATCTAGGCTGCCAAGGAAAACGAGTATAAGGCAGAAAATGACTTGTACTCTTTTCGCATAGATGTTATTAACATGTTTACTTGTACCGTTGGGACCAAATGAAATATTAGGCCTAAGTAGGCCTGCATATAGTTTAGTTCTGACTTATAACTACATCGTGGACTTATCTTACTTGGAACTTTTTTGACATACTCGTTTTTCCTGGTAGCATAATTTTATTTCTGGACCTCACAGCACAGCCGTAAGTCGCGCACCATGACCACGCGGCTGAGCCGGATGTCCGGGTTTTCCAATACTCCTTCCAGGAAAATGCCGGGATGGTACCTTGTTTAAAGCAACCCCCCTCCCCTACTTGAATCCTAGACCTTAAAAACTAGTTACATACACAAGGTTACCACACAAATTCAACAAACACCTGAGCATAAGGGGATGATGGTCAATATGTCCCAAGCCACTCAAATGAAGTAACATCATAATTTATTTAATGTAAGATATAAATGTTGGAGGAGGGGGTTAACAATGGGTTATTGTGGGATCAATTGGTGGATATCACCCTCCAAGCATAACTGATTATGTTATTCACTTATTTAAGTTTCCCTTCGGATCCCGAATTGCTGAAGAAATGGGCCATAAATATGGAGAGGGTTTTCAGCCATCAAAATTTAGTAAACTTTGTTCAAAACATTTTGAACCGAACTGCTTCGACAAAGAGAGGTTTAGCCATCCAGTTCCTCTGAAAGGATCAGTTCCGACTGTTTTTGAGTTTCCAAGACACCTGAACAAATATTCCAGTCATCGTAAGCCATCTAAAAGTCGAAACAGCCCTTGCACTTCATCTTGCCTGGTATGAAAATGGGAAACCACGGAAAACCATCTTCAGGGCTGCCGACAGTGGGGTTCGAACCCACTATCTCCCGAATATTGGATACTGGCCGCACTTAAGTGACTGCAGCTATCGAGCTCGGCAAAAAAGAAGCTCTAAAGCTTAAAGTGGAAGAAGGTAATGCCACAGGTAAACCTGTCCTTTGTAGCCTTATCACTGATGAAATGTCCATCAGGAAAAGATAGAATGGGATGGAAAGGCCACATGTGGTTATGTGGACATGGGGGCTGATGTTGATGATGGTTCACTCCCAGAAGCAAAGGAGGCCCTTGTGTTTCTGGTAAATGCCATCAATGACCATTGGAAGGTTCCATAGCTTATTTTTAATTGATAGCTTGTCAGGAGAAGATAAGGCAAATTTACTAACCACTGCGCTGACCATATTGCATGACACTGGTATTCATGTAGTCAGTTTAAAGTTTGATGGGGCAGCCAGCAACTTGTAAATGGTAAAATTTCTGGGCCTGGATATTCACCAAGCCAATGAGAAAACCTCATTTGAGCACCCAGTGATGAAAGAGCCAGTGTTTATTTTTCTAGATGTGTGCCACATGCTGAAATTGGTGAGAAATTCTTTGGGCACAATTTTTAACAGTGAAGGTAGTGCCATATAATGGACATATGTAGGAAAACTAGTGGACATACAACTAGAAGAGGGATTAACGCTTGCTACTAAGATTCATAAGTGCCATATTAATTGGGAATCGGAAAAGGTGAAAGTCAGATTAGCAGCCCCAACTTTGAGTAACAGTGTGGCTCAGGCACTCAGGTGTTTGAAAAATTCAGGGTATGATTTATTTAAAGATTGTGAAGCTACAGCTGAATTTGTAGAAATTTTTAATAACATATTTGACAGTTTGAACAAAAGGGATATAAGTGCACATTCTCTCCCTCAACAGAGGTTTTTATAAAGGATTTCCTCAGCAAGGCAGAATCATAATCATGCAGCTATTAACATCAAGTTCATTAGACTCTTCTGTTCTCCACTCAAGAAAGAAGATTGGATTTCTTGGATTTTTGGTGTGCATAAGAAGTTGCCTTGGCCTCTATAAGTATTTAGTAGGCCTACTCAGTGAGCAGCATAAACTGAAATACTTGTTATTTTACAAATTCAGTCAGGACTACTTGGAGGTACCGTATTGTTCTCTGTCATTAGGAGAGGTGGTGATAATAACAATAACCCTACTGCTGCTCAGTTTAAAGCTGCATACAAAAGATTACTGGTTCAACATGAGGTAAAAGGAGCAGATTCAAGTAACTTATCACATAAACAAAAATACGTGTTTTTTATGTTTGTAACACATTAAAATTGCATAGGAAAAGCCTGGTTTGTCCCCATTTGTGAGTGATGTTGAGACATATATTGCTGGATTTGTGGTGAGGAAGGTGGAATGCCTTATCAAATGTGCAGTATGCTTGAGTGCTCTGAGGAGTGCCAGAGAGAACTACACAGACTACACTTTAATCAAAGAGTAGGTGTACTCTGGAGATGAGGGATTAATCGTGCCCTCCTAAGATGTGATAGTGTTGTGTACGTTGACTGAAAGTGCACTCAGAAATATCAATGTACTAAGGAGCAAAGAAGTATGTTGAGGTCAGTGAATGGAACCTTGTTTTATTGTATGAAGGACCATTTACTTTAGCAAGAACCATCGCAGAGCCATGAAATGGACTTGGTTAAGTTAACTGTGAAGTGTTATGTCAATTCTAGAATGCAACATGAATGTGCTAAGGTAGATGAGGAAAGAGACAGAAAGAAAGTAAGAAGTGTATTGAACAAGTACATATTGTTCAATCATCAGTGATTTAGGACAGTATTGTGAAGACATACAGTTCTCTGGTTTTCAAAACATTCCTGATCTTCAGCCTGGAGAAGAATGGTGAATAACTTACATGTAAATATTTGTTTCCTGTGTTCTATCATACATTTGTGTATTAACTGGCTGCAGCTGTTTTGGTGAGTTGTAGCCTACATGGCTTCCTGTCTTTCATCATATTGTAAATTATGTTATTGTACATTTTTAAGGATGGTTTTGTGAATGTTACATCTCATTAGGCTTAACTAACTCAGTTATAGTTTGAGTATTTAGAACAGTTGAACAACTTTTGATGTGTGTGTACTTATTCATATCTGATAGTGGCTGCTAACCTAGATGGTAGGTTGTTCTTTGTGCGTTCATGCATGATAGTGGCTGATAACCTAGATGTTAGGCCCTGTAAAACAATAGCTATCATCATGCCTAAATGTACATCTGTAAACTAAATTTGAAGGTCTGTATATAAGTGTGATGATGGTGACAGCTGTTCTTTAATAACAGAACCTTGAGGTTATCACCTGCATTAAGTATTGGTAATTTCAAACTTTCTTTGGCCGTAATTATTATAGGTGTAGTGGGGACGATTGCGTTATTATCGGTCACGTTTCTTGATTTATAAGGCTTAACCAGCATAATATCGGCATTATTAGAAACAGGTTGTGGCGGCCTCTAGTATCAATATATGTGTATAAACTCATATATGTGTTATAAACTCCTTGAACTTTGTTAAGGTTTCCAAGACTTTTATATATTGATGTTCTGTGCTTCTTATATTATCTTTATTCTCTCTGATTATTATTCATGTTTTACTTTCGTCCCCACGATAGTTGGAGTGTTAATTAAACACATGAATACACCATCCCTGTTCTATTATTCAAGTACATCATCATCATCAATAACTACATTGGTGACTCCCGACGTGATATTACAATACGGCGCGGAACACATTTTGTGGTTAGTCAAGTGTGAAAATGACCGATGCCAGCAACGAAACAAATCCACCGCCAACAACAGTATGGAACGAAGCGGGTATTGCTCGCATTTCAGTGAAGATTCCACCCATCTGGAAGAAAAACATAAAGGTATGGTTTCTTCAAGTTGAAACACAGTTTACTATGTTGGGTATCACTAACGAAAACACGAAATTTAATCATGTTGTTGCGTCATTAGAAGCGGATATTGTAGAATTAATTTCCGACTTTTTATCTCGACCACTATCTACCACTCCGTTCACAGAGCTTAAAGCACGACTAATTCAGGAATTTGAAGAGTCAGAGAATAGAAAAGTGACGAAATTATTAACAGAATTAGAATTAGGTGATAAGAAGCCAACTCAACTCTTGCGTGAGATGCGAACTTTAGCCGGTACGCAAGTCAAGGACGATTTCTTGAAAACCATATTTATGCAGAGGCTTCCTGTTACCGCACGTTCTATATTAGCTACGAGTAAAGATAATCTGGACACCATAGCCACTGTGGCTGACAAAATCGTTGAAATTTCGCAACAGGTTAAATGTTTGTGCTCAAACCGTGCAGACACCACCCACCATTGCAGTCAATAAAACAAATGTCAGTAACGATCGTATCTCAAGACTAGAAATGCAGATCACTGAATTAACACTGAAAATCAATGAATTGAAAACGTTGTCACGTTCTTCAAGAAGTAGCTCACGATCATCTCGTTCCTCACCAAGAAGGTCACGAGACAGGTCCCGATCAGCCCACTCTTTTAATCCTAATGGAGCACTATGTTGGTATCACTTTAAATATCGCAGCAGGGCAAAGAAATGTCAAAGCCCATGCTCATATCAACCACCTTCCGCTCAGAATTCTAACATGCAGTCAAACTAAAACGCTCCACACTAGCGGCGGCAGGTGATCGGAGTCATTTTTCACGCCGCCTATTTCTCACAGACAGAAGTAGCGGAAGTCGTTTCCTGGTCGATACCGGAGCTGATATTTCTGTGATTCCGCCTTCGGATAGTGATCGCCCAAAAAAGACAGATCGTAAACTTTATGCAGCAAACGGCACTGGTATTAACATTTACGGAGAGCGTCTACTAGTACTCAGTTTGGGTTTACGGCGCAATTTCACATGGAAATTCGTAATTGCAGATGTGCAATCACCGATTATCGGAGCCGACTTCATTCACCATTACAACCTTATAGTAGATTTAAAGAACAGGCGACTCATTGACCCATTAACATCAGCAGAGACACCTGGCACATTGATTAAAGTCTCGGGCATAGAAACAGTTTATCTAATGCCACCAGATCAAAAACATGCTGACATTCTAAAGAAATTTCCCAACTTGCTCCATGAAAACGTCCATTTCGACATCCCAGATACCTCTGTTTATCATACCATTGTCACAGAAGGACATCCTGTAGCAGCAAAGGCACGACGACTACCACCAGATAAACTCAAAGCAGCTAAAGCAGAGTTCCAACAAATGATCGATATGAAAATCTGCCAGCCATCAAAGAGCGCCTGGGCAAGTCCTCTCCACTTAGTTCCCAAGAAAGACGGATCCTGGAGACCTTGCGGAGACTACCGTGCTCTCAACAACATCACCAAGCCTGACAGGTATCCTATTCCTAATCTTCAAGATTTTAACAGCCAACTACATGGAAAACGAATATTTTCAAAAATAGATCTGATCAGAGCTTATCATCACATCCCTGTACATCCGGACGATGTACCTAAGACAGCAGTGATAACTCCATTTGGTTTGTTCGAATTTTTGCGTACCCCGTTTGGACTCCGTAATGCGGCTCAAACTTTTCAAAGATATATCGACATTATACTCAGAGACCTCGATTTCGTGTACTGTTATATAGATGACATCCTAGTGGCATCACAAGATGAAGAAGAGCACAAGAAGCATCTTCAAATGCTTTTCGAACGACTCAGTACGTTCAACATCAGAATCAATCTGAACAAGTGCATTTTCAGTTCAACAGAAGTACCTTTCCTGGGATATGTGATATCTGCAGAAGGAATCAGACCACTACCAGAGCGAGTACAAACCATTGTTGACTATCCGCTACCCACAACAGTAAAAGAACTGCGCCGGTTTCTTGGCCTCATTAACTTTTACCGAAGAGCACTGCCAAATTCAGCCAGTAAACAAGCAGAGCTTTTGAACCTTCTCCACGGGACTAAGAAAAATGACAACAGAAAAGTTAATTGGACAGAAAACCTTCGACAAGCCTTTAATGACCTAAAAAATAGCTTGGCCGATTCAGCACTTCTAGCTCATCCATCTTCAAATTTACCACTAATTTTAATGGTAGATGCCTCAGATTATGCTATTGGTGCATCATTGCAACAAATCAAAGACAATAATCTGCAACCATTAGCATTCTTCTCCAAAAAATTGACAAATGCAGAGAGGAATTACTCAGCCTACGACAGAGAACTCCTCGCTGCCTACTCAGCGGTGAAGCACTTTCAGTACATGCTTGAAGGACGTGATTTCCCGATTTACACCGACCACAAGCCACTCACCTTCATGTTCAAGCAACGTTCAGACAAAGCTTCTCCACGTCAGATACGACACATTAGTTTCATCGGACAGTTCACCACAGACATACGTTACACTACTGGAAAGGAGAACATCGCAGCTGATGTTTGTTCACGAATTGCTTCAATCACTATACCTCCAACTGTTACCATGGAAGAAATAGCAGAAAGCCAACAATGTGACGAAGAACTTCCACACATTAAGAATACGTCACTTGCACTTCGAACAATAATGTTGCCCAATGGTAAAGAACTCGTTTGCGACATGACTGAAGATATGATTCGCCCATATGTACCTCAACAACTAC